>NC_140509.1:12513680-13133665 GCF_964339955.1 Pipistrellus hanaki | reverse complement strand
CTTAGGGTTGCCACAGGCCTTCCATTTGTAAAAATACACACTAAGTCCATGAAGTGCCATAAAACAAGATAGGCCTGTACTAAGCCATGTACATACACATTTCTGTAAGTATTTCTTGTGTAATCATCTCTACCGATGGTAAGCTAAGCGTGAGCTCACACTGCTGTCTCCAGTGCTAATCCACATGGATAATGCTAGCTTCTCCCCTTCCTTTTCTGTAACCTTTCACCCTAGACAGGCTCCCACCACCTGCCACCTACCTACTCAATTGTTCAATTCCAATATGCATGTATATTATTTAATTGTGAGCCCACATTTCCACAGAAAGCAACTTTCTCAACTGGAGGGTAGTACTTACGGGTAGTTTCCTTGGTCTTAAGTCTTACAGAACCACTCATTTCCAAAGTGACTTAGTCAGCGTCTTGCTACCCATCTCCTCCAATTAAGTGGTTTTATGCTTCTATGACACAGTTAGGTTCTTTTGTCACACTCTGCACTCTACCCTATGATCTCCCAACGTCCTAAATGATGTTTAAAAATTTGCATACAGCAAGGCTCACTCCTATAGGTTTTGATCACCCCAGTGTCATGTATCTACCATTTCGATATCCCACAGAACAGTCCCATCACCATAAACAAACCCTCTGTGTTTCATCTAGTCAACCCCCCTCGCCCTTTCTGCCAAACCCTTTCCCAAAGCATCTGTACTATTTTGCATTCCCACCAGTGATGAATGAGAGTTCGCGTTGCTCCACATTTTCACCAGCAATTGATATTCTCAATTTTGGGGGAGATTTTAGCAACCCCTAACAACCACTCATCTGTTTTCCATCTCTATAGTTTTGCCTTTCCAGAGCATCATATGGTATGCAGCTTTTTCGGGCTGACTTCTTTCATTCAGAAATATACATTTAAGATTCACCCATGTCTTTGTGTGGCTTGGCAGCTCATTTCTCTTTACTGCTAAATAGTATTCAGTTGGGTGGACGTACCACAGTTTGTTTCTTTTAAAGGACATCTCTATGAAAGGACACCTTGGTTATGTTGGCAATTACATTTTTTGAAATTATGAATAAATTGCTGCTATAAATATTCACATACTGGGTTTTGTCTGAACATGAGTTTGAAGTCAGTAGAGGAAATACCAAGAAGAGCAATTGTTGGGACGTATGGTAAGACTATGTTTAGTTTTGTATGAAACTGCCAAACCCTTTCCCAAAGCATCTGTACTATTTTGCATTCCCACCAGTGATGAATGAGAGTTCTGGTTGCTCCACATTTTTACCAGCAATTGATACTGTCAATTTGGGGGGAGATTTTAGCCACTCTGATAAGTATAGAGTAGTTCTCCATTGTTGTTTTAATTTTACATTTCCCTAATGACAAATAACGCTGAGCATCTTTTCATATGCTTGTTTGCTATCTATATATCTTCTTTGATGAGCTGTCTGTTCAGATCTTTGCCCATTTTTTAAATTGAGTTGTCAACTAACTTTTGATTGTTTAAAGATGTCAAGCTAAGCTCAGCCCTAGCTGGTTTTGCTCAGTGGTTAGAATGTCGGCCCAGGGACTAAAGGGTCACAGGTTTGATTCTGGTCAAGGCTCAGTTGCAGGCTCAATCCCCGGCCCCAGTCAGGGCACATGCAGAAGACAACCATTCAACGTGTCTTTCTCATGTCGATGTTTCTCTCTGTGTGTCTCTCCCCTTCTTTTCACTCTCTCTTAAAATCAATGGAAAAAATATCCTTGAGTGACGATGAACAATAAAATAAAGTAAAATAAAATAAATATATCAAATTCACATGAATTTTGAAAGGGGAGGGTCAAGCATAGCTGAGGACTATCAGCATTTAGGTAAGATGCCTAAGAAAGATTCGTGTTATTATTATTACACTAGAGGCCCAATGCACGAAATTCGTGCAAGAGTAGGCTTTCATTCCCATGGCTGCCGCCACCAGCTTCCCTCTGGCACCCGGGACCTGGGCTCCCCTCGCAGCCTGGCTTAATCCAGAAGGTCTTCCAGAAGGACTTCCAGTCTAATTAGCATACTACACTTTTATTATTATACATTTCATGAAGACCTGGATTCCCAGAGCTAAAGGATACTCCAGAGCCCTTTTATAGGAAAATAAATGGGATTTTGAGAGGGGAAGTAGTGGAGTGGCAGAGACATTTACTACCCACCACACACCCACAGTGGGAAGTGTGGGGGAACCACAGGCCTCGTCCGGCCAATAGGTTGTGAATGGAGATGCTGTCTGTTACCTCTGGGTCAACACGTTTAAGAGCCAGCGCACAGCCCTCCTGCTCGTTGCTGCTCCTCCAGCAATGCGTTGAAATTTGATCTGACCAGTCTCCAGGGTCTCTAACGATGTAGAGCAGAGCCCCAGCCAATCTCACTGGCTCAAAATGAATGAGCAAGGCATAAATCTTGTGGTTGACGTCACTGAGAGCTCGGGGTTCCTTTGTTACTGCAGCACATCATGGCCTCTTCTGGTCACACAGCCAGTCACTGGGCCATGCCTCTGGCATAGCTGTGTATGTCATTAGATTCCCCCCAAACCTGGTGGTGTGCTGGCCCAGGAAAAAAAACTGCTTAAAGGAGAGAGATCATTTCAGTGAACCAACATCTACAGAGACCTACCACACCCCTGACCTTCTGTAAGCGCTGTGCCTTTGTCATCTGAGGTGTGTCCAGGAGAAGGTCCATCTCCCAGCTGAACTGTCTGCTCCTCCCACTCACTGGTCCGTATCTCGCAGGATGACACGTGGGGGTTGACAAAAAATTGGAGCTAACTTCCCCAACCGCAGAATAATCCTGATGGCAGATCTCCCCACCCAAGTCAAGCCCTCAAAATTCCCAATAAACTCCAGGACCCCAACAGTTCTACAGAAGAGAAGGTCTATTCTATCTTTTGCATCTTTTATTCAAATGTAGTGCTTGCCTCTGCTGACCCCATCCTTTCTAGAGGAGAAAGACCTTCCCACTATCATTGTTGAGAAGGTAGACACCCATCGGCATTTAACAGGCTGCCTCCCCAGCCCTTCCCTGACTGGAGCGGCTTGGCCTGGCCTGGGCCTCTGACAGCATGCCAAAACATCACCCGCGGTCTCCCAGACTCCTAACCACAGTATCTGGGGGCCTGATGCGGTCCTCCGGGCAGGGCAGTGTGAAGGGATGCTCATAGGCTCAAAATCAAGACCTTGACCTCATTAGCACAATGTTCTGGTCAGCCGGCTGCGGGGAAATGTGATGATGTTAATTATGTGCTGATTGGTCTAATCCCTGTCCTGGTGAAATGCCCGAATTTGCCTTCCCCTATTTTCTCCAGGGGCTTTACACTCCCGGGGACACAGCCAAGGGTGGAGCCGGAGGGGGAAGGACCCCCACGGGAACGGGATCACCCAGACCTGGATTCATTTCCTGGCTACAGTGACCCTGGGTAACCTTCCCGAGCCCAGGATTGAGTAAGGATTATGGGTTTGGCACTGTGCCTGGCACGTAGGAAGCTTGGTAAATCATAGCCGTTATTATCATACTGTTAATTATTATTTCATTCTATCAGCTGAAGGATGGTTTTCCATTGCTCCATCCTGCTTACAGGGAGGCAGTAGATTACAGACGGTGTGGTCCAATGTGACTTTCTGCAATCATTGAAATGTGCAGTATCTGCCTTGTCCAAGGTGGTAGTCACGTGTGATTACTGGGCAGTGGAAAGGTGGCTGAGGAGCTGAAGTTTTCACTTTAATTATTTCAGAGTTAAAGGGTCCATGAGTTCACTGGCTCCTGTCCGGGCAGTGCAGGTGTGTGGAGGGAAAGAATGGCCTCTGGGGTGGACCACCTGCTTCCAGGCTGTACAACTTTGAGCTAGTTGCTTAACCTCTCTGGGCCTCAGTTTCCCTGTCTGTAAAATGTGGGTGTTATAGTTCTGACTTTCTAGGTGGTTGTGAGGATGAAATGGATCCATCTATAGTAGGTGCCCCATTTTGGAAGGGCCAAAGGAATGCTAGCGTTTGTCATTGTTCTCGTTGGCACTGGCGCCTGGCCTGTAATCCATGCACATGGCTGTGTCCCCTGTTGGAAGGCCTCTGTTCCTGCTCTGAATTTCTCATGGGCTCCAGCCAGGGCAGCTAAAACCAGTGCCCATGGGCCAGGGAGTGAAGGGAACTCGGAATGCATAGAGGAGGAGAAGGATGGGCAACACTTGATTGACAGCTCAGGCCACCTGTCTCCCCACAGTGGGGTGGGCTCTCGTCCTTCCCGGGAAGGGGTGGGCTGCAGGCAGGCTCATCCTCTGGTGCTGGGTGTTTGGGGCAAGGCAGCCTGGGAGAGGGGGGTCAGATGGGCTTGGGGGCCAGGGACTTTCTCCATCCCGATCTCTCAGGCCAGGGAGCCATTGGAGCCGAGCTGTGTCCCCTCGATTGTGCCCCCCTCCAAGCATGGAGATGACCTGCTCCACCACCAAATGCGGAAGCCAGGGAGGCCAGAAGTCAGGAGGGCCTCCCGGAAAGCAGCGGGCTTTGAGGAAATGGAGGATCTGGGTCCAACACCAGGACCCTGGAGCTGGGTCTCTGGAATTCCCCCTTCCTTCTCGCCCGAGGAGGCACCAAATTCCTCCATTTCTGCGCATGGGTGCAAGCCCGGGTCCTCTCCCCTCTGCCCCTTCCCCTGCAGAGATGCAGGGGCCACGGGGGGGATTTCCGCATCCCAGGACTCCTTGGTGCCCCAAGAGGCACCGCCTCAAATTCCCCCAAAGAACTCATCAGCATCGGAAGCCAAGGACTTTCTGAGGGTCTCGTGGTCCCTGTCTCCATCCTGGCTGGGTTCTTACCTGTCCTGGACTCCGTGGGAAATGGAAGGGTACACAGGCCCGAGAGGACACCTCCGTCTCGCAGTGCGAGGTCAGCGTTCCCTCTGCCCCTGGTGTCTGGAGGCCCACCCTTCCGAGCCATAGAGGAATGCCCATGGAACATAGTCTTTAAAGACAGGGCTGGGGGGCTGGGGGGCAGGGGCAGGAGACCATCTTTGCTCCACGTTCCCTGATTTCAGGGTAAGAAGCAGCAGGAGACACCAAGGTTAGACGCAGGAAGCCCTCCCTGGTGCTGAGAATGAGACAGTGGGCGGTAGGAGCCAGTTCTGTTAAACCACCTGGTCGGGCTGAGGGGAGAGGTCTCCGGTAGAGTGGGATGATGAGAAACCTGGGATTTAAAATGCACAGGGCCCGTGGCTGAGAGGATCTCTCGGCGGGACTGGGAGTCACACAGACGTGGCTTTACAGCCAGCCATGCCACGGGCTCACTGTTCAATGATGCTTCTCCTCAGTTTCCTCATCGGTGAGCGGGGGATAAGGAAGTCCATCACCCCTGTTGTGTGGAGGGGTGAGGGCGGCGACCTATAGGCGAGTGGCCCCAGTCCAGCACCTGGCGCACACTAGGGAACAGAGAGGTGGCCGGGTCTGGGGGTGCAGTGGGACGGGAAGACCCGCAGGAAGGTGGGCTGGGGGCAGGGAGCCAGCCCTCCATACGAGACTGGTCTCACAGCTGCAGACCAAGGGACAGGCCCCACCCTCTGTGCGCATGTGAGAGTCTTCCGTGTCCGAGCCCCACTTCCAGGCACGCATGGGGGACAGTGAGAGGACAGAGACCCCCCTCCCTGGAGTTCTCCGATCTCCTGGCAGGCCTGCTCCCCCGTGACGTGGACTTTCGTTTGCTAACCTTCATGATCCACTCCGAGAGAGCTGGTTCCCCTCAAATGGTCCTACTCCTTCCCCTGCGAGACCCCAGGGAGCCCAGAGAAGGCCCCGGGCGGGGGGCCAGCTGCCTGGCCCGCCTCAGACCAGGGCTGCTGAGTGCTGGGGCGGAGAGGCCACAGGGGGCTGGGGGCCAGCCGGTGGGTGGGTTTGCTGGGGGCCCCTCCCCCATATTCAGGTATGAACCGAAAGCCCCTCTGGACTCGAGGTGGGGACGGGAAGGAAGCTGACCCCGCTGGCTCGGTGGCGGGCACTGTGGCAGCAGCTGGCCTGGGCTGAGTAGCCTTGGAGGCCCCCCTTCCCTGCGCCCCAGCAGGGGTGAGCGGGCTGACTCTGTGGCCACCGAGCTGTAAACAGCCTCACAAAGTCAGCTCAGGCCAGAGTCTCCCCCTGCCAGGGAGGAAACCGAGGGAAAGCGAGGGCTTGGGCAACCCAGAGCTCTCGGACATAGAGCGTCTTTAATTCCATCTCGGGCTGCTTGACGCACAGGAACAACGCTCCTGTCATACGTTAGGCACAATCCCCCCCCCCCCCCCCTTAGGCTGGAGCCTTCCTGGCAGCAGGCCTGTGTCTCCCCACCAGTTTGGCCTGAGGGGTGGGGTGGCCTCAGTCAGCTTGGACTCACCCCTCCCGCCATCTGGGTAGGACCGCGGTGTGTCTAGGAGGGAGAACTCTCTAACATGCGGTGGCCAGGATCTGAGAGTGACTCATTACCAATGTGGGTAGCAGGTGGGGTGTTTAACCTCCCTGAAGAGCTGTGGAGCTCTGGAAGGTTCTCTTGGTCTCCCCCACATCTTGTTCTTCCCCCCTTACCTCTGCCAGGCCTTCCAGGGGCAGGAGAGCTGGGGCTGGCAGGGGAGAGTGGGGCAGGATAGGGCCAGGGATGTGGCTGAGGGGTAGAGGGCTGCCCTGCTCCGGACCCTGCTCTCTCTCACCCCTGCCCCTCACTCCTTCGCTGGCCCCTCCGGCCGCTCCGCAGCCCTGCCTTGCCCAGAGTAGCCCCAGCAGGGCACCCATTCCCTCCCCCTGTGCCCACAGAAGAGGGCGCCCGGCTGCCCACTGCCAGGTACAGGGGATAAAAATACCCAGTGGAAAAACACATGGACCCAGGTCAAACATTAACCTGCAGGGCCTGGTGTGCCGGCCACAGCGTCCCTTCCCAGGCTACCTGCCCCCCCCCCCCCCCCCCCCCCGGCATGCAGCCGAGACGATGCCCTGCCCCTCGGACCATCACCAAAATTCTCAGACGTGTAACCCCTACCCTTGGACCACCCGAGGACCCCAGGGCGCGATCTGGCCACCTGGGGCTGCAGGGCTGATTCGCCTCCACTCAGCTGGGGGTCTCCCCTAAAATTCTCTGGGTGCAAAGTTCAACCCAGCACCCCCAGCCCTCTGGGGGAGGAGCCCAGCTCAAAGACCCTGGGATCCCAAGTTTTCTGTACACCTGCTGCAGAGCCAAGCTCACGTAGAACCCAGAAGGAAGGCCGCCAGACAAGGGAAAGGGAGAGGGGAGAGGCGAGGCGAGCCAGCACTGGCACCCCACCTCAGCTCCCTGGGAGGCCACCTGAGGGAGGAGTCCGGAGAGGCAGGCAGATGAGACATTCCAGCCTTAACGTGCCTGTGTGTCAGCTCAGGCGTGTGGGGCTGGGCAGGCCAGAGGGACAGGTGTGCTCCCTCTGGGACACAGCCTCTGGGCCACCCCGGGAGCACCCGGCAGGTGCTACTGGCCCACACGTCTCCCCAGGACTGGCCCGCATCCCACAGCTCCCTGAGCCTCAGCAGGGCCACAGCCTGACTGGCCCGCCCTCCTCACCCCTAGGATCCGTTGCCCAGTGGTTCTAGGAAATGCCTGCGTGGCAGCCTTGAGCCTGGGCCAATTGCCCCATTTTTTGGTCAGGGAGGCTTGTACACAGGGAAGAGTAAAGTCCACCGGGGCCCAGCAGGACTGCCCGGCTGCCTGGAGTCCGACGGGCCTCGCTCAGGGCCCGGACGGGCTTTAGGGGGCCCAGGGGCCTGGGAAGCCCTCCCGGCCACTTGGATGTCCACGGCAGCGCTGCAGCCGCGGGGCGGAGAGTGTGTAAATATTAACTCGAAGGGGAAGCGGAGAGTTGGAGTGCAGATCAGCACGGGCCTCGCCCACCGCTCTCAGGGCAGCTGAGAGCTGGCCGGCAGGCGTGGCCTCGATGGCCCACGGCCAGGTCGAGAGCGGCACCGGACAGAGTCGGGAGGCCTGGGCTTGGCCTCTGAGGAGCAGTACGGCTTTCCCCGGCACAGGGACCTCTACCCAGGACCGTCCTGCCGGCTGCCAGCGATGTTCCTCACCCAGGAGGCCTCCTGTGCCAGGACAGGGCCCTGGAGGAAGCACCTGAAGGCCCGCCCTGCCCTGACCCAGCCAGGCCGCCCAGGAGGCCCCATGGGTCTGAAAGCCTTTGGTTTGGAGTCACGTTCTGCCACTTCCATAGCCACGTGGTCTTGTATGCGTCACTAGGCCTCGGTGAGCCTCAGTTATCTTATCTAGAAAATGGGTAAAACAGTTATGTCCAGTCCTCAAGGTTAGCCGATCTCCCTCTAATGCCTGGCACAGAGAACTTATTCTGTAGATGGTTGCTCCAGCTAGTTTTTCCTCCCCCACTCTGGGCCTCAGTTTCCTCATCTGTAAAATGGGGATCATCACGCCCAGCTCACAGGACGAAATGAGCGGACCTGTACGCATTGTCATTGCACATGGACGTTGGTCAGTAACTCTCCGTGTGATTCGTATCCGTGCCTTCTCGGCACCTTGGTTTCCTCATCTGGATTTGGTCATTGCTGCGGAACTGAGCTGGAGGTCCAGGGTGCTCCCTACCTGCTTCCTGGACCCACCACACACCCTGCTCTCCCTCCCCGCCAGGGCCAGACTGCGTCTCAGCACCCTCGCCATCACGTTGACATTTGCTCTGGCTCCCAGAGCAATTACCTGTTGCACTGAACAAAGGCTGGGGAGAGAGGCAGATCATAAGGCAGTTAGAAGCCCTGGCTTTGAGGAGAGAAGCAGGCTGAGGTGTTAACCTGAGCTCTGACCTCAGGCCCAAGAAACAAAGCCAGGGATGCGGGAGGTGGGTGTGAGGTGGGGGTCAGGACTAATCTCCCCCAGCTGGGGAGCCCGGGCTGGGGCAAGGAGCCTGTTTGCATCTGGATGCCATCTGGAGGAGGGCAAACACCGAGGGGCCACTCGAGGAAATGCCTGAGCGGCAAATCAGATCCTGCAGAGAAACTGCGAGCCCTTGAAGTGAATGTCTGAGGGAGAGGAATGTGTCTGGGGAGTGCTGCTGGTGCTGGGAGACCAGGCTGGGGAAGGAGGCCAACGGGGAGAGGAAGGGACCAAACCTGGGGTCCTCCACTGGGTGTGGGGTTGTGGGGGAGGGGGGACAAAGGGCCTAGCTGAGCTGAAGGCCTCAGGAGATACTGAGGCTGGATATCTGGGCTGGGGATGAGGAAGGCAGGGACCCCGAACACTTAGGGTGCTGCTATCCTTCAGATCAGTGACTTGTCCACTCCACTCACATTGATACAGCACCTACTGTGCGCACAGCCTCAGGTATGGGCAGGTTAGACTCTCACAGGTGTGGACCAGCCTGGCGCAGTAGCTTTGGGTTCTGACAGACTCAGATTCTAATCCTCTCTCTCCTTGAACAAAAGTTAACTCACTTGGCCAAGCCTCCATTAAGAGCATAATCTTGCAGCTTCTTGGTCCTTTCTGGGTGCGTGGTCAGTGCTAGCCTTGAGTGGGGGTCAGAGCAAGACAGGAGGTCTGGGGAACCTCACCCTTCTACAGACTGCAAAGCCCTGGGTCCCCACTGCAAACATAAGGTGACTGCTGCTTAGCCAGGCCCAGGGAGGTAACTATGATTAACCCCGAGCAGGAGGTCAGGAAACACTGACCTGAACACCGGCCTTCTCCACGGCTCCCCCTACACCAGGCCAGGCAGGCACACCTGTGTGCACATAGTGTGGGTATATTTGTACAAGTTTTTGCATTTGTGGGTATGGACATGTGCTTGTACATGTTTGTGTGTGTGTTGGGTGTACTGTTATTTGTATGTGTTTCATGTACAAACGTTTGTGTTTTAACATGTAGAAATATCTCTGTGTTATGCAAATGTAGATGTATGTTTATGTGTGTGTGCATGTAGTTACATGTTTATGTGTTTTTGTCCGTATAACATGTGCATGTGTTGTAAGTGTGTATGTGTGAAAATATAATGTGCATGGGTTTGTAAGTAAGGTATTATGTCTTTGTGTAATGTGTTTGTGTAAATATATGTTTGTGGATATATGAATCTGTATAACTTAGCATGCCTGTGTATTATGTGTGAATGTGTGTGTGCCTGTGTGTGTGGATGTGCATATGAAATGCAATTATATCTGTATATACGTATATATAATATGCTCGCATGCAAATAAATGTGAGTGCAAGACAAGTAGAAGTGAATAATGTATACTCTATATATGCTTGCACGTTAGTGTGCATAATGTGTGGGTCTGTGCCTGTAGAAGGCAGCCTCACACGTTAGGAACAGCCTTGGACTTGTAGCAAGAGGAGAAAGTTTGGACCCATGTCCCCTGGTGGTGAGGCCTTGGGGCACTGCATTGGCCTTTCTGAGCCCCTGAAAGCCCAGCTGTACCCACACAGCTGCACTCCCTGCCCTGCCTCCCACCCGCGAGACCCAGGTGGAGGAACATGTGGACAAGTAGGCGGCCCAGGGCAGGACCAGCACCGGAGGGTCTTCCGGGTCCAGCTGCCTCCAGGCTCACAGAGGAGCAGGACACAGGGGCTGCCCTCACCCAGCGACCAGTCAGTGGGAGAGACAGAAACAGCGTGAGGTGATCCCAGGGCCAAGTGGCACAGGCCTCAGTGGGGAGAGCATGGGGTCACCTCCTGGCTCTGCCACCTACCTGCTCTGGGACTGTGGGCACATCGCTTACCCTCTCTGCACCTCAGGTTTTTTTTTAATCTGAAAAATCCTCTATAATAAAAGCCTAATATATTAAGTGTCCAGTTGTCCATTCAACCAATCAAAGCATAATATGCTAATGATATGCTAATGATGCGGTTGCTGGCTATGATGTGCACTGACCACTCGGGGGCAGGCAGTCTACCAGTTGACCAGTTGACCAGTCGCTATGACATGCACTGACCACCATGGGGCAGACGCTCTAACTGGTAGGATAGCTCGCTGCTGGGGTCTGGCTCATCGGGACTGAGTGAGACTCTGGACATGCCCTGGAGCACTCCCACAGCCCTTCCCCCCTGCCGGCCCCACCCCCAGTGGATTCTCATCAGGGCAGGTTGGCCAGACCCCACCTGTGCATGAATTCATGCACCGGACTTCTAGTGAGATCATAATAGCATAACCTCAGAGGGTTAAATGAGTTAATACATTCTTAGCAGAGTGCCTGGCACATAGAAGTGCTCAGTAGAGCACAGTAGGTGTTCGCTGTTATCGTCATTATAAAGTGAGAAGCCCCTGCATTAGTTCTAAGTTCATAAAAAGTTAAGCAAACAACCAAAAGGACTGTCATCGGGACACAGGGGCTGCCCTCACCCAGCGTCCAGTCAGCGGGAGAGACAGAAACAGCGTGAGGTCTCCTGGGGCCAGGTGGCACAGCCTCAGTGGGGAGAGCCTGGGGTCACCTCCCGGCTCTGTTGCTTACTTGCTCTGGGACTGCACTACTTTCATTCTCCCTGGAACTGGCGCCACTTACTTGCTCTGGGTTCCGTCTGAGGTCCATCGGAACTGAGTGAGCTGGCTGGACAGGCCCTGGAGCACTCCCACAGCCCCTCCCCACTGCCGTCCAGTTCCAGGGAGAATGAAAGCAGTGCAAAGCAAATAAAAAACAATCAGTTTACTAAATGGCTCAACTCTGATGTCAATGCTGGTATAAGGCCACATTCCATTCCCTTTAACAGGATGGCAGGGAGGCTATGGCAGGGAGGTTAGGGCTAGGGAAGCTGTGCCAGTGAGTTGTGGCAGAGGCGCCAGAAGAATCTGCCGTGGCAGTTGACTGTGATCACGCCTGCTGAGGGGGACGGCTGTTTGTAAGGCACCTTGCAGAGCTGGGTGACCCTTACATGCATGAACAACTTGGATCAAGATTTTTTAAAATCCACTCAACTGCATCGGGTAGAAAGCTGTGTCTGTGGTCAGTGTGCCTGAGCGCTAAGTATCGAACGCAGCGATGCTGGCTTTTAGCCTCATAGAGGGTGAGACAACACCCACATGAGATCTGCAGAATCAGGGTGCCATGGAGCAGAACTTCTCCCTCCCCCTCCCAACCATGGGTAACTTCACGTGAGAGCAAGGGGGTATCCTGGCAGCTCAGCTCTGGCGTTTAGTGAAGTTGACTACGGACCCTGATCACTTTGCCCTGTCAACATCCACCCCCCTCCCCAATTGGCTATTTATCCATCCATCTAAATGTGTGGGCGAGAAGGTATATAATAACATTCACAAAGATGTATATGTTGTGTGAGATGTACCCCGGTTCTATGCCTTTTACATGCTTTAGGTAACTCATTTAACCCTCACAGCCATCTTACAGCAATCTGTTTTGATTTCCATTTGAAGGATGAGAAGATGAGGTGCAGAGAAGTTAAGTAACATGCCCAAGGCCACACAGCAGAGCCAGGATTGGGACTCAGGTATTCTGACCCTGGAGCCCATTTTCTTTTCTTTCTTTCTTTCTTTCTTTTTTTTTTTTTTTTTTTTAAAAAAAAATATATTTTATTGATGTTGTACAGAGAGGAAGGAAGAGAGATAGAGAGCTAGAAACATCGATGAGAGAGAGTCATCGATCAGCTGCCTCTTGCACACCCCCTACTGGGGATATGCCTGCAACCAAGGTACATGCCCTTGACCGGAATCGAACCTGGGACCCTTCAGTCCCCAAGCCGATGCTCTATCCATTGAGCCAAACCGGTTTCGGCCTGGAGCCCATTTTCTTAATCACAGATTATTCAAGAAGGCCAGAGGAACCAGGGTGGGGACAGAGGCATACGCCTGGCCCAGTCAGTGCCTTGGGAGCAGCTGCAGCCAGGCCACACTGAATCACTGGGATGGACGTGGCCAGGAGAGGCAGGTCCCCATAGCGGGCACGGAGTGTTCGGCAGGGCACCCCTGCTAGGGCCCTAGCAACAGAGTTCTGTTCAGGCTGCCTCTGCTGGCCAGGTGGGTGGTAGATAGCGGAGGAGCCAGAGCTGGGACACCTTTGGATGCCAAGCTGCTGACTTCAGGCCCAAACCAGCCTCGAAACCCAGGCCTGGTCCCCTCGGCCCTGCCCTACCTTGTGCCTGCACGTCTGCATGTTGGTCACTCGGCAGTTACTCCACAAATGCCCACCACATGCTCATGGTGTGGCTGAGCGTGGATTCGGGATCCAGAAATGGGTATAGCTGTGCCTTCAGAGGCTCTTAGTTGTATGACCATGGGCCACTCAATTGCGCTGTGCCTCAGTTTACTCTCTATGCTTGGAGGTCGTAATAGATGGACCTCACAGAGGTGTCGTGTGGATGAAATGAGTTAACACCTGGGAAGTGCTTAGTGCGGTGCCTACACCATCATGTGTGCTTAACCAGTCTAGCCACTGTGCAGTCCCTTGAGCGTTGGGAATGTTAACAATGACAGTGTTGTACTCGGGGTTCCCCCTCCTACCCCCCCGCCCCCGCATGATAATAAGATAGGAGCTGGCCTCTTGGCCCTCCTGGGGTTTTCAGTCTATCAAAGGCAGCTTGGGCAGGTAAGTAAAAGATGAACTGAGGAACATTTGAAACCTTGCCCCCGGCATACCTTCAGTTTCGGTTCAAATGAACTGTTAATTTAACAATGAGCGAAGGCATAAACGAGTTAATTGTGCCCATGGGTAGGCACCTAACAACCTCTGGTCCTGGAAACTGGCCCCAGGGCAGGGAGCTCAGAGGTGACCTTCCTTTTCCTCCTCCTGTTTCCGTCAGGAGAGCACCCCGGAAAGGCTGCCTCACCCTCCACAAAGCGGGCCGGGAGGGGCCCCCCGGGCAGGGAAGGAGGCACCCGGAGGCCTGGAGGCAGCTGCCCCACGGCGTGAGAAGGGCCTGCAGGAGCCCAGGCCCAGAGGTGCCTCCGCACACGCCATACTTTGCTCGTTCTGTTCTCCTTCAGGCAAAGTCCATCCTGAGACCCCTCGCCCACCGCATGGCCAAGGAGACGTCGGCCTTTGAGGGATGCTTCCTCCTGGGAGTGAGTGATGTGGCGCTGACTGGGATTGGCTTCCTGGTCCAGCTGCTTAGCAGAAGGGGTACACAGGTGGTACTGACTGGTGCCCACCTGGCCCAGGGGGCAGGCCTATCCCACCCTCGTGAATAGCTGGGTGGTTTAGGGGCTTCCTTGGACTGTGATCGCCTTGGGTGCTGTGAAGGAAGAAGGACCAGACCAGCCCGCCCCTACCCCTGCCCCAGAGGTGCCCACAGACCCTCACCAGCAGCCCAAGGCAGAGGCGGAGGCCGCACACCTCTGCTTCTGCCCCTTTCCATCCGGTTGTTCGTCCTATGAATGTTTGTTGAGCATCTGCTTGGTGCCAGACCCCATCTCCCACCTTCCTGTGATGCAGGCGTTACCCCCATTTTACAGATGAGAAAAAAGAGGCTTTGGGAAGTTAGTCAGAGAGCTGAAGGATGCAAAGTGGGGACTGGACGCCAAGGTATCTAACTCCAGAACCCAGATATCGATTATAAATCTTCCCTCTGAGAGCCGAACGACAGTGGCAATCCTGAGAGCATTGTCGTATGTGCGGGCTCTACACGTCTCATCTCATTTCATCTGCACATGCGGAGATTAAGGACTTGTCCCCGGATGTCTGGCCCCCGAGTCATGCTCACATCACTCCCAGGCAGATGGCAGCCCATGACACAGGGACATGCTGTGCCGCTCTCCGTCCACCGCGGTGGAATGCCAGCAGATCCCCCAGAGATCATGACACGGAAGAGCCACAGAGCAAACAGAATGGTTGGGAGGCTTTCGTTTATCTGAGGGAGCCCTAATAAGGTAGGCCTGGCTGACCTTGGAGGCTGAGGGGTCTAGGGGCTGGGGGTGGCAGGGCCAGGTATAGGGGGGTGGCAGGCGAGATGTGAGGGATGGCAAGGCCTGAGAGTAGGTGACCTCTGAGCTTTAGTGAGGCCATAGGGCACAGGGGCTGCATCCCGGGTGGTGCTGGCTTATCAGCAGGTCTGAGCTCATGACATCTGACTGGAAAAGGTCTCTGGGGCGACCCTAAGGAGAGGAACAGCATGGAGCTGGCAGTGCTGAGCTGAGGACTCAGGGCCAGGGGAAGGGGGCACAGCCGGGTGTGAGACGAGGCTCTCTCTGGGAGGCTGAGCCAGAGCCTCCAGCACCTGCCGCCGAGGATGCTTGTGAAAATACGGCTTCCCGAGACCCAACCACAGAGGCCTGATTCATGGAGGCCCAGCAAGGGGGGCCCTGCTTTGTTGGATTGAAACATGATTTTCACAGGTTTTTGAAAAGGTGAAAAGAACAAGGAAGGAGAGAAGGACTCGGACTGAAGACAGTACAGTGACAAGCAAACCTCCTCCCTGTGCTCCTTCCTGGGGACTGTCCCGGGCCGGTGGGGGCCTCCACTGCTGTCTTTCTGGAACCTTCCTCGGCGCACAGAGCACCACCGTGAGGCACTGAGGGCTGCCTCATTCTCAGTCATGGCTTTGCTGCAAGGATGACAAAAAAAGAAAAAAGAAAAAAAAACCGTAAAAATTTTTTTCAGCATATTTTGATAAAAGCTCAGCTCAGGGCACTTCTTTGGAGCCAACAGCTCTAGATTCAGATCTGCGCTCTCTGACATTTACAAGTTTAAGTGGCCTTGGGCAGGATGCATGCTCTCTCCACGTTCCAAGCCTCAGCCTTCCTATAAAAAGAAGTGGGTAATGACGGTGGCGTTTTCATGGAGATTAGAAAGAATTTATGGCCAGTGCCTGGTGCCTGTGAGGAGATAATAATAACGGGGTGATGAGACATTTACACACATACCCAGTAATGGGAATGGCCACAAGGAACGTGTCAGCAAATGCAGAGTTCCGAGATGGGCAGCCTGCAGAAGAAGTCCCTTCTGATCAGCGGGTGAGAGGGTCGGGAAAGAACAAGATGGACTAGTGAGTCACCGTCCCCACCATCCACCGGCGGCATCGGGAACCTGGAGGGGTGGTGTGCCCCCAGGAGGGACCAGGATGGGTGGTGTTCCCTCAGGAGGGGCCAGTCCAGTTCCTGGCTGCTGACTCTGAACGCCAAGAGGTTGCTTTCTGGGGGAAACAGACAAGTCTGGATGTGCTCTGATTGGGAGGATAAAGTGCCATTGATTGGATGACAGAGCCAGCATTTTCTGGGAGCCACAGCCATGGGAAGACCAGGTCACCTGTCACAGGGCCGTCCATCAGGCCCAGGGCTCGTCTGTCCCTGGGCCCAGTGGCTCTAGGGACTCGATCTTCTTGGGCAACCTGTCCAGCCCTGGGCATACATAGGAACTAAACAAGTCTTTGTGGAATTACCTTTTGGATCACAAACCTAATTGGAACGAAACAATTCCATGGAATTCAGCAAAAGAGTTGGGAAAGGGGTTGAGTCGGGAGTGTGCTTGAATCCTGGCTGTGCAACTTCCTAGCGGTATAAATTCGAGTGCACTACATAATTTCCCCAAGCCTCAGCATTCAACAATGTGATGTCTGAAAGGATTAAGTAATGGAATGCCTGTAAAGCACCAGCATAGGGCTTGCTATACGGGAAAGACCATAGCCTACGTTCATCGTTTTTCACTTTCATAATAGCCAGTTAGAATTCAATTGATTGTATTGGGAAATGAATTTGATATTTACTGCTGTGGAGTAGTTGTCACTGAAGTTGGGAAAGCTTTTTTAAAATATATTTTTATTGACTTCAGAGAGGAAGGGAGAGGGAGAGAGGTAGAAACATCAATGATGGGAGAGAATCTTTGATTGCCTGCCTCCTGTACGGTCCCCAGTGGGGATCAAGCCTGCAACCTAGGCATATGCCCTTGATCAGAATCAAATCCAGGACCCTTCAGTCTGCAGGCCGATGCTCTATCCCCAGAGCCAAACCCGCTAGGGTGGGAAAGTTTTAACGAGATTTTTTGGTAAGAAATTAGTTCTGAATTAGTGTTAAAAGGAAAATAGGGGGGGGGGGGGAGGAGTGGATAATGGACTCTAATTAATTTAATCCTTTTTTCTTGAGTGCCTACCATGTGCCAGGCCTGGTCTTGGGCCTTGGGGAGGAAACAGCGTAGAAGGCGGACCCAGATCTCTGCCCGTGTGGAGTTTGCCCAGGACTCAAGTTCCCAGTCTGAGGAGGGGCCCTCTCCAGACCAAAACAAGCGCTCTCTCTCTTTGTTTTCCTACCTGAAGAGGGTCAGGGCAGCTTGCTTCCCTACCCAGAGAAAAAAACGGCCTGGCCAGTGCCACAGGGAGGCACCGGCTCTGTTTGGCCTGCAAGACTCAGGGAGCGAAGGACTCGCATTGCCTCGCAGGGTGTTCTCTGTATCGGCGGAGAGCCCACCCAGCTCTGGTCTCTGTCCGGGCCCAGAACGGCTCCCTCCAGGTTCCCACCAGGAGCCCCTGCCCTCCTCTGCATGAAAAGGAGGTGGACGGAAAGGAGAAAGCCTGCCTCTCCAGGCCCCGCTGGTTGGCGGCTCTGTCTCTGGAGTCTCTGGGTTGTGTCTTCCCCGGAACCTTTCTCTCCTCCCCTTTTCTCCCAGTCACTGACCTCTGGGGAGGAGGAGTGCCTCTGCCTCTTTCCGAGGTGATGCCCTGCAAAGTAAGAGCTGGGCTGTCTTGAGCCCAGGGCTCCGGGTGCCAGGCCAGGACTCTGTCCCCTACACAGGCCATCTTCAAACTCCCAGTTTCCCTGTATCTTCCACGAGCCCCCAGTCACCGTGTGCTGTCTGTTCCCGGGCGTCAGGGGCCTGGCGGCCAGGCTAGCGGCTCTCCAATCTTCGGGAAACGGAGTCTCAGGCCGACCCTTTATAGCTCCCCCGCCCTGGGAGCTGTCAGGCAAGGAAGGCACTTACTTTCCTGAAGCCCTCACTGTCTCTCTCTCGGATTAGTGCTAGTCCATTTACTCATCAAGTCCGCTGGCCACCAGGAAAGCACATCTCCCTTACACAATAAATGTTTAATAACGGCAGCCAGCATCGACCAGAAAGTGCCCCGGCTGCCAGGCCCGAGGCCTCACGGGCTCCAGGGAGCGATTAAAGTTCAGCCCTTGCCCCCACCTACCTCCTCTGCCTGCTGCCAGGCCCTCAGCGGCCTTCCCACAGACCTTCCTCCGGCCCCTGCCCGCCCTGTGACAGCAGCGCCGGTGGAATAAAACCCTCCCGAGCCAACTCCAAGCTCCTCTGCTGGGATTGTGTACGGGTCGT
This sequence comes from Pipistrellus hanaki, assembly GCF_964339955.1. Classification (NCBI taxonomy): domain Eukaryota; kingdom Metazoa; phylum Chordata; class Mammalia; order Chiroptera; family Vespertilionidae; genus Pipistrellus; species Pipistrellus hanaki. The sequence continues at coordinate 13,115,468 of NC_140509.1, read as the reverse complement.
GCCTCCTCCTTCAGACTGGGGGCTTCCTCGGGCAGAGCTCCCCTCAGACTGGGGCTCCCTGAGGACAGGACTGTGTCTTCCCCTCAGAGTGAGCTCCCCAAGGACAGGGTTGCATTTCCCGTTCTCCCACCTCCACTCCATCTGAGCCTGGGACCTTGCCTCTCACGTCTCCCCGCCCAGCCCAGCACAGAGCTGGTACCACCTGAGGTCTCCACGTGACCAGCGCCAGGCTGTTTGCAAACAGAGTCCAGCCCCACGTGAGTGCTGGCAGATGTTAAAGATAACTCCACTCGGGCCCTTTAGGAATTAGTCTAAAATATACGATTGTATTTCAGGAGCCCGAATGGTGTTTCTGAAACCTTGGGGCCCAGGACAGTTATAACGTCTGTCCGTTTTAGACGTTGGAAAAATAGGGCGCTATAATTGGAAAAGTTAGCGCAGCACTAAGTACAGGGAGCCGGTCTCTTTACATCTCAAATACCAGGTATTTAGGTGGCTTTCTTGGAACCTGGCATTAGGGGCATGTGTGAATAGCCAGGCTTGTTTCTGAAGAGTCAGTGGGCACGGCCAGTGAAGGTGCTGTGGGCACGGCCAGGGCAGGCAGGGCCATCTCTGCATCCCAATGCTGGTGCCCCTGCTGCCTGGCACAAGGACCCCAGACACACTCCCCTTTCCTTCCTCTTCTGACCTGGGCTTTCCAAGGGCCCAGGAGCACATGGATTAAGGCTTGCCACTTGTGCCCTGAGGCAGGCCAGGCCCCGGCCTTTTCTCCAAGGATGGAATAGGGGGCCCCTGTTGTTTGTCAGAATGTGGTGGCTATGCCCGTGGGTGCTGGTGCCAGACTGTCTGAGTTCAAATCTTCCCGTTCCTGCTCAGGCAAGTTACCTAACCTCTCTGGGCTCCAACTTTCCCATCTATAAAATGGGATGAAAGTTCTCATACTTACCTCCCGGAGTTGTTGAGATGATAATTGCAGAAAAAGCACTTAGCACAGTGCTTGGCACAGGATGAGAACTCAATAATGGTAGCTACTATAATTATATTTTAAAAGCGTCAAAAATAATTCCAAAGCAATTTTGCATTAGAACTAGAATCTCTACTGACCCTCCAGTCTGGAGACCCCTCTATACCTCTCTCACCTGACCTTCTGCTTTGATCCAGATGACCCATTTTTTGTTCACAATTCATTCCTTCCCTCAGCATTTACTCACATGGGTGCTAGGGGGTCCATGGCTGACACATGCGGCCCGGGCCCTCAAACCCTTCGCTGAGAGACTTGGCACTTCAGCAGCTTTAGGAGAAGCAGAGGTGGTCCGGGGAACCTGCCCTCTCTTCAGAGCTACAAATGCAAGCACGAAGCCAAGTGATCACTTACCTGCCAGGGGGTGAGGGAGGGGCACAGTGTTCTGGAGGGAAGGGTCACCACCCCATCCACGTATTTCCAAAGTACCAGCACTTCCTGTGTAGGGTTTCTGTATCAAGTCGTGCAGGAGACGCATTTGGCATTCTGGTGTCAGAGAAAGCACAGGGGATTTAGAGTTTTTCAAAGGCCTGGGCCATCCACATATGTTTCAGTCACCTAATGCTGCATAACAAGCTACCCAAAAGCTAGTGGCTAAAAGCAACAAGTATTTGTTTGATCCTGATGCTGCAGGTTGGGTAGGGAGTGACAGGGACAGCTCAGTCCTGCTCTGGGATGGCTTTACCCCCACACTGGAAAGTCGGTGCAGGGTCAGCAGGGCCTGAGGTCAGGGCCTCAGTCCCCCCCCCCCCCCCCCATGTGGCCTCTCCTTATGGCTAGGCTGGGCTTCTCAAGATTGATAGCTGGGTTTGCAGAAGGACCACACCATGAGCCAGGGATCTGAGAGGACAAGTCCCAGGAGGCAAGTGCTCTGCATTCATCATGCTTGCTCATGCCCCATTGGCCAAAGCAAGTCATCCGGTCAGGTCCAGTCTTTGTGAATGGAGACCACACAAGGGTGAGAGTGTGAATACTGGGAGGGAAACTCTACTGATGGCTGCCAAAGTCGTAGTCTCCCACAACATGGGATCCCTAGCCTCACCAGACATATCCAGACAGGCCAGATGTGGCCAATCCACTGAGAGGCAACAGTGAGTATACACTGAGTGGCCAGATTATTATGATCTCTGAACAGATAATAATCTGGCCACTCAATGTATATCCTATATAATAAAAGGCTAATATGCAAATTTTCCCTTTGACCAGGAGTTCGACCAGCAGGCAGGCCAGCCAACCTCCCATGTTCCCTCCCCCTGGCCAGGCTGGCCGGATCCCACCAATGCACGAATTCATGCACCAGGCCTCTAATATATATATACTGAGTGGCCAGATTACTATGCATTCAGAGTCATATTAATCTGGCCACTCAGTGTATAGGTCCAGCTGTGTAAGCCCCCAAACAGAGGCTTACACAGGATAGAAGTTAAATTCTCTTGCACATACACATCCAAGCAGCTAGTCCACGATGATATGGTAGCTTACTGGTGTCAGGTATCCAGCTTCCTTCAGTTGTGTTGCTCTGTCTTCCTCATCTTCAGCTGTCACTGTGTGGTCCAAAGTGACTGCTCAGTTCCCGCCATCGCCTTTGCATTCCAGCTAGTGAGAAAGGGGACGATGAAGAGAGTGCTCCTTCCTTGCTGTCTCACTGGCCAGGACCCAGTCACAGGGCACATGTCACTGCAAGGGAAGCAGACACATGTAGTCCTTTGAACCCAACTAAAACTTCTCTTACCAGAAAAGAGGAGACCAGATGTAAAGGAACAGTCGGAGGTCTCAGCCACAGGAAACAAATGGCCAGCCCCAGGACATTCTGTCTGCCAATCCTGTGAGGTAGGAAGGACCGTGCTGAGCAGGAATTTCAAAATCAACACTGACTGTGTCTCTGGGTAAGAGGAGAAGGGTGGCCCGGTAACAAGCAGCCTGGGCTTTGCACAACCAGCAGCCATCCAGCTTCCTATGGAGCCGGCAGGTAGGAGCACCATTTCCTACTGACTCCATTGACCTCACAGCCTATGGACAGCTCCTACACATCTGCGAGGCATAGCAGAGACCACCAAAGAGGAGGCCACTGACCACCCACTGCAGCCCAAAGCACTGGGCATGTGCTGGGTGCCAGAGGTTGGGATGGAGTGCTGGACTGCAGAGGCCACGGTCACCGGCGGGATTCCACGGGTAAACCTGAATTTCTGGCTTTAGAGAGCTAGATAATACAAAGGACCCTGGGCCACCTCCACACACACACACACACACACACACACACACACACACACACATGCCAAGCTGTTCTATAGCTGGGAACAGCTGGTGAGAGCGGACAGTTCCGTGCACCAAAACCTGGCTTCTCATTAAAGGCTGGCCACAGTGCCTTCTCCTGCCTCAGCACCTCCAGTGTCCTCAACACGTGTCTCTGCCAGGCCTCGAGCTGTCCTGCCTGTGGCAGCTGCATGGTTTACTTTGTAGCAGGCCGTCCCCCAGGCCGTAACCCCCGACAGAAGGCTCTGGCCTCAGAGCCATAGAGGTGGGCCCTTCGTCACCCACAGGGTCTGGGTGGGAGAGGACTCTGGCTTCTTAAAAGAACCAGAACATTTCCACAGAGAGCAGTGCAGAGGCCGAAACCCTCTCCCTGGGGGCTCAGAAGCAAACGTGTGTACACAGTCAGCGCAGCATCGGTGAAGGAAAGAAAGGTCTCAGACAACAAAGAGCGGACGTGGGATGCAGCTCAAGGGTGCGTCCCGCAGGGTGAGCGGCGAGTCGGGCCCCTGAGAACTCCTAGAGGACAGGTGCTCGGAAGAAGAGACTGAGAGGAGAGGGAGAGATCCTCCCTCTGCAGAGGCAGAGATCCCCCGGCTGGAGAGGCTCCGTTAAAGATGGCCTCGTCCAAAAACATGCCGGGTCGGGAGGGAGAAGGTGGTGTCCCAGAAACACCAGCCAGGAAGCCAGTGGAAGCCTTCGGGGCGAAGGAGAAGTCACTTCGTGGGAAGCCATCCTGGCTTCAAGGCTGAAGGCCCCTGCAGCGCATGGCTGCCTGTGTGGCCTTCAGCCTCTAAGACACAAAGCGTGACTCCGATGGGCAGATGGGGACAGCACACACAGAAAGAAAGGAACATGCGGAATCATGCTCCACCTTACAAATAATCAAAGAAACACGTCAACAATCACACCAATTACTCTACTCTTCCATAGTTTTTAGCACAGCTCAATTCTGGGACTTGGGGATGGTCTGTCCACCTGCCCTCATAGCCCAGCTGCCTCCTGTCTGACCCCGCCCCCATCACAGGTGATTGGACCTTGATGCACAGGGTTCTAATCCATAGGCTTGCCTGAGCCAATCAGATGCTCCCTCTTCTGAATATAAATTCACACGCAACAGGCAAAACGAATGTTTGCTGATGACCGCAAAGGGGCACAAGGTTCTTTCTGCAGTGATATAAATGTTCTGCATCTTAATTGGAGTGTGAATTACATAAGTGGATATAACATAAGCATGTATGGTTGTCCGAGGCATACAATGCCACACTTAACCTTGTGCATTTTATTGTATGTAATTATAGACCGAAGCATTTTTCACTCAGAGACGCAGAGATGATAGGCTAGTGACGGTGGCTTGTGCTTCCAGGGAGACTTGGTCCTGAGTACCTGTGTGAAGTGAAGGGAGCCAGTGAGTGGGACCTGGTCCCACCAGTTATTGGCTGCATCTTTGAACAAGTCACTTAGTCTTCCAGTGCCTCAGGCTCTCCATCGTACACTGGGCATAGTTAGAATCTCTACGCCATAGGTCCTCAAAACAGGCAATCAGCACAGTGCCTTGGACAAAGTGATCCCTCAGAATGTGTGAATGGTTGGTTAGAAAATGGTATGTACTCCAACCTGATAGCTCTGCTAGGTCAAAAGAAAAGAAGAAAGAAGAGGAGGAGGACGAGGAGAAGAAGAAGGAGGAGGAATAGAAGGAGGAGGAGGAGGAGAAGGAGAAGGAGGAGAAAAAGGAAGAGGAGGAGGAGGAGAAGGAGGAGAAACAGGAGGAGGAAGAGGAAAAGGAGGAGGAAGAGGAGGAGGAGGAGGAAGAGGGGGAGGGGGAGAAGAAAGAGGAGGAAGAGGGGGAGGGGGAGAAGAAGGAGGAGAAGGAGGAAGAGTAGAAGGAGGAGGAGGAGGTGGAGAAAGAGAGGAAGGAGTAGAAGGAGGAGGAGAAAAAGGAAGAGGAGGAGGAGAAGGAGGAGAAGGAGGAGGAGAACGAGGAGGATGAGGAGGACGAGGAAGAGGAGGGGAAGGAGAAGAAGGAGAAGGAAGAGGAGGTGGAGGAGGAGAAGGAGGAGAAAGAGAGGAAGGAGTAGAAGGAGGAGGAGAAAAAGGAAGAGGAGGAGGAGGAGGAAGATGGGGAGAAAGAGGGGGAAGGGGAGGGGAGAAGAAGAAGGAGGAGGAAGAGTAGAAGGAGAAAAAGAAGGAGGAGAAGGAGGAGGAGGAGGAGGAGGAAGAGGGGGAGAAAAAGGGGGAGGGGGAGAAGAAGGAGGAGGAAGAGGGGGAGAAGGAGGAGGAAGAGTAGAAGGAGAAGAAGAAGGAGGAGAAGGAGGAGGAATAAGAAAGCTAGGGAAGGAGAGATGGAGCTGGGAAAGCAGAGAAGCTGGAACGAGGAGGCCCCTGGGAGCAGGCGGCAGCTGTCGCAGCCCCTGTTTGCTCCCAGCTCCGGTTTCCCCGAAGCCTGACTGCACGTGGCTTCAGTGTGGGATGGATCCTTACATTAAGCCTCCTTCATTTTCTTCGGAAGGCGGTTTGGCAAGCCACATCAAAGGCGCACAGAAACAGCCTTGCCTGCGGACCTGGGCACTTAGCTTACAGGAATAATTAATGAGAAGGAAAAAGCCACATGCATAAAGATGTCCACGGCAGCTTTATTTATAATAATGGAAAACTGGATGCCATCAAACGCCCAACCATCAGGGAATTAAAAAGAGTCCCCTGGATGGAATATTATGCAGCCATTAAGAATGACAAATATGAAGACCACATAGCAACCAACCAACTAAAATGTGTATGAAAGAATAAGTGGAAAAGAGCACAAAATAATGGTAGCAGACTCTGACTACATTAGGGGGGAAGGCATGTGCTCATGTGGACAGGGCTGGCTGGGATTACCAAAAGTGACAAAAACAAGCTTATTCTTGGGCTCTCTGGGGACAAGGACTCTCTGGAAGGAGGGGTCTCCTTCCCGGTCACTCTTGAGGCACCCCAGTCCCTTCAAATTCCCAGTCCCCACATCCCTCTCCTTGCCAGCCCCGACACCGCCTCTCTGGGGAGAGGATGCTCAGGGCTTGGGCTGCTGATATTTTTAGCCAGGCCTCTTGCAGCCCAGTGTTCTTGGGTAAAAATAGCTGGGGTGGAGGGCACAGCACTGACTTCACTGCTTTCTGCCCCCCTCCCCCTCCTGGACCAGGCGCCTCCTGGTCTTGGAGCCACGGCTTCTCCTCTTCTCTCTGGCTCCATCCCATCTCCCGAGGCCTCAGCGGCCAGGGAGGAATGCTCTGGGCTGGTACATCTTGGAGCCTTGGAGTTCATGGAGGCCACGGGTTCCATTTTATGGATAAGGAGACTGAGGCCCAGAGAGAAGAAGGGAGAGGCCAGGAAGTCGTTGGCCAGAGTAGTCCCCTCCTCGCCCACACCCTCCTGTCCTGTCCAATAGCTCGTGAAGGCACTGGGTAAGACCAGCACCAACGGCTTTTGAGTCCACGAGCTGCATCCTCCATCCCAGGCTGGAGGCCAGACGTGCCAGGATGCTTCACTTCTATTTTCCGTCTTCCTGGGACCAGCCAGATGCCGTGATTCTCGGGACCGGGTGACGGGCACACCGCAGGGACCCTCGGTGGCTGTCACTGCCTCCCAGGCAAGCTTTCCCCAGCTCCAGGCCCACAGCGGAGCCCCTCCATCTGCTGGGGTGCCTTCTTAAGGAATGCATACTAATTGTGACACCAGCGGAAGCCAAGTCTAATTACAGAGATAAATCTGCCGGCAAAAAATAGACCCAAACATGAAGTTTACAGCAAAATACATGAGGCTTGAAGACAGTCAGCTGCTAGAAGCCTGTAGTCCTTGTGGCTCCTACAGAGAAGAGAAAGTGATCCTAGCAAGGGAGTGCCCAGATAAACCCTCCACCCGGAGACTGTCCCAGGGCGGGGTGCCTTCCACGAGGTCCCGGTTCTGCTCTGGACCCCGCCCCTGCCCATAGCACATGCCATGCACTGCTCGGCCTGCGATTTCAGTCCACAGGTCTCCTCTCCGGCCTCGACTGTAAGTCCCTGCATGTCACCCCAGTTACAGCCCCTGTGGGAGGGGCTCCCAAGGAACAGCCCCCGGGGAGAAACCAAGTTGCCCAGAGTCAGGAGATAAACTGGGCCCAGAGGGATGGATTAGCCAGCAGTTCACACCACTCAGGCCCCACCTAAAGGGGTGAATTAGCCAGCAGTTCACACCACTCAGGCCCCACCTAAAGGGGTGGATTTGCCAGCAGTTCACACCACTCAGGCCCCACCTAAAGGGGTGGATTAGCCAGCAGTTCACACCACCTCAGGCCCAGAGGCTGATTCTTCTGGCTATGTGTGGGCACAAGCACACCAATGTGCCTGTGTGTGTGTGTGTGTGTGTGTGTGTGTGTGCTGTGTGAGCCACAGAAGAATCCCAGGACGATTCTAAGTGCCCCCAGCTTGGGAGCCCAAACCCTCAGGAGCCTGTGACGACAGGAAGCACAGCCCCTGAACGCTTCCCATTATCTCAAACATTGTCCTGCAGACCCTACCAGCTCCCTCTTTCAGTTGCAACCTCTGACTCAAATGTCAGATCCCTTCCCTTCGCTGGCTCTCTGTCAGCACAGAAGCACTGGGCATTCTGAGGATCTCGGGAACAGGCCTCCTTCATTAATAAAATGGGGAGATGGATCAGTGCAAAATAAACGCCGCATCCATCGTAGACACAACATAGCACCCAGGCGGGGACACGAATCCCGAGGCCCCGGGGCTCAGGGGTGGAAGTCCCAGATCAAGGACTCCAGAGGATTCTGAGTCTGAGTCAGTCTTGAGAGCGGAAGTGGCTGGAAAGAGGTCTTCACACCGGGTGAGTCCTCAGACCACACATGAGACACTCCTCGTTGTCTGAAAGGAATGTGGAGTCAGGGTTGGGGGAGGAGGGCCTGTGGGTCCCTCCCATGGGACCAGCCCACTGTCCTGTCCCTTGCTGCTCCCTGATCCTGCCAGCCAAAGGCATAGCCGAGGGCTCGGCATGGCATGCAAGGGAGGAGAGACGTGGACAGGGGTTTGCAGGCAGCCTGTCTCTCGGCCTCCGGGCAGGGCCTCTCGGGCACACCTGGGACCCCAAACATGGAGCGCTAACCCAGCAAGCTCCCTGGCAGGCCCCCTGGGGTAGCCCTGGGCTTCTGAGCTCGTTCTGAAAGCCCAGTGTCCCCTGAATGTGTGTCTCCTTGCGGAGGGCAGGAGAGTGGTCCGGTCACTAAGGTTTGGAAGCAGAAGCCTAGAAGCTTAGGTTTTAACCTGGACCGGGTTCTGTTAAGCTCTGTCTCCACTGTCTCTGCCTCGGTGTCCCTCTGATACATGTGAATTGCAGACAGGCTCTGGGTTTCTTACCAATTACTTGACCTCTTTGAACCTCAGTTTCTCTGCCTGTAAAATGGGGACACTAATCCCTGCCCTGCCTTCGCCACTGGGCAGGGCGAGGATCAAGGGCTAGAGCATTTGCCAAAGTGCTCTGAAAATCAGAGGTTCCTTGCCCAGCCGAGTGGCTCAGTTGGTTGAATATCATCCTGGGCACCAAAAGGTTGCCGGATCGATTCATTGTCAGGGCACATGCCTGGGTTGCAGGATTGATCTTCAGTTGGGGCACTTACAGTAGGCAACTGATCAATATTTTTCTCTCACCTCTCTCTCTCTCCCTCTCTCTCTCTCCTCTCTCTCCTCCTCTCCCTTCCTCTCTCTAAGCATGTCCTCAGTTGAGAATTAAAAAAAAAAAAAAAAAAAAAATCAGCCCTAGCTGGTTTGGCTTAGTGGATAGAGCGTCGACCTGTGGACTGAAGGGTCCCTGCGTAGATTCCAATCAAGGGCACATTCTGCGATTGTGGGCGTGCAGGAGGCAGCCAATCGGTGATTCTCTCTCATCACTGATATTTCTCCTCTCTCTCTCTCTCTCTCTCTCTCTCTCTCTCTCTCTCTCTCTCTCTCTCTCTCTCTCTTTCCTTTCCTCTCTGAAATCCAGTGCACCCCATCTGAGGCCTGGCCTGCCCTCAGCCACCCTCTGATGTGCTGGAAGATGGAAATGAGCAGCACCCATTCTGACCCGGGAGTGAACAAGGCGCCTGAGAATAAAGGGTTCGAGGGCTGAGAAGGACCCTGGGGACTGGGGCTAATCTAGAAGGCTTCCTAGAGGCGTGAGTCCCCTCAGGGAGAGAAGCCCTGGGAGTTACTTAGAGACCGCACTGCTCTGCTCCTGGCCTCCCCAACCCCTCAAAGCCCTTTACCGGGCTTTTTAGTTACAACACATCACCTTAATTGTTAGTCAGCCATCCCCTATGCCCATCCACAGAGAGGTCCCCTAGCCAGAGGCTCAGAGGAGGGGCTCAAATCCAGGGCTCAAGAGGCCAAGTATAGCAGCCCCTCTCAGCACCCCCAGATGCTGGCTGTCCTCCCCCTTTCTCTCCTCTCCCCTCCCCTTCCCTCCCTACTACCTGTAGGAAAACAGATGCAGATGGCTCCTTTTATGTCTCCAGGGATCAAAGGATTGGCTTTGGAAGAAAGACATGCTGCCTGAGAGCCAGGCAGAGCCAGAGCCCAGTCCGCACAACCACCCTCCCCCGCGGGCCAGCTGTGGGTCAGGGCGCCCACCTGACCAGCGCCCGGGCCGCCCTCCCCCTCCACAGCACCCGAAGCAGGGCCAGGCCCCTCACGTCCCCTTGAAGCACGCTCTCTGCACCTTTGTTGGGTAATTTGTCTGAGAACTATGCAGTCCCTGCTGGGCCGGGCACTGTCATGTCTCAGAATAATGGGAAAGGGAGAAAGACAGAGGGAGACATGGAATGGCAGGCAGACAGAGCCTGGGGTGGGAACGTAGTGCAAGAGACCAGAAGAGGACGAGGAACAGGGGAAGAGAAGGAGAGAAGAAAGCAGAGGGCAGAAGCCTTACAGACGCAGAGGAGAACAGACACAGACAGCAAGAGGACGAGAAAAAGCAAAGGATGGGGTGGGCGGGGCGGGGCAGAGGTAACATGGTGAAGAAGAGATTGGGAGAGATTGATGGAAGGATCTAGACTTTCTGATGCCAGGACCTCTGGGTCCCTCCATTCCCCAGCCCATCCCCCACCCCAGCACTGACCGGCTGGGTGACCTTGAACCCGTCACTTCTTCCTCCTGGGCCTCCTTTTCCTTATCTGTGAAATGGGAAATACTAGTCACAAGGGCCTGCCTCGCAGGATAGCTGTGAGGATTAGATAAGACAGAGGTGACAGAATGCTCAGTGCAGAGCCTGGCACGGCCGGCCGTCGAGGGGACCCTGCTGGGGCTGTGGCCGGTAACAGTAGCCATGATGGCGCTGATAGTGCGGGGCAGGAATTCGGGCCCTGGCTGGCTCACGGGGACGCTGGGAGGCTTACAGGAGCTAAGGGTCGGGGAGAGGTGTGCTGACGCCGGATGGCCAGGCTCCTCCCGGCTCCGCAGCCCAGGCCCGGTGGATCACTGTGCACGGCAGGCACAGGGCTGGCCCCTGAGACCTTTAGGGGCCCGTGAAAACATTCTGATTTATTTTAAAATCAGAGGAAAGAGGGATGTTTTAAGTCAAAGAAAATATTTTCATATATAATGTGAATATGTTAGTCTTTCTTCCAATGCAGTTGCACAGTTTAGGACTGCACTGGGAGAAAGATAAATATATTTGTTTATGGAGGAAGAGGCCCCAAAGCAGAGGTGTCCAGGCCCACAGAAGGCACAGTGTGGCCCCGCCGGCCAGTGCTGCGTCCGGAGGAGACAAGCACACTGTGGGTGGCCCTAATGGACCGGCCAGACCAGAGGAAGTCCAGGGGGTCAAAGCCTCTGAGGGGTCTAGGCCCTGGGGACGGTAAGGAAGGGAAAAGACAGACAGAGGAGAGATTCAGCTTCTGGAACAGCCCCAGACCTCAGAAAACCCCTAACCTGAGGGAAAAACACATTCCCTGCCCTCAGGGAGCCCCAGTCTGAGGGGGACACAGCCCTGTCCTCAGGAAGCCCCAGTCTGAGGGGACACAGCCTGTCCTCAGGGAGCCCCAGTCTGAGGGGACACGGCCCTGTCCTCAGGGAGCCCCAGTCTGAGGGGACACGGCCCTGTCCTCAGGAAGCCCCAGTCTGAGGGGACACAGCCTGTCCTCAGGAAGCCCCAGTCTGAGGGGACAAGACCCTGTCCTCAGGGAGCCCCAGTCTGAGGGGACACAGCCCTGTCCTCAGGGAGCCCCAGTCTGAGGGGACACAGTCCTGTCCTCAGGGAGCCCCAGTCTGAGGGGACTCAGCCCTGTCCTCAGGGAGCCCCAGTCTGAGGGGGACACAGCCCTGTCCTCAGGGAGCCCCAGTCTGAGGGGACACAGCCCTGTCCTCAGGGAGCCCCAGTCTGAGGGGACACAGCCCTGTCCTCAGGGAGCCCCAGTCTGAGGGGACACGGCCCTGTCCTCAGGGAGCCCCAGTCTGAGGGGACACAGCCCTGTCCTCAGGGAGCCCCAGTCTGAGGGGACACGGCCCTGTCCTCAGGGAGCCCCAGTCTGAGGGGACACAGCCCTGTCCTCAGGGAGCCCCAGTCTGAGGGGACACAGCCCTGTCCTCAGGGAGCCCCAGTCTGAGGGGACACAGCCCTGTCCTCAGGGAGTGCATAATTGCATAGAAAAGACAAAATACAGACATTTAGAAGAGAGCAAGCTGTGGGTCGGGGTGCTCAGAGGCAGTCCCCTAACTGGCTGCCTGGCCCTCAGAGAGGCCTGGAGGGAGCTCCCGGGGGGCTGGAGGAGGGCATCACCCAGCAGAGAGGGTGGCCGGGCTCAGGCAGGTAGAGCCGTGGAGAAAGGAGGTGCTGGCCGCCTTCAGGGGAAGGAGCCCATGCAGAGGGAGGGGCGCGGATCTGGTACAGAAATTCTCCATGCCCAGCCAAGCCCCCACGCGTGCCCGCGCCCGGGGCCGCACAGGCCACGGCGGCCCTGGGGCCTCTGTGTGCAGAGCGGACGGGGACGCAGGCGTCACTCCCGGTGTGGTCAGGTAACCGCACACCCCGGCCCCCCAGCCAGGCGCCCTGCAGCATGAAATTGCCATATTGGAAATAGCAAAGTAAACACCAATAGGTAAAGTGCAAATTAAAGCCGCCCCTCCCAGGTACCGTATTTATAGACCTGAGCTCAGGGGCCGCGCCTCCTGGGCAGGAGCCACAGCGGCAGAGGGCACCTGTCCGGGGCCAGCCAGCTCCCAGGCCCCTGTGCTTCTTTCTGGCACGAGATGGGGGTGAAATGGGGGGCCGTCACGTGACCTGGGCTTCAACAGCACAGAGGTGTGGGGCCAGGAAGGCTTGGCTTGGTCCAGGGGAAGGTGTCTGTGAGAAATGGAGGAGGGGGAGGCAGGGCCAGAGATGACAGGTACACAGTCCATGGGACAGGTGTCGGGGCTGAGATACTACAATGATAACAAAAGCTAGCCAAAACCGGTCTGGCTCAGTGAATAGAGCGTCGGCCTGAGGACTGGAAGGTCCCAGCTTCGATTCCGGTCAAGGGCATGCACCTTGGTTGCGGGCACATCCCCAGTGGGGGGTGTGCAAGAGGCAGCTGATCGATGATTCTCTCATCGATGTTCCTAACTCTCTATCCCTCTCTGTAAAAAAATCAATAAAATATATATTTTTTAAAAAAGCTAACACTTATGGAGCAGCTGCCCTTCTACCTATCAAGTCTTAGCTCACTTCACCCTTGCAAGAGGCCTATGACATCCCCATTTTACAGGCGAAGACACTGAGGCACAGTAGTTATATAACTACCGCTATTAAGTGTCCCGTCGGGGATTTGAACCCCAACCGTCTGTTCCCATAATCACCACATGCTGCCTCTCCAATGGCCTCCTCAGACAGACTCAGTGGCCTGGCCCTTTCTTGGGTTTCCCCACCAACATACATGTTGTCATCCTTCACGTAAGAAAGTGCCTAGCCTGGCCCAGCAGCGGTTGGTGGACCAGCTCAGGGCTGGGGGCACAGAGGCACCCACACTTTCACCGGCCCCCACCCTCCGTAGGCCCGACCTCCAGGCCCAGGGGCACGGGCGAGGGCTGCAGGCTGAGGCTGTGGGGCCTAGTGCGCCTGTCGGCAGCGCCGGCCCGGCTGACCTTGGCCTCGCTGGCGCGGTGCTCTAACCCACGGAGCGCAGGCCACGGATGGTTAGCCACAGATTTATTGGCGGAGGGAAGACGCCGGCCAGGGCCGGGAAACCACACTTCGCCTGATTTGCCCATCTCACCAGACCTGGGAAGGCTGTCACCCTCGTGAGGGCGGGGAGCCAGGGCTGACGCTGCGGGCTTGGCAGGAGGGCGGACGGGGAAGAGGAAACGGCCACATTTTATAAGAGGGAAGAGGCTCGCCAAAGCCTCCCGCTCTCAGCCCGTCCGCTGCCCATCCGAGAGCCGATTCCAGTTGGAGGCCAAAGGACATGACCAGACGGACCCTTCGCAAATATCCCCTGTCGCTGGGCAAACACCACACGCTAAAAATAGCCCCCTCCCGAGGGGCCGGCGGCTGGCACCGCCCAGGGGCAGGCAGGCCCCGGGGACAGGCTCAGCCCGGCTCCCGCCAGACACACCTGTCAGGTCCCCGCCTTCTCGTGCTGGATGGCCAGTGGACTCCTTACCGGTTAGGGATCCAGATGCAGCCCGAGGGCGGGGAAGAGCCTGAGAAGGCCCGGGTTCTGCCGTCCCCAGCTGTGCGCTCGGAGAGGTCACTCCCCCCTCAGCTTCTCCGTGCACAGGGGCAGCAGTCCTGCCTGGTGTCGGACAGGAGCCACGTGATCAGATGGGGGCCACACACAGCCAGGACTGCCGCCCTGTACCGGACCCTGGAGGGCTAAGATCTCCACCTTTGACCCCGTGCTTTCCATGTGCACACCTCGGTGCCAAGCACCTCACCTGCATCCATTTCTTTAACCCTCGTAACGGCCCTGTGAGACAGGTACTAGTCCAAGCTCTACCTTATAGTTGAGGGAAACTGAGGCACAAGGGGCTTTGGGTACTACCTAAGGTCACGCCTAACCAGGGCCTGAAACAAAACTCGATCCAAGGCAGTCTAGCTCCAGAGCCCCTATGGGAACCACGCTAGACACATGTGGGGCGCGATGAAAAGGGGTGTGTGTATTAGCCTCATGTTCCCAAGAAGCCAGAGGCCAGGATGACCCCTCATGTCCCCCCTTCATCTCGGCTTCTCCTCCCGGGAGAGGGGGCAGACAGCTGGGAAAGCCACTGCCAAGTGGGCAGAGTCACCGTCGTGTGAAACGTGCCCCGGTCACGGTGCCGGGCGGGGTGGGGGCAGCAGGCTGCCAGCCATGTGGTCCCCAGCCCACGCACTGTCTGGCCGTCCAGGGGGTGGGATGGGGCCCCATAAATAGCAGGCCTCTCACCAGCGTTGGGAATAGAAACCCAATCCAAACAGTGTGGTGCGTTGGGGCTTTCCAGAGCGGCCACAACCCCCAGGGGCCGGGAGGCAGCTGAGAGGGCCCCCTTACCCGCCCGAGTCTCCTAAAGGATCAGGCCATGTTGGGGAGAAAGCCTCGCTGGCCCCAATCCCAGAATGCTTCACAGCCCGGGAAGGAACGCCAGGAGGAGACAAGACTACAACAGGTGGCCTTTACTGAGCACCTACTGCGTGCCTGGCACTGTTCTAAGCGGATTATCCCAGCTCACTTCACCACAGTCCGATGGGGCCACTGTCCTGCTCATTTTACAGAGGAGGAAACTGAGGCACAGAGGGGCAAATTCGTGCACAGATGGAAAGTGGTGGAGGTAAGACTCGAACCCAGGCCACTGGCTGCCTCCTGCTACTGGGCCTGGGGGCAAAGACCATTCACACTGGGTCCTCCCCTGGAGGCCATCTTGGTCTGGGGGACCCAACCATCCAAGGGGAGGACAATAACCGCCCAAGGTGCAGGCACTGCAGGCCCACCACGCAGGCTGGGGCTCCTCAGAGCCTTGGGTAGCCCGCCATGTGACACGCGCACGCATGTGCCTAGAGCAGAGGCGGAGTCCCCCGCAGGGCTGACCTGCTGATGCCAGCTCAGCCTCCAAGGGGAGACCCTGTTCCTGATCCCACTCAGTTGTGCAGGGGAGGCAGGGGTGTAGAGGAAGTAGGAGGGAACCCCCAAGGCCAGTGAAGGGAGTACAAGGAACCCCAGTGAGAAAAATCCCGAGACTCTCATTCTCCTGCCACCCACTCAGAGGCCCTTCTAGGATCTGCGGCCCGGAGAGAAAGTTCATGATCAGCGGCCGATGACCTTTTTGCGGTTTTATCAGGCCCAGAAGCCACCTCCTGCCGCAGGACCGCACCCGGCTCCCGCTGTGTGTTTGTAACCGCCCCTCCCTCGGGGTCCCCCCTCAGGACGCCCCGGACACTGACTTGCTGGCCCGGTGGAGGCGGTCGTCGCTCCTCTCCTTTCGGGACACATTGCCAACAGCCGATGGAGACGTGGAGCAGCCTGGACGGGAGCCCGGCGTCTGAGTTCTTGGAATGAGGAAGCTGTGTGCACGTGGGGCCCGGGCAGGTGGCAGCCTGTGGCTGGATCCTGGGAGCAGAGATAAAGGTTGCCCCCCCCTCCCCTGGGGGACACGGCTGGGCTGGGGGAACCAGACCCCTGCCCTGGCTCCTGGGCATTGCGGAGGGGGCCCGGTCAGGCGCCAGGTATTCTGGGAGAAGGGGGTTCGCAGCTGGGGGTGGGGGAGGGGAGGCAGGGGAGAGAAGGCTTTCTCAGAACTGGGCTTGAGGAAGAGGACACAACTGGCAGGTCTCGCTACACCGGAGGCCTGGCTGCTCCCCCTCCTCGAAAGGAGGGCTGGCTCTCCACCCTGCCGGCCCAAGAAACTGCCTCTCTCTTCGAGGAACTAGAATGGGGTGGAGCTGCCTCCTGGGGCTCCCTCTCCTGCTCCCACATTCTCGGCAGGGGAGTGGGGTGAAGAGAGGGGCGGTCTGGGCACACGGCTTCCTGGGCCAGCCCGGCCAGCCGTGGCGCAGGGAGCTGGGAACTGGGCCCCGTCCCTGCTCTGTGTGCCTGGCGCATTGAAGATGCTCAGTAGGTGTTATTTTACATGAACACGCGAACGGAGGATCCAGGAAGAGTTTTGAGGAAATTCTAGACACGGAGTTCAGAACCCGCCGAGCTCCTCTGAACTTGAATGTCAGGAGAATCCAGGGCTGAGAAAGGGCAGCATTCCCCTCAGGGCTTGGCCTCAAGAGGAAGAAAGTGAGGGAGAGGCAGCCAAGGTCAGTCACGCAGAGAAAGAGGCTGAGCAGAGCCAGGAAGGCTGCTCCCGGCCGCACTGAACTGGACGGGACGGAGCACAAGAGACAGGGAGGCGGGGTGCCTGGGGCCAAAGGCTCAGGACCACTGTCCTCTGTCCCCTCCCGCTGCAGGGCTCCGAGGGACCCTGACACCGGCCCCCCCTGCAAACCCCAGGATGCCTGGTGCTTCCAGCTTCGAATGCCAGTCTTGGCACCGCCCTTTGACCATCCCTCATGTCCTGCATGTCACGCTGAGCAAGCTAGCCGTGAACAAAAGGGAAAGGGCTGCCATGAGCGCTTACTGTTTCCTGAAAGGAGACCGTCCGTAAGAGCCGCTGAAGAATAATAATAACGAAGCAGAGTAAAGGCCTAGAGAACACGGGGTGTTCGGGATGTGGCACTGAGGAGCCAGCGGTGGCCGGGTAGGAGCCTGACAGGCAGAGGGAGGGTGGCGAGTGCAAGGGCCCTCAGGTGGGAGCTGGTGTGGAACCACGGGAGGTCAGAGAAGGTCGGGGCCCTGGGGAGCCAGATGAGGCAAAGGATGGAGGCCCGTGCCCTGACTGGTTTGGCTCAGTGGATAGAGCATCGGCCTGCAGACTGAGAGGTCCAGATTCGATTCCGGTCAGGGGCATGTACCTTGGTTGCGGGCACATCCCCAGTGGGAGGTGTGCAGGAGGCAGCTGATCTATGTTTCTCATCGACGTTTCTAACTCTCTATCCCTCTCCTTTCCTCTCTGTAAAAATGCAATAAAATATATATATTTTTTAAAAAGATGGAGGCCCTTGTGAGGCCTCGAGCTTGCGGTGGGGGGGGGGGGGGCAGCCGTGGACTGACAATGTCCACCAGCCTGAAACGTTGCCCCTTTGGGCTTTCATCTTCTCTGTAAAAGGGGAACCCGGGAGCAGTGACCTCAGAGCTGTGGAGAGTTTTAAATAAAATAGTCTCTACAAAGGGATCTGCCTGAACCACGGGCTGACTCAGCACTCGGAAGATGATAGCAGGCTGTTCTTGTCACCCTCAGTGCAGGATCCCCGCTGGAACCCCCCAACAGGCGGCCCTCCTGCCTCTGTGCCCATCCCCTTGGCTGGGGCAGCTTCCCAGGAGGGCTTGGGATTTTCACAAAGCCAGCTGGGCCCGGCCCGGAAAGTTCTCAACATCCGCTCTGATGCCCAGGCCGGTGTCTCCCTCGGAAACACCACAGGCTGTGACTTGGGCAGCTGCCCATGCGAGTGGGATGGAAGCAGAGCCGGCCAGGGGGCAGGGATGAGGTGGCAGGTGCAGGGTGTCTAGGGGAGATCCGGGGGTGCACATGGCTGCCCGTCATCACAGCTTCTCCCTCCTTCCTGACGCCATCGCTCTGGGCAGACCCAGAACCCCTGCTGCTGGCATGCTGCCCGTCTCCCACGTGCTCGGGCAGCCAAGGTGGGCAGGCTCTTCTCACTGGGCTCCTGGTCATGAATGGCATCACCGTCCTTCATAAATGTGAGGCTCAGGGCTTGGTCGGGGCCTCTGCGATCCCAGAGTCAGCCTTCCCCCCTTCCCCCGGCCGACTCCCCAGATCTCTTAAGCGGGCCCTCCCCCACCTGCTATGGCTTTCCTTTCTGTTCACTCTCCCTTGAGTGACTGCCCCAGGCTATAAGGAGCTGCTTTGCCTGCAGAGCTGGAATTGTCTGGAAGTTTATCCTCCCAAAGTGGCCCTTAGCCAACGCCTGGGGTGCAGGAGAGGGAGGTCCCAGCTCCCTTATGACCCTGAGGTGGAATTTACACTCTAGAGGCCCCTGCAGGACCAGCATCCTCTGCCCCTCCATGACCTCTTCCCCTCCTGTCCTGCTTCCCCCAGGCCCTCTCCTGTCCTCTGGGGGGTGTCCCTCAGGGACTCAGCCTGGAACCCCCACCTCAGGCTCTGCTTCTGGGGAACTCCACGTAAGACACCTCCCGGGTGATAACAGTACCAGGAATCCTAATAGCTGACATTACTGCGTGCTCACTACGTACAAAATATCGTCTTAAGAGTTTTGTAGTATCGACCTCACAGCAACCCAGCGAGGTCCCCATTCCCCAGACCAGAGAACCAAGGCACAGGGAGGCCAGTCCACTGCCGTGGGGGTGCTGTTGGTACCTTCACACAGTTAAGTGGCCCAGACAGAATTCTTACTTGCTAGCCCTTGTGATAAGGGAGGGGGGGAGTAGGAGGGTGCACACATGTACCCACAGACACAGGATAAACATACATTCACATTGCTCACATTCTGAGGGCTCCTGGGCCAAGCCGCAGAGACACCTGGCCCTGGGCAGGCAGTTGGAGATTGTCCATGACCTGGTGTGGCTGCAGGCCAGGCCAGGCCACCCCGCCGAGCCACGGTTTGTTTGTCCTCAGGGGTTCATCGAGGGCAGCCCTGGGGGAGGCCTTGTCCTGCCCCTCCCTCCCATCCCAGGGGGCTGGGCACAGCCCTTGGGTCCCCAGATGCACGGCCGGCCGTTACTTGGCAAGTGCCATCCTCATAAACGTCTGCTGGATATATAACCAAATTGCTTCAGGTCTAAAGGTGGGGCCACAGACTAATCAGGCGCCACAGAACCAGGGTTTTGGTGGTGAAAACCCAATACCCACATACACACGCACATTCAACTGAATCAACAAAAAATTGAGTAACTTCTGAACAAACAAAATCATAATCAGATCCATAACTGTGGCACCAGGGCCCCACCCCAGGCTGCCCACTTTGCCAGGTCCCCCAACATGCAGGACGGAGACCCAGGATCTAGAAGTGCACAGTCTGCCTGGGCCAGGGTCTTTGGGGGCCTGGGGAGCATCCCAGGAGAAGGGAGTGCCTGGCAAAGAGCAGCCACATTTACATTCTTGACTAAACAGCCAAGCGAGCAAGAGCCAGCTCTGCTCCACCCTCTCCCAGGCTCAGCTGGTCACTGGGCCCAGACACTCCCAGCAGATCTCTCACCTCGTCCGCCCAGGCCAGAGGGCAGAGTCAGTCAGAAAGAGAGCCCAGCCACGCCTGCCCACCGGGGGTGGGTGGGGTCAGTGAGAGATGCTGATCCCCCCCTGAACACCCTCTGCCACCCCCATGGGCTCCCCCTGTGCTGGGGACAGGCGGCCCTCCTTGTCGGTGGAGGACATCAATGTACTCTTTGTCACAGGCCCTTTAGGAGGAAAAGCCATTCCGACTGGGCGGCAAATGGGACGACTCATTAGCAGGCGGGCAGCAGCCCCATGGACTCCTTCCCCTGTCCTGTCCCTCTTTGGGGCGGAGTGGGGAGGGCAGCCAGCCTGTGGGCGCCCCCACTCCTCCTCTCAGAACTTCTTGTGGTTTGAGAATCAAGCAGGTCCAGCCTGTCGGGCCTCATGGCTCGGGGTGGGTGCGGGGGAAAAGGGGGTCCCTGCCTGCAATGTCCTCTGAGAAGTGCCTCCAAGGCCCCAGGCAGAGAGATGGGCAGAGTCCTTTCCTGCAAGGGCTCCGCTCCCAGGCCCTCTCAGAGCAGAGAAGAGGGCCTGTGCCCTGCACAGTGCGGCGCACCATGGGCTATGGCAGATGCTACCCATTAACCGGCAGGCGGCCTCCATCCACTTACCACACTGCCCCCCACCCCAGGAGAGTGGCTGTAGCTGCCCTGCCTCCCACCCCTGCATGCCCCTGCTGAGCCACCTCACCCCACGGGCCCTGATCTGTGCCAGCCCTCCCTTTCTCCCCCTCCCCCGCCCCTCCATCCTCTCCTCCTCGCTTTTCTTTCTCTCTCTCCCATTCCTCTGCCTCTTCTCCCACATGCTGGCGTTCAGTGCCAAGTGGAGGTGGGTGCCAGGGCCTCGGAGTCCCTGACCAGCTCTGAGTCCCTGACCAGCCTGCGGAAGGAAGGAGGCTCCCCAGGGCCGGGGCTGAGATGAGTCCTGACAAATGCGTGCGGATTTACAAAGTGAAGAAGGGGAGAGTGGGGGAAAGAGGGTCACTGCTCAAAGGAACAGCACCTGCCAAGGCTGGTGGGGAGGGGGTTCAGGGGTCCAGGAAGCTGGAGCAGAGTTACAACGAGTCTTCTTCACCTCCCCCTGCTCAGGACCTAGCCCCACCCCATCCCCTTTGCCCCGACCCCTGTAAGGGCCTGGGATGGGGGTGTCTGGAGTCAACATCTGGCTCCACCGCCTAGAGGGGCACTGCCAGTCTCTCTGCCCAGCCTCCCCACCCTTTCTGCAAAGCCCAGTCCCCCACTACTTGCAGTCTGGCAGAACGGCCACCCACGGTCCCCCTGTACCCGGCCACAGGGGAGGCCTGGGATCAGAGATGGCCAATCCCAGGATCCCATCTGCTTGGCCAGAACGAGTGGTCCCAGGATGAGCATGTGGCCCAAGACCGTCCCTGGATCCCATCCGCCCGGGGCAGAGAGCTGCTCGGTAGCCCAGTGACGGGCAGTGAGAGGCTGCAGTGGAAACTGAGATGATAACCCGCGATGCAAAGTGTTCGATTCAATGCCTCCCTTGGCGCTCAATTCATGTCACCTTTTGTTTCTATCGTCTTTTTCCTTCCCAGCCACTCACCCAGGCAGCCCAGGCTGGTCCCGGCCTCTCAGGGGCCCGAGAGGGACCGGGAGGCCTGAAGAGAGCCGGAACTCGCTCCCTGCGGGCTGCTCCACAGCGGACAGTGTTGACTCTCTCCTGTGAAGACTCAGCTCAGGAGACAGTGACCCCTCTGCAGGCGGGACCTCCGGGAGGTCTGCTGAGCGAAGACCCCTGGGTGCCTCCCACCCACGCCCCCGCCCCCAGGGCTTCTCCCACCCCCGCTCCCAGGGTCCTGGCTGCCGCGAGTTCACGCTGCATTCCTGCCCCACCGCAGCCCGCCACAGGAGCCACCGCGGGCCATGCCAGGCCTCTGGGGTCACTCTGCCCAAACCACCGCATGTTTCCGAGTAACCTCCGCTGTTCCCGTGGGAGTGGGACAACCAGGAAGAGGCCTCGGAAAGCCGACCTGGGAGGCTCTGCAAACAAAAGTGTGTGATTTCCTTCGGGGGAGGGAGGGGGAGGACTGAAGTACCCCCCACCGTCCTCCCTGGCTCCGAGCGCTCGGTCACTGTCTTGGGTGCATTTAGTGGTTTGGCAGCAGTGGGTGTATTTTAAAATCTGCTGTCCAGGCAGAGAGACAAAGGAGGCTGGTGTGGGGCCAGGGGAGACCTCAGAGGACAGGGGTACTCATCTTGTTAAAAATAGCCCACCCCATTGCTATTTCTATTGAGCTTGGCAGACAGAGCTGTATGATTTTCCCTTTTTTCAGCCATGCTTTGCTTGGACCATCTGATAAAAATAGTAGATAACAAGCTCAAAAAAAAAAAAAAAAAAAAAGGCTGGGGATATTTTTACATGTGAGCCCCACTCGGAGTGGGATGAGTGGGGTGGCCAAGAAGCGGAGAAGCCCTGGGTAGCTGGGTGGGGGCAGGGTCGGTGACCACAGAGGACCAGGGAGAAGGAGGTCAGAAGGCAGCAGGGGAGGAGACGTGGGCAGGGATGTCATGCTTTCTCCTATGACCACAGCTCAGGGTCAGCAAACAGACCCTGGGCCCTCCTGACCCACCGTGGACTTGGCCCTTTCCCAGGCCCTGCTGGCCCCAGCCCTGACCCTCAGCACCGTTCCCACCGCCCTCCCCAGAGGTGGGAGCCGGGCTGGCTAGGGAGCAGGCGCTGGGTGTATCTCTGAGCTGGGTCAGCAGTGCCAGCACCCCTGGCAGGGGAAGGAGCCTCCTGGAGACATACCTGAGGCCAGAGCTGAGGGTCCTCTGAGGAAGGGTCAGGCCTCCCAGACCGGACACCTGGTCCATTCAAGAGGCCTCATCAGTGTGTGGCTTTACGAGGCTGGAGACTTAGCCCGTGTGGCAGCCCCTTGGGGACGTGCGAGAGCCTGGTGTGCGTGCGTGTGTGTGTGTGTGTGTGTGTGTGTGGCCATGTACACAATTTCTGGGGGCACCCCCGGACAGTGGCGGGCTCGTGGAAGTCACCGCTGGATCCCATCATAGCCACCACCCTGAAGACAAAATCTGTCCCGAAGGACCAGGACTTGGAGGACCCGAGGTATGGAGACAGCAGGGCGGATGCTGCGGGAGGCTCCAGGGCAGGCAACTGACCAGAGGGAGAGGCTGGGACACCCACCAGGGCCGGCCTCCATGCCAGGGACAGGCCTCTGCTCCCCGCCGCTGGGGATCAGGCGGGACCCAGCGCACACACACACCCGCTCCCTGAGCGCAGTGGGGCCAGTGGGACCGGACTGGGGCGGGAGAGGGGCGCTGGCCTGGATGAGCTCTTTGTAACTTGGGCCCTTAAGTGTATAACTGGGGACTCCCCATAGGCAGAGGTGAGTCTCCCCACAGCCCCCCTCACCCACAGCTGCAAACTTCCTGGACGTGACAAGTTTATGAGATGACAAGCCAGAAGCTCAGCACAGAAACCCGAGAAAATGTGGGACTCACCTCCCTGCCCCCATCCCTGTTCTCATCACCATGGGACCCTGAACTGCTCCAATCTCCCTGCAGGGGGGTGTGGGGAGGGTGTGGGGGGGTGCTTTAGAAAACCATATTCCCGCTCCCCACAACGACCTTGACAGGTTGGCAGGACAACCCATTCCCATTTAAAAGGTGGTAAACGGATCCAGGGAGATGACCCTGAGTGGGCTGAAGCCACAGGGCATGCCAGAGGCACCCCTTCCGGCTGCCCAGGGCCCCTGAGCCCAGCCAACCTGGAGGGCGTCCCCTCTTCCCCCAGCTCCTCAGCCCTGGGCTGGGCACAGCCTCTGAGCTTGCCCAGGCACACACAGACTCGCTAAGGAGGAGCGCTTGGGGCCTGGCACAGGCTGGCCTCTGCCACCCAAGAGATGGCCAGAGCAGTGGGCCATTCTGGTCAGAACACTGGACAGGGCGTCAAGAGTCCTGGGTGCACTTTGTAGCAACTCACGGGGTGACCTCAGGAGAACCACTTCCTCTCTCTGGCCCTCCCCCCTTTTTTAAGAACTGTTTCTGGTAGGAGGTACGTTTTTTAAGCGCAGCCCCTGGCACACAACTGCTGTGGTGTTCTGAATAAATAGATGGAAGTCAGGGCGAGGGGGCCACGGGGCTGGCTGGACCAATCCCTTCTGGGCCTGTCACGTCAGGCTTCTAGGCCAGTGGCCCCAGGAAGGCAAATGTCCCCAGCTGCCCCCAGAGCCATCCCTTGTCTGGTGCAGCCGTGGCCTGTCCGCAGCTGGGAGAGCCAGTTCTGCAGGCCCCGCAGCCACCAGCCGCCCTGGGTCGGTTCCCCATCATTACCTCCAGCAGCCGGCCCTAGGGTCACGTGCCTGCCAGGGAGCGCAGTGGGCTGTCCGGCTCCTGCTGTCCCCTCCCCTCATCCTTCCTGGGCACTGCTGACTTTGCAGGAGCAGCTGGAAGCCCGAGGTGGAGGTGGGAAGTGGGGGGGAGGGGGGGTTTGCTGGGCCCAGCAGCTGGACTGGCAGGGCCAGTTTCTCAGCTGAAACCTCAATGCAGGTAAAAGGTAAACAAATAAACAGGAGTCCTGGGCAGAGGTGCCCAGGAGGGAGAGCAAGAGGCAGGCCCGAGGGGACAGACGGAACCCATCTGAGCCCAAAGACACTAGGCATTTACCTGTGTATAAACCGCTCTCCCCCGGGCCAGCTGACGCCTCAGATCTCGGCTCTCCTGGGCTCGGTTAATTGTGCTTTGAGGCTTCATAATGGCCAAGAGTTGCCCCTGAATGGGCACCGAAGGTGTGCGGGGCCCTGCGCTTATGTCTTAGGTAGGCACCACAGTCACCCCTCAGGTAAGCACATGAGTCTTATCATCAACCTTGTTTTCCAGATGGAGACACAGAGGCTCGGAAAGGCTAAGTTGTCTGCCCAGAGGCACACAGCTAGAGAGTGGCAGAGCCGGGGTCGGGCCGCTTTCTTCCTGTCCACTACTCACATGGCCCCTCCTATACCTTGTCCAAGCCACCAAAGTCCCTTACCTGGACGGCTGCAGGGCCTCCCGCTGGTCTCCTGTTCCCACACTCCCCGTGTCCCGTGTAGTGAAGTCTCTGCACATCAGCCCGAGGAAGCCTGTTGAAGTTAAGTGAAATCACCTCCTGGCTCTGCTCGCTGCGTTCACAGATGTACCGTGACTGACAAGGCCCCACATGATCTGCTCCTGGGCTACGCCCCCTCACTCTGTTCCAGCCACGCTGGCCTCTGGCATTGTCCCACAACAAGCATACACCTGCCCCAGGCCCTTTGCACTTACTGTGACTCTTGCCTAAAAGGCCGTTCTCCATGTATCCACAGGACTGACTCCTTCAGGTCTCTTCTCAAACATCACCTTGTCAGAGCAGCCTTACTATCTCCTACCTCCTCTCCACCATCCTTGCCCTGATTTATGTTTCTTCAGAGCAATTATGGCTACTGATATGAGTATGTGCAAGCCGATCTAGTTTTTTACTATCTCTACCTAAATATGAGCTCCAGGAAGGCAAGGGTTTTTTTGTTTGGTTGGTTTGTTTGTTTGTTTGTGTATTTTTGTTTTTATATTTTTATTGATTTTTAGAGAGAGAGGGGAACAAAGAGGGAGAGAAACATTAATGTGAGAGTGATTGGCTGATTCCTGCAGACCCTCCCTCACCCCTCCCTGCCCCCCAGAGACTGAGCCCACAACCTGGCATGTGCCCTGACCAGGAATCAAACCAGTAACCCTTCAGTGCATGGGATAACACCCCATGAACTGAGCCACACCGGCCAAGGCAACAAGGGTTTTTATCTGCTTTGTTCATTGTTATAACCCCAGAGCCTAGAACGGTGCCTGGCACATAGTAGGTGCTTAGTAAATATTTGTTTAAAAAAATAATAAATTACAGAATAAGTGATTCATGAGCTGGAGTTCTTACTAGTATGTGCTCTGCTGTTCCTCGGGGCTCTCTGCCAAATTCTCCTTGTGGGTGCCCGTTATGTCTGCCCACCCTGCAGAGTGGGGGCCCCTCAGGCTGAGGGCTGACCACCTCCCCCACCCCCACCAAGCTCCCCTTCCCTAGCAGCACAGAAGCCTGTGGAACCATGCTCAACCTCTCCCACTAAGCTCCTGCCAGGAGCCCCACTGTCAGGCACTGCTCTGGGCACTGGCTCAGACCCTGGTACACAATGGACGCTCAACAAGTGTGTGCTGCCTCCTCCACGTGAGTGAAGGTCCACTCACCCAGACTGTGTTGGGTAACCAGCTTCCTGGCTGACCCTGCGCTGGAGCGGGCTGCCCTGGCTCACCCAGCCAGCACCCCATATGGCAGCAACGGCCCCTCCTGCCATCCCCTGCTCTTGCCTGCCACACGGCATGGAGTCTGCCTCCTCCCCGGCTCCTCTCGGGGCAGCCGACGTTCTCCCTCAGCCCGGTGCATCCTGGGCCTGCCGTGGTTTCCTGGTCTATAAGCCGGGAGCCAGGGCGAACCTTTAAACAAACCTAGATTTGTTTGGCTCCTTCAGGCTACTCTCCACGTTACAAAGGGATTCAGCATGGAGCTCTTTCAGTAGCCAGTGACCTCGTGTCTTAGAATGTAGGATGCAATTTACAAAATAATTCTGATATGGGGCTCGCTCCCTGACAGTGGTCCTAGCCACACCTGTAACTACTCTCCCAGGGAGGTCTCTGGGAGATCGGGGAGAAGGCCCGGGTGTTAATAGACATTTGACAGGTTCTTTAGGCAAAGTTGAGGTGGCCTGGTCCCTCTCCAGTCACCTGTCTGTGCCCCGAGGGCTGTGGGGCTCAGTCTGGATTCAGCATGCTCTGGGCATTGCAGGCATTCTGAGGGCCAGCAATGGGCGCTGTGGTGGGTGCTGGGCCAAGGCCAGGGTAGTGTAGGGGGAACTTCTGCTGGACCCTGGCAAAGGTGTGTGTCCGGTAACCCCTGGCTGCCCTCCTGGAATTTCCGTGAACAGAGGAGCATGAGGGCTCTGGACTGGGGAGAGAAAGAGATTGGTGTGCGTTAAGGCCTGCCATGGCGGAGGGGCCATTTGGTTCTGCATCTATCAGGCATTCATAGAGCGCCCTATGTGCCAAGAGTGGGTAGAAGGATGCAGAGCAAGTCCTGCCCTGGGAGAGCTCACCGTCTGTGGAAGAAGCAAATTTAAGGCCCTCGTACAGGCTGGCACTTGGTGAGGCCGGGGGAGGCACGCAGAGAAGCTGCCCAGGGGGCTAGTACAGGCCTCGCTCCAAGACCATGATATTGGAAGTGCCAGGCCTGCCTTACAGACGAGGAAGAGGAGGCCTGGAGAGGCTGGTTTATTGATGGCAGAACCAGAACTCAAACCGAGCCCTCCTGCCTCCAGGCTGGTGTGCCCACCACTCGCTTCTCAAAACTGGTCCTCTGGGGCCTCTTTTCTCCCTGCGTTTACACTCCTACTGGGACCTGGATTTTCAGGAGAAGCAGATTTTCCTCTCCATCTCCCATTTTCTCTCCTGGATCCTTTGTTTCAGCAGAAGCAACCGTCAAGGTGAGCGGGAGTTCAAAATTCAGACCTCAGCGAGAAAACAGATTTCGCTCTGGGAAAGCAACGTAGGGCGATGGCTTAGCACGAGGACTCTGGAGCCGACCACGTGGATCCAGCTCTGCTGCCTGTCATGGCGACGCGGACATTGCTTTGCCTTCCCGTGCCTCTGTTTTTCTCTTCTGTAAAATGGAATGATAATAGTACCCATCTCCTAGGGTTATGAGAGAAACCTTGAGTGAATTAACAGTGCAGGACATAAGAGTAGCAGATAGCATTAACATTAGAGTAAGTGGGATTTTCAGCAGCATGCCTGACCCTTAATGATATGGACCCAGAGCTTCTATATTATTAAATATATATATATATATATATATATATATATATATATATATATATATATATATATATATATGTTATTGCCCAGCCAGTGTACTCAGTGATTGAGCATCAACCTATGAACCAGGAGATCATGGTTCGACTCCCAGTCAGGACAAATGCCTGGATGGTGGACTTGATTCTTGTCATTGATGCTTCTAGCTCTCTCTCTCTCTCTCTCTCTCTCTCTCTCTCTCTCACTGAAATCAACACAAATATGAGAGAGAGAAAGAGAGAGAGAGAGAGAGAGAGAGAGATTATTGCAAATTCCTACTCATCCCTCAGAACCCATGCAAACATGACCCCTCTCCCAAACCATTGCTAGAGTGTTTGTTCTTCCTGCTTAGGGCTGTCACAGAAATTTGTATCCCTCAAGTATGCAAAGTAGGGAAGGGAAAGAGAATTCACGTCGCTGCACACCTGACAAACACCAGGCTCTGCGAAGGCCGTTCAGAGTTTATCTCGTTTATTCTCCACAGTGACACTGAGAGACAGTGCCCCCTTTTTAAAAGAGGCAGGTGTCTTAGCATGCCAGGCATCAAACCCACTTAGCAGGTATCACAATGGGTTCGTTCTTGGTTACCTGTCTGCCTCCCCCGCAAAGCCGGTAGCATTCGGGAATCTTTCCCCCAGATTGGTGACAGAGGCAGTGTTCTGGGAGAAGAGGTGTCTGCTGTGCATCACGCCTCAAGAAGATCTTCTCCCCAAAAGATTTAGAACTCACTTCCCACTTCTTTAGGCTTCCAGAGCCCAGCAAAAGGCCAAATGCTTGGCAGGTACTCAGGTGCATTTATTGAGTGAGTGAATGAATGAATGAATGAATGAAAGAGTGAATGAATGGACTAATGAACAGAGTAAGGAACAAACAAACAAGGCAAGTGCAGAAGGGATGGATGGGTGGGTTCAGAGTCTGAAGGAACAGGATCCTTGTCCTTTTTTTTTTTTTTTTTTTTTTTACAGAGAGGAAGGGAGAGGGATAGAGAGTTAGAAACATCGATGAGAAAGAAACATCCATCATCTGCCTCCTGCACACACCCCACTGGGGATGTGCCCGCAACCAAGGTACATGCCCCTGACCGGAATCAAACCCGGAACCCTTCAGTCCATAGGCCGACGCTCTATCCACTGAGCCAAACCAGCCAAGGCAGGATCCTTGTTGGATCTCTGTGTTGCTTTGGGAGAAAACCAGCAGCAGGGGAAGCAGAGCCGCTGGCAGGGGTTGTGGAGGAGGGTGAGAGTGAGCTGTTTTCTCTGGCCTTTCACCACTGGCCGTGAGCCCCCCCTGTGCCCCCTCCCTGGTGAGGCCGCACCCCGGGGCCCACTCCTCCACACCTGGCCGCTCTGAGGCCCTCTCCGCATCACTGCAGAGGCCAAGGGCCCCTCTTCCTCGGTGCCTGCCCTCCGGTCTGGGAAGGAGGTCTGAGTGGACTTGTTGGGGCCTTTCTGCCGCTGAGGGCCAGGGGGGCCTGGCACACAGTAGGTGCTTGTAGTGATGGCAGGGAGCCCAGCCTCACTCTCAGCCCCAGTGGGCCCTGAGAGGCCAAGCACCAGCCCCGGTGGCACCCCCTCTCCGCCTCCCAGTCCGCAGCCGCCCTGCACTCCAGCACTCAGTGGCCCTCGTCAGGGAGGACTCCTCCAGGGCCCTGAGCCCAAGCCCATAGACACCCTCCCGGGGTCACTGCCCCAGGACTGGACGCGCCGACTTTCCCATCGAGGGCCCCAGAGGGAAGATGGCCAGCGGGGTAAGGGGCAGTGGCCGGAGTCTCGGTCACTCTGCCTGCGGCTGGTGTCCTGTGGGGTGCCGGCTGGCAGGGGCACCTCCCTCTTCCTCACACAGAGCTGGCAGGACAGCCGACCCGTCCTCCTCCAGCCACAGCCTGCAGAAAGCATGTTCCCCTCTGAGCCACGGCCACCGGCCAGTCCGCGGGGGACATCCCTCAGGGGAGGGCGTGGAGGCAGGGGCAGTCCAGCACCCAGGCTGGCGCACTGCGGCGGGCCACCCAGCGCTGCTGACCAGTGGTTTCCACGTCTGGCTCCCTGTGGCCCAGACGGCCCCAGCATGTCACTGGATGGGGGTGGATGAGTCGGCTCCTGTCCAAACTCGAACTCGAAGTTCCCAGAGGCTCCTGCTCAGGCCCTAGGAGGTGGGGTGGGGAGAGAAGAGAGGCCTCTGGAGCCTGGGCAGGCCACACGCAGGGCAAGTGGGGAGGGTACTGGACTTGGTGCTGCTGAGCCAGAGAGATCAGGAATACTGGGACTTCCTGAGGAGGAGGTCCATCTCTAGGCCCCTGGAAGAGGGGAAGCAGATATGGGGGAAGAGAGAGGGGAGACTCTGCCAAGGGCAGCAAGTGCACTCCCTCCTCTCTGGCTTCTCTCCTGACCCCTTCCCCCCCCCCCTCCCCAGCAAGCTTCCCAAAGAGGCCCAGGCCTCTCCTGCCTCAGGCCCTTTGCTCCAGAAATGCCCTTTCCAACCCCTCTCCAGAAGCCATCCTTTAATGCCAGCTCCTACGTTGCCCCTCTGCAGTCTCCCCTGCTTCCCCAGCTAGAAATAGGGTCCCTCAGAACTTCGTGCCCTGTTTTTTGTGCTCTGCCTCCGACATGCTCATTAATCCAACCAACAAGCATTGTTTAAACAGCCCCTGTATCAGGTGTGGGGGGCACTGAGCAGTTAGACTCGGTTCCTGCTCTCAAAGGAGATGGTGGTCGTGGGGAGATTGCGACATCAGCAAATAGCCCTTCTGCTAGAATGCCATTTGACACACCCCTACGGGAACACCCACCAGAGCTGGGCAGGAACGTGCCCTTTTGAAACATAGTCCTGACCCTCCGGGCGAATGCAAAGACCAGACAAGGAGGAGAGCTCAGTGCCAGGGGCCTGGGCACGGCGGGGCTGAGGCTGAGCAGGCCTCGGCAAGGACGGAAGGTGGGGAAGGGCTTTCCAGCCCAGGGGACGGCATCTCAAAGGGACAGACTTAGCAAGGTGGGCACTTCGGGGCTGGGGTTCTGTTTAGCTGGAGCCATGGAGGGTGTGAGAGCCATGTTGCTGGGCAGGTGGGCCGGAGCCAAGTGCCGAGGCAGCCATGCCTGCAGCTGGGTCCATGACAGCTGCCCTCCGTGGGCCATTCTCTGCCCACTCTGCTCTGAGAGACTGACTCCCATGGCTGCAGCACCCTCCTGCCTGCTGGCTGCTGATGGAATGGAGCCAGCAGGACGGACCCACGGGCAGACTATCTGAGAATCATCTCAGGAGGAGGACGAGGCCCTGCAGCAAGCAGCCTCACTGGACCACAGTGTGTCCCTCTGTGGACAGCCACAGAGCCAGGCTGGTGACCCCTTTCCTGCAGCAACAGCTGCCTCCCCGGCTCCTTCAGGCCGAGCAGCCCTGCCCCTGCCCCAGCTCTTCCCTGGCTGCTCTGTCCCACAGGGGCTCCCTCAGCTCTGCTCACACCCTGCAGAGAGCCCTGCAGCCAGCTCTCTTGTTCCCCATTAAGAGAGCTGCAGAGGCGGTTGGGGTCCCTGACCCATCGGGACTTGATACTGGAGGCCTTGGGGGAATTGCAGAGGGTGTTAGATGGAGAAGGGGCCTTAGATGGAGACGGAGGCTCCAGCAGGCGGCACGCTGTGGGCTGGAGGAGAGGAGGAACGCATTCTGGAGGAGCAAAAGCTCCTGCAGCTGCACAGAGGCAGGAAATGTGAGGAGGGCAGGCCCTGGGAACTGAACGTGAAAAGGCCCAAGGAGTAGGGAGAGGGGCAGGCAGGGGGCTCAGAAGTTCGCTCTTGATCCCATGGCTGGTCGGGAAGTCAGACTCTTTAAGGCATGACTCAAGTCCATTTTAAGCAACTCCCTGGTGGCCTTTGGGGGTAGAGTGGGTGGGGGGCTGGATGAGAAGCCAGAGAACCTGCGAGGGGCCTGCTAGAGGAAGCAGTGTGGAGGACTCGGGATTTTGGAAGGCGGACTGACAGGATCCAGATGATGGCTGTGGTAATAAGGGAACTGAGTAGAGTCGTGACTTGGCTGACAACTTGGGGGAGCAGGGAAGGCAGAGGAGGAGCAGCAGAGAGGAGGACAATCGAGGGAAGAGGTCCAGGAGAGAGAGGAGAGGAATGGAGACAGAAGCTGAGGGATGTGCCTGAGGCCAAGGTGGGGGCAGGAGCTCCTGGCTGCAGTAGGCAGAGGAAAAGGTCAAAGAAACCAAAGGTAAGGGGGTCTGGGAGCTGAGGGAAGGACATCCAGCTAGTGTAGAGAGAGTCAGCCCATCTAGGGCATGCCGCCATGCCCTGGGCAAAGGCCTCACGCTGCCTGGGGCAGGCATCCCACCACGGCCAGGGCCTTTGGGGCAGGATAGCCCATTGGGATTCTGCACGCGGAGTCTCTGAGTCCCTTCGGGGAAAGAGGACAAACACTGCTTAATTATTCTTATTTTATGTATATAGATGTGTGTGTGTGTGTGTGTGTGTGTGTACATATATATATTTCTTTATTGATTTCAGAGAGGAAAGGAGAGGGAGAGAGAGATAGAAACATCAATGATGAGAGAGAATCATTGATCGGCTACCTCCTGCACACCCCCCATTGGGCACCAAGCCTGCCACCCAGCCACGTGCCCTTGCCCGCAACTGAACCTGGGACCCTTCAGTCCGAAGGCTGACGCTCTACCCACTGAGCCAGGCCAGCCAGGGCTATCTTATTTATCTCTCATATAAACTACCTCAGGTAGTAACTTGACCACATAGCCGGTAACTGCTCAGAGCAGGATTCCAGCCTGAGCAGTCTGGCTGCATAGCCTGCTAGTTCTTTCTTCAAGGCTGACCTAGTACCCACCCGGGGATGCTGAGTCGTCTCTCCAGCGAGTGGCCTTGTGCTCACACACATCTCACCCGCTCTCCTTCCACAGCGGCACTCACTTCCTCCCCAGGGCAACTCCTAGCGCTGTGACGTCTGGGGCTCCGAATAGTCTTGTCTCCCTTGCTCTCTCCACCCCCCAAAAAATCTTGCCAGTTGGGGTGACCCCTGCAGAAACCCACTCCATGCTCCACAGGTCTGCCTCTCCTGGGTTTGAAGTCTGTTCTCACAGCTCCCACTTCTCACCCCCATCTCTGAGCTGGGGTTTCAGGGTCCCTCTCCAATCCTGTTTCCCAATCCTCGGGTTCTGGAAAAGTGAAACATAAGCAAAGCCTCATGGGAATTTAGAAGCAGGCTCTGCTTCAAATAAGTTCAATATGTGAAACGGAAACCAATGATGACTGATGCTGACGTCTCATCTTCTCCTTCTTCCAAAGTTGCTCGTTACAGCCCAAGGGGTGGTGGCATGGTGGGGCCCTGAGATTCTGGGGTTCTGGGGAGTCCCTATAATCTCCCCAAGGCCACAAGGTCTCTCCTTGAGATGGTTCTAGCCCTTCATCTTTCCTAGGCCCCCAGACTAGGATTTAATGTCCCCCCTCCCCACCCCCCGGCCCAGCCCGGCCCCGGCCCTGGCCTGGGAGGCAGTGTGGCCTGCCCCACTAGGCCAGACGCAGCCCCACACACACCCAGGCACCCACTGCCTCTCTCAGCTGCAGCCCTAATCCTAGATCCGTTTAAAACTGAATTACGAGCCTGTCGTCCAGTAGTTGAAAAGCCCAGGCGGAAAGGGATTTACTGGCCACATTAAATCATGTGCTTTTTGTTAAGTGTGCCGGCTGCGGAGGTGCTCCGAGCTCCAAGCTCCTCCCCCTCCTCTCCAGGTCCCACCAAATTGCCACTCTCTCTCCCCCACAAAGACCACCTCCGGGCCTCTCTCAGCTTCTCCCGGAGCCCAGGCCAGCCCCCTGGTCCCACACCGCCTGCAGTGGCAGGCAGGGCACAGAGAGAAGCCTGAGGTCTCTGAGCCGAGTGGCAGTTTGCCCACAGACGCTCTGCAAGCAGGCCGAAACGGAATGACAGACTTCTTAACCTGGTGACCCCGCGCCCCTGACTTTACAAGCACATGTGAGCACTCCAGGCCCTCTGCTGGGAAGCCTCCTTAGCCCTGGGCAGGAAGGGCACGGAGCCCAGCTCTCCCTGTAAGATCACAGGCTGTTCAGGTGAGACTCTTGAGAAAGCACTGAGGCCTGGCCTGAGGGTGGGGGAAGGAACCCCAGTCCCCCCTCCCAGCCCCACTCCGCTCCTAACCTGGTGAAATGCTGCTGAAGCACAGCCTGAGCTCTGGGCACAGGTTCAAGCCCGGTGTGAAATTCTAACCCGGAATCCATCACTCAGCTCCTGCCCTCACCTCCAGTCACTCCCCGCCAGGGCCCCCACCCCACCCCCAGCCCCATCCACATTCCCGCTGCTCCCGTGGCCCACCGGCTGCTCCTTCCACTGTTTGCTCTCCCACTCTGCCTGCCCTCTGTGCTCACATTCCTGGCCAGTTCCCTCCCAACCCTGTCTCCAGGCATCCCCTACTCGCCCCCACCCAGGCCCCCCTGGACAAGCCAGGCTCTGAGCCTGCAACACCAGGAGATTCCTGCCAGCCACCTCCCCAGAGGACCAGGCTGCCAGGAGTCTGCTGAGCCCAGGGTGCTTGACCAGGCTGCCCAGGTAGCCAGCAGGCTCTCTGTGTTGGTGTTGGCAGGACTGGCTGCCTCCCCCACCCAACCCCCACCCCCCAAAAAAAAATCGAGGCATCTTTGGCTCTGTTTTGCTGGAGGAGAGGCAGGGCCACTGGAGCATGGCCCCTTGGCATTGGCAGCCCTTCTGCCCAGTGAGAACGTGCTGTGGTCTAGCCTGAAGCCCACAGCTCTGTCCAAGTCCCAACGAGGGACCCAGTTCCATCTGAATGGCACTGCAGGCACTTAAAAGTGTTGGCCATTCATGGTCTTTTAGAGGCCCCATAATGTACCAGTTTGGGAAGTCTTGGTGGAGGGGGAGGGCTTCCACCCATTTTACAGAAAAGAAGACTGAAGCCCAGAGAGCAGGCCCAGATTGGAGTCCAAGGTTGGAGCCAGTGGCACAGCAGGGGCAAGTACTCAGAAGTCCTTACTCCCAGCTGGGGTGCTCACCCTCATCCAGGCTGGACAGAGAGGGGGAGACCACCAGGTTCTGCAGAGCTCTAACAGACCAACATTGAACCCCACCCTCCACCTTCTCAGGGGCCATTTTCTGTTCAGCTACAGATTCCTGTCACCACTGCTCAACCCCATCCTCACCTGACAGGGTGAGCTGGAGAGTTGAGGGGGGAGCAAATGTCTCCTCATCAGCTGACTATTTGGTTTTAGGGAAATAGCAAAAGATATGCTCAGAGATTGACCAGCAATTGATTTAGCACAGGTTCACTATGGAATTATAATAATTCCTCAAGCTAATAGAGTACAGGATAACATCTCTTAACTAGAGGCCCAGTGCACAAAATTCATGCATGGGTAGGGTCCTAGCAGCTGCCAGCCAGGGCCTCCCTTATTTCTGTGCTGCCCCCTGATGGTCAGCGCAAGTGAACAAACCCCTCGTTGGTCAAACTCCTGAGGGACACTTTGCATATTAGGCTTTTATATAGAGAGATAAGCCAAATAAAGAAATAACAAAATCCAGCCCAGCCAGCATGGTTCAGTGGTTGAGCATCAACCTATGAACCAAGAGGTCACAGTTTGATTCCCATTCATGCCTGGGTTGTGGGCTCAATCCCCACTGTGAAGCATGCAAGAGGCAGCCGATCAATGATTCTCTCTCATCATTGATGTTTCTATCTCTCTCCCTCTCCCTTCCTCTCTCTAAAACCAATAAAAAGACAATTTTTAAAAAACATCACTGAAAAATTAAAGACAATGAAATCAATGGAGAGAGACATACTATGCTCATTGATAAAAGACTAAATGTTATCAGAGTTCATCTCCCCAAATTGGCCTACAGATTTATTACACTCCTTTCCAAAATACCTGATGGATTTTATAGAAATCGACAAATTAATTCTAAAATTTCTATGGCACTCTCGCTGGTTTGGCTAGTGAATAGAGTGTCAGCCTGTGGCCTAAAGGGTCCTGGATTCAATTTCAGTCAAAGGCACATGCCCAGGTTGTGGGCTCAATCCCCAGTAAGGGGTGTGCAGGATGCAGCAGATCAATGATTCTCTCTCATCATTGATGTTTCTATCTCTCCCTCTTCCTTCTTTAAAATCAATAAACACATATTTAAAAAATAAATAACACACTCCAAACAAATAACAGATTAATCACATACCTTTCCAGACAAAGAGAGGTGAAGAAATAACACCATTATTTAATATGAGGTGCATCTTTTTATACCAGGAGGCACTCGAGAGAAATGGGGACCCATCACAAAGCTGATTTCCAGATGCCGGCACAAAAGGAAAAGTCCCCTGTTGCTAGGAAATGAAGATGCTGGTGTGGATGGTGGGCTGACTTCCTTCCTGGGGCTCTGCCAGCCAAAGAGTCGGCTTGGCCACAACAGGAGCTAAATGCTGCAAGTTTCCAGATTAGTGAAGAGTCACCTCACCCAAACTGAAACTCTCCAACAATCCTCATGAAGTCTCAGGATTTATAGTCTAAATGTCCCCTCGCCATCATTGCTTCTCCACACGTCCCTATAGATAAGCCCCCAGCAGGACCGCTCAGCAGCTGGCTACTGACTGCTCACCAGTGACAACAGATGTGGAACGGCCACATTCAGACTCAACTTATTTCGTACATCTATCAAAACATTTTTGTCTTTGTCGTACACAAGTGGATTAAAACAACACTTAAGCCATAAGCAAACGGATTTGAAATCACATTAACCAATGCACCAGAGTGAGGCCTGTGGATCCTGTAATGCATTTATCTCCCTGAGCCAGCACCTCAAGGGCCTTGAGAAAGGGCTTTCCCTCCTGCATCAATAGCCCAGGGCTGGGTGACCTGTCTTCCGGGGAAAACAGTGTCCTGGGCTGAGGGAACAGAGAAGGGGAGGGAGTTTCTGTGGGTCTCCCTGTCTCTTCTGGGCGGGAAAGGGCTGGAGAGGCTGCGGGGGAGAGCTATTGCCCCCTGCGCGCCCCTCATGCTGCTCAGCATCCCTCCGAAGCTAGGACAGGGCTGGGGATAGTCAGGGAGTGGACAAAATTGGGCCAAGAGTTCCTGTGTTTCCGAAAGAGGTGATCAATCATGAGAAGGGCCAGAAGGGAGGGAGTGGGGAGCAGTGAGGCAGGGAAGAGCCTGGCAGGAAAGCAAGAGGGAAAACACATCATCTCTGAGGGGCACTGCGACGGGCATCTTCTATGTCCAATTGTAACAACAACTTTGAGGGTGACTGCAGGGGCACCCCCATTCTAGAGATGAGAATGCTGAGGCGCAGAGAGGTTAAAGTGACTTTCTCTCAAGGTCAAACAAAATCAAATGACACTCACCTTGGCCAGTTGCTCAGTGGTTAGAGCAATGGCCCACAGACCAAAGAGTCACGATTTCCAGTCAAGGGCACACACCTCCTTTGCACGTTCCCCAGCCCCAGTAGGAGGCACGTGCAGGAGACCACCAGCTGAAGTGTCCCTCTCACATCAATGTTTCTCTCCCTATTCTTTCCCTTCCTCTCTCTCTAAAAATCAATGGGAAAATGTCCTGAGGTGAGGATTAAAAAAAAAAAAAAAAAATCAAATGATCCGCTAAGCTGGAATCCAGACCCAGACTCTTTGATCCTGAGTTTCACACTCTTTCTTCCCCACCAGACTTTAAGCTCCTTGAGAACTGTGCCCATTTAATCCTCCACCTTCTCCAGCACCAAGCTCAGGGCTTCATGATAGAATAATAGGTGTTCAATAAATATTGCTGCTCTAAGGTAAGGTGACCAGATGTCCCACTTTGGGCGGGACAGTCCCGATTTTTAACAATTTGTCCCACATTCCCAGGCGTTTTAAAAAAAGTCCCGATTTTTGGAAAGAATCGGGACTTTTTTAAAACGCCGAGGGACGCGGCACAAATTGTTAAAAATCGGGACTGTCCCGCCCAAAGCGGGACGTCTGGTCACCTTACTCTACGGACTTGTCAGGGCTCCATTTGGTTCATAAAAGTGAGTTAATAATCTCTGAGGTGGAAGTGCCTAAGTTGGGAGCCTCTTCCCGGCCTCCACTCTGACCTGGGTCTTCAGACAGTCATCCTGCTGCCATCTGGGCTCAGGAAGGCCTCATTGTCCCCATCTGTGAAATGACATGGGGAGCCGAGATGGCCACTTACCTTCCTCCGCTGGTGGGGTGCACGACTCTGATCTGTGGCCGGGAGCCACAGCCCAGGAAGGCTCCACGCATCTCAAGAGATTTATTTTAACAAAATTCCCAGGAAGCATATGAAGCCAGATTCATCTTGTGCTTTGGGCGGAAGTCCCACAAGTAAATGAAAGAGAACATGTAGTGACTGCCAGAGACGCGGCACAAAAGATCCAAGTCTCCGCCCTGCCCCTCTTCAGTCACATGACCATGGGCAAGCCTCTCCTCTCCCAGCCTCAGTTTCCCATCAGTGAAACGGGGATAACTGTACCTGTCCTGCTGGCCTCGTTGAACTGTTGTGAGCTTCAGATGAATCAGCAATAAAAAATTTAATTAAATTAAATAAAAGACACCTTTGCAAGCAGGAAAGAGGTGTGTCAAGGTGATTTGCACTTATTGCATCTAAATTATTGTATTTCTCATTATTATTGTAATGCCCACACTCCCTGCTGCTTGGAAAGGTTTTTTATACAAGTATTTACTACTAGTATGGCGACTGTAGGAAGTTGAGCTGCTTAAAACGGTGTCTCGTGGTCAATAAATGTAGGTCCAGAGAATGAACAGTGGAAGCAATGATGACTACGCATGGGTTTTGCTGTGTCTGTATTAGATATTAAGGTGATATCATATGGAAGGGTCTCCTTTTATGTCCCCAGGGTCAGCAACTAAAAGTTCCTGAGAAGTTGTTGAGTTTGTCTCTGATACAAGGTTCATGGTGGGGAGGAAAGGGCCACAGGCATGGGCACCTTTAGGAATTTTGAGCTACTTCAGGGAGCAATTCAGACAGCTCCAGCAAAGAGAGAGCACTGAAGTTGGGGTGGGTTTCTGTCCCACCCCCACCATCTTCTGCTCCTACTTCCCCTCCCCTTTCCTCTTTCTGCTCCCTGCCCCTCTGACACATCCTGGGGCAGCCAGAACCTGGCCTTGCATTGGGGCCAGTGCAGGGAGCGTGGGAAAAACAATCAAACCTCGGTCAGCCGGATAATTAGCTGTCCCTCTGCGGCCATGGCCCCCTGTCCTCTCCCCCTTGCCACCCCTCACCCCTGCCCCTCAGGACATGGGTTTCCAAACACCCAGGCGACATCACCTCATTAATGTTAATGGAAGTCCGGACATGAGCTGGGACGGTCATAAATTGCCCTGTGTGAGAAAGGGTGAAAAAGGGTGTTTGTGTAGTGCATGTGTGTGCATGTGTACACAAGTGTGTGGTACTTGTGTGTTGCATATGCATATGTCTGTATTGTCCAAAACAGAAAGTTTATGTATGTAAACTGAATGTGTATTCTGCATATATATATGAGGGCATATGTGTACACTCAATTATACCTCTGCAGTGGCTTGTACCTTTATAATATGTGTGTGTACACTTATACCAAAGTATGCACCGCATAATATTTAACTGCCTTCACGTGCACATGTCATACACACATGTGAGTTCATGCATGATATACACATACTGTGTGTGTGCTGTGTCAATCTCTATGGGATATACAGTGCCAAAAATGATGCCTGGGATGTATCAAGCACCCAATTTATGTTGGTTATTTTTACCTTTAATAGATTTACACGTATAAGCCTGTGTGTGCCAGGGGCCCACAGGTGTGTAATTCTGAGACTCAGAGTGTGTGAATGTCTATATACAAGCAGGCATTGTGACTATGTCTGCGTACATACATGAAGT
Source organism: Pipistrellus hanaki (assembly GCF_964339955.1). Classification (NCBI taxonomy): domain Eukaryota; kingdom Metazoa; phylum Chordata; class Mammalia; order Chiroptera; family Vespertilionidae; genus Pipistrellus; species Pipistrellus hanaki. Next base: position 13,076,197 of record NC_140509.1, on the reverse strand, counting down.
GTTCACGTCCGTGTGTACATGTCCTCCTGTCACATGTATGGGTTTCCTGGCACACTATTTGTGGAGCTGCAGCCTGGCCCCATCCTCGCTCTGAGGGCTGGGCTGGGCTCCAGCTCCACATCCTGTGCCCTGGTTAACATGGCTGCTAATGTGCAGATGCCTGCAGTCTGCCCAGCGCTGCTGACCCGCTGAAGGCTGAGCTGGGCACCTGGAGCCCCTCTTCCCTCTCCCTCTCAAACTTCTGTCCGCTCCCACCCTCGCTCTCTCATTTGTCCATTCCCCTCTCTGTCCCCTCTCATGACAGCAATAGCCTCTTGTGGCTCCTAATCCACTCTCCACATAGCAGAGAAAGTGATCTTTCAGAAATGCAAATCTCCTCACCTCCTCAAGGCTGCCCGTGTAAAACCCCTTAATAGCTTTGCATTACTCTCTGAATAAGGTCTCAAATCCTGGCCTGGGCCTCTCCCCACTGCTCAGCCCCTGCCCTCTGAGGGGCCTCCCTGCAGCTCCCTCTGCCTGGAAAGCTCTTCCCCACGCCCTTCCAGCTTCTCCCACCCAGTCAGGCCTCTCCTCTGGAAGCCTCTACTTACAAATCCCCCCAGCTTTATGCTTTCCTGCCTCCCTGTCATTCTCCCCACTGCCCTCAACACACAGGCCATTCCGTAATTGTGTTGCTGTGTCTTCCTTGTCTCCCCTGAGTGCTGTGAGCTCTCCGGGTGTCCTGGTCGCCATGCATCCAGGTGCTGCACACAGGTGGCCCAGACCTGCTGTGACCCGGGCAGGTGCGGGGCCCAGCTCTCAAGAAGCCAGCAGTCTCCTGGGAGAGACACAGAGCAGAGGAGGCTTTGAGTAGGTGCACTGAGGGATGGGAAGAGGGTGAGAGGGCCCTTCAGGGCCTGGCAGAGCAGGGTCATAAGAAATGAAGAGTAAGCCAGGCCAAGGGATTCCAGAGAGTGAGCACAGCCAGAGCAAAGAGCAAGTGTGTGTAGCTTGCTGCTGCTGTAACATAAAGTATAACCTGGGAAGTAATAAGAAGTGAAACTGGGAACACCGGTGGGGACCAGATCATGGAGCTTCAAACAGCTTGCCTTTTTTTTTCTTTCTTTCTTTCTTTCTTTCTTTCTTTCTTTCTTTCTTTCTTTCTTTCTTTTTTTTCTTTCTTTTTTTTTTTTTCTTTAATCCATCAGACACTTATCCAATCTGAGACTCCCAAGTCCTATTTGTGTTGGGGACACTCCTACCCGGGAGGCAAGATGTGGTTGTCTGTTGAACCAGCTCAAGGACCCCAGGGATGGCCACTGGGTCCACGGCCCCAAATTCCCACTTTATCAGCAGGAAGGGGAGGCCCAGAGAGGAGCAGTGATTTCCCCTCAAACCCAGAGCTCAGCCAAGTCTCTAAATTCAGCCCAAATTGGGCCACCCAGCCTGCAAAGAGACTGTGCCCCGGGGGTCAGGGGCCAGAGGTCAGGCAGCTCCTTCCCCAGAAAGGCTCCGGTCCTCTAAGCGGAGGGCACCAGCCCCTCGCACAGGCCCCAGGCAGGAACTGGAGCAAAGCAGCAGATTAGCTGTGCGAGGAGGCCCAGGCAGGGCCAGGGGCGGGGCCTGGGGAGAGGCCGGAGCTTTCATTCCCCCCTTTCAGTTGCTGCTGCTGCTGCTGCTGCTAATTCAGGTCCCAAGGGGCTTGAATTGGACCCAGCCACTTAATCTTATAATACCTCCCAGCAAGGCCCCTTTGTTCTCCCTCTTGCATAAGGTGGTAGGAACTGCCGCTGCCACCCCCCACCCCAACCCTCCATCACTCAGCCTGGAGCCTCTGCTGGTGGCGAGGGCTGCACCTCCAGTGAGTTGGTGCGAGAATTCGGACTAGAGCCTGCGGTGCCTGAATCTCTGCCCAGAGCTCTTCCCATCCCTCCAAGGGACCCAGCAATTCCAAGCTCAGACCCTGTGAGCTCGGTTCACTCCTGGTCAGGCAGGCCTGACCTGGGACCTGGGCCCTGGCTGTCCCTAGTGGTGCTGGCCTGGCCACCTGCTGGCCAGAATGCTTGGAATGGCCAGGGAAATAGTAGGTTTACGGTTTGTTTGGAATCAGACAGCCTTGCACAACTGTGAGGCCTGCAGGAAGCTGGGCAGACCCTCTTCCCCACGCCTGCTCTGGGGCCAGAGGGCTGGCAGGCCACAGGGCACCCGGGGCCCAGGCACCAGATCCATGGAGGAAACCGGACTGTTTATGGTGGGGATAGCTCCCCAGGCTCTGTTATCAGACCTCACGCAAAGAGGGACCTCAGGCAACTGATCAGGCAGCAGTGGGGATGGTGGCCAGGGCCCCAGGCCCTCCCGGTGCTATCTTGGAATGAGAACCAGCCACCCCTCCCGGGGCTGCACTGCCTGCCTGTTTCCAACAGAGGCTCTCTCACTCTCTTGCCACCCCTCAGCCATCGGTATTAGATGGCCAGTCACTCCCATTCTTTCGGCCAGAACTCCAACGGTGAGGTGAGGCATCCAAATCCTTCTGGCTTGCAAGTCTCTCCCTTTCCCCCCAAATTTGCAGCTGAGTGACTCAGGACACTGTCCCGTTCCTATCCCAGCCTGCCTTCCCAGAGCGCTCTCTTTAGAAAGATGCACGGGCCGAAACCGGTTTGACTCAGTGGATAGAGTGTCGGTCTGAGGACTCAAAAGTCCCAGGTTCGATTCCGGTCAAGGGCATGTACACTGGTGTGGGGTGTGCAATAGGCAGCTGGTCGGTGTATCTCAATCATCTGCATTTCTAGCTCTCTATCCCTCTCCCTTCCTCTCTGTGAAAAATCAAAAAAAAATATATTAGAAAGAAAGAAAGAAAGAAAGAAAGGAAGGAAGGAAGGAAGGAAGGAAGGAAGGAAGGAAGGAAGGAAGGAAGGAAGGAAGGAAAGAAAGAAAGAAAGAAAGAAAGAAAGAAAGAAAGAAAGAAAGAAAGAAAGAAAGAAAGAAAGAAAGGGAGAAAGAAAGAAAGAAAGAGAGAAAGATGCACGGGACCCATGAGAAAGACATCCCTGGGGCTGGTGTGAGTGGACAGTGGTGTCAAGTTGGCAGACCTGACCAGGCCATTCTCTTCCGGGTGAAACCTTCCATGGCTCCTCCTTACCCAGAGGATAAGGGCCTAGTTCCCACACTCACCTGTGGCGTTGCCCCTGCAAGCCTCCCCATGCGCTCCCTGCTTTGAACATCATGATCTAGCCCCCAGCAGGTGACTTAGAAACCAACCCCAGCCATGCTGTTTCAAGCTGCCAGACTTAAGAGCAGGCTGTTTTCCTGCCTGCATACCCCCAGCCCACTCCTCCCTTCTCACGATTTGAGGCACAAAGTGTTACTTCCCTCATGAAAACTTCCTTGCCTTCTATGTGCTCCCCTGAGTCAGGTACTCCTCCTATGACCCTAATCTCTTGGCAGACTTGTACCACCCTGGAGAGAGAGGATCTGCTCTGTGCCCTGCCAGCTGTCTGCCCTGTGACCCGTGCCTCTCCCTCCGGATCCCAGTGCCTGGTGGGCGTTCCACCGATGCTTGTTGAATGAATGAGTGACATGGAGCAATGGCCTGGGGATGTGAGCCTTGGACAGTAGGGAGTGTCCAGGGGGCTGGGGAAGTCCCTGGACAGCTGAAGGAGCTAGGGGAATCCCCGGCCTCTCTGGAAGCACTGGCCTGAAACCAGCAAGGTGAAATTTAACTGCGGTAAATGGAAAGAAGAAGAAGAAGAAAAAGAAGAAGAAGAAGAAGAAGAAGAAGAAGAAGAAGAAGAAGAAGAAGAAGAAGAAGAAGAAGAAGAAGAAGAAGAAGAAGAAAGTGGTCCCTGGCAGTATCTGAGAAGGCTGTGACCAGGTGGCTTGCAGCCCAGCCCCGGGGAATGGAAAGTCACCTTCTGCCCTCTGCTCAGGAGGGTCAGGAACCGCCACAGAGGGTGTGGCCCCCAGGAGCTCCTGGGATGCCATCCAGCCCTCTCACCCGTTCCTCCGAGCGGCAGGATACCTCAAGCTCTGGACCCGCAGGCAGGCCCGGGAGGCCGTTCATCCTCAGAGGGAAATATGGGAACATCACCAGAGAAAGTTTATGTAACCTTCCAGAAGCATGCCACATGGCAGCGAGCCACCGAGGGACAGTCATTGGTACAGCCCGTCTGCCCTCAACAAGGTCCTCAAGATGACTGAGCACTTTAGCATCGGGATTTTTTAAATAAAGGTGTGGGGTAACCCTGGCTGATAACATCATACAGCTTTCAGGTGTATCACCCATGATGCAGCATCTGTAGAATCCATGGGGTGCCTTGTCTCCTGTCGCCATGTATCTGGCCCCCTTAACCCTCCTCGTCCCCCCCACCCCACCCCTCTTTCCCTCTGCTAACCGCCATTCTGTTCTCTGTGAGTTTGTTCATTTGTTGCTTCTTGTTTTATAGCCCACCTGGGAGTGCAATCACAAGGGACCGGTCCTTTTTGTTTGACTTGCTTCCCTTGTCATGATACACTCAAATGCATCCATGCTACTGCAAGTGGCAGCAGGATCCTTGACCAAGGGGCAGGTGGAGAGAGAGAAATGTCTGCAAAAGTGTCGTCCATATTGTACTTTTGTATTTGTAAAATGAAGACACGCTCTGTGCTGGTGTTTCCATTTACCAACTTCAGGCAAGTTCTTGGCTGAGCTACTACGCAGAGGGGAGGGAGGCTCACATTGCAAAGTCGAGCTGCCTCGTTTGAGCACTGTGCTTCCAGATGATTGTTTATAAACGGTAAGTTACTAATCATCTAATGACTGTTACGCATTCTTCCCCTCCTTCGCAATGAAGCAACACAGCATTTTTACAGACATTCTTTTACTTTGCCTCATTCAATGCATTCATTCTGCCTTGCTTTATTCATTCTGCCTTGAGTTACTCTTGTGTATGAATAGCCCCCCGGGCCTGCCTGTGGGCCTGCCTGGATTCCCCTACCTTGCCAAATACATGAAAATGCTTTAGGATCGTCACACAGCTACGTTTGACGCGATTCTTGCATCATCAAGTACAATTTTAGCTTTCTGCTGGTCCGAAGTAAGAGAGAGCCTGACTGTTGCCTCCTCAAAGGCCTTCTGCGCTCTTCTCCGAAAAGCAGCACACACCCTTTGCTGCTAGAGATCCTTGCACCCTCCCTGCTTGCTGAACTCACCCAAAAATATGGTCTTAATGCCATGGCAGCAGACCCCCCACCCCCACCCCCCCGGGACTGTATTGACGGTACAGATGCCCGGGCAGCCCCCTTTCTGCTCCCGAGTCCCTGGGGCGGGGCCCGGGAATCAGTCTTTTCACAAGTTTCTTGGTTGATCCTCCTGTGCACTCAAGCTGAGAACCTCTGGCCTGAGGCATGGGAGGCATTCAGGAAGTGTTTGCAGAATGAGCTCCCCGTGAATGAGTTTCAAGAGGTGCCGTGTCAACAAAAGTGCCATCTGTGGAGCTGCCCGGCGTTCCTCCTGGCGTGGCATGGGGCAATGTTGTCTTTGAGCCACTCACTGGGCCTCGCCTGGGCAGCGTGCTCGGTCCCCTGGGGTGCTCCCGGCGACTTCTCAGGCTGAACGTTCTCTGCGAGTGATGAGCCTCCCGCCTTTCCCTGGTAGCTCCTGCCGGGGGCTCCCGGGGTGGCAGTCAGGGGGTCAGCAAACTCTCTCCCGTCCAAATTGCAAACTGTATTCTCTGCTTTCTATGGACAGGCAGGTCAGGGTCACCTTCTGTGGCCAAGTCACAGGTTTAGGTCCAATGAAAAATATACACTTACCCCTTGGGGCCCATTAACTCCTGAGTATAGACTTCTCTATTCCTGGATACAGCCTCATCTTTGATCCATGTACTGGCTGACTCCTAATCCTAAATACAGACTAATCCAGGGGTCCTCAAACCTTTTAAAGTGGGGGCCAGATCACGGTCCCTCAGAGAGCTGGAGGGCCGGACTATATGAACTACTAATTCCTACTGTAACACCTCGGCTGCGCTCACTGCCCAAAAAACCTGGCGGGCCGGATCAGACTCCTCTGCGGGCGGCATGTGGCCCGCGGGCCGTAGTTTGAAGACCCCTGGACTAATCCCTAATTCTGGGTATAGCCTGAGTCCTGGTCCTGGGTGCAGACTAATTTCTAATCTTGAATACAGACTGGCTCCCTTCTTCTGGGTGTATACTTACCCCTAGTCCTGGGTTTAGATGGACTCTTTTTAAAAATATATATTTTTTAATTGATTTCAGAGAGGAAGGGAGAGCAAGAGAGAGATAGAAATATCAATGATGAGAGAGTCATTGATCAGCAGCCTCCTGCACACCCCACACTGGGGATCGAGCCCACAACCCAGGCATTTGCCTCAACCGGGAATCAAACCCGTGATCTCCTGGTTTGTAGATCAATGCTCAATCATGCAGGCTAGGTATAAACTGATCCCTAATCCTGGGTACAGCCTACCTAGCCAAGGTCTCAACCCCCTCACTGGGAAAGCAGGCTCACTCATAACCCTGCTCAGAATTTGATCCTAGACTCTGATCTCAATCCCCCAATCCTAGCCACAGAGGGCCCCACTTCTGTACCTGTTACCCACAACTCCAACCACACACTGACCCTCTGGGGCTGGTCTAGGAGTGTGTGGGTGACTTGAAAAGGGGTGGCCTGCCAATGGGGGCCAGAGAGCCATGTCTAAACCAGAGAGATGGGGATCTGACCAGCAGGAGTGTTTGCAACATGTGTCTTCCTTATCAGAGCCTGAGGGCATGGATGGAAACTGAGGGCACTGGAAACTTCTGACCTTGGCCAGCCGCCAGCACTCCACCCCCCACTGCTCCCGCCTGGCTGCCCCTGGGTGCCTGTCCGGCCTCCACCCCCTGCCCTGGCTCAGGGGGACAAAGCCAAACATTAAAGGGAAGATGAAAGGCCAGATACTGGGCCAGGAATGTGCAGGTACCATTAGCGGACAGGGGTCTGGCGTGCTATGGCCTGCTCCCGCTCAACCCTGCCCAGGGGACCCCAGGCTACAAGCAGAAGGACAAACCCAAAGTATGGTCCTTGCAGGGCCCGGTGGGTGACCAGGGCCTGGCCTCTCCCTACATAACATATGTGGAGGCCTCAGCTGTCCATGTGCAGGGCTGGGAGCAAAGGGTGCTACTGGGTTGGTGTGTGGTCCATCCACGAGAATCAACTGGCCCCTGCTGGTTCCCCCTTGGTGGGCAGGTTAGGTGGCAGCTCGGTCCTGGGTCTAAAGGAATGGGGGTGGAGACTATCTGTCGTTCCTCTCTCCCCTGACAACCTACCTCGGCCTGGGGAGCGTTTGGGTGAGTTAGTGTCACAGCCTCAGTCCTTAAGGCAGTGGTCAGCAAACCACGGCTTGTGAGCCACATGCGGCTCTTTGGCCCCTTGAGTGTGGCTCTTCCACAAAATACCACGGCCTGGGCGAGTCTATTTTGAAGAAGTGGCGTTCGAAGAAGTTTAAGTTTTAAACATTTGGCTCTCAGAAGAAATTTCAATCGTCCTGTTGGCATTTGGCTCTGTGGACTAATGAGTTTGCTGACCACTGCAGGCTTAAGGCATTGCCAAGGTGAAGGGGAAACATACCCTGACTCCGGGAGCCCTCGTTTGAAGGAAGACACAGAGGCCCTGCTCAAGCTAAAAACCAACGCCTTCCCTCCCAGCAGTGAAGATAGGTGTCCACAGAGCTACTGGGCGTCGGAGGGCAGGCTGAGGGAGCGGGTGGGACAGAGAGGTCCGTCTAAGCAGCCTCCCTGGAGATGGTCCCTGTGGGGAGAAGGACTGGCCACCCCTCACATGCACACCCACCCACTCAGGAGCCCTCCGGAGAGCATCGGGCCCCAGAAATGCTCCGGGCCCTGCCCCCTTCCCCCGGGAGCTGGGGGGGAAGGTGAGGGGACAGGAGCAAGCCTCCCCGGCATTCCTCCCGCATTCCTGGGACCGTGTCTTCCTGCCTGCCTGCCTCGGTCTGGCCATAAACTATTGCAGGCTCTCTTGCTCTCTTGCTCTCTTGCTCGCAGTTCCCCGTGGCAGAGGCCTGGGTCCCGGCCAGGAAACCCGTAGCACCCACAGAGCCCAGTCTGGTCAACTGAGACAGAGGAAACCAGGTGACCTTATGGGCACCAACCTCTTGGGGGAGCACAGAGGGTGAGGACTGGCCCCTCCACCGGGCAGAGCCCCAGAGCCCCACACCCCAGAGACGTTGCCCAGGGAGCAGAGAAGCGGTTAGGAGGACAGGCCAGCCTGTGTTTGGGGTCCAGCAGTGGGCTGGGGGCTTTCAGACACATCATCTCATACGAGGCTCACTTCCCCTCCGGCCCCAGGGTCATGCCATCATTCCCAGTTTTCAGATAAGAAAACTGAGCCTCCGATCAAAGCTCTTCCTTGGGCTTGTGTAATGCCTCCCTATCTGCCCTTATGTCTTGCAGGGCTGGAGCCTGGTCTTCTGTCTCACCCGCTGCCCCCACTCTCCATCCCACCCAAACAGCAATAGAGGTCAGGGTCCTTCTTCCTCTACCTTCCCGCACCCCCACCCCCACCCGCACCCTGCACTAGACGCTCAGTGCTCAGACCCGAATCCCTCCTCCCCCACAGCACCCCATCCAGCCTCTCCTCCCAGGACCCCACTCCACGCACCCACTCCCATTCCTTCTCCCCTCCCTTTGCTCACAAACTACCTTTTCACATCTCTGGCCTCCTCTGTGCCTTTGAGGCTCCCCTGCCTCTGCTCCGGAGTGTGACCTGGGTCTCAGAGAGAACTCTTACCCGCTAGCCCCAACCCCTTGTTCCCCAAGGGGCCTTCCGGAGTCCCGGTCCTGGTAAGGCCATCCCTCCCACCCTCAGGCAGTGGGGGGCCTGGAAGAAAGGGCCTAATGTCTAACTGGGACCCTGATCTGCTCCAGCCGTTCCCCGGCTCCGTGTTTCTGTCGATGTCACCAAATCTGCACATCGAAGAGGGGATATTCATTCTCGCCACCCACTCTGTGGGACCGGGGCCAGGCCCGACACACCCGTGCTTTCAGGGTCTGGAATGAAGAAGAGAGCTGGCCAACGAATGAATGAACAACGAATGCATGAATGAATCCCACCATGCCTTGCTGAGCAACTATGTATTCTAGATGCTGACAGTATGGCAATGAACACAGTGGGAAGGGCGGGTTCTTGTCCTCAGGGAGCATCATTCTGGTGGGCGGAGGGGGCAGAGGATGCACAGCATAAACATAGAATGGCAGGTACTGTTGTGGAACAAAATAAAGCTGGAGGCGCTGCGGGAGGACAGGCGGATGTGTGCGAAGGATGTTCATCAAAAAGGTGCTTTCGTGCACACTAAGTCAAAGGTGAGGTTCTGACCCTACACTGTCACTAACTGGAATCGTGAGCAAGTCTCACCTCCTCTCTGGGCCTCAGCTTCCTTTTGTTCAAAGCGAAATGGTTGAACATCAAGGTCTGACCTCAGCTTTGACCTTCCAGGACTCGAGCACAAAATGCCTCTGTGGCTGTAACCGGGGAATTACAGGCAGCTGGGAAGCCAGTTCCCCAGGCTCCAGTGTATCTGTCGATGCCACCAAATCCAGTGCAGAGTGGATTTGCATTCTTGGTCCCTAAGCTTCTGGGATGACCTGTCATGCAAATGGTTAATTAGCACAAATAAGCAGATTGTGTTCAGACTGCTTCCTAGAGCAAGGGGAGGGGGCAGGGTCACCTTGGGCTATGGGAGGGCAGAATTCTCTGGAGGCCTTGGGGCCAGCCCTGCTTCCTCTCCTCCCCACCCCCTACCCTCCAGCCCATTCTCTAACCCCTGCAATGGGCGGATACGGAGACATCACAGATATACTGGAGCCTGGGGAAGTGCTGGAGTAGAGAAGGGGCCCTCAGACTGCTTCCCAGCGGCCTTCAGACTGCTCCCACACTTCCACCCCACATCTGTCATCTCCAACCATCAAACCCCATCACCCCCTACCTCCTCCTCCGTCTTCATCCCCACCTCCCCCCAGCTGCACTCCCCACCTGAAGCCAAAAGGTCTCAATCTAACCCATAATCGATCTCATTCCCTGTCTAAATTATTTATGATGAGCGATCAACTTAGGCTGGAATCATATCCAACCTCCAGTCAGACACCCCTGGCTGACCTGCCCTACAAATGCCCAACGGGACCTCCTCAGGACCGACTCCTGATAGCGGGACATACCTCCCCACCTGGGCTTGGGGGGCAACCTCACGCCGAAGCCCCTAAGAGGAGCTGCCCAATCCTGACACCAGCCCTGGCCTGCCCTGCCAGCTCCGAGGGCAGCAGCCTCCTGGGCGTGCAGCAGCCTGGTGGGTCTCAGAGCACCTCCCATGCCTGGCCCCCACCCCCATGCCAGGCCAATCCTAGAGGCTCCCATCTCTAGGGCCTCCCAGGATCAGTAAACACTGTGGCTTCTCCTCGCTGCAGCTGCCTGGCCAGGATTTCTGAATCTCTCTCTCCCTCTCTCTCCCTCTCTCTCTCTCTCTCTCTCTCTCTCTCTCTCTCTCTTTCTCTCTCTCTCTCTCTCTCCAGTGCTCGCTCTCACACGCAATGGCACGCTCACACACACACACTGAAGCACATGCAAGCCTCCCACTGGGACGAAGGACACGGGGAGAAGAAAAGGAACGCTCCTAGGGAGAAGCGCCCGTCTCATTTCATCCCCCCCCACCCAGAGTCTTGTTCACAGAGTCACTCCCACCCCAAGTGAACCGCAGACCCGGGAGGCAGCCTGGCTCTGAGACACCGGCCCTCGAGCCACTGCCCCATCCCTCCACCTGTGCGCACAACTGGGGTCTGGGACTGGGGTGCTGAGCCTCTGAGCCTAGTGCCGCCGCTGCCTTCAGGGGGTCCTGGGCACAACTTTTCTCAAGTTCTTTTCTGGGAAGTGGGGATCATACTACCCCTCTTTTCTCTCCTTGGGATTGCACCAAGTGGCCCTTAAAGTAAGGTGACCAGAAGTCCCGCTTTTAGTGGGACAATCCCGATTTTTAACAATTTGTCCCGCGTCCCACAAATTGTTAAAAAGTGGGATGTCTGGTCGCCTTACCTTAAGGGTCCTCCCGATTTCCATCCAGCCTTCTCCAATTCCGAGCTGGAGCCTCGGGCCGCCCAAGGTTGCGCGCCTGCTCCGTGAACCTGGCCAGGGCCTCCCGGGTGACCTTGCCTTGCCTCCCCATTGGGGAGGGGGCAGAGGAGGCCATGCCAGGCAGGGCCCTCTCTCGTGTTGGCGCCGAGCACAACCTGCACGAGTGCTGACTTACAGCTTCGCCCCTGCTGACATCAGCACCAGCTGCTGTGGCGCGGAGGGGGCCTCCGGGGAAACAGGTTTGCTAAAGCTCAGCCAGGCGGGACCTCCCAGCAGGGCTGCGGGAGCAGGTTTGGTAAATACCCGGGTCGGCGCCTGTGGAAGCAGGAGTACGTGACCCAGAGCAATGCTTCTTCCAGGCCACACTCCCCCTCGCCAGCACCCCAGACCATGATAGCATTTCCCTCCCCTGCCCGGGACCCTCCAGAGCTGCTCAGGCCTTCATCCTAATCACCATCCTTCCTCTCCCATCCCGTCTCCCGCACCGCGGTCCCCCACCACTACCCTCACCATCCCTCTCTGTCATGTCCAACCGTCAAAACCCCGTCACCTTCCTCCTCCGTCTTCATCCCCACCCTGCCCCAGCAGCACGCCCACCTGAAGCTGAGAGTTCTCAATCTAACCCATAATCCATCTCACTCCCTGTCTAAATACGCCCCCCACCCCATCTAAATTATTTGCGAGCAATTAACTTTGGCTGGAATCACATCCACACCACAAATCCGGGGCCCACCAGCAAGTCCAGGAGGCGGCAGCATGCTGTCTGCTCCTTAACTGGTGTCCCTTCCAACGGAGCCCGCTCACATGGCCTCTGCAGACACCCAGAGGGTGGACGCTTCCCTCGCTTAGTAACCACCTGCCCCGGGGTGGGCCGAGGGGCCCAGCTGGACACAGTGCCATCTCCAATCCCTCTGAGCTGGCACCAAGCAACGTACCTGCTTGTGCAAACACACATCCCAGGTGCTGAGGAATAATTAACTGATCACAGTGTCTCAGCGCCCTGATCGATCTCACCTGTCTTAAGCTCAGATAAGCCTGGAGAGGAGTCGGTTTTTCTTTCATTTCTCCTCGCAGAGCCAGTTGGCGGGGGGGACGCGGTTTATCCAGCCCAATGTGTTTGCAATTTGGCTGGAAACTATCCGGGGATATTGAATTAATATTCAGCTGTGATAGGGTAAAAACAAAACAAAAATCTCACTTTGGGGCCCAAAGTCCAAATTGGAATTTTAAAAAAGGACTTGTGCCAAAACTGGTTTGGCTCAGTGGATAGAGCGTCAGCCTTCGGACTGAAGGGTCCCGGGTTCGATTCCGGTCAAGGGCATATGCCTTGGTTGTGGGCACATCCCCAGTGGGAGGTGTGCAAGAGGCAGCTGATCAATGATTCTCTCTCATCGATGTTTCTAACTCTATCCCTCTCCCTTCCTCTCTGTAAAAAATCAATAAAATATATTTTTAAAAAAGGACTTGTGTTGGGATTCGGGATCTGCCATTTAATGGTGTGCCTCTGTTTCCTCATATGTAAAATGGGAATGAGAATAGCTGCCTCATAGGCTTGGTTGGAGGGTTGAAAGTGTTAAGGACCCTTTGCAGGCCCAGCTTGGCCATCAGATTGGGCTGGATCTGAATAACCATTCTAGAACAATGCCAGAAGAAGAAGAAAAAACTGCCCTTGCTATCTCGTCTGACCCATGGAATTTTAAGAGTTCTTTTCACATGGGTCATTTCCAAAATCAAAATTAAGTTTATTACTGACACTGCAGTTAAAGCGGAATAATAGGTTCTGATGGTTCTTTTATGAAACCACTTATTTTTATGCTCAGACACTCTCCAGCTTTGATCTCTTTTTATGTTTATGTCATGTTGGAGACAAGACATGGTATGACTGTGAGACTTGTGCCATGCCCTTTGGCCAGAGGCAACGTGAGCGTGAACTCCCTACTGTCACTGTCATGGTCATTAAGATCCCGATGTTTCTAGGAACAGACGGGTGCAGGCAGAGAAGGAGGCGAGGCCTCTCCCTGCCTCCCCTCCCCCCTCCCGCCACATAGGAGGAGGCAGCTGAGCCCTCGGAGGACAGACCACAGCTTTAGAGCAGTGGTTCTCAAAGAGCGGTCCACAGCCCCACAGCGTGAGGGTCCCCTGGGAACTGGTCAGCCATGCAGAATGCCCGGGCCCCAGCCCAGGGGTGCGGAGTCAGTCGTTCTGATTTCTGCACTTGAGAGTGCATCACTCGAGTCTGAGAAGCACCGCATTGGAGAGCAGAGACCCTCCAGTAGAGCATGCTTGGACAGGGGGCCCTTAAGGCAAGTCCAGGTTCCAGGACGTCATTTCGGTGTGGGAAAGAAGGCAGGGAGGGCATCATTGGCAATGCCTGGGTGCCCACACCCTCAGCACCCCTCCGGGAAGCCTGTGGGAAGGATGGCCTGCAAGCACACAGGAATATTGGAATTGCGGGCTGAGAGGGGGTAGGGGGAGAGCAGCGTGTCTGGTGGCTGTTCAGGCTTCTCGCTGGCTGGGGTTTCAGCAGCCTCCCACGGTTGCCTTGGCCTCTGTGGCAGGAGCAGCCTTCCCGTTCCCTGTTCCCGGGCTCACACTGAACTCGTTAGTGATGCTGGCATTCCCAGCTGTGGTTTGGCACCAAGGTCTAGGGACTTCCTAGAGCCAGCCCAGGGCCCTTGCTCTCATCGGGACCTCCCCAGAGAGCTGAAATGGGGGTGCTCAGGCCTCGACTGCCCAAAGCCCCCAACCCACTGCCCTGCCCACCATCCTTCCTCCTCCTCCCTTCCTGGATGCCCGGAACTGTACCAGGCCTCGGAGCTACAGTGAAGACACACAAAAGCCATGATTCTCATCAGGCTGTAGGGGAAATGAATAACAAAGGCCACTCTTCCCCAAGTCCTGAACCGAGTCCCACATTGTACTGACTCTCTGTGAACCTTAGAGGACTGAATGAGACAGTCACCCATGAGACAGACACCAAGCCAGGACAAGGAGCTGTGAGCACCAGGCTTGCCAGGTTTGCAAAGTTCAGAGAGGGAGATGGCTGAGAACAAGGGAGTCTGAAGTTTCCCAAAGGAGAGGAGGCCCACAAATGCTGTCTTCTCTGTCTGTAACTCTCTTTGTCTCTGTCTTTGCCGCTCTACCTTCTCTTCTTCCCATAAACAGACCACTCTATACATGAGAAAGATCTTATGACAGGCTAATCCTGTCATTAAAGCCTGATTGGGCCCAGCTGGCATGGCTCAGTGGTTGAGTGTTGACCTATGAACCAGGAGGTCATGGTTCAATTCCTGGTCAGGGCACATGCCAGGTTGCAAGCTCAGTCTCCAATTGGAGCATGTCAGAGGCAGCCAATCAATGACTCTCTCTCATGATTAATGTGTCTTTTTTTAAAAAAAATATATATTCTATTGATTTCAGAGAAAAAGGAAGAAAGATAGAAACATCAATGATGAGAGAGAATGTTTGATCGGCTGCCTCCTGCACACCCCTTACTGGGGATCGAGCCTGCAACCCAGGCATGTGCTCTTGACTGGAATCAAATCTGGGACCCTTCAGTGTCTGGGGCTGACACCTTAGCCACTGAGCCAAACCAGTTAGTACTCATCATTGATGTTTCTCTCTCTCTCTCTCTCTCTCCCTCTCTCTCTCTCTCTCTCTCTCTCTCTCTCTCTCTCTCTCTCTCTCTCTCTCTCTCTTCCTTCCTCTCTGAAATCAGTAAAAATATATATACTTAAAAAAATAAAAAATAAAAAATAAAAACCTAATTGGAACAATGCACAGAATGGATAAACAAATTGTGGTATATCCACACATTAGAATACTACTCAGCAAAAAAAAAGGACTGATACATGCTACAACATGGTTGAATCTCAAAAGCTTTAAGCTCAATGAGAGAAGCCAGACAGAAGCCACTACATGATTCCATCTATATGAAATTTCTGGAAAAAGGAAAGATTATATAGAGAGAAAGCATATGGATCAGCAATTGATTGAGACTGGGAGCCAGCATTGGGACTGGCTGCAGATGACACAGGAGAACTTTGTCAGTGACAGAAGTGTACCAAACCTGGACGGTGCTGATGGTGGTTGCACCACTATCTAAGTTTACTTAACACATTAAATGAATATTTAAAATGGGTGAATGGGATGGTATGTAGATGGACCTTCGTACAGAAGCACGGCAATTAAGAAAAGATAGTTGACTGATGGATGGATGATTAGATTTTATCATTGTGAAAAAAATGATAAAATATTGATTACATGATTAGAGCATGTGGTTGTGTCACATATGGGTGCTCACTGTACAATATTTTCAGCTTTTTGTATGTTTGAAAGTTTTCCAATAAAATTTGGGGGGAATTTTTTTAATCTCTATGTAGAAAGTGATCAAAGGATATATAGTTTAGAAAGGTCATTCTGACCACCAAAATGGTGAAATAAAACCACTGACAGTGGTGTTGGTGAGGATGTGGAGAAACTGAAACTCTCCTGTACTGCTGCTGGGAGCAGAAACTGATACCACCCCTGCGGAAAACTGCCAATGTCTACCCATGACACATTTTCTCCTCGGTATATAACAGAAATGTTATACCACAGGCATAGATGGCAATATTTACAGCAGATTATCCACCAGAGACCTCCCCTGGAAACAGCCGAACGATGATCAATGGAATGAATTACACAGCAATGAGAATGAATGAACCACTCCCACAGCATGTGAATCTCACCACGTTGAGCAAAAGGAGCCAGACACAGTGGCGTTCATGTGATGTGATTCCACTCATATAACGTTCCTAATTAGGCAATACTCACTATCAAGAACGGAAGACAGAAGCGTGCCTGCCTTTCGTGACGGTGGCAACTGGCAGGTCACGGGGCAGGGGTTGTGGGAAGCTGGCACACTCTATGTCTTTATCTGGACGATTAGTTCCTGTAAAACTCACAAATTGCATGTAAAAAATTTATCAAACAATAGACTTGTGATCGTGCATGTTTCTGCATGTGTGCTTAGATTAGATAAAATAAAGTTTACTAAACAATCAGAAATAAAAGGAAACGATGTGACCTTCACTCAAGGAGGCCTTCACCTTAAACCTGACCCCTGAGGGGCTTCTGGAGGCGAAGGCAGAGTGCTCCCGCCTCTCGGAGCAGCCCGGGATGGTCTCCACACTGGATCTAGCACAGGCAAAGTCCTTGGCATTTGTCAGACTGGCAAGGTCACTGGAGAGGAAGAGGCGTCAGAGGCTTTGATGTCGCCAGGCTAACCCGGAGAGCCCACGAAAGTCCTAGAAAGTTTGGCATGCCACCCTACATCAGAGTGAATCATGAGGGCACGTTCCAGCCTGGGCCTGTGTGAGATCAAGGGACGTGCAGCTGTGGGGGAGCAGGAAGACTCGGCGAGACCTTGCAGGCCTGCTCGCCTGCCCAGAGCTGCCCGCCGCCTTCAAAGGAGCGACTGCCTCGCCATAAGTGTCTAAAGGGCTTTAATAAAAATCCCCTGAAATCAACTCGGTAGGAACTCCTTTTGCAAAGGCGCACTCACGCTTTAGCCGTGGCTTTTGTTGGTGAGGGTTCGGTGTTCCGATGACAGCTCTCTCAATGCAGGCTCCGTCTTTGTTTTTTCTTGATCATCAACTCCAATTTCCCATGAAGAGAAGGGCGAGGGGCTGGCTGATCACGTTATCCGTAGCGGGAGGTCTAAGTACACCAGCCAGGCTTCCCCACTATCACAGCTAACTGTGTGCTGGCATTGTCTGTGTGCCTTCATATGTGTGATCAAACGTTTAAAATGGGATCTGAGCCCTGGCTGGTGTTCCCGGTAGTTACAGCGGCGTCCTGCCCACTGGAGAGTTGGGGATTCGATTCCTGGTCAAGGGAACATACCTCGGTTTCAGGTTAGATCCCCGGCCCCAGTTGGGGCATGTGCCAGAGGCAAGCAATCAATGTGTTTCTCTCACATGAATGCTTCTCTCTCTCCTCCCTTCCACTCTCTCTAAAAGTCAATGGGAAAAATATCCTCCTAGGTGAGGATTTAAAAAGGTGGGGAGGGGGTCCGAAATTATAAATCCCTGGCTCAGGTGAAATGGTGACAATAAGCACATTTTAAAGGAGGGGTAAGGTCATTCGGATATTTATAACATCATTTGCTTAATATAATTCACTTAATATAAATTTACGTTGCTATGAAAAAAGCACCTTCTAGATTTGTTGAATTCCGAGTCCCATCTGCGGTTGCCTTGGCCGGGCCAGACCAAATGAATTCAGGGGCCTTCTGCGGCCCGCGGGCCAGACATCCCCCACCCCTGTTCTAAAGTATTACCAGATTTAACCAACAGTCTCATTGTGCTAACAGATCCAGAAAAAGCAGCCATGAACAATGCATAGACTTGTTATGAGCACCATAATGTTTAATTTAAAAAATGTGTACAATGAATGAACTATATATGGGCCCTGGCAGTCCACTTTAGGAGACTCTTGCTGGCACAGACATTTGGCCCTGTTGGTGGGCTGCCTTCTCCGAGTGAATAGCCTGGGAGACCCAGGGAGGGAGGTGGGAAGGGGCTTAAGCGATCCCCTCAGAAGCTCACGCAGGTTCTGTGCCCAGCTGCAGTTAAGAAACACCGTGTTCAAGGGAAACACTGTGCTGGCAGGGCTGTGGAGAAGCAGGCTCCAGCACAGCTAGTGGCGGCACTCCGGGGCCTACCTCTGCGCAGGACAACCTGGCAGCGTCTTTCGAAATTAAAAATGCACATGGCCTTTGACCCAGCAGCTCCACTCCCTGGCATTTTCCCTGCGGACACACTCCCCCACGTACCAAGTGACGCGTGGACAAGGATATTCGTCTGCACCATTGTTTATAATAATAAAGGCCTGGAAACTGCCCCCACTCTCTCAAGTGGGGGAGGGCGTCTGGCAAAATTATCTTGGGAGGAGTGGCTAACATTTATTGAGTGCTTACTGCATACCCTTGACAAGTATTATCTCATTTAATAATCCACCCGGGACACTCTGGGGGAGGTGCCACTCTTCATCCTGGTCCACAAATGAGGAGACTGAGTCACTGAGAGGCTAAGTGACTGCCTCAGCACCAAACCACTGGCCTATCGTGGAGCAGGCATCGCAACCCCGGCATGGTGTCTCCAACGTCTCTGCGCTCGATCATTTCAAGGTGCATTAGCTCCCAAATGAACATTTGAATCACCTGGTCACTGGGAGACCCTGGAGCCCTAAAAAAGAGAAAGAAAGAAAGAAAGAAAGAAAGAAAGAAAGAAAGAAAGAAAGAAAGAAAGAAAGAAAGAAAGAAAGGAAGGAAGGAAGGAAGGAAGGAAGGAAGGAAGGAAGGAAGGAAGGAAGGAAGGAAGGAAGGAAGGAAGGAAGGCAAGACTGCTCTGTGTGCGCCCAGGACAAATGGTTTCCAGATGCACTGAGGGAAGTGGCCCGTGTGGAGCAGCGTGCTGTACATGCTTCCGGCCGCCTTTGGAAGGATGCATGGGGGAGCCGGTAGCCCAGGAGTCGCCGAGAAAGGGAGCTAAGAAGTAGCTGGAGGGAAACAATGAGACATTGCTGCTGGAACTTATATTTTAAATTTTTATTTTGCTTTGTCGTAATTTTAAACTTACAGAGAAGTCGCACGCGTAAGATAGAACTGCCTACATCTCTTACCCAGGTTCACTCATTGTTCCTGTGCTTGAAACTGTTTCCGCATGGCCGTCTGGTTCCTCGCTGAAATGAAAAGCAGCAAGACTCAGTCAGAAAGTGTTTTCTGATGCTCGGGGAGCATACGATGCCAGGTGTTCGAGTCTCCAGGGAGGGAGTTGACCGCTGACCTTGAACTCTCATTCCCTCAGACAGACGCTTCCTCACCCAGCAGGGTGTGCCTGGGCCTAGGGTTTTGGAGAAGGGGCCTAAGGAAGCTTCTAGAACCACAGAGCTAAGGCCAGAAGCAGCCGTGTTTCACTCGGGGGATGGGGCAGGACAGGCAGGGTTGACACGGGCCACAGGGCTGAACCTCCCAGGAGGTTTTCTCCACGGGATGAGGACAAAACGGAGGTGGGCCTGGTGTCCAGGCAACGGCCTCAGGCCCTCCCAGTCCTTCCGAGTCTCTTGTGTGACCCACCCAGGCCCTGGTGCCGCTGGTCTCGGTACCTGAGGTGGATGGAGGTCCCTTACCTACCCCGTGAGCCAGAGACAGGGGAGGAGGGAAGGAAAGGGGGTAACTCAGAGAGGGGGCGGGATGGGTTCCCTGCCACCCTGAAGGGCATTGCCTCCCCTGAGCACTTGTTACTTAGTCCCAGTCTACAACGTGTCCCTTCCCAGCCCAGCCCCGGGGCTCTGCTGTCCTGTGGAACCCGCCCTGATTTCTCTAGTGCTTGGAAGGGTCATCGGTCTGTTTCATGTGTACATCAGTCTTTCCTGCCCCCAGCTGCACCTGGGATCTCCGTGAGGACAGGGCCGAGTCTCCCTCAGACTGGGGCTCCCTGAGGACAGGGCTGTGGCCCCACTCAGACTTGGGATCCTCAAGTCAAGGACCTTGAAGAGCAATGGATTTTCTGTCTCCCTCCTCCCACCATCTATTTTGGTTCCACAGCCACGGTTCTCTGCAGGCCCCCATTTCACACACCCCGAGTCTGAGTGCCATGCCCCCAAGGCACTTTGCCGGCCCGAAAGGGAGGCCGAGGGCCTGTAGCTGACACCAGGCATCCGGCAGGCCATTGCATAACAGCTGCGGCTGCAGGTTTTTGATGATTCAGCACTGTGGCCTGCACAGGACTTCTCTGGGGCCGCAACCAGGACAGCGTTCCTCAGAATCAAGGTACAGGAGGCCAAGGAGCCCAGCTCACCTGGGGACCCCACACCATGGCCCTGATGGACCAGGGAAGGGACACACTTCTGGGCCTCTCCTGCCTGCCCAGGCCCGGCCTCTCCCAGCACGGGATAGAGGCCCAGGCCTGGGTAGGGATTCCCGCCTGGTTTGGGATCGGGGAAGCCACCTTACCACCGAGAGCCTATTGTTGAGGCTGTAGGCCCCTCTACCTGGGTGGTGGCCCCGGAGGAGAAGGGCTGAGGGCTAGTGAAGGGACCCCAAGGGACAGCCTGGGCCTGGGGGGCCGGCTTGGCAGTTCATCTTCAAACCACTAGATGTCACTTCCATTTCAAAGGAGCCTACTGGTTGGAATTTTTCCTGCAGGTCCCCCACCCCCAACTATTCCTTCTCCAAGTCTTAAAGACACACAGGCCACCAGAGAAACTCCACTTTCCCTTGAGGCCGAGACACGGGAAGCCTGGCCAGGAGTTGCTTCCAAGCCTGAGCTGAAGTTTCCAGAACCTCCCTAACGCCCCGCCCTCACAAAGATCGAGAAGGGGCAGACGTCCCACCTTCCCATCCCCAACCCACCCTACAGGTTATAGTGGGGATGGCATTTTCGGAAACCCCAAATGAAACACTTGGTCAAACTGATGTGGGTGTGCTTAGGGGAACAATACTTAAAACAAAAGATGATACCCCGAAGATCCTGCTCGGGGCCAAGAGGTTCCGGGTTCCCCAGGGGCCATGCTGCCCACCCCCCTGGCTACAGACTGTCAACGGGAATTTCTGGTGAAGAGAGATCTGAGGCGAGATTCCAGGGACTCAGCTTTTTTCCACCCACATCCCCAACATGGAGCCAACCTCTCTAGGTTGGCTGGTGCCAATTGTTATGACTCCCAGTGTGTTTTATTCTGATGGAACCCCACAAACAACCTTATGAGGTAAGTCTAACTTTAACCCCCTTTTACAGATGAAGACACAGAGGTGTGGAGGAGTTAAGAAAGTTCTTCCTGAGTCTCTTGTTGCTCTTGCCTCATCTCCTGTAGACCACACAGAGATGGAGCCTGGACCTGGAGCCTGGAGGTTTTAGGTTAGATGGCTGCATAAAGACTTGTGCTCTATAGTTCGTAATTAGTACGGGCTTTATGGCAGGAATTTCTAAACTTGGTTGCACATCAGAATCACCTGAGGAGCTTTTCAAACTCCTGGTACCCAGGCCATCTGCATATCAATTAATTCAGAATGTGGAGGAGGGGGGCTGGCGGGAGAGCTAGGCTTCGGTGTATAGATGGTTCCAATCAGCGGCTACATTTGGGGATCACTACTTTAACCACTCTGCTGCCAGCCAACTCCCAGACCACTGAGGAGTTTCCTACAGGCCCGTCGGGCCAAAGGGTATAGGCTGTGGCACTATGAATGATTAAATGATTATTTTGCTCATCTACTAATATATATATATATATATATATATATATATATATATATATATATATATATATATACCAGTCAAACAGTTGAACAGTCAAACCGTCATTCGGTCACTTAGGCCTAAAAGTGATCGAATGACCCTTTGACTGTTCAACTGTTTGACCGGTAGCTATGATGCGCACTGACCACCAGGGGGCATACACTCAATGCACAGGCATGGAAACATGGAACAGACTGATGAATCTCAGAGGAAAGGGCAGATTCATGCACTGGTGGGGCCCCTCGGCCTGGCTGTGGGGACTGGGCCAAAACCAGCAGTATGACATCTTCCAAGGAGTCCCATATTGTGAGAGGACACAGGCCAGGCCGAGGGACCCCACAGGTGCACAAATCCATGCACAGGGCCTCTAGTATTTCATACCGGGATATGCAGTCACAAAGAGCTCTAACACGAAGCAGGCTTGTATTGTTACTGGCGTACCACAGAGACATTGCAGGTTTGGTTCCAGACCACCGCAATAAATCAAGTCACGCAATAAAGCAATTTGTAATCTTTGCTGGCGGTTGAGTCTTGCATTCAATTTGTAAAAAATACCGTATCTGTGGAGCGCCATAAAGCAACGCGCACTCAGAGAGGTGCCTGTGCTTTCCTACAGAGGCAAGACTGCAGCTCAGAGAAGTGAGGCCACTTGCCCAGTGGCCAGGCTCCTACGTTAGCAGAAGCAGGACTAAAACCCACGTCTCTGGAGTTCTCAAACGCATGCTCCGGCCTCTGAGACAAGGTCAGCATCTTCCAGAGCTGTTAGCTTAACCCAAAGAAAACAGTTCCCAGTCAGTATCTGACCCCTCGCCCTGGCCACTGACCCTCAGCCAGTCATGACCAAGACTGACCTTTATTTCGACCATAAGCTCGTTCCACCCTGCCCACCACTGACCCCAAAACGAGACCACAGTCTGTCCCTAACACTGGCCACTGTCCCACATGCGTTTGGCGCTGGTCAGCATGTGGAGACCTCTGGCAACCCAGTCACAACACCAGTAAAAACCTCTGTGTATCCCAAAAGGTCTCCCCCGCTCCTCTGTGAACGGGCAGGCTCCGTGTCAAGCTGCCCCAAGGCTAGAAACCTCCAGCCCACCCTCCTGCTTCCTGCCTTCTCTCCTCTCTGACCAAGGCTCACCCTTCCCCCCGCCAGATCAAACACACGGCCACACACACTGTCCGAGCTGGGGCGCCTTCCCCGCCCCACAGCCATTCTCCAGGATCTCCCTGCGACCTTGCCTTCCCGGAGAGTCTAAAGGGCCCACGGGGTCCCATGCTGCCAGGCTCACTGACCCCTCCAGAAAGCGTCCCCAGGTCCCCAAAGAGAGCCCACAGCCGCCCAGCTGAGGCATCCTCTCCGGGTGAGGGAGGCCGGAGCCAGCACGTCCAGGGGGTGAAGGTCAGATGGCAGGGACGCTCGCCTACACACACACACACTCGGATACGCACACATTCGCCCAGTGTGTTTATAGAGTTCTGAGCAACCGTAAACTTGGCTGCTCCGGCTGCCCCCAGGAGAGGGGAATCCATAAACACCTCCTGCTCCAGCCAGTTCGCCCTGCAAGGCGGGTCACCCCTCAGGACTTGGACACATCACCGTCCCGGGGAACTGGCTGTTCTCTACTTTTCTACGAAGGACGTCTCCTGCCCCCAACACAGGGAAGGCCCCTCCAGGATCCCGCTTGTGGTTTCCGGAGCCTTTGCCCGGCTGTTCATGCCTGAGGTGCCTCACCTCTCTCTCCTCCCAGCCGTGCCACCCTGAAAGGCACACTTAAGACTTCCACTGCTCTCTGCCACACGGAGCGAGAACTCTCCTGAAGGGGCTTCAGGACAAAAAAAAAAAAAAGCATGTGTGACATCAGATGTCCTATTTCACCGTTAGAGATCCTTTCCTGCCCTGGCTGGTGTTGCTCAGTGGTTTGAGCACCCTCCCCTGCATTAGAAACCCATTCCGCTGGAGTGAGTATCGCTCTCTCCTCAGGGAGGGTCCCTGGGTGTTTCTGTGGGTGTGCGAGCCCATCAGATGCAGTGGGTACACAGACAGGCACTGGGCCGGAGCCTTCAACTGTCCCTACCCAACTAGGGGGGGTGGGAAGGGAGAAGGAGGTTGGGTACAGCCTCTCTGATTGCACCGTGAGGCAGATGGGCCTGGGAATTCCTAGGGTCTCTCCCCTCCAGCAGACTGATTTCTCCCTTTGCTCAAGGTTTTTTTTATTGGGAAATCACACACTTGACCTTGCCACTTGGAAATGTCATCCTAACTATAAAGGGGAGAGAAATCCTACTGCGTCGGGCTGAGGAGGTGAAAGCGGGTCATCGTAAGGGAGACCTTCCAGGCTGTGCGTGACAAGGCTTGGGCAACGAAAGCACAACCACAGAAGGTCGCGTCTGGGAAACTTCAAAATGCAAGCAAGATGCTCCTCAGAGGCTGAGTCAGCCTTCGCTGGATGTGAGGGCCCTCTTCTTGTTAAAAGGAGGGAGAATGGGACCTCTCCCCTGGGAAGGGGTGGGGCCAGGGTAGGATGGGGTTCCCAGTGCTGATGCACCCACAGCCTCGCCCCCACCTCCTCCATTGCCACCCCACCCATCCCCCACCACCACCATTCCCCCTTAATGAAGGCTCACACCAGAGCGGCCAATGAGGCTTGGGAAATCTGCCTGTTGTGTGAGGGGATTTTCCATAAATCTCCCTCATTCAGGCCGAAACGGCCCATGCCCTGTGGAGGGAGGGCTGCCCGGCTCCCAGAGACCCTCATTAGGAACTGGTGTTTTTTGGCTGGCTCCCTGCTCCTCCGGGCCCCTTGGCTGCTTGGAGGGTGAGGTGGGGGGAATGGAAATGGGGGAGAAAACCCATCCAGCCTCCCTGGAGCCATCTCCAAGGAAAACGAGCTCAGGCCCCTTCTGAGTGAGGACATGGACTCTGGCCAACGGCATGGCACTTGCAAGGGTTGCTTGGCATAAATGTGCTTGCCACCTATTCCTGCTGCCCCTCGTGAAACGTTATAGACCTGCGCTGAGGCTTCTGGTAGCCACTAGCCACGTGTGGCTATTTAATTTTAAATTAAGTTTAAATCAGGGTTTATGAATATGGTAACTCAGATGCCCAGTGAGAGTGCTCGGTAGCCACATGTGGCCAGTGGCTGCTCTCTTCAGTGGCGCAGGTCTAGCCATTTCCAGCATCTATTCTATTGGACAGCTCTGTGTAGCCAGTACTGGGCAGTGTAGCCCTCCAGGGTGTGGCTAGACCCATTCAAGGCAGGAATTCCAAATTTGACAACAGGTACAGAGGTCTAGTGTTGGTGATGGAGATGGTTCCGGGACTCAGGGAGACACAGTCCCCAAGGAGCTCCCGCCCAAAGAGGGTAAGTAATTCCTTGGGCAAAGCTTGTTTTCCCAGCAGGTGAGGAGGAAAGGGTCCAGCTGGGAGTTAGCAGGCTCATTAGTAATGTCTTCTGGGGCCTGGCCCTCCCCAGGGGTATTATTAACAGGGAGGAGGGAGCGAGCAGCACAGGCCTCATCCTCCCATTCAGCCCCGGGGCCAGCTGGGCATCCTCGGGGCCCAGAGCTGGGAGTCCCACCCGGAGACGGCCCAGGCCGGAGTGACGCCCTCCCAGCCCCCCGCTCTGAGCCAAGCTTTGGTTCACGTTTGATAAGATGAACCTCCGGTGTGGGGACAGGGGGCCGACCAGGAACGCTGCCCACCGCCTCCTGGTTAAACAATGGGAACTGTTCGGCTTTGGGGTCCGTCCCTGCAGCCTCGCAGAGGAAGTGCTAATCCCCCCAAACCTAGGCACGGTCTGCAGCCTCGTCAGCAGGAAATTTCCACATTTGCTGAGATTTCTGTTTGCCTTGCCCATTAGCTCACAAGCACGGATGGAAAGATGACTAAGGTCATTAGTGACTGAATGTAGCGGGGACACAGGGGTGGCAGGAGTGTGGCCGGAGAGGCTGTAAGTCAACCAGAAAGCCGGAGCGAGCACACGGAAACCTCTGGCCCAAAGGGAGGGGGCCTAGGAACAGAGACAGCAAGTGATGGCTGGACCTTGTTACCGTGGAGACAGCTCCAAACCAAGGGCCCTTCCACCAAAGGGGGCACAAGCCCCGGGTGAGTGAGTTGGCCCTAGAAGGGAAATGCCTATTCTGCAGCCACAAACGACAACCTCTCCCCCAAGTCCAGGCCTCAAAGGGCCCATGTTCACAGTGACATTGACAAGGGACCAGGGATGCCATCCCAGAGGCCAAACTGAATGTCTGAGCCACCTTCCTGAGCCACATCCCAAGCAGGCCCCCGCCATCAGGCACCTCAGCAGGCTCCAGACTCTTTTGATCACACGCCTCCATTAATAAAATGTCTAAGCTGTGTGCCCAACGTATGGATATGTATTTCTTTATAATGAATATGCCCTGCCATACTAACAAATTATGTGCATTATTTTAAAATACACACAAAAATAGACGTTTTAATGGGATGGGGGAGAAAATAAAATACAAATAGAGTTTCAATGCCCTCCCAAATACTGGTGGACAGTCTCGCCCACCCCATTCTGGAGACCACGTACAGACTGTGGGTGACACATTTCTCACTAAGCTCACTCAATGAGCAAATCTTCTTGTGTTTGCAAATTCAACACCAGCCGGTCCTCCCAGGTTAATGTTAAGATTAGTTGCTATCTCAAAATTAGTTTGAACTTGAGCTGACCCTGCTGCTGAGGTAGAGACGGTGGCAGAGCTGGCCCCGTCAGCTGACTCGGGCTCAGAGGCTCCCCCCACCCGCACGTCAGGTCTTTGCCCGTGTTCTCCCCTCCCCGTGCGGTGCCCTGCCTTTGTTCTCCGCCCGGACACCCACTCCTCCTTCAGGACCCCTGCTCTTCTCCAGGAGAGCGTTCCTGAGTCTCAGGCTGGCCACGCGTCCCACCTCTGAGCTCCCACAGCCCCGCACAGAGGCCTCCATTCTGGCATCGACCTCATGGCCCTGAAATGATGTGTTTCGCCCTTGCTCCCCTGCGAGGGCCCCAGGGCAGAGGGTCGCTACTCCTCTTGTATCCCCAGGTCCCAGCACACGCAGACACCCACATACTCACCGTTATCCTCTCAGCACTCTCCATTTGGGCACTGTGACCCCTCTTGAGTGCAAGGCAGGGCAGGAGTGCTGGGAGTTGGCACCACCCCACCCCTTCCCCAGTATCCCTCAACCAGTGGCTGCTGGGCTGGGGGGATAATGCATTATCCCCCCAGCACCTTTGCCCCGTGGGCAGTGACTTCAAGCGAGTGGTCTCCACAGTCTCCCAGCATGACCCAGCCCGGTGCCCATGGCAGGCACCTGCGGACATAACACTCATTTTATGAGCTTCCTTCCTTTCCCTGCCTCACTTCCCCCTCCCTGCCCAGAGCTTCATGGGATCGCTTCCCAAATCTGCTGCTAGTGTTAAAACCCTTATGTGAGGGGGGGCCCAGCCAAAGACAGCGACATACACTAGGTACCTGGCAAACTCTAACGAAGGAAGGTCTACTGAGCAACCTCTGTGTGCCGGCCACGGAGGCTTCAAAGGGAACACGCTCACTGGGCTGGAGCAGGAGCTGGGGGTTTCTGAGGGGCACTGAGCCGGCCCCTGGGGACGGGCGGGTGGACCAGGCGGCCAGTAGCAGAGAGAATCCCCAGGAGGAGGAAGGACGGGAACACAGGTGGAGAGGCCGGAGAGGAGGTGGCCCATCGGCAGGGCAATGAGGAAGCGCTGAGTGTCACCGCTTTTCCCTCTCCCAGGGGCTTTCCCTTCCCAGGACTGGCTCCCGGGTTCCTCTTTCCCGGAGCCCAGAGCCTTGGCAGCTGGACGTGGGGCCTGGCTTCTTGAGGGCGGGGCGCCTCTGAAAGTCCTCGCAGTGGCAGAGAAGCCCGCCCTGTCACCATCCTTTAGAGCCATCCTCATTAAGAGCTTTCCCAAGACAGGCAGAGGGATTAGGCTGCCTTCTGGGAAGGCCGATGCCTCCACCTGCCCCTCGCCCCATGTCTGGAGGAGGGAGGGAGGGAAGGAGGGAGGAAAGGAGGGAGGGAGGGAGGGAGGGAAGAAAGGAGGGAGGGAGGAAGGGAAGAGGGAGCCAGGAATTCTCAGCTCCTCTGCTGATCATTAGGTGCAATTAAAAGCAGGCAGGAAGCACATCTGGGCATGCAGAGTGGGCCCTGCCAATCCTCACATCCACTTGGCTCCCGAGGTCCTGCTTGGACTGCCAGCCTCCAGCTGGTGGAAGCGGTGGCAGCGACATCCATCCTAGGCACCCACACTCAGCCAGAGGGGCATGTGGGTTTGTTCTGAGGACTGAACCCTGAGGACTGAGCCCAGAGGCTTCATTCCAGATACCTCATGCCCAGCCTGGCTCTGCCACCTGCTAGTTGGGTGACTTTGGGTGAGTCCCTACCCTACCGGTGACTCAGTTTCCCCAGCTGTGCAATGAAGGAACTCACTACTGTCCCTTCAGCTCTGGTGTTGGTATTCTAAGTCTGAGCTGCTTTCTGCCTGAGATTCCCCAGTCTAGAGATTCTGGGGTGCCCGCCCACAAATCTCAAACTGAGCTGCCCTGGGGTCCCAGCGAGGGTCGGGGTGCTGTTGTAAAGACTGACACTTCAGAAGGAAGGGAAGAGCCGGGCGTTTGAACACTCGGGCAGTTTCCATGGAAGAGAGGAGCCTGCCCTGGCCTTCTCTCGGCTTCCCAGGCCTCCGTAAGGCCAGGCCCACATGCTCAGGGTCAAGCTGCCTCTGGCCTCTGCTTGAGGAATGAGTCTTGGGAAAGGGTGATCACCTGGAGCAAGAACAGATTCGCAGGGAACCAATCATGACGTTAACCTTGTCTTCTCCTCCCACGGGGTCTCTGGTCCTCAGGGACAGCGGGCACTGAGATTCCAGTGAGAGAACAGGGACTCCACCCTGATCCTGTGGCTCTTCCATCCACAGAGGCCCAGCCTGGAAGAAGGGCCATGGTCTTGGGTGAAGGTCATCAAACCTCAGGAAGCACCCCCCACTGCCCTGGCCATGGCCCGGGAGAGCACTCCACACTGGTCCCCCCAAGGCTCTGCACTCACCGAGAGCAGTGGAAGGCAAACTGCGGCTCGAGAGCCACATGCGGCTCTTTGGCCCCTTGAGTTTTTAGCAAAGGCCAGCTTAGGAATGCCCTAATTAAGTTAATAACAATGTACCTGCCTATATAGTTTAAGTTTAAAAAATTTGGCTCTCAAAAGAAATTTCAATCGTTGTTGATATTTGGCTCTGTTGACTAATGAGTTTGCCGACCACTGCCCTAGAGGCAAGGATAGCCCGCATGGCTTTCCCAGGCACCATCAGATCTGGAGATGACTTGGGTGGGTCCTGCGACAGGCAGAGCCTCTCAGCCCTGGACCAGCTGTCCACAGGTTAAAGCAAATAAGACAGGAGCCTGGGCCCTGCCCCGACCGGTTGGCCCTGGAAAATCCTTCACCACAGAACCCTGCATCTGTTGCAACCCAGCTTGTAAAGAAAAGCACGTCCAAATTAGAACTGCAGTAAGATAAAATGTTTCACCTATCAGATTGGCAAACATCCAGAAAGTAATAATAATAAATTGATAGCATACTATATTGGCCCGGCTGCGGGGAAACAGCCGCACTCATCCTTTGGGGGTGGAAATTTAATTGTTACTATCTGCAGTAAACAATTCGACAATAGGTATCAAGGTTACATGCATGTACTCTTTGGCCCACAATCCTAGGTCTAGGAATGATGCTGCAGATATACCTGTGAGATTATTCCAGCAGCATTGCTGGAAAAGCTCAAGGTGGAATGAGAAGCAGATGAGGTAATAGGTGAAAGTCAAGAGCGCCGGAGAGTCCCAGGCCAGAAGGCATGGCTGTAATTAATCCTGCCCCAGGTCGCCACTCTCACGCCCCAGGGCTATTGCGCACACAAGTTAAAGCCCTTCATTCCTTCCAGTCTTCCCTAACCTCAGGAAAGGAGTGGGACCGCATTGCCCCTGATCTGGTGAGGGTCACTCTGGGCCAAGGAGGAGAAAGTAGAGGCATTAGATGAGTAAGAGCAAGCCACACCCAGTCTCCCTTCGTAGGAACAAAACCCTGTATTCTGGCCTGGACAGTTACAGTCTAAGTCTAGGTGGTTAGCGCATTGGCCTGCTGACCAAAGGGTCGCAGGTTTGATTCCCAGTCAAGGCCATGTACCTTGGTGGCAGGTTCAATCCCCACGCTGGAACTTGTGTATCTCTCAAGTCATGTTCTCTCTCTCTCCCTCCCTCCCTCCCATCCTCCTTTCCTTCCACTGTTTGAAAAATCAATGGGAAGAATCTCCTCCGATGAGGACTTAACAACAGCCACCCTGTGTTCTGGTGGTTCCTTCAGTGTTCCCATTGCAGGCGATGATGTGGTTGGAGCAGGAGCTGTTGCACTGAAGTGTGTGCCCTCCCTACGAAATGGGTGGCTTGGATTGTTTTCTTTGTATGTAAGCTGCAAGTTGATCTTGGTGTGGTTTATACGCTGAAAATAAAATGTGTTTTATATCTAGCTGTATGTCTACATGTATGTAGGCAAACATGACTATAGTTAATACGTGGGTCCCCTGAGGATCTTTCCCCTTGAAAGGAAATCCTAGACACCATTTGTGACAAAAAAAAAAAAAATCTATTTGGTGATGAGCTGGTGGGTCTTGCCGCTCCCTCGATGATTGCAGCTGCCAAGGAGGGGGCTTTCTCACGAGGAAGCAGGTGGAGCAGGGCCAAGGGCCCGCACCTGGACGGCACCTTCCAAGCATCTCTTCCCTCCCGGGCCTGCACATTGGGGCGGGCGGCAGCAGCAGACCCGGGCAAACCGCTGCCGATGCCGGGCGTGGCCCCCGAGTCAATGGGAGCGCGTTCCTGAGATAGCGGTGCAATGGCCGGAATGCGAGGGGCCAGCGGCAGCGATGGACAGAGCCAGCCCGAGAGCTGAGCAAATATTGACTCTGAGCAGGGCGGCCTCTTGAAAGCCCTCCACAGGATGCTTCTCGCTGTTCCCGTATCTCCAGCCGCCCTCAGGCTGGGTGCCTCCACCTCGGGGGGGGGGGGGGGGGGGTGCTTTCTCCCTCTGGGCCCCAAGGCTGAAACCCAGGCCTGGATGTGGGTGACACCTGACATAGGATGGGTGCCTCCCTGGAACCTTAAAATGCCCCCTGGACGCTCTTGTCCCAGTTCATTCATTCAACATGAAACTGACCTCAGATCCTCCTAATGCTTATGATGACAATGATCAGTAACATTGATTAAGAGCTTCCTGTGTGCAGGGCCCTGTACTGAATGCTTTATACATATTAACTCGTGAGTCTTCACAATAACCCTTAGGAGATATGTATTATTTTTATTCCCATTTTACAGAGGCAGAAACTGAGGCACAGGGAGAGTTAAGAATGCCAATAGAAAAAAGTGTCTCAAATAGGTTTGGCTCAGTGGATAGAGCGTCGGCCTGCAAACTGAGAGGTCCCAGGTTCGATTCTGGTCAAGGGCATGTACCTTGGTTGCGGGCATATCCCCATTAGGGGGTGTGCAAGAGGCAGCTGATGGATGGTTCTCTCTTATCGATGTTTCTAACTCTCTATCCCTCTCTCTTCCTGTCTGTAAAAAATCAATAAAATATTTTTTTTAATTTTTTTAAATATGGTGTCATTCTGTCTGTGGGCATAGAAACATGGAGGTCGGAGGTCCTTAGAGAAAGCTGGGTACACACCTCCTTTTCCAAATGGGGAGACTGAGGCCCTGAGCGGGAATGACTTAAGCAAGGGCTCTCTCGGCTGCAGAGCCAGTGTGCTGAGTCAAGGTGCTGCTGACCGGTGGACATTCCTAGCAAGCTGACTCCTGACCCTTGGGGTAACCTGAGGCCTTGTCTTCCAAGGATTTCCAAACACTTTGTTTTCTCTCCTGCAGGCCTCATACTTTGGGCAAATACTCCCAGCCCCTCTCCCCACTGGATATCTTTCCCCTTTCCCACATCATGCATCCTAATCCTGACATTCTCCCACATCGCCCCCACAAATTCCTTCCCGTTTCCCACCGCTGGGTCCTCTTTCCTGTGGCTCCAGTTACTCTGCTTGCCCAATGAGGGCATCGGACCGGCTGCCTCTCAGATCTCCCTCTCTATCTCTGAAATGCAAGGAATCTGGCTTGGTTTCTGTCCTCAGCAGGGTGGCTGCTGTCACACGGGGCCGTCCGCCTCTGCAGGCAGCTGGGGTCTCCCCTGGGTTGCACGGCCAGGTTGGAGGAGGTGAAGAATGGAGATGGGAAGACAGGAAGGGTGGGGAGCTCACAGAGGAGTATCCAAGAAGAGGTTCACTCCATTGCCACCCCAGGTCTCCCAAGCAGATGTCATCACTCCATCTCCATGCACTGTCTCAGCATCCCAGGCCTGGCCAGACCTATGTGTCAGCGGAAGAAAAGGGAATGTGAGCTGGGATGGGGTGGGGTGCACCACCGGGGTGGGGTGGGGGAGGGTCCCTGCAGTCACTGTCCTCCCCTCAAGGATGCTGAGGCTGGAGATGGGCCCCTCTAGTTCCGCCAAGGGCAGCACCCTCTGCTCAGAAGGAAACGCAGCCTGCGTGCGCCCTGGCCTCACCCTGCTTGCCCTGGCCTCCTCAGGTCATGACCTCTGAGAACACTCAGGACCCATCCTTCTGCCTGTCTCCAGGTCAGACTCACTGAATGCACTCCCCTCCACTCTCAGTGCCCACATGCTGCTTGGGCAGAGGGCAGCCCCCGAAAGCTCACACAGGCAGCACCCTGGCCCACCCTCCACCAGGCCCAGCCCAGGCCTCAGCTGAGAGGGGGGTCACAGAGTCTGAGGGGGAAGGGGCGCCTCCTGCCCTCAGGACATGCATAGCTGGCTCCGGGAGAGACTGGAGCAAGGAAGGACACACAGACACCGCGGGAGACCAGGGACAAGCACGGAGGGGAAGCAAATCAAGTGTTGACATACTGAGCAGGCTGGGAACTGGAGAGGTTTCCTGGGAGGAGAAGGGGGAGCCAGGCCCAGGGCAGAAGTAGGTGCTTCAGAAGCCAGAGGAATCCCTCCAGTCCTTCCACCTGGTCCATAGGGGTGGGGCCTGGGGACTCCCTGGGGGCAGGGCTATCTCCCCTCAGACTGGGGCTCCCTGAGGACAGGGCTGTGTCCCCTCAGACTGAGGCTCCCTGACGACAGGGCTGTGTCCCCTCAGACTGGGGCTCCCTGAGGACAGGACTGTGTCCCCTCAGACTGGGGCTCCCTGACGACAGGGCTGTGTCCCCTCAGACTGGGGCTCCCCTCAGACAGGGCTTCTCCCCTGAGACTGGTGCTTCCTCATCAGACTGGAAGTGTTTGGAACAGGGAGGGACTAGGAGTTAAGGATAGAAGTTAAAGAAAACCACTTCCAAACCAGGGCCAGAAAGAATTCTTTTTCCTCTTTGTGTCATTTAAATTTATTCTCTTTATGGAAAATAAAGCCCACGCACACTCTGGATTGGGAACCATTTCAGCGTGGCCATCAAGCTCATCTACTCTGAGAAGCACTTCTTCATCTAAAGGGGGCCAGGGGTGGACAGTGAAATGGCATCTCACTCGTTTTCAAACTTAGACACTGTGTCCAGAGGGTCCTACTATCCAGGTAGTACACCAGATGCACCTTGAGAATGCTCCCCTCTCTTTCCTGCCATCCCCTCGGCCATAGGCAGTCCTAGACTCCGGCTTCTGGTGTTTGTTTATGCAAACACAAGTCAACATTCTTGCTTTCCTCTCCCCGAGGGAATTCCCAGCAGCCAGAACTGGTCCCAGCACCAGCCCAGGTGTGTAGGCACCTGTGGCACTCACCTCGGTGACTAACAGCCCTCTCCTGGAGGGGGGCCAGCCCGCCGCCCTGCTGGCTGGGAGGAGGGAGGCAGGCTCTGGACGGCCCAGCATACAGCCAGTGCCCCTGAAGGACATATTGATTTGGGGTTTCTTTTAAAGAAGAAATGATGTGGCCTCGGTCTGTTCCCTCTGCCCTTAAAGGGGCCGAGCTGGGCTGTTGGCAGGAGGATTAGGAGAGAAGAGCTCTCACA
Organism: Pipistrellus hanaki; assembly: GCF_964339955.1. Classification (NCBI taxonomy): domain Eukaryota; kingdom Metazoa; phylum Chordata; class Mammalia; order Chiroptera; family Vespertilionidae; genus Pipistrellus; species Pipistrellus hanaki. The sequence goes on along the minus strand of NC_140509.1, from coordinate 13,042,759 downwards.
GCGAAGAGGGTGGGTGGGAGGTGAGGAGGAGGATGAGAAGTGGGGTGAGACCCTACAAATGAAGAGGCAAGCGGCACTGCGAGGTCTGCAGGCTCTGAGATCTGCCCACAAGGCGGCCTGGTCCTGTGTAGAGACGTCAGGCCCCTGTTTCCCCGGGCAGCTCGGGCCCCCACGGCCTCGGAGGCCAGGTTTTAAGCCCTATCTAAGGTACACAGCTTTATCTCCATTTCTCCCACCCCACCCCCACCCGGGGGGGCCAGGCCTCCCAGAGGGCCCGGCTCCCACTGCCTTGTTAATGTTTACCGTAGCTGAAGACAGTGGGCACACATGGCATGGGCCACCTGCCCACCCAGACACCCAGCCGGGTCATGGGAACCCCACACGCCACAGATGCCCCGCCCCCCAAGGGTCCCATGAGCCCCTGCCACAGCCGGGCAGGCACCGGGATGCCGCAGGCTGCTGGGGTCAAGCCCTGCACAAAGGAGGCAGCCCTGGCCCCTTCGGCACAGGGAGGAGCACGGGTAACGGAGACCCCACTGTCCAGCACGCAGTTGAGCGTGGAAAGTCATGTAAATCACAGTAAATGCTCATATGTCAATTACCTGCTGAAATGATACTATTTTTATGTATTAGGCTAATTACGTATTATGCAATCTATCATTTAACATTTTGCCTGTTCATTTTGCTTTTTTAAGGTGCTATTTAGTAGAACGTTTTAAAATGCACAAGTGGCTCGCAGGATAGTTCTGCTGGACACGCTGATGGGAAGGCTGTACCTTTTTCCTCCTGCCGGGCCCCAGATACAGTCACACCACCCGCTCCAGCCCCCGGAGCTGTCCGACCTCCTGCCCTCAGAGCCAGGTCTCTACTCTCTCCTCATTTTGCCCAACTGCCCAGACATTTGGGAGGGGACAGAGGTGGCCATGTGCATGTCGGCCATCCATGCCCCGTGGCCGCTGTCCGAACCTCCTCTACACTGACCGGTGGTCAGATTAGATGCCGCCTGTTTCACTCCGGTGGTCTCGAGAAGTATCCTTGCTCTGAGACGTGAGATCGGGCATTCAGCAGGGTATGGAACACCCGGGTCAGGAATGGCTTAGGATGCGCACCAATGACAAAACTGGAGGGAGGAACAGTCATGACCCAAAGCCTGTCAGCTTCCACCACTCTGCCTCCTTCCATCTTTTTAGATGCACAGACCCTTCCCAGGAGAGTTCCTACTGGCATGGAGGACCCCCCAAGACCACTCTTCCAAGATAGACATCCCAGCCCCTTATCCATTTCCCTGAAAACCCTGCCTCCAGGTACTTTCCCCTGTGCAGACGCACTCTGTCCCAGCCACCTCCATCAGAAGCCTTGAGCTGCTGACTGCCCTGCGGGTCAGTCACCTCTCTCATTCTGCATACGATATACCCATTAGCCCAGCCTGTAATTACCGTGTTCTTTGAATCACTACAAGTCATTGCTGACACACCTGGACTTGTCAGCAAGCCTCCGAGTCTTTTGCACTAGTCCCTCTGCCCCTCCCACCACTGGCGTTTGGTGTCAATGTAAAGCCTGGCCAATGCCATCCTGTACCACTGTCTCCCTCCAGGCCACCTGTCATGGCCCCTCTGGGCCCTGCTTCTCTGTCTGGTGGTTCCCTTTTCCTGCCAGTGGGGGCAGCATATTATCTAGGCCCCCTCCCAGACGTAGCTTGGTGGGTTGGATTTCACCCCCACTACTCCCGAATAGTTCTCTGGTCATTCCCACGGTCAAGTCTCGGCCCTCACCCCCTGTTGGTCGCTGAGAGCACCACCCAGCACAGTTGGTCACTCCCCTCACCGAAGCCTTTGTTCACTTGATTTTCAAGCCATCACACTCCTCCGGTTTTCCTCCTACACCCTGGCCACTTCTCAGTCCCCTCCACTGGTTCCTTCTAGCTCCCCGGCTCTGTAACGTTCGGATGCCCCTGGCCAGTCCCTCATTCACTACCTTGGTGATCTCATCCAGATGATAGGCTTTACATCTTCTTTATAAGTTGATGACTCCAAAATTTAAATCTGCAGCTCAGACCTCTCCTCTGAATCCCAGACTCACGTGTCCATTGTACACTCTCATCTCCACCTGGGTATCTAATGAGCATCTTAAACTTAGCATTCCAAACTTGACCTCTGGTCTCCCCATTCCCAGCCACAAGCTGCACCATCCCAGGGCCCAGGGTCCTGTCAACTCCATCCTTCCAGCTGCTCAGACAAAAAACCTTGTGCTCACTTAACGGCTCTCTTTCTCTCACATCCCAGGTCCAATTTGCCCGCAAATCCTGTTGGCTCGATCTTCAAAACATATCAGAATCCGTTTCTCTGTCACTTCCGATCTGGTTCAAGCCACTATCATTTCTCGCTTGGAATTTCGCAAGAGCCTCATGACTTTTTCCCTTGCTCTTGGGATTACTACAGTTGCCCTGCTCTGCCCTCACCACCCCAGCCCCCACACCCCTCCGTCTTTTCTCAACACGGGAGCCAGAACCATGCTATTAAAACCTAATTGAGATCGTAACCCTCCTTTGCACAGACCCTTCAGTGGTTCCCACCTCACTCAGAAGAAAGTCTGAAAAGCTCACAGGGCCCCTCGGGTCCATGAGATCCAGTTCCATTTCCCTCTCTGCCCCATTTCCTCCCCTCTCCCCTCTGCTCTCTCGCTCGTTCTCTGTGCTCCAACCTTCTGACCTCCTTGCAGCTCCTCCAACGTCCCAAGTGTGCCACAAGGCTCCCGGGCTTTGCAACTGCCGTCCCTTTCCAGTTGGCCTCAGGACTCCTCCCTCCCTCCCTCCCTCAGGTCTCTGCTCAAATGTCACCTTCTCGGTGAGGCCTTCCCTACCCACACCGTTGGGAATCACAACCCCCATCCTTTCCGACTTCATGTTTCTTCCTAATGCTTTTTGTCTTTCTAACATAGTATGTATTTTCATACTGATTTTTGTTGTTGTCCATCTCCTATCTCTAGAATACACGATCCTGGAGAACAGTGATTTTTGTCTGTGCTGTGCACAGCTGTACCCTAGTTCCTAAACCAGCACCAGGCACATGGTAGATATTCAATCGATGTTTGTTGAATGAGCAAGACGGGGCTGATGAGAGAGCCCTGGCCCATGGCATCCACTGGAAACTAAGCTCTTCCAGACCAGTGTGGGTTCATTAAAACAATACTCTCGGGGTTTAGCTTTCTAAAGTCCTCCATAATTTACTTATTTATCCTCGTTTCATTTGTTATCTGCCTCCTCCTATAAAGCCTAGCTCCACAAAGGAATTGTTGTTGTTGTTGTTGTTCTGTTTTGTTTATGGATTATCCCAGCGTCTAGAGCAGTGGTTCTCAACCTTTCTAATGCCACGACCCTTTAATACAGTTCCTCATGTTGTGGTGACCCCCAACCAAAAAATTATTTTCCTTGCTACTTCATCACTGTCATTTTGCTACTGTTATGAATCGTAATGTAAAGATCTGTGTTTTTTGATGGTCTTAGGCAACCTTGCTAGCGGTTCTCAACAGATTGAAAACTGCTGCTGTAGAGCCTAAGACCATCGAAAACACAGATCTTTACATTACAATTCATAACAGTAGCAAAATTAGAATTACGAAGTAGCAAGGAAAATGATTTTATGGTTGGGGGTCACCACAACATGAGGAACTATGTTAAAGGGTCGAGGCAATAGGAAGGTTGAGAACCACTGGTCCAGAGGAATGCCTAGCAAACAGTAGGCATTCCATGAATGTTTGTTAAATGAATGGATGACCATTTACCCAGCAACCGAGCCATAAGGACAACTTCAGGAGCCCAGCTCTATTTCTCCACCTTGACCATGAAAGTACCTGAGAGACTTCATCAATAACTTTGTCAAATTCCCATACTTGCCATAATTTCTGTATCTGCCAGTCTCCAATCCTCCTCAGAGTCGAAGATCTGTTAGTCAGAAATCTTACTGAGAGAAATGCATGTTAAAACTAGGGTTTTCTTCTATCTGATCACCCACCACCAGTAAGACCTGAAAGTTAGAAAACATGCTGTTAGCACAAATATAGGGAAACAGACATTAAAGATGAGAACAAAAAGGGGCACAACTTCTAAGATATTTGATGGTATCTATCAAAATTAAGCATGCATATATTCTTTGGCTCAACAAGTCTACCTCTGAGTATTCTATATTTCACATATATCAGAGATGCAGGAAGAAATATGTATGCAAGATTATTCATGATGGAAATGTTGATTCAGTGTGGGGCTGATTGGATAAATGACGGGGCCGCTGTACCACTGTGCTCCAGGACATTAAAGAGTGACGCAGCTCATGTGCCCTGCTGTGTAAAAATTTCTAATACATATTGTTAGAGGGAAAGAAAGTTAGATTTTTAAAAAGGCAAGTGAGCTTGGCTGGTGTGGCTCAGTAGTTTAGCATCAACCTATGAACCAGGAGGTCACAGTTCGATTCCTGGTCGGGGCACAGGCCTGGGTTTCAGGCTCAATCCCAGGAGGCATGCAGAAAGCAGCTGATCAATGATTTTTTCTTATCATTTATGTTTCTATCTTTCTCTCCCTCTCCCTTTCTCTCTGAAATCAATCAATCAATATATATATATATATATATATATATATATATATATTTTTTTTTTTTTTTTTTTTTTTTTTAAGCAAGTGAAATATGCTTCAAATTGCCCTTTTTAGCTGAAACCGGCTAAAAAGGTTTAGCTCAGTGGATAGAGCGTCGGTCTGCAGACTGAAAGGTCCCAGGTTCGATTCTGGTCAAGGGAATGTACGTTGGTTGCAGGCACATCCCCAGTTAGGGGGTGTGCAGGAGGCCGCTGGTCTATATTTCTCTCTCATTGACATTTCTAGCTCTCTGTCCCTCTCCCTTCCTCTCTGTGGAAAATCAATAAAAAGATATATTTTTAAAAATTGCCCTTTTTAAAAGGGTAGATAGATAGGTGGACAGATAGATCATGTGAAGAAGCAATGGTAACACTGGTTGCCTTTGAGGAGAGACACTGAGAGGCTAGGGGTCAGGGGTTAGAGGGAGACTTTTCACTGTGTAACCTTTAGTCCTTTGGAATTTTATTCCATGGGTGTTTCTTATCTATTTCTCAATGTTCTTGCTTTTCACTGCCCTGACACACGAGCCATGGTGAGCCCATACTGGCTCCTGGTGACCCCTCTTCCTTCTTTTCCTTTCACAATCTGCAAAGATCCTGGCCAGGACAGCCCTCCTTTTGAAACAGAGAACCACATTCTTCTGTGCCCCCAGCTTCCCTGGAGGGGACCCAGCAGGCTGGACGGTCTTATTCACAAGCTTCCTTTGGGAGAGCCCCCTGCAGACACCAGGAGCCGCAGGTGGGAAGAAGCTCATCCTTCCTGCTCCTAAAACTCCACCTTACCCCCACTCCCTTACCCGCTTCTCCTTCCCACTGCGGCCCTCCTCCGGTGTGAGGGCCAGCCTCCGCTTCTCCGGAGAGGGCACCGCCCTTTCTGGGCCCGGGCAATGCCATCAGGCCCATCACAGCCTCTTCCCCCTCGGTCTCCTCAGGCTCTGACCCCGCCCAAACAAGTTTGGGTTGCCTCCAGCATCTTTCAAAAGGTGCTGCCTATTTTTGTCTTCCAGACACCATCTCTACAGGCCACAGCCCTGTCTCCTACCTGCCCTGCCCTTCTCTGCTCAATCCTCCTTAAAACAGCCCTCTGGCAAAGAGCTCCCGTGCCGCCCACTCATTTCCTCTTTCCTCATCACAGGGACACAGACTACCCTGGTGTGATTGCACCGTCTAATGTACATTTGGGGAGCTTCCCAGTCCTCTTGAGACATCTCCTGCCCCCACCCCCCCCCACCCCCCCTCACCCCCCACCCCCCGCTCCCTCCCGAGATGCGTGCCATGGAATCCTGTCTCTCTTGCTGCTGAAACATTTGCCGTCTGGCTTTGGACAGGCCCTCAGAGGCTCTCTGCTGGGTGGCTGAAAGAACCCCCTTGCTTCAGTCAGAGCGTCTTCCTCCAGCCTCTCCCATTCATTCTCTGCCCCAGCACTGAGCAGTCTTTCCAAAATGCAGTCAGCCAGGCCCCTCCACTGCTGGACGTTACTCAAGACCCTTCAAGATAAACCCAAGGTGGTGGGATGCCTTGCAAAGCCCATCTCAGTCCGGTTCCTTGTCACCTCTCCACCTGCACCACCCCCTCTCCCTCGCCCTCTGACTTCATCCTTTCACTAAATATTTCATCGCGCTCACTTCCCTGGGCACAGGGTCTTATTTAACTCCTCTGTGTCTCTGCTCCTGCTTTTCCTTCTACCCAGCGTGACCTTCCAACTCTTCTGGAGAGGGGTGTTCATGTCCTCCCTCAGGAGTCAGCTTTCTGAGGAAACCTTCCCTGGCACTCCCCCCTCCCACCCAGGTAGGGCTAGCTCTGCTCCTCTGATTTCCCTTTGCATTCTGGACCTAATCTAGCTCTTACCACACATGGCATTCTACCCAACAGCCATTTCTCCCCACTTCTTCCTCACTGCCACCTGAACCCCACCTTTTCAGGTGTTAATGTATCCAGGCCCAGGGATTTATCAGGATAAGTCAAGGTCCACCTGCTTCCAGCCACCTGGCCCTCACCTTCCCGCCTCCCTTGCAGCTTTCCCTCTCATTTCTGGCCAGCGAGGCAAGAGAGGTCATTTTTCAGAAGAGGCTTCTGGGAGACGGAAGATAAAAATACAGCCTTTTTCTTCTCTGCCTCGGGTATAATTGTAGGGAGTGCCACAACCACCAACTTGCAACCATGAGGCAACCAGCATGTGGACCAAACGTTAGCATTTTGAGGATGGCAGAGCAGCAGGATGTTCAAAAGCTCGGGTTTTCAGTGACCTCGCTGAGTCCTTTCACCAACCTGGAGCCACCTGTCTCCAGACTTTCTGCTGTGGAGACTGATAAACATCGTCATTGCTCAAGCCACTGTCCATTGGGCAGACTGTTCCTGGAGGCCAAACGCAATCTACGCTGATGGAGCGCGTTGCATGGAAATGTTCTCGGTGGAATTTGTCTCCATGACTAGGTGGTATGCTCCCCGAGGGCAGGAATGCTGTCCAGTTCCTCCTGGTGTGTGCAGAGCCTCGCACAGTGACTCGGTAAGGTTTGGCTAACCACACTGCACCAGCTTCCCTCCCCCAGCCATTGTGAATAAGGGGGCAGCTCCACTTTCATCCCTGGTTTCCACTATCACTGCCACCCTGCCAATCCACTCTGCCAACCAATCCTCCTTCCTCCACCCCCTTCCCTCAGCCCTCTGAGAGATGGCATGGTCCCCAACACCAGCAGGTCCTCACAGAGGAGGTCCCCATCGGCTGTGTCCCACCCTGAGCCAGGTGAACACTGTGCTTCAAGAGAGTACCAACCCTGCCCGGACCGGTGTGGCTCAGTTGGTTGGAACATTGTCCTGTGCACCAGAAGGTCAATTCCTGGTCAGGGCACATGCCTAGGTTGTGGGTTTGGGTTCCATCCCCGGTTGAGGGAGGCAACCTATTCATGTATAGCTCTCACATCAATGTTTCTCTTTCTCTCTCTCTCTCTCTCTCTCTCTCTCTCTCTCTCTCTCTCTCTCTCTCTCCTGCCCCCTTATTCGCAATGGCTGAGAGAGAGAGAGAGAGAGAGAGAGAGAGAGAGAGAGAGAGAGAGAGAAGCACCAGCCCTGTGCTGCCTCCGTGTCTGGAAGGCAGGACACCCACCCTGTTAGCCCCAACTAGACAGTTACTCCTTCTGAGCAGCGTCTGGGCCCAGATTCCTACTGCCACGGGGATCTCGCCTCTGCTCTCTTTAGAGTAAAGGCAGGAACGTGACCTTCAGGATGGATCCCGGCCTAGCCAAGTGCAGACACTTAACAAAGAGGGCACCACGCTGGCCCCTCCCAACCACACTGCCTTTCCCCATTTTTAACAGACCCCAAGTTTACGGTCAATGCTGAATGCTTAAACCACAGACGGCATTTCCTATTGATTCCCGGGGGCGCCAGATATGTGTGCTAAATACCAAACGTGGAATTCGTCTTCTGGTAAAAAGTAACAGAAAGTGCCACCCAGGCGCAGCTGCCCCCCTCGCCCACATTCTCACCCGGTGACCGGCCTGGCCTGGGGCCTCCTCCGATCGCCCTCACGGCCGCCAGGAAGCCGGGAAGCCTGCCCACAGCCCAGTGCCCGCCATGTGGGGGTGCGCCAGCCCCGGGGCTCTCCAACGTGCCGCCCCTTCCGATTCCCGCCAGCAAACCGCGTGTCCCAGAACCATTGTGTTTGTCCCCAAACCTGTTTGCTAGTTTCACTTTTTGTAATCACGTAATTTAATTAACTATAACACAAAACGATGGAATAGGACTGAAAAGAAAGGGTTTTTCTTTAAAATCCAAGTTGAATGTTTTGGAAGAGTTTGGTAAGAGAAACTGCTGGGAAGAATTGCCATTCAGTTGGACGTTTAAGAGACAGACTGGTGCTGGCAGGCCAGGCTGCAGCGGGGACGGGGGTGGGGGGTGGGGGGTGGGGGGAGGGAAGCAAGGGGGGCACAGAGGGGCAAACCTAAAAATCTGGAAGACTCCTGTGCTTGCTTGGTTTTAAAAGATATGAATTTCTTTTCTTTTTTTAAAATATATTTTATTGATTTTTTGATTTTTTTTTTTTTTTTTTTTTTACAGAGAGGAAAGGAGAGGGATAGAGAGCTAGAAACATCAATGAGAGAGAAACATTAATGAGCTGCCTCCTGCACACCTCCTAATGGGGATGTGCCCGCAACCCAGGTACATGCCCTTGACTGGAATTGAACCTGGGACCTTTCTCAGTCTGCAGGCCGACACTCTATCCACTGAGCCAAACTGGTTTCGGCAAAAAGATACGAGTTTCTTGCTCCACTTGATATAAACCAAAACAGAATCCAAAGAAGACAGAGTGTCACAGGGTGGTTTATGCAAGAAAGACCGTCCAGGGCTCAGGAGGGCCTGTGCCAGGGGCAAGGCCTCAGCCATGCCTCAGAGGCAGGCAGTGTTCGCACGTCCACACCCAGGGGTCTCCATGGAAAGGCATGTTTACAGTGTAGGCCTCGTTATTTTATGATCCCGGTTCTACCCAGCCAGCTACGAGCCTTGCTGGTATTGGATGGGAGGGCGTCAGCCCCACAGCAGAGGCCTCATCCCCCGGGGCCTAGGTTTGCTCGTGGACCGTGAAGATTAATGGGGAGAGTGACGTGGTTAGCAAAGCCCCCAGCACACAGGAAGCACTCCGTCCAGCCAACCAGGTCAGCCAGCCAGGAGACGGAGGAGCGCTCCACCTTCTCTCGCCCCCTCGCCGCCCACTCCATCAATCCAGCCTATTGGTGCAACCTGCCACGTCTGCTGCTGAAACCTCCTGAGCCTGTTCTGGGAGTCAGATTCCCTCAGCCACCCCCCTACCACCCACCCCTCCGGCCGGAGTCACCAACATCGGCCCCTGGAGGCTGGCACCAGGGTCCTCTGCTAGTCCAGCAGCTTTTCACTCTGCGCCCACCCCAGAGGCCAGCCTCCTCCAGCACCCAGAGGGATGTTCTAAAGCCACAGACCTGGTCATGTCATTTTCTTTGCTTAAAACTCTTTAAACAACTTTTCAAACTCCTTCAAATGTCCAAAAAAGCCTGCACACTGCCTGCATACACACACACACACACACACACACACACACACACACACACACGAGCACTTCAGCTCCTCAGAATGCACTCTGACCTTCCCTGCCTCAGGACCTTTGTACATGCTTGCCTACCCTCTGGAACAGTCCCTCCCCTCCTTGACCTGGTTAATGCCTCCTCGTCCTCTGGGCCGCTTAAGTGCCATTTTCTCAGGAATGCTTTCCCTTCCACTTACACTATATGTATTTATATGGCACCTTCTCTATACCAGGCGCTATTCTAGGTGCTGGAAAGACAACAGTGAACAAGACAGACAAAATCCCTGCTCTCTTAAAGATTATATTCTACTGGGTAAAAAAATAATAATAAACTATTAAATAAATCTTATATTCTGATGGTGGTAATAAGGGCATCTGATCAAAATGATTCATTTTATTCTTAGAAGATATAAACATTAGAAGAAGCTGACAGTCTTAATTGTTTAAAAAAAATTAAGATTCAACAATATGTCAAAGGCATTTATTTTGATACATATCAAATATATAATAAAAAGTATAATATATACATGTATATGCATATAGTCACATAACAATGACGGTTAAAATTTAGTTCCACTATGTTGTTTCTGTTTGTATAATTTTGAAAGTGTGGCTTTGGCATGTTCATCCAATCAAGAAATAGTCATTCAGATGATAATCAACAACTGGGGTGGCAACAAGATACCCCAAATCCTCCCTCCCCCACCCCCCACACACACTTTCAACAGCTACCCAGCCATCTGACCCCTAACAGAGGCTGAGGTCAAATTAAAATAGAGATAAAGGTACTTGGTAATTTTGTGGTCATTCTCTACTCTGAATTTTACTCAGCCCAGAAGCCCAGCATCACACTCAGTGCCCACCATTCACCAATACATCCACCACTCACCACACACGAACATACATGAGCACACACACGACCCTCACGCCATGTAATGCCCATCCTCACATCCCTGAAGTCACTCACAAACCCCACACTCCGACACATGCACGGAGATGCAGAAAAGCTGCTGGGCTTCTCAGAAGACGGGAACATCTGAGGTGTGGTCCCAGACTCCCCACCCCTCCACACCCGCACGTACCCAGTTCCCAGGCCTGCCCTCTCTCCTCCCACTGCCTGACCGGCAGTGTGACTCATCACGGGGCAAAGTGGTATCCCAGCCCCAGCCCCAAGCCAGCCTCCCAGCCTTCCCACCATTCACGGGCACCTGACTTGTCGAACGCACTGCCCATGCCCAGGACATCTGAGGGCAGGTCAAAGTCTCTGAAGTGGGCAGGGCAAGTCACAGGACCTGAGGTGACGTCAGAGGACTGCAGACATCAGGAACCAGGAGCGTTGACCCCTGGACAGAGCACAGCTGACTGCCCAGGTCTGTGTTGGCATGGCGCTGCTGGGACACAGCTGGCCGTGGCAGCAGCGTCCAATGAATGGAGGGCAGTGGGGCAGCCCTCAGGGGAGCCTGCCCATTGCCATTGCGCCCCGGGAAGGATCAGGGATGTCCCTCCCCCTCACTCCAGGGCATGGCTCCTGGGTTCCTCTGGGTGCCAAGGACATAATCAAGAGCCACATCAGAGAGGCTCTAGGAGACGAGGCCAGAATACTTAAGGGTTTTCTCCTCTCTCTGATCACCTGGTTCCAGCTAGCTGTCGGGAGAATGGGCACAGCTTGATCCAGGCCCCTCGGTGGCAGGAGAACAGCCCTGAGACTCTGTGGCTCTGTGGATTGAGGCAGGGAGACACAGAGGAGAAAGAAAAGGAAGAGTGGCAGCCCTCCCCAGCTCCTACCCTCCTCAAGTGCCACCCCAGCCCACCTAGCCCCTGCCCCAGCCCAGCCCTGGCCCTTTATGGAGAGCAAGAACCAGCAGTTTGCCTTCCTAGAGGCCCTTAGCTGGTAGAGGGCTGCGGGGGAGGAGGGAGCAAGACCCAACTGTGCAGCAGGATGATGGAGAGCAGGACTAAACGTATCAGAAAGCTGCAGCAGGAAACACTAGGGACAGAGTCAGGAAGGACGGTCCGGTTGACAGAAGACAATTTAACTCAATGAACAAATGTCAACGAAGCACCAGCTCTGGTGTAGGTGCTAGGGTCACAAAGGAATGTGTTCTCTGCCCTCAGAGAGGTGAGACGAGAATGAAGTCATCCCAGCCAGTACCCGAGTGATGTTTATTATATGCTGAGCCCTTTGATATTCATAACCAACCCTCTAAGCCAGATGCCATTATTACTCCCAGATGTAAAGAAACTGAGGCATAGAAAGGTTAAGCAACTTGCCCAAGGCTACACAGCCAAGAGAGGATTTGAACTGGGCACTCTGGCTCCTTGCCATCTTACGCTCCCATCCTGCATGGCAGTAGCAGGCTGGCTCTCACCCATTCTCCACAGCTGGGAGCTCCTCATCTCTCCTTCCACTCCACCCCCAGCCGGAATCATCTGTTATCCACTGAGGCCATCTTCCCTCATTCACCAAACACACACTATGCACCTGCTGGGCGTGAGTGCAGACCTTAGCCAGGCCAGGGCCTGGCCTCCAGGGAGCTCCCTCAGTCTGGCGGGTGAGGCCAGCCAGGTAAACAGGCCATCAACGCTTGGACATAGGTCAAGAGGCACCGAAGGTACGTGACACTGGAACCCAGGTGAAAGGGCCACAGTGACAGCACCAAGAACTGTGGGCATTCATGAACATTTTAAACCCTTTGTGCAGCCCCTGTTCTTTGACAGATGGTTGGATAAAGACGTGGAACACGTGCAGTGGAATACTACTCAGCCATAAGGAAAGATGAAACACTGTCATTTGTGACAACATGGATGGATCTTGAGAATATCACACTAAGAGAAATAAACCAGATGGAAAAAGTCAAGGATTGCCGAAACCGGTTTGGTTCAGTGGATAGAGAGTCGGCCTGGGGACTGAAAGGTCCCGGGTTCGATTCCAGTCAAGGGCATGTACCTTGGTTGCGGGCACATCCCCAGTAGGGGGTGTGCAAGATTCTCTCTCATTGATGTTTCTAACTCTCTATCCCTCTCTCTTCCTCTCTGTAAAAAAATCAATAAAATATATTTTTTTAAAAGAAAAAGTCAAGGACTATATGATTTCACTCATATGGGATATAAAACAAAAAGTAACAAACAAGCAAAGAAACAAAAACTTACAGACACAGATAACAGTATGGTGATTAACAGAGGGAAAGGGGGAGGCAGGAGAGAGGAAAGAGGGCTTATTAGACTGATGAAAGGAGACTAGACTTTTGGTAGTGAACACACAATGTAATATAGAGATGATGTATTATAGAATTGTATACTTGAAGCCAATAAAATCCTATTAATCAATGTCACTCCAAAAATATTCATGAAATTTTTTTAATAGTAAGGATTTTTTTTAAAAAGACACTATCAATAGAGTTAAAAAGCAACCCACTAAATAAAGATGATATTTATGTCATATATCTGATAAGGGGTTAATATCTAGAATACATAGAGAACTCCTAAAGCTCAACAATTAAAAAAAAAAAAAAAAGCCCTAGCCAGTTTTGCTCAGTGGATAGAGCATCTGCCCTCAGACTGGAGTCCCAGGTTTGATTCAGGTACCTTGGTTGCAGGCTCAATCCCCAGCCCTAGTCAGAGTTCATGCAGGAGGTAACCAATCAATGTGTCTCTCTCACATCAATGTTTCTCTCTGTCTCTCCCCATCCCTTCCACTCTCTCTAAAACTCAATGGAAAAATATCCTCCAGGAGAGGATTAAAAATGGGCAAAGGACTTGAATAGACATTTCTCCAAGGAAGATACACAAATGGCCATATAAGCACATGAAATGGTTCTCAACATCACAATCATTAGGGAAATGCAAATCAAAATTACTCAAAGATACCCCCTCACACCTATTACAAAAGCTGCTATCCAAAAAAGAAAAAGAAAAAAAAAACAAAAAAACAAAACAGAATCACAAGTGTTGGCAAAGAGATGGAGAAATTGGAACCCTGTGCACTGTCGATAGGAATGTAAAATGTTGCAGTTGCTCTAGAAAACAGTAAGGCAGTTCCTCAAAAATTAAAAACAGAACTAGCATATGATCCAGCAAGTCCACTTCTGGGTATGTAGCCCAAAGGACTCACAGCAGGGTCTTGAAGAGAAACCTGTGTACCATGCTCATAGTATGTCACTCACAATAGCTAGCTAAAAGAAGGAAGCAACCCAGGAGTCCACTGACAAATGAATGGATAAGCAAACTGTGATATATCCATCAATAAAATATCATTCAGCCTTTAAAGGGAAGGAGAGTCTGCCCTGGCCAGGTAATTCAGTTTGTTAATTCAGCTCAGGATGACTGGATGCTCCAGGGTTGTGGGTTCAACCCCTGGTCGGAGCATATACAAGAATCAACCAATGGGGAGCAGGCTGGAAGAGGTTTATGGGGGGAAAGGAGGACCATTTAATATTTTCAACAAAAAGGTTAAAAAAATCAAAACGAATAAAATCCAGGACCCTCCTCCCCAAAAAAAGAATCAAATAATGAATGCATAAATGAGTGGGACAACAAATCATCATTTCTCTCTCTCTCTCTCTCTCTCTCTCTCTCTCTCTCTCTCTCAAAATCAATACATAAGTCTTATAAAGGAAGGAAATTCTGCAATATACTACAATGTAGATGCACTTTGAAGATATTGCGCTAAGTGAAATAAGCCAGTCACAAAATGACAAGTACTGCATGATTCCATTTGTGAGAGGTATTTAGAGTAGAGACAAAGTAGAGAGTGGTGGCCAAAGGCTGTGGTGGAGAGGGAGGGGTAACGAAGAGTTGTTGAATTGGTACTGAGTTTCAGCTGGCCAAGATAAAAGGTTCTGGGGATGGATGGTGATGACAGTTATGTAAGACTATGAATGTACTTTATACCACTGCATTGTATACTTTCAAGTGGTGAGGATCGTAAATTTTATGTAACGTGTATTTTACCACAATAAACAAAAGTTAAGTAAAAGAACCAGGGACAAAGTGTAACTCTGAAGCCAGCCAGGCTGAGACAGGACCGGTTCACTGGGGCAGGGACAGGGCAGAGGCAGCAGAGAAAGTAGCCGCAGGAAGCGCTGAGTGTGGGTCTTGTTTGTGTCACTTCCTGGCTTGCGGGCGCAGTCTCCTCATCTGTCCCATGGGATTAATAAAATATGCTCTGCGGATCCCATAGGAAGCCCTGTGTGCAAAGGACTTGGGGAAGGATAAACCACGAGCACGTGGTACTTGAGACAGATGGTAACAGCTGAAAGCCGCAGACAGAAATCTGGTGAAAGGATTTAAACCCCTGAGTAAAGAAAGGTGTTCGTGAGAGCTCTGTGACTCGAGAGCAGGGAGGGAAGGTGAGCTTGACATAAGGTCTTCCCAGAAGTAGAGTCAACTCGCTCCACAGCTCTGGTACCTGAATCATCTTATCCATCCACCCCTCTACCTCTTCCTGGCCAGTCCTACTCAGCAAGCCCCCCACCCCCACCCCTCCTCCTGTCCCCTGGGCTGCAGGAAAACCACTGGCACTTGCAGCCATGGAGCACAAGACGGTGACAGAGGAATCCAGCCTGGCTGCGCTCAGGATGGCTGGATGCTCATGGAGTGGGGGAGAGGAAGAGAAGAGGCTGGTGGATAAAGCTCAGAGGTCTCTGGAGGCCTGGGAAATAACAGGATTACAGCCCATCACCTGCCATAGACCAGGGGGAGGGAGACGGAGGGCCTGGAGGGGGCAGGGTTGGGGGGGGGGGGGGTCCCCGCTCTGCCCCTTGCTCTGTGTAGGATGGTGAGTGGTAGCATAAGCTCTCGGGGCTTCCTTTTTCACGCCAGTAAAAATGGAGGGGAAATCTGTACCCTTCTCCAGGGCTTTTGTACATAGTGAACCTATGTACTGAGCCCAAGACCCAACAAAAAGTGGCTCTTGTTATCATTATTATTACTTATGACTCTGCTCCACAAGGCTGGGGACGGGGAGGGACAGAGATGGAGAAGGACTGGAGGTTTTGGGTGATGCGAAGGCGCCTTCCAAGTCTCTGGGACATGCGTGTGTCAGGGGCCTGAGGGAAGGGCCCCAGGGGCTAGCCTAACCAAGCTGTGACCTCCTGAGGTCCCCCTCATGCCCCTCCCTCTCATTTGGCTAGCAGACCCTCTCCCCTCCCCCCTCGACCCCCCTACTGTGGGAGCCCTAACCTAGGCCTGGCATGTTTTGTTTTGTTTTTGTCTCCCAAACTGCTCTCCTGTCAGAGCCGGGGGCAGACACTGGACTTTACCCTCCCTTTTGGGCTCACAAGTTCCCTGGGCTGTTTGCCCTTAAAGACACTGGTCCCTTCTCACGGCCCGAGGTTCAGCCAGAAGAGGATGCAGCCCCTGCGAGGATAGATTCAAGGGAGCTACTGTCCTCCCTTGGTCTCTTTCCAGTCCCATCCCGGCCACCCCTCTGTCACCACCTCCTCCCACCCATCCTCACACTCACTGACATCTGGGTCTATGGGCAGCCCAGCAGGCAATCATTAATCCCAGGAGGGGGCACTGGCCCTTTAAGGCTGCCCTGGGAAGAGATGACAAAATCACCCCATTGGACTTTGTACCCATAAAGCTACTGGGGAAAACAAGGCCTGGGAGCTGTGTGGGAGACGGCCCAGGCAGGTCCATGGGTTGGAAGTCCAGCCCAGACAGCCTCCCGCCCCACTCTCTGCCTCTGATAGGCTTGCGCTGCCCGGGATTAATGGGCTCTCACACGAGCATCCTTCTGCCCGAACGGCGAGGCTTCTTTCATACCCCACCTCCCCCCAGCAGGTGTCTTAGCCTGGGCCATCCTTTCAATGCCACCTGTCATTGTGCAAGAAGGGGAACCCTGGTAAGGACCCTCCCTCCATGCCCAGCACCCTGCCCAGAGTTACTGCAGGGCCTCGGGAGGGTCTCTGCCCTTCTCTGAGCCTAGCACGCCTGCCTGCTGATGATGGGCCCTGTCACCGCCCTGTGGCTCCGCAGCCCTTGGTGCTGATGATGGATCACAGGAGGTCACAGGCAGGTCTCGGGCTAACAGAGATGGGCAAAGCTCTCTTAAAGGGCCCCCGCCAATGAATGGCTGTGTAAGAATCTTTCCAGGGTCATCAGCTCCTGGGGGAAGCATTCGCTGATGTCCCGGCATTTGGCTCCAGCGCTGAGGACTTCTCTAGTAAGGACTTCTCCCTCCATGGTCTGCACCTCCTTGAGGCCGGGAAGCTCTTCCTCCCACCCAGTCTTCCTCTTCCTCTTTACCTTCTCTTCACTTGCCTTGGCCCAGACTGGCTGGTGGGACAACCTTAGGGACCCTTCTGGGCAGCACGAGGGAAGCTCCTAAATGTCCCAGCCAGCAGTCGAGTTCTGGGCCCACTCTGCCACTCACAGGCTGTGTGGCCTTGGGCAAGTCACCAAACCTCGCCAACTCTGAGAGCCAGAGCATGCACAGTGCCTGGCATGCCCGCAGCCTGGGCAAACAGCTTTTGACTGAATAAATGAATGAACGTTGAAGGTTTTAAAACATCAGCTGTGTACACAGGTCTGAGGGATGATGGGCGGGCTGGGCCAGGACAGACCCAAGCTCTTTCACAAAAAAAAAACACTGAGAAATAATCTGGTTTTCCTGGCCCCTCTTCGCGCCAGACCCCACAGGTCAGTTAGTTGGTGAGTATCGATCAGGGGCCTGCTGTGTGCACGGCATTTGCAGTGGGTGTCAGAGGGCCACAGGGGAGAATTAGAGGGCATGGTCTCTGGCTTGGCAGCGTTCACTGTGATTGAACATGCCCATCTGAAATAACCTGAGAGCAACAGCAAGGAGAAATCAGGAGAAGACTGACAGACCAAACATAGGGATGGGAGGGTGATAAGAACAGGTAGAGGCTAAACTAGGGGGTGCCCTAAAAGAGGTAAGTTCTGAGCTATAGTTCCATTCGCCCATTGAACCATCCACTGAAACAGACATTGTGAATGCCAGGCCCTGAGAATACACCGGCAAATAAATACAGTCCTCCCCTTGGGCAGCTTACAGTCTCACTGGGAAGCCAGCATCTAAGCTTAGGTGGGGGGTAGGGGGGGGTAGAATGGGGTCAATGGGATAAAAAGGGAACATACGTAATACTTTGTAATACTTCCAGCAATAGATATTTTTATTCTTTTTAATTTAAATTCTTTATTGTTGAAAGTATTACATAAGTCTCCTTTGACCTGTCCTTGGCCGCTCCCACCTCCGAGCACATGCCCACCCCTAAAGATTATTTTTAAAGAGACTGGAAAAAATATTTTTCTAAACAAACCTTTCCACACACTTACAAGCAAATAAAAATAAAAAACTCAGGTGACCATGCTGTCTGAGATGTGACCTAATAGACATATGGACCATGGACCAGAAACTAGAGGAGTCGGGAGATTCTTGGGAGTGTCAGCATTGAAGTCCCCACCAAAATCTGCCCAGTGGATCTGAGCTTCTAAGGGAGCAGGAGGCTCGGGTAATGAAAAGGGGCCAAGGAACCTTATAAGGCCACAGGTGCCGGCAGGTAAACAAGGTTAATGAGGGCCTGTTGTTTCTCCACGTTCTTGGTGACCTCACCTTTGACCAACAATTTCCTGGCACTGGTTCAGGCTGTCAAGGGGGGGGGGGGGGGGGGGGTGTAGAAGAGGAGGAAGAGGAGGGTAAATAGCAGGTGAGGCCAAAGGTGGCCCTGGAAGGCATGGGGCACATTCCAAAAAGTCTCTCCAGCCAGAGGCCTGAAGCAGAGCCCAAAGTCCAGATAGAGAGCACACACCTGCATTCCAGTCTTCCAAGGAGGCTGTAAATACCTGAGGACCCACCAGGAGGGATGCTTTCTGCTACCTGGGAATTCCTCTCTTCCACCCTTCCACAGCTCAGCTGGAGCTCCCCAAACGCCCCCTCCTCCAGGAGGCCTCCTGGACTTGCTGGAAGGAGCTTCGGGTTTCCACCTGGGCATGATCTCTGCCTCCACCACCTCGTCCTCTGCTCCCTTCTCTTCACTTGCCTCGGAGCAGACTGGCGGTGGGAGAACCCTAGGGACCTCCCTGTGCAAGACCCTGCTGGGCAGTACAAGGGAAGCCCTGAAATGTCTCAGCCAGCGGTCAGATTTGGGGCACACTCTGCCACTTACCTCGAGCAAGTCAGCAAACCTCATCACCGCGGCTTTATCACCTAAAAAGGGGAGGACATGTTTTCCCGGGGCTTTTGGAAAGAGGAACTGAGATCGTGTGCATGGAACAACATTCGGAATTATTACTTAGAATACTCGGTGCTGGATGTTACGAGAGGTCACCCCAACTCCTAGTTTTACTGATAAGGAGACTCTCCCTCGTCTTCTTAGTGCAGCGTGGTGTTCTCAATCTGGGTCCCTAAACCTTAAGGGGCCTTGGAGAAAGCAATGACAGCAAGGACTTTCTCTCCCCAAAATACATTCATCTGCATACCCCCAAGTCTGTGCAGGCAATCTCGGGGGTCCGTGAGCCCCAGGCAGGGAACACTTGCCACATGGCAGCAGAAAAGGAGATGGGGGTGTCACCATTCTCGACGTGTGACCCCAGTCTCAGGGGAGCAGAACAGGACAAGGGGCAAACCCCGAGCTTGGAAGAGCAAACCTTGCCCAAAGGGTCCCCCAAAGCCAATCTTTAAGGCGCTGAAAAGAAAGTCCCCTCCAAGCGGCTCACCATCCTCTCCCTTGCCCTCACCCTTCTCCTCTCAACCCACTAACTCCCCCACCTCCCCCCCCCTCCCCACCTCCCGGACTCCTTCATTCCACTCTGGTCCTTGAAAGTCAAACCCAATCTTAGAGACCATCTGTGCATTCCTCTTCCCAGAGGAGGAATACAAACAGCAAAAGGCCTCGGCACTTGCTTGAAGTCACAGATAATCAGCACAGGAGCCAGGTTGTGTGAACCAACTCAGCCCCGGGTCCTCATGCGTGTTCTGTGTCCTCTGATGGGGGTGGGCTGCCGAGAATGGGTGAACTGTCACTTCATTGACAAGCAAGCTTAAGATCCTTGGAGTGAGGGGCCGAAATCGGTTTGGCTCAATGGATAGAGCATCGGCTTGGGGACTGAAGGGTCCCGGGTTCGATTCCGGTCAAGGGCATGTACCTTGGTTGCGGGCACATCCCCAGTAGGGGGTGTGCAAGAGGCAGCTGATCAATGACTCTCTCTCATCGGTGTTTCTAACTCTCTATCTCTCTCCCTTCCGCTCTGTAAAAAATCAATAAAATAGAAATAAAAAAAATAAAATAAAAATAAAAATAAAAGATCCTTGGAGTGAGGGTATAAACAGGTTATCAAGCTCCTGGTTGTGTAAGAGAGGTTGCAAAATCTCTACAAGTTCAGCCAAGGCCGAGTTGTAGCATTCATTCATTCATTCATTCATTTATTCATTCAATAGATTTGTATTGAACCCTACTAAGCTTTAAACATGGGCATGTAGTGGCAAATCACCCAGTGGAATCTGAGCGGGAAAGACAATAAACAAGGAAATAAAGGAAGCTAGTTTAGCTAGCGATAAGTACCATAAAGAAAATAAATAGGGTGCTATTTGAACAGCGTGGTGATATAACTGTGGAGGAGGGAGTACCCAAGGAAGGCCTCTTGGAGGAGGTGACATTTGAGCTGAGTTCCCAAGGGTACATAGGAGGCATCCACGCATGTTCCAGAAGGAGGAAACGGGGCAGAGTCCCTAAGACAGACGTGAGAATGGTATGTTCAGGAGCAGACAGATCAGTGTGTGCAGGGGGTGAGAGAAGGTCTCGAGGAGGTGGCAGAGGTGGTCAGGGGGAAGGTGAGGAGGACATGCTTATGCTGCGTGTGACGAGGGTTTAAGCAGAGGTGGCGTGACTCTGCACGTTGTGCATGACGTCATTGCGTCAAAGCTCACCTGGGGGGGGCTGAAGGGGGCAAGATTGGAGGGGCTGAGGGAGCAGAAAAGTCACAGAGGCCGGGCCAGTGGGTGGGGAGAGGGGAACAAGGGCCAGAAATATTTTTGAAGTTGGACAGGCCCCGGAGATGCCAATAGATTTGTGGGGGCGGGGGGGTGGTGGTGGGGGGGTCAAGCCCAAGTGCTGATCCAACACAAATGGCAGGCTTTGGGCTGCACCAGGGGGTGGTACCACCTGCAGGTACAGGAAAGTAACGCGTTACAGGGGAAGCCAAGGGTTCCAGGTTGTGTATCGGGAAAAACCCTTGGTGTCCTTTGCCCACAAAAGCTGTCCCCCATGAACGTGCTACACAAAAGCGTGTCCCTATCAGCACAGAAGACCGAGCCTCCGAAAGAATCCAAAGGAGGTTGTGACACAGGACGGGGGGAGCAGAGGCCAGGCTCTGAGAAGGGCCAGCATGGCCAGCGGTGTCTCAATCAAGAGTAGAATTTCAAAACCGCTCTCCTTGGGCTCAGGCTCACCATGCGCAGTCTGTCCCCGGGGGAAGGCAGCGGCGTCTGGGCAGGCCCCGCTCACGCCCGCTCTGGGCGCTCTTTAACTCTTCTCGACCACTCTCTGGGTCCATCTCCAGGTTTTCCCAACAGCCATCGTTGACTTTGGCATGGTTCTTTTTTAAAAGCCAAGAGTTTCTTTTTATTGGAGAAAAGTATCAGCTTGAACCACATACAAGAGCCGCTCCGGGTGCAGCATCCCGGTCACAGAGCGACACTGACCACCTCCCCTGGGCCTAAACGGGAGGGAAACCGGCACGTTCCTCCTCTCGGGGCTCCCGTTGGGTAACCCAGCCTGTCCTGCCACTCTGTTCTGTGAGGCACCTCTGGACCCAAACCCAGCCCTTGGGGCCTGGAGCCACTCCTACCTCTCTCTTGGGCTCAGGCTCACTCCTGCCCCTCTCTTGCCCGTCCCTGCCCCTCCCCTGCTCCTCTCCTGCCCCTCCCCTATCCCTCTCCTGCCCCACTCCTGCCCCTCTCCTGACCCTCTCCTGGGTCTCTGCTGACCCTGGCCACATCCTTCTCTCTCTCCCCATCCCAGCCTGTCCACGTGGTCCAAAGTTACTTCTGACTGAGCTGTCGGGTGATTTCCTCTTCCGGAAGCCCTTGTGGGTTAGCCCGACGCCACCTCACTCTGACAGCACAGTTACCAGCCTTCCTTCCCTCTGCTCAGTACACTGATGTGCGACCATCTGGAGTATGTGTGTGCACATATGTATATAGGCATATGTGTATGCACATGCACGTGCATACATGCATGTGTGCATGTGTGTATGGGTGTGGATGTATGTGTGAATGTGTGTATGTGTATATATGTGTATGTGTATATATATGAATGCATGGATGTGTAAATGTGTGGATTTGGATGTGTATACTATATATTTGGATGTGTGGATGTGGATGTGTGGTGTGGATGTGTGTCTTGTGGATGTGTGGATGTGGATGTGTGTATTGTGGATGTGTGGATATGGATGTATGGATGTGTGGATGTGTGGATATGTGGCTTGTAGATCTGTGTATGTGAATGTGTGGGTGTGTATATATGGATGTGTGTATTGTGGATGTGGATGTGTGTATATGTGGATTGTGGATCTGTATATGTGGATGTGTGGGTGTATATATGTGGATGTGTGGATTGTGGATCTGTGTATGTGGATGTGTGGGTGTGTATATATGGATATGTGTATTGTGGATCTGTGTATGTGGATGTGTGGGTGTGTATATATGGATATGTGTATTGTGGATCTGTGTATGTGGATGTGTGGGTGTGTATATGTGGATATGTGTATTGTGGATCTGTGGATGTGGATGTATGGATGTGTGTCTTATGGATCTGTGGATGTGGATGTGTGGGTGTATATATGTGAATATGTGTATTGTGGATCTGTGGATGTGGATGTATGGATGTGTGTCTTGTGGATCTGTGTATGTGGATGTGTGGGTGTGTATATGTGGATATGTGTATTGTGGATCTGTGGATGTGGATGTATGGATGTGTGTCTTGTGGATCTGTGGATGTGGATGTGTGGGTGTGGATATGTGGATGTGTGTATTGTGGACCTGTGGATGTGGATGTATAGATGTGTGTATTGTGGATCTGTGGATGTGGATGTGTGCATGTGTATGTGTATATAAGTATGTGTAACAGGCCTGGAATAGCACAGCTCTTGCCCAGATTGGGAGGTCCCAGGAGCCTTGGAGTGACCTGTGGACACCCTCCCATCCTCTTCCTCATTGACCCCCCTTGCTAGGCCTGTTCTTAGTTGCTGTCCTGCCTTCCTGCCCTCCCTGGTCTCTGCCTAAGGTCCCTTCCATCCAGTTGACAATACTCACGATTGCCTCCTCTGCAGACAGGTGCTGGGAGCACACCAGTGAGCAGACAGACAAGGCCCCAGCCCTCACAGAGCTGTTCCTCTGGGTAGGGAGTCAGATGTAACTAGGGAGGTGGATGGGTGAGTGGGGATCAGGTGAGTAATAGAGGCAGAGAGAGGGGCGGGGGGAGATCTTTCCAACAGGAATAGGTGCTAGTCATTCACTCCACAAATTGAGCACCTACTGTGTGTTGGGTGCTGTTCCAGGGACTTCAGGTACGTTTGTGAACAAGCAGACAACGAAATCTGCCCTTGTGGAGCTTCATTCCAGAGAAGGGAGACAGACAATGCACGATGCGCATGCTGCATAAATAAATGCCTTTTAGAATGGGAGGGCTTTAGAAAGGAGTTGGTGTTTGGAAGAAAGATAGAGCAGGCTGAGATGGGTGAGAGTTGGGGGGGCAGGGTGAATATTGCCGTTTTACGTAGGATGCTCAAGGCAGGCCCCAGGAAGAAACTGATGTCTGAGCAAAACCCAAAGGCGGTGAGGGAGTGAGTCGCAGACCTCCAGGCAGAGGAGAAGGCTGGGACAGTCCTGGGACAGAGCAGGCCTGGTCCGCTCGAAAACCAGCCAGGAGGTCGGCGGGTTGCAGGAGGGGGAAGGAGCAGAGCTGGAGAGGATGTCAGAGAGGCAAGCCGGTTGAGAAGGGATCATGCAGAACCTGGAGGCCTCTGTGAGGACCTGGACCCTTTCACTCCGAGGAAAACGAGGAGCCATTTCCGGGACCTGAGCCCAAAAACGACCTGATATGACTCGCCCTTTCCTCATGACAGGGCGTCTGGACAGAAAGTGACGGGGGAGGAGGTTGCTGCTTGAGGCAGTGAGGTCAGGGGGTCTTTGTTAGAAGGAGTGTCTTAGCCTTCGCCGGGCAGCGGCAGGTGATGGGCGGGCCCCCTTCTTCCCTCCTTTTCCTTACTCTGTCAGCGGGGGGACGCCTGCTGCCGTCTGATGCCACCTCTCTCCTCCCCACCCCTCCTCTCTGCCCCTCATCCTCTGTCCCTCCTTCCCTCTCTTCTCCCACGCCCTCCTGACCATCCTTGCTCCTCATCTCCCTCCTTCCCTGTCTCTTTTTGCCTCTAGCCTGACCGCATGGCGGTGACGGCCGCTCCCCTCCTGGGTTCTTAGAAAACAGTTGTAAAAAGCAGAAGGGAGCACCGCAGAGGCCGGCGCAGGAGGGAGGGGGCGGGTCACAGCGTCTGGTCCTGGCTGCTCAGCCCGTCGTCAGCGGGGGTTTCAGGTGGACAGGGGCCCTGGGCATGCCCTGCCAGGCGGGCATCCTCTCCTCAGCCATCCCCGCCGCAGGCACCGGGCAAAGAGAGCGGGCATCTTCCGGGCCTTCACACCAGGAGAGAAGCTAAAAGGAACCCCCGTGCTGCAGGACACAACCCCTCGTAGTACTGAGGGCGGGACTGAGGCCCAGAGAGAGAGCCGTGCAGCTCCGGGTCCCCAGGACACGGTCCAGGCCCCGGGCTGTCTCACCCTCTGGCCCAGGTCTGGGAGCCAGGCAGCAGGTCCGTGCTTGGTCCTCTCGGCCTCGGGCAAAGGAGACCCGGCTGTCCGTGCTCAGACACTGGGCTCTAAGGGCAGGGGCAGGCCACCGTGCTGGTGGACGTTGGCTCCAAAGGGCCAGGTAGGACTCTTGCCCATGGAGAGGGACCCTGGCCCACACCTCCCAGGACGTGGGGAGGGCTCAGCCCAGCTTTGTCCACTGAGGGCCACTCAGCCAGCCCACAGGCCACGGCGCCGGCTGGAAGGAACACTGGGAGGTCGGCGGCCTGGTCAGCCCACCCCGGGGCCCGGCTCCCAGGCTGTGACCAGGAGCTTCCTTATGCTGGGAAAGGAGACTCGCCGTGTCAGCCTCCTGGGTCACCTATCTGTCCAGTAGGAACCTGCTGTCACGTGCCACTCGTGGCTGTGGCCTCTAGCACCTGAGTCATCCGTGACTCATCGCCCTCTGCCCTCCGTCCCTGGAGGGCTGGGCCGTGGACTCCCCGTGGAGATGGAACGAGACCTGCTAGTCTCCCTGGTTCAGGCCTGCCCCTCCCCCTCCGCCTGCACTGAGACAAAGCTACAGCCAGACCCCTGGCCGAGCACCCTCCTGTGACCACCTCTGCTCAGAGGACCAGGGGGGCTTGTCCAGATGCCTCCCCCTTTTCCAGATCTCACACACACACATGCACACACACACATGCTCACACACACACGCACACACACACACCTCCTAATGCCTTCCCACTCACACGTGTGCTGGTGGCCCCACGTCCCCGAGTCTCCATCTGGCCCAGAGCACGGCTCTGGCCTCAGGAAGGACCCTCTCCTTTCTAGGCCTGTTTCCTGCTCTGACTTGGGACTCCCAGGCCCCAGACCTTCCAGCCCCTAATCTAAGGACAGACGTGAGTGCGGTGACGGCAGGCCAGTGGTCAGTCCGTGACGGGGCGGCTGGGACGGTGACGGTGGGCATGGTGGGAGTGGGCGGGAGTAGAGGGGGACCTTCTTCCTGGGATCTGCCCACACTGCACCAAGGGCCACACCGCACAGAAAAGGGTGGCACTGCCCGGCAGACTCTTCCCCACACCCGCAGCTCAGGACCTCCAGGGCCTCACGGCAGCTCCACCAATGCCAGGGAGGATCCCACAGACTCCCCTTCCCTCAGACTGGGGCTCCCTGAGGACAGGGCCGTGTCCCCTCAGACTGGGGCTCCCTGAGGACAGGGCCGTGTCCCCTCAGACTGGGGCTCCCTGAGGACAGGACTGTGTCCCCTCAGACTGGGGCTCCCTGAGGACAGGACTGTGTCCCCTCAGACTGGGGCTCCCTGAGGACAGGGCTGTGTCCCCTCAGACTGGGGCTCCCTGAGGACAGGGCTGTGTCCCCTCAGACTGGGGCTCCCTGAGGACAGGGCTGTGTCCCCTCAGACTGGGGCTCCCTGAGGACAGGGCTGTGTCCCCTCAGACTGGGGGCTCCCTGAGGACAGGGCTGTGTCCCCTCAGACTGGGGCTCCCTGAGGACAGGGCTGTGTCCCCTCAGACTGGGGCTCCCTGAGGACAGGGCCATAGCTCCCTCAGACTGAGAGCCTCACAGATCAAGAACTTGGGGTTTCAACATTTTATTTTAAACCAAAACCAAATGTTCCCCTCGCTGAGTGAGCCTGACCCAACTCCGGGGCCTGCTTCCCTTTCTGCCTGTTTCCTAGATGTGAGCTGGACCCCAGGATGCCAGCTTCCACAGAGAGAGGTGGAGGGAGGCAGTGATGAAGTCTAAATATTATCTACAGGCCTTTCCCACCTTCGATCTGCTTTATCCTCAAGTCCCCCTGGGAATGCTGGGCCCACCGAGACCTTATTTTCCAGAGAAAGATGGCAGTGAGAGTGGGATGTGTCAGGTGACACGGCAGAGCCTCCCAGCCCTTGCCCTCTGTCTGTCGCACCCACCACCACCACTCCCCCCGCCCAGACCCACAGCCAGGAAGGGGTTAAGGAGCAGGAGCCTGCGGGGTGGAGGGCAGTTGGGAAAGCAGGAGGCAGCAGTGTTTCTCCACTTGGCCAGAGCTTCGGTTTCCCAATACACGGTTACTGCGGGCAGAGCCGGGCAGCGGGCAGCGGGCAGCGGGCAGACTGGGCGCTGCCAGGCTGAGGGTCCCAGCACCTCCTGTTGAGTGGCCGGGGAAGCAGATGAGCCCCTGAGGCCTCGGGAATGGGTGGGGGTCAGGCCCACAGAGGCAGGGCAGGAAGTAAGGCCTCGGAGAACGAAGAGCCCCAGAGAGGGGCCTGGGGGAGGGGAGGGCAGTCCCCGGCGTCCATGAGGTGGAGCAGCAGCACACACCCTCTCAGAGCCTTCCGCTGCCCCTCCACTCTCTGTCACAGCCTCTAAGATAAGGTCCCCCTGACTTCTTGGTTTACCATCACCCACGCGAACCCAAGTAAACTACTCTGTGACCCCTGCACACATATGTGCGAGCGCACACACACACACACACACACACACACACACACACACACACACACCAAGAGGGTCAGGAACCAACACTTCCCCTTGCTGCATGCAGCCTCTCTGAATGTTTCCTGCCCTGTTCCTTTCCATATTTAAGGAAAAGCACAATGTCAGTTGCAAAACCGCAAACCGAGATCATGACCCACTGACAGCCCCTCACTTGCCGTTGGGAAACTACTGCTCCCGGGTCAGCAGGCTGGATGCTCTGCATGGCACCGACGGGCACACCAAGGGCAGGGGCGTGTTCACCTGCCCACGGTCACCGTGACAGGGCTCAGGCGGCTTCCGAAATAGTTGTCTGCAAGAACAGACTACCACTGGCTGGTGTTGAAAAGATGAGACGGGCCCGGCCAGCTGGCTCAGTGGTTGAGCATTGACCTATGAACCAGGAGGTCATGGTTCGATTCCCAGTCAGGACACAAGCCCAGGTTCCAGGCCCGATCCCCAGTAGGGGCGTGCAGGTGGCAGCTGATCCATGATTCTCTCTCATCATTGATGTTTTTCTCTCTCTCCCTTCCTCTCTGAAATCAATATATAGATATAATTTTTTATGAGCTGAATGCCTGCTGCCCAGCAGGACCTTCCAGATCTCCTGGCTCTAAAAAACAAATCGAGCCCTAGCCAGTTTTACTCAGTGGTTAGAGCGTCGGCCCTCGGAGTGAAGAGTCACAGATTTGATTTCCAATCAGGAGCATGTACCTCAACTGCAGGCTCTGGTGCATGCGGGAGGCAACCACTGGATGTGTCTCTCACATCCATGTTCCTCTCTGTGTGTCTCTTCCCACCTCCTTACACTCTCCCTAGAAAAATCAATGGGGGAAAAAATATCCTCCGGTGAGGATAAACAAACAAAAAAAATTTTTTTTTTTAATATATCGAACCTTGGGAAAGGCTAGGCTTGAGGTCAGCATCCAAGTCCTCCTGAGAATGGTTCCCATGGCAAGGAGCAGAGAGAGGGGGGCTCCCGGTCTGAGGAGAGACCCCGCGGCTGCCCGCAGAGCACGCCTAATTCGCACCTGGGCTGCAGGCAGACACTGAGGGCACAGCCTATCCCGATGGGACGCGTGGTCAGAGCAGCGAGAAGCACCCGCGACCCTGAAGGAATCACCTGAGGGGAAGGTGCGGCCACTCCCCCCTCGGAGGGCCAGAGTAAGAACAAGATGCCCAGTAAATGTGAATCTCAGACGAGCGATGAAAATTCAACTGGGTGATCCCGTAGTGTTATTCACTCTACCTGGCCATCCTGCTCCAGGACATGCCCTCCTCAGATCCAAGGAGTCCGGCTGGCCGGGGGCCCAGAGGCCCATGCAGCGCTACCAGACAACCCGAGAGGCTCAGACCAGGTGCCAAGTACCCGTCTTGGGGGCAAGGGAGGGGTGGGCATGAAAGCCCTGGGACCCCTCAGCCTCCAGAGTGCCCTCCCACAGATACCCCCAGCTTGGGCAGCCACCTCCTTGTCCCCAGGAAGTCTGGCTGGGCGGGGCAGGCCAGGAATAAATGGGCTTTGGAGTGGCCTGTGGTGGCGATGGGCAGGGAGGTGGATGGCTTCCTGTGCCCCTTCTCGGCAGCCAAACCAGACCAGTCAAGATAAGACAACGTGAGGGGCGCTTCCTGTTAGGCAAACGCCAACGGCTGGGCCTGGCAAACCACCGGCATCTGGGGGCAGTTTCTCCGAAGTCTGGGGGAGGGTTTACCAGCACTGAGCCGCGCTCTTCCCCTGCCCGCCTGTCTCTTCTGCCTCCTTCCTTCCTGAACCCCTCAACACACACACCCACAGTTCTGGCTTTCAGTGTGACCGCTAGAGCCAGGCCGTGCCAGGGGTGTGGCTAGGGTGGTTGTAGCCAGAAGAAAAGTGGGGGACCCCACTGGCCTCCCCAGGAGGGCATTCCCTGAGCTCGTACAGCTTTTGTGGGCGAACACATTCGTTGGCTTCCCCAGGCTGGGGGGGGGGGGGGGGGGGGGCGTGGGGGGGGCCTGGGTGCTGGGCCCTGGCCTTGCCCGCACCTCCTTGCTGAGGGAACAGAAAAAGCTTTCTATCTCGCCTTGTGGGTTTCGAGACTGGCTCCTTCCACATTCCACACCGACCGAGGGAGTAAACCATCCCAAATGCGGAGCCTTTTTCGGGTGCTGTAGATCCGTCTCCAGGAAACAAGCCCAGGGTTGCACCCCCATCCTCAGGGAGCACCCAGGCTGAGGGAGAATCTGTCCCAGCCCACGGGGACCCTGACAGAGGGATGTGACTAACGTCCATCCGTTTGCTCAACAAGTGCTGTCTTTACTGAGCCCCTCCTAGGTGGCAATCGCTTCATATTCGGGGTCTGGTTGAACCCACATTCACACCTGGGAGTAGAAGTTATCATGCCCCTATTGCAGATCACGTGAGGCCAAGAGAGGTCAAGCAACGTGCTCGGGGTCACGGAGCCAGAAAACTACTGGTGTCGAATGTAGAGCCCAGCTCTGTCTGCTTCCAAGTTCCCTCTTCCTGCCACCCTGCACCACGTCACAACAGACACAACAGCTGCCCTTCCGGGGGTACTTACTACAGGCCAGTCACCACCTTAAGCCCCGCCACACGGGTCTGAGCCTCAGGTAACGTGGCACCTGTTTAACAGATGGCAGCCGAGGCTCCAATGGCTCGTTTTGTCCTAAGACACAGGTTAGACGCTGACTGGGTTGGGGCCTTGTTTTGGGTTCGGGTTCTGGACGTCAGGAACTCAGGAGGAGCAGCTGAGATTTGAACCCGGGCAGTGCGGCTGGGCCGGGCCAGAAGTGACCCGGTATTATCAGTTCAGTGGCTGCCAGATAGAGGGTGATATTAATAGCCATGAGGTGTTTATTGCTGAACAGTCAGCAGTTCCCAGAGGGCGGCTTGGGGTCACGGGACTGCCGCCAGGTCAGCCCCCCACCCCCAGCCCCGTGGGGGCTCGTCCTGACAAGCCAGCTCCCTCCGCTGGGCCTCACAGCCCCCCTCCCCCCAGGAGCCCTTACCCAACCGGCGGCCGCCCCGTGACTGGGAGCCGTGACCCCTGTCACACTTGTGTGTGCGCGACCCTGTGTGGATGTGCGCGTGCAGACAAGGCCTGTGACCCGGTGGCCTGCTCCGCTGGGAAGATGCCCCGCAGTCCCCGCCCCAGGGACCACCCTTTCTGTCTGCGGCCGGTGGAGAGGAGCAGAGGAGGAGCCGCCGGGAGGGGAGTGCAGGGGGTGGAGCGGAGAGCCCTGGGTTGGGGCAGCGATTCCTCGGGAGCCAAAGGCGAACTAATAGGCCAAGAGCCTCCCTGCAGATTTATTTCCCCAGAAGCCATCCTCCTGCTGCCTCCCCAGAGATGGAGCCCCCAGGAAGGCCTTCCTCTCCTTCTCCGTCTAGGAGTCCTGTCCATCCCTGTGCCACCGAGCTTTCCCCGTAAAATCCTGATCCCCAAGAGGGTAGTCTGTAGACAGACGCTCCTGAGGCCCCCCATGGCGGGCCCCCCAGATGTAAGCAGGACCAGGCTGGGAGCAGCGGGACAGGCCGCCCTGCCCCCGGCCTCAGGGTTTTCTGCCCGGAGCCCTCATGTGTGTACAAGGGTGGACCAGGCCTCCGCCGTCACACCGAGACTCCCAGTGTGCTTGGGGGCAGAGAGAGAAGACCAGCCTTGTGTTCTGGGCTGATCATTTACTCATTCATTCCACCAATACGCATGGCAACCCCAGAGCCGCAGGGTGTCACCCCTGACCAGGCGGGGAGGGTCTCTCCACGCCCTCCTTCCCCCGGTCCGGCCCCTCTGCCCCACTGCTGGCTCAGAGCTGAAGCTGCCCTGCCTTGCCTCACTCCTCAGTGGAAAAGTGAGGTTAGAGAATTGTAAAAGATGAATGTAAAACTCAATCGTGGTATTTTAATATAAAAATGGGGGGAGGGGGGAGAGACCTGGCTGGTGTGGCTCAGTGGTTGAGCATTGACCTATGAACCAGGAGGTCACAGTTCCATTTCTGGCCAGAGCACATGCCTGAGTTGTAGGCTCAGTCCCATTAGAGGGCATGGAGGAGGCAGCCAATCGATAATTCTATCTCTCTCTTCCTCTCTAAAATCAATTGTTTTTTTTAAGTTTTTTAAATGAAAAAAAAAAAAAAAAAAAGTGGGGGAAAAACAGCCAGATTATACTAAAGTGGGAGCTCAGAGAAGAAAAAGACTTGAATTGGGGACTAGAAATAAGAGCATAATTGTGATAACTGTTTGTGAGTGCAGCCTGCATTCCAACTACTGTTCTAGATCCTTCCACACGTCATCCCTTCGTCCCTTCAAGCTCACAAGGCAGGGATGACCGTTCCTATCTCACAGATGAGAGCACTGAGGCCCAGATAAGTGATTTGGCTAGTGGCAGACCCAGCATTCCGACCTGTCAGAAGTCTTGGTGGGCCTTCGGGCGGCCCAGACTGGGCTCGGCAGAGCCACACAGCAGGACATTTTCAGAGAGGTCTCTGCAGACCGGGCCTTGCAGGCCATCTCCACACCACCTGGGGGACTTCCAGCCAGGCCCAGGATGGCTGGGGGAGTGGGGACATGGTCTTGCTGCAGGAGCCTGAGGAAGTGACGGATGGGGCTGTGAATGCGGAGACAGGCGGGGCCTCGGCATGTGCTGGCATCTGCCCCACTTGGGGCCAGACCAGGGATCCTCGGGGGACGTGTGGGGAAACATCGGGGCGCAGATTGGTGAGCCACGCTCGGCCCATAACAAACGGAAAGAGGAGCCTGTGGGGAACACGAATGAGTGCTGGGAAAAGGGGGGAGGGGGAGGGTGCAGGTCCCCAAAGAGCTCAGCAGGACCAATATCCGGTGATTCCAAACATTGCCACGGCCAAGTGAATGGTTTCCATCTGAATCAGCAAGGGACTGTCTGGTGGCAGGGGGCTGTCTCCTCTCTCGGACTAGAAACTCTGTGAGGGCAAGGGCCATGTCAGCCTCAGACTGGGGGTCCCCAGAGGCCAGCACGTACAGTTCCTTCATGAAGGGCCTAGTGCCCCGAGAGGCCGATACAACCTTATAAAATGTGGTTTAAAGCTCAGCCTTGGAGACCAGGCCCAGCCTTCCTCTGATAGGCACCAGTGCCCGATGGGTCCTTTCCCTTTGGGTCACTTTTCCCCTTTCTGAGTCACTCTGCCCCGCCTAGGACGCAGCCAGGCCCTAGCTTTGCATTTTTCCTTTCCAGGCAGATTGTCAATATTTGCTGATCCCTTTCCTGACCTTCCCCATTCCCCAGTCCTGATGGAGGATGTCCGATGGATGCAGCTGAATTATCTCCCTCCCAACAACTCTGAATCCAACCTGGTAGGGCCTCGCCAGGGTTACCTAGGCCATCCCCAGTCGCTAGGCTGGCATAGGCTAAAGCCAGCCCTAGTAACCAAGCCATCACTCTACACCAGGGCCTAGCACATATGGCTGATATTCCGTAAATACTAGAGAATCCAAGGGAGGAAGAAAGAGAGGGAGGGAGGGAGAAAGAGAGGGAGGGAGGAGGGAGGGAGGGAGGGAGGGAGGAAGGGAGGAGAGGAATGATGAAAAAGAGTCTGTGGCTCAGTGATTGAGTATTTGACCCATGAACCAAGAGGTCATGGGTTTCATTCCCGGTCAGGACACATGCCGGGGTTGTGAGCTCAATCCCCAGGAGGAGGCATGCAGGAGGCAGCTGATCAATGATCGGTGATGTTTCTCTCTCATCGATGTTTCTATCTTTCTGCCTTCCTCTGTCTCTCTAGAAATCAATAAAAATTTCTTTTTAAAAAGAGCCCATAGCCTTTTCCTCCAAATCTTGTTCTTCTCCGCCAGTTCTTCTCATCCTCTAGCCTCCTCCCCTCGTGCTGGTTTCTCTTGGTGAGACTTCAGTACCACTGAGTCACTCTCCTCTAGAAATTTGGACAATATTTCTCCTGCCTCAGCCCTGGCCCTGAGTCTTCCCACCCGGGCAGACCCCTGGCCTCTGATTCTTTTAGAAATATGTCCTACCGTCCTTGAACCTCCCTCTACCCCCTGTGACCATCAAGCATACCAGTAAAACCTTATGAATGGGAAGGGACAGAGGTGTTAACCCTCAAGAAAAGTGACTCTTGTTGTATGGCTCAGGTATGATTGCTGTATTACAACCATCCCAACACGTCATAGCTTGAAATAGGGATGGCCCACATACCGCGTGTCCCCAAAAAACACATACACCCTTTGAATAATTAGGAAGGCAGTGTTTATTAAAATACGTTTCCTTTTCATTTCGTTCTATTTGCTCACAACTCTCTACCCTTGGGCAAGGAGAGTGAAGTATGGTAGCAATCGTCTCAGGTGGACACTGCTGTTTGGGTTCTGTGCTTATTTGTTTGCTGAAACAATAATAGTTATTTTGATTTTCTGAACTTATGTATGCTCTCCCAGTACTCCATTGATGATGGTTCGAATGTCCCATCGATTGTGATCTCACTGGTCATCGAAGCACATTCCTCGGACCCAGGACAGTTCAATTATCCTAAATTGTCTCAGGGGCTACAGATAACGAGTTCCTGTTGACTCAGTGGTCCCAGAATCCGAACAGCACAATCATTCTAAATCGTCCCGGTGGTCCCAGATAATGATAATGTGTTTCCGTTGATTCAGTGATTCGTAGATAACTAGTTGCTCAGATTCTGCTTCTGTGAAAACGCTTTTTTGCGAAACAGGTTCCTCATTCCAGACCCAAAGATGTAATCAATACCTTTGTAATATTCTGCCAATACAGGCCAGGTCTGGCAAGCTGTTCAGACCTGTGAGGTCTGGAGCGCTTTTGCTCCCTCATATGCCACCAGCCTTTAATAAATGACTCCATAATTTGACTTTTGAGGCGCCCTTTGTAAGAGAGGGTTACACTACAGCAATAGCTTCTCTCTACTTGGTGTGCTGTTGACTAAGATGGCTCACCTGGGTTTGGAGAATCCAAAATGACCTCAATCACCTGCCTGGTGCCTGGTGGGAACAGCTGGGGGTTGTTTCTGCCTGAGCCTCTCTCTTCCTCTCTAACCTGGTCTCTCCGCAGCAGGGTAGTTGGGCTTCCTTACAGCATGGCGGCTGCCTTCCAAGAGGGCACAAATGAAAACGGCCATATCCCTTCAGGCCTAGGCCTAAAAGCCCCAGAATCTCTTCTGCCACGTTTCTTAGACCCGTGGTCGGCAAACTGCGGTTTGTGAGCCACATGCGGCTCTTTGGCCCCTTGAGTGTGGCTCTTCCACAAAATACCACGGCCTGGGCGAGTCTATTTTGAAGAAGTGGCGTTAGAAGAAGTTTAAGTTTAAAAAATTTGGCTCTCCAAAGAAATTCCAATTGTTGTACTGTTGGTATTTGGCTCTGTTGACTACTGAGTTTGCCGACCACTGGCTTAGACAAAGCAAGTCACAAGGCCAGCCCAGATTCAAAGGAGGAAGAGTAGACTCCATTGGCTAGGAGGAGCAGCAGGCAGGCACCGGGGTGAGAACTGTTCGCAGCCACATCTGCACACAGGCCACCACAATGGTCCTGACACCCGAACCGGAGCCAGAATCACCCAGGTCCACATGGATCCATCCAACCTACCTCCTTGCAGGAGGGAAGAGAGAAGTCCGTCAGGTTCTTTGGAGAAGCAAGTACCCAAAGGCCTTTGGGGCGATGACCAGGGTAGGTCACTCTAGGAAAAAGGGAAAGGGACTCCGGGAGGGCAGAGCGAGAATGAAGAGGAGCACTGTGGGTCGCCAAGGACAATGGTGGTCAGACCAGGGGGCAGGATGTGAGTCCCACAGCAGGGAGGGGTGAGCTGGGACAGCTTGGCAGACCCAGTGACAGGGAACAGAGGCACTGGGCCTTGCCTGGGTCTTCTTGGTCCTCTGAGAAGGTGACAGGGGTGTATGTGCAGATCTTATACAACTGGGGAGCGCGCCGTGTCCGTTTTCTCCTTCTTTTCTCCATAATCTATTTAAAGACCATTTCTTCCGAGGCTGCATGTTGCAATCTCTTTAGTACTAAGGTTTCGGATTTTCCACTGACGAGCCCCAACCCCTGGAGACAACTCTTGCCTCCTCTCGCCTTACCACACTTGAGGAAGTCTGCATTTCAGCTCTGGGTTTGGCCTCCACCACATCCTCCCCGTGTTGCACTTTTCTTCTGCCTGTTTGTATTGAGTCTAGACTTTCCTTTTTATTTGTTGATGCCCTGCCCTAGCCTGGGGCAGCTGTGGTGCGGTGGGAAGAGCACTGGAATTGGAGTCGTCAGGGAAAGCTGGTTTTGATTCTGGCTTGGCCATTTCCTGGCTGTGCCTAGCTGTCCAGGCGAGTTATGTACCCTCTCTGGGCCTCCTGCGTGTCCTCTGCCACTCGAAGTCACAAGCCTCCTCTCCGGGGTTGCTGAAACGAAGAGACGGTGCCTGGACTGACAGAGAGTCCCTTCTCCTAAGCCCTGCTCAAATCCCCACCTTTCTAAAAGCCTAGAGTGTCTCCTGTCCCATCCCCTGCACCAACCCTTCTCTCCCGTGCAGCCTTCGTTCACCTCCACAGTCTTGGCACGAAACCCACCATTACCACGTCTCTGCTTAACAAATGTTTATTGAGCATGTACTACGATCCAGGCACTGTTCTGGGAGCCGGAAGCACTGCGATGAACAAAACAGACAGAAACCTCTGCCCTCCTGTCGCTGGCACCCTAGAGGGGGAGAGCGGATGGAGGCGAGGCTGTGAAGACAGGCCCAGTGGGGAGCTACACTATCCAAAATGGTAACCCCTGGCCACCGTGTAGATGGAGCATTAGAAATGGGGCAACTCCCTCTGAGATGTGGGTAAGAACAAAATGCACAATGATTCGAAGATTTAACTTCAACAGTGTTCCGTCTCTCGTCGGCTTTTATACTGATGAGGAGGTGGGATGATACTTTAGGTATGGGGTTACCTAAACCTTATTATCCTGCTCAATGCTACCTGTTTCTTTTTTACCTTTTACAATCTGGTTCCTGGAAAACGTTGTTACATAAATGGCTCATGCCACGGTTCTATTAGCAGCTCTGTTCTAGAATGTCTTAGAAGGCTGTATGTGCTGTGGGGGGTGGGGTGGGAGGGGTGCTAAACAGGAGCATCCGGAGTAGAGGGAGAGAGGAGTGTCGATGGTGAAAGCAGTGGCCCAGGTGGCCGCACGGACAGGTACGGAGACTGAAGGCGTGTCACGCCTGGAAAAGATGATCCAGGAGGCGGGAAGGCCAGCGCCAGGGCCCACACAGGGAGCGGGCCTGCCGTGTGAGGCCCAGAGAAGCCAGTGTGGCTGGAGCCGAGTGACCAAGGAGGCAGAGCTGGGGAGGTAGAGGCAGCCTGGAGGGTGCAGGCCTTTTAAGGCCATTGCACACACGTTGGCTTTTTCTGAGTAAAAGACAGTCTTGCTGGGTCTTAAGCCAAAAGGTGACACAGCTGGGCTCACACGCTAACAGGTTCACTCTGGCTGTTGTGTGGCAGCTCAAGTGAGCCGAGAGGACAGTTCGGGGTTGAGAGGCTCCGGCCAATACGTCCTCGGGATGGCCACAGCCCCACAGGGCAGTTGTGTGGGCTCAGTGGGTGCGGGGGCAGCAGGTGGAAAGCACCTGGACAATGAGCTCCAGTGCGGGCAGGGACCTTGCCTCCGGCCTCAGTGTGGCCAGGAGGCAGCGGGCACCCTCCCCAGCGGTCGTGAAGTCACCACACCACCAACATCCAGGCATCTCCCCGTGCTGGGCTGCAACCCCTGCCTCGCTGGGACGCTCTGTGGAAAGCCCTTCAGCCGCTGCTCAGTGGCTCTGGGGGAGGCAGCATTGCAGGCTCCCCAAAGCTAACCCTGCCTGTCTCCCGGGTCTCCACCCCTCACCCACTCCCTGTCCGAGTGCCCCTGCCAGCCTTTGCTTACACTTTCCCTTCCGCCTAGAATGTCCGCTTCAACCCTTCCACCCTCCCCTCCCTGTTCCGGCTCCTACCGGCTCCTTAAGGGGCAGCCTAGAGAAGACCCCCAGACTCTGCTACCCCCAATGCATCCCAGCCCCACACTGGATCAGAGGCCCCCATCCTATTTACGAATTTTTCTCTTCGTGGATTTACAGTTCTGTGAGGGTTGAAGTTGTGCCTTGGTTCTAACAGCATCCCCTGCCCTCGCCTGATGGCTGTCCCCGTAAGTCCTGTTTGAAGGAATCAGAGAGAGGCCAGAGGGGGTGGGTTTGGAAGGATGTTCATACATGCCAGTGACCCAGGCAGCTTCTACTTGCCCCAGGACCCCAGGAGAGAAGACCACTCTGGGGCAACCAGGTGGCCTTCTGAGAAGAGCTGTGGGTCTACCTTCCAGGGGCTCAGGGAACACCAGGGTTCACTCAGGAAAATTCACGTACATCTCGGGGTCCAGGTCCCCATGAGCACCCACTTCCCAGTCCCATAACAGCCAAATCCAGCACCCCCCTTTCCGCTGAGTAACAAGCTCAGACCCATGGCCAGGTCCTCCCTTGACCAAGGGACAGGGAGGGCCAGGACAGTGGCTCCTAAAGGTAGCTCTACTCACTTAGGAGCCCGAGGCTTTGTCTAAGGAGCTGTCTCTCCCTCCCCCGTTCCCAGAGGGCCCCCCACCTCGCCGTATCATGGCAGAGCATGGACCAGCCCAGCTACACCGGAAGGACTCAGGCCCCAGCACCTGGGACCCCTTTCCCAGGCCTCAAATAAATGCCATGTTCCCCGAGGGAGGAGGGAAAGGGGGCAGGGAAACCTGGAACAAAGATTCAATGGAGAAGGAGAAACCAGGAGGAGCTCTGAGATCAGAATTAAATTCTTTAATACAAAATGCTTTTTTTTTTTTTAAGATATATCTGTATTTCTTTGTTGCTGTTTAAAAATAAATATGTACTACGGAATATCTCGAAAAACCTGCACTAAGGGACAAAGATGTGATGTTAATATCTTTCCCCCCACAATTATTATGGATAAACAGTAGCACCAATAAATAAATGATAACAAATATTAAAATTAAAAAAGGAGAGAGATTTAGTATGTAGAATTCTCTATTTTTTCTTGTTTTGTTTTTACATATAAAAAAAACAGAATAGCAATGTCTATTTCATCAGAATCACATATATACATAAACATATATATATATATACAAACATGAGTTGCCAAATATATATATAGTATGTAGATGTATATTGAAACCTTATTCAAAGGAATGTGTGGTGGGGAGCCGGGGGGGAGGGGGGGGGTGCGGGGGGGGGGGGGGAAGGGTAGGGCAGAGTTGAGTGTTAGCAAAATTAAATATCTGTTCAGGACAAGCTAGTGACTGTCACCGATCAGGGAAGAGAGACTGTGGGAACACGGATTTTTTATACACAAAGACCAGCAAGGAGCAGTACAAATAAGAGAGAGAGCGCGAGCGCGAGAGAGCGAGAGAGATACATCTCATAAATAGTTCAAATTAAATATTAACCAAGAATACTGAAAAAACCCTACTCTTTAATTAAATTAACTGTTTTAATTTCTAATTAAAAAGAGATATTAAATAAGTACCGTATATAAAACACTTTCTCTTTTCTCTGCCTCCATGGTGGGCACGTGGATCCTGCCCTGTCTCTCTGAGCCGCGGGAAGGGTCGGGTGGGGGGGACAGAGGAAGGTCAACCACTCACACACACAGAGCCAGGTCTCCTGCGGGACAGAGCTAGTGGTTTCAACGGTCTGAGGACCTCGGGGCCCCTGGGCCTCGCACCCAGGAAGGGAGCGGGGAAGCGGCCGAGGCGAGAGGCCCTTCCCACAGACGCCGCCGCGCTTCACCGGGCTGCTCCTCTTCCACCAGCGTCCTCTCCTCTTCGCCGGGACACCTGGCGGCGGCCTCGTGGGCATCGCGGAGGCAGGCGAGAGCGGGTAAAGGCTGCCCGGGCTCGAGTCCTTCAGGCAGCGCCCCGGGGCGCAGAGTGCCCAGGCAGCACGTCGAGGGGCTCCCCGAAGCACAGCCGTGTCCGGAGGCTCCCCGGACTCCTGAGCGGAGCCGGCGTCCTCGCCCCTGTGCCTGTCGCCTGTCCTCCTGTCCATGTGACGCGGGGCAGAGGCTCGGAGCCAGGGCTGGGTTTGTCGGTGTTCCCAGAAGCAGGCCAAATTTGCCCCCAGGCCCTGGCCGTGCATGCTCCTGGGCCAGGGAGGGTCCTGGCCACCCTAAGGGCCGCAGGAAGGTCATGGCAGAGTCTCTCTCCTCCCAGCTTCCTCCTTGTCGGGGTCTGGGCAGGAACCGTCTCCTCCCAACGCAAGTCCACAGCAGTCAAATACATCCAGTGAAGACACCAATAACATTAGCAATGTTAATTTAAAAAAAAAAAAAGAATATATATATTTT
This sequence comes from Pipistrellus hanaki, assembly GCF_964339955.1. Lineage (NCBI taxonomy): Eukaryota > Metazoa > Chordata > Mammalia > Chiroptera > Vespertilionidae > Pipistrellus > Pipistrellus hanaki. The sequence goes on along the minus strand of NC_140509.1, from coordinate 13,003,445 downwards.
ATATATATATAAAATATATATATTTACTTTTATATATATAATATATATATATATATATAAACATATGTATGTGGGTGGGTGTGTCTACAGGAATCCCAGAAATAAAAACTCTCTAACCGGGCTCGGTGATTTAGCAGCAAGAAAAACACAATGGCGATCCGAATCCAAGAGGGACCGTGCTTGGTCACCGGCCCGGGAATGCTTCCGCCGGAGTCTCGCCCTCCGGCCCCAAAGTGCTCTGCGCAGTCTCCTCTTCCTTCATGTCAGGTTTCTGGATTAAGGATTGTTCTGTCGATGATGATGATGGTGGTGGTGGTGGTGGTGTGGTGGCAGCGGCGTGGTTTCCGTATCAGTCATTCTGCATCCGTCTCTCCTGGTGAGAGGTCTGGTTCCCGAAACCCTGAGGGAGCTTCCTTCCTCCGGCCTGGCTCACCGCCTCGGCTTGTCACATCTGCGGGATGGAAAACGGAGGCGGGTTAGGGCCGGGGAGGAGCTGGGGGGAGTCCCCAGAAGCAGGAGGACGGTGACAGCTTGGTCCTGCCTCGGGGAGCCCGGGCAGGGGAGAGGCCAGCCCCTGTCTGTCCAAAGGGCCCCGTCCCAGCCGCTGTCTGAGCAGCGGCCATGCTCAGGGCTCCCCATCTGCCCTCTGCAGCTTACAACCCAGTTGAGACAAAGCAAGGACATAGGGACACCCCATCACAGGCAACAGATAGACACATAAGAGACACCAGTCCCCGAGTGACACTTAAGAGCTAAGGGGCGGCCAGAGCTGGGCCCAGTGAACCAGGAAGGGTCCCTGCCGAGGGAGGTGATTCAGCGCAGTCTCTTGGGGCAGGTCTGGGGAAGAGAGTGAGGAGAGCGCCTGGAGCAAGGGAAAGGGGCCCAGGGAGACAGCCAGCCAAAGGAGGGCGCTGCCCTGAGAAAGGGGGGCTCCCAAGGCAGGGGGAGCCGGTGGAATGGGGCTGCAACTCCCTTCCCCACCCGCCCTCCCAGCCTCAGCCACGAGCCTGGCCCTTCCCGCGCTCCCTGGCAGCAGCAGGCCAGGCCCCGGGCTGCTTTCCTCCCCGATATGCTCTTCATTGTAGGGTGGGGAGAGGCCATCGGCGGCCGGGCCTTCGCAGTGAAGCAGAGGGGACCCCAAGAACTCGCTCCTCGTGCCCCCACCCCTGGGCTGATGGGCATCTGCCCGCCCCACTGTGAGGAGCTGGAGCAGGCCCTGCCCTTCTGAGAGTCTGAGAACGGGAACCCGAAGCCGTTAGCTGGGGTACTGGGTCCCCCCTAGAGCTCAGCCAGGGCTGCGGGGAGGTCTCCACCAGCTGGGGTAACTCAGTTAGCGCCCAGGTCACTGCACACATCCCCACCCCAGACAGTCTCTCTGCAGAATAATCTCTATGGAAGCCCTAACGTGGCAAATTCCCAACCTCCCCACCACCCCCTACCCCACCAGGGGGTGTGGAGACCCCTCACCCACTCCTGGCATTAGGCAGAGCCCCCACCGCCAACACCAATATACACTCTGTGTCTCCACATATCACCAAGACAGACAGAGCCCCACAGCGACACCCCAAGACACGGTCCCCAGCACCCGCTGGACACTCACAAGCCACAGGGACACGGTGGCGGGGCGGTAGCCACATTCTGAGGACGTTGTTAATGAAGCTTGGGGGCCAGCCCGGGGGATCCCACAAAAGCCCCTCCTTCCCGGGGGATGCCTGAACACAGGCCACCCTGGTACACCCTCTGACCTCGCTCACACCCTTGACCCTGCCCTGGTGCCCCCTGTGCACAGAGGTATGGATGCCTTGGGGGGGGGGGGGGGGCGTCACACAGGTACACAGATGAGTACAAACCAGGACCAGGTGTGAGGAGTTAGTTCGGTCTTATGTTAGGAAAGTGGGCGTCAGCCCTCCCTCCACCCGTCCTGGGGGCATTTGGGCTGTTAGGGGTTGTTGCCGCGACTACCGGAGTATTCAAGAATTCTTCTGTGCCCAGATGTTAAACCTCCTACCCACCCTAAACCAGCAGCCAGAACCCACGCCTTCAGGAGCCCCAGTGTGGAGAGGCAGTGAGGGGTGAGGAGCCTAGCGGTGCAGACTCCGGAGGGCCCGGCCCCCAGGAGAGTGTCTGCGTCTCCTGGCGTCCCCACACCGGGAAGGGCCCTCGGTGTTAATAGCGATGGTAGTAACCACAAGGTCAGGACCAACAGCCACCACGAGCAGGACCACGGGACACAACACTCAGCGTGCGTCCACACTGCCACATTGAGCCACACCAGCCTACCCACTCAGGCAACCAGGGCAACATCTGAGGGGCCCTGCCAGGCCGGACCAGCGCCCGCCACCGCCCACCGCAGGGGCCTCGCCAGCCAGGAAGGTAGTAGTCGCCAGGCAGGCAGCTAGAAGCCAAGCAAGCAGCCGGCCCCTCTCGGGTCCGCTCGCTCTCTCACACTCTCTCGCTCACTCTTCCTCTCTCTGTCTCCGTCTCTGGGTCAAGCCCCTCTCTGACTCGCTCGCTCGCCCTCTGGGAACCAACCTGCAAGTACGTTCGTTTAACTCAAGCTGCCTCGCCTTGCAACGCGAGTCTGTGTTTTTGCAGGAACATTTACACGTCTGCGGATCTTGTACAAACAAATGCTTTCTCCGCTCTGAGCAAGGCCCACAGGGACTGCAAAAAGGCAAAAGGAAAGACATCTAAGCTAGAGCGTCAGCAGAGAGAGAGAGAAAAGAAAAAAAAAAAAAAAAAAAAAACACCATGCAACACCCCCTACTGTGTGCAGCAGGGCCCCCACCCAGCTCGTGGGCCCCGCGGCCTTCCACGCCCTGGAAGGCTCCGAGTGCTGCAGTGGAGACAGAGCGCGCAGAGAGAGGCAGCCCCGGGAGGAAGCCCGCCCGCGGAGAGAGGCAGACACAGACGGGCAGAGCGCAAGGAGAGAGAGGGCTGCCGGGAGGGCAGTGCTGTCCACTGGACAAGCGCAAGCCTCAGGCCACAGGGTCCCCACTGCTACTGCCCCCCAAAACAGCACCTGACTCTTCACCTGCTGGTGAACCACCCTCTCCCCGTGCGAGGGCGCGTGCCCAGGCCCAGGCCCCTCCACCAGGGGTGGGCTGAACAGGGTGAGACGCCTGGCTGAGCCCAAAGGCAGTGTCCATGGAGGGAGCCCTGGCAGCTGCCCCAGAGCTTGGCCCTCCACGGCCTCTAACCTAGAGGAAGCAGCAGCCCACCTGACTGAGGGGCTTCTATGGGTGCCACGGTCGGGCTGGAAGAGGGCGACCCCCTCGAGGAGCTCCGAGTCCAAGAGAGGAGGGGCCGGATGGTGCCTGACCACCCCCTCCCCCCCTCACCTCCCCCTTCAGCCAACAACAAGCTGCTTCGAGTCATTCAAGCCCACTCCTCACACCACCCTCCTCACCACCCTCAGCTTCCAGACAAGCACAGAAGCCCAGAGCAGTGGAAACCAGTCGGGTGAGCAGGCACCAGTGCCCGGCACCCATGCCAACATGGGCCGGCCACCGGTGCCCAGTGGGTGAGAGAAAGGCAGTGCCCAGCCAAGCACAGGCCAGAGCCCCCTCCCTGATTCCTCCAAGCCCACTCTGCCCGCCCGCCCCCAACGGTTGGACCAGCAACACCACCACGAAATCTACCCATTGGTGCCAATTAGTGGAGTGAGAATGAGAGAGTGAGAACACTGGGGCAGAGGGGAGGACAGAGGCAGGGAGGGAGGGACAGAGGGAGGGGGAGGGTTAAGGGGTCCTGCAAGCGGGAGTTAGATGGGGGGCCCTGGGGAGGCTCCAGGGAACGAGACAGTAGCGGCACCACGTACAAGTTCCAGGATTTATACCGGGATTTCTTGCGCTTTCTTTTTTGCCCCTTTCCCTTTCCTCGAACTGATTTTCTGGAAAATAAAAAAACAGAGCCAGAGAGGAAGGGGGGGCAAGGGAGAGGAAGAGAAGCCGTGAGGAGGGCAGGGGACAGGACGTGCTCGGGGTAGGAGGAGGCAGGCGGCCTCCAAGGAAGAGCTTGCACTCGTGTGCAGGTTGGGGCAGCAAGCACGGGGGTGGCTCCTTCTGCTCACTTCAGCCACCCTGGGGTGCCAACCCCAGCCCTGGGCATGGCCTTGGGTGGAGGGCACAAGCCCCAAGAGTAGGCCCTTTACCCTGCACAAGCCTGGTCCTGTGGGCAGGGGCTAGACAAGGTAGGCCAGGCTTTGGGGGCAAAGGTCAGAAACCTGATTCAATTGGGGGTGGGTGGTGGAGGGTGGGGGGGCTGGCTGGGCTTCAGGCACCTTCTATCTTCATTCCCAAGTGCAACAGCAAAAGGATCCCTCCAGAGGCCCTACCTCTGAGAGTATGGGGGAGCAACTCCACTGGGGGCTGGCACCAAACCAAGGGCGGCACATATAAGGCACCAGCCCGTCCGAGTCATAACCTGGGCTGCGGAGAGGTGGGGCGGGTGTCCTCACAGCCCCAGGCAGGCCGGCAGGAGGGTGGGGTGGGAGCCAGGGAGGTGTGGGGAGGAGGGGCCTGGCCGCACTTGGCAGCTTGCACCTCCCCAGCCTGTCAAAGCCTGCTGCACCCTCTCACCGGGCTCCCTGCTGAGCCAGGCGAGCCCCCACTCCCTGTGGGCAAAGCAGGCCTTTGGGGAAAGGGCAAGGGAGGCAGGCTGGAGCCTGTCCAGTCAAGGGAAACAGCGCTCTTCTCACATGCCAGCCCGAGAGAATGCCCCTCAGAATGTCCTCCCCAGGGGAAGAGAGCGGGAGAAAGGCACCGAGGAAGGGCCAGGTCTGTTTCCTCTTGTTGGGAGAAATGTCAGAAGGAGGAAGGTCTTCGAGTGTGTGCACGCGCATTCTCCCTCTTCCTCCTCTCTCACCCTTTCTCTTCCTCCTCTCTCTCCCTTTCTCTTCCTCTCTCTCTCTCTCTCTCTCTCTCTCTCTCTCTCTCTCTCTCTCTCTCATAGCAATTCTGGAAGTTGGGGACTTCAGAAAGAGGTGAAGGGTTGAGGCCTAAGGGCCTTCAATGTCTCCGAAACTGAGCAGATAGGGTGGAGAGGGAGAGGAGGGAAGGGCATAGGTGATCTCTCTCAGTCTCTTCTCCTGCAGACTGGTCCCCCAGGCCAGCGGCTCACGGAGTCCTGAGGGCTCACTGCCCCCAGGCCTCGCCCTGCTCCACCCCTGCTCCATCCTGACTTGACCCTCCACGCTGAGCCATTAGAAGCCTCAGAAAATGACCGACATTCCATCAATTCTTTCTCCCTGACCCTGAGGGCTGGGTGTCTCTGGCCTGTTTCCCTCCTGCAGGAGGGCATGCACCCAAAAGCATGCCAGCCGGCCCCAAAGCCAACGGCACCACCACAGCAGCCACTGCAGAGGCTGCTTCATCTGACGCACCAAGGCTGGCCTCTCTGCCACCCGCTCCCTCTCCCTGCGGTGGTGATGGGAAGCTGCAGCATGCCAGGGAGCCAGCGTCCACACTGCCCCTCGGCACACCAGAGCCTCGAGTCCCAGCCAGGGATGACCTGAAGACCTGGATGGGTTTTGTCCAGGCGGGGTTTTGTCCCTACGTCTACAGCCATGGTCCTGGAGTTGGCTCCATCCCCTGGCGGCCACCACATGGCCCCATGAGACCACTTCTTGGCCCAGTGAAGTAAGTCATCAGGCCCCTGACAGAGGAAGCCAAGAGCCCCAAACCAAGAAAACAGGCAAAGAGAAGGAGAACTGAAGTCATGGCCACTTACTTTTCTTGCCTTGCTCTCTCTTTCTTTGGTCTGCAGTGGTAGAGAAAGAGGAAAAGAACAAAACAGAGAAGGGTTTAGATGGCGATGATAGTGATAATAATAACAATGCTACTACTAATAAAAACTTAGCATAGTATTTACCATATAACAATACAGCCTTAATCCCTTTACATGTAACTTCACTTAATCCTTATAACAATACGACGAGGTACTATTATTGTACCCACTTTACAAATGTGGAAACTGAGGCACTGAGGTAACATTGAAATGCCCAAGGTCACACACCTGCATTCACATTTGCTGTGCTGTAGGAAGCTCATCTCTCCTATGTGCTGGACTTTGTGAATTCTGATCCGCATGATCTAGAGGAGAAGGAAGCACATCACAGAGGTTAGTGACCCAGCCAGCCATACCCAGGTGGGACACCCCTGTGGCTCCTGCCACTCAGCCCCCAGGGGTTCTCTACAGAGCAGTGACGGGTGGCGGAGTTAGGGGGACCGGGGGCTCTATCAGAAAGAGCCTCAGGCCCACCCCAACTCCCCCAACCCTGCTGACCTCAGGGAGCCCCTGCTCCGCTTGAGGGCAGACACGGCTGCACGGGTTGGCCAGGCTGGGAATTCAGATCCTAAGTTCTCACCACTCCCCATCCCTCCCCTCCCTTCATCCCTTTATCCCCCCCCCCCTCCGCCCCCGAGAATCCCCACCCCGGGTCTCACAGCTCCCTCCTATCCAGGCTGAAACAGACTCCATCACCAGACAGCATCAAACCACTGGCTTAGAAACTCCCCACAAACCACGCTCGTCCAGCTTCCCAAACAGAGCCCCAAAGTGGGAGGGAGGCTCCTGCCACAGGTATCCTCCTCCTCCGGAACCCAGGGGCAAAGGTCAGGGAGCAGGAGGAGGCGGCCGGGGCTTGCTGGGAACCCTGGACTGGGAAGTACAGGCTTCTCTTTCCCCTAAGAGGCGAGGCCTGCCACGCCTCCCGACTGACTCAGGGGCGGCGCTGGACCGGGCAGGCGGGCTCCTCCTCTCACGTGCCCCTGCCCCTCCTCCTCACAGGCACGCACCTGCATGGTGATGTTGTGCTCCTCGGTGGGCACGCACTCCAGGCCCTCGTCGTTGCAGCAGCCCCCGCACCGCATCAGGGGCACGCAGGACGGCTTGAAGATGTACTCGATCTCGTCGGGGTACTCCTGGAAGATGTCCACCAGGGTCTCGATGGGACGGCAGTAGCTGCGCTGGTACACATCCATGAACTTCACCACTGCACGGGAGGGGGTGGCACGTGAGCCCGGTAGGTCGCACAGAAGACGGCCAAGCCGGATCTCCACCCAGCTCTGTAAGGCCGCTCCCGGGCTTTCTGGGAGAGGTACCCGCTGTGGGGCAAGTCCTCCCATACGTCTAACGTAAGTCCCTCCAGCTGTGGTGGCAGTCCTTCCCTGAGCTGTCTGTCAGCACAGCCGAAGACCTGCTTTTATGCCAAAGATGGCAGGATGCTGTCAATTTCCTGCCACATCTCATCCCCCTGCCCCGGCATGACAGCCAAGCCAATTCCCGGGTCAACCCTGATGCCAGAGGACAGTCTGAGTGGGAGTATACCTGTTGGGGTGCTCTAAGCACCCCATAGAAAAAGGAACAGCCAGCTTGGCCATCCTCCTCCCCATGTATGTACAGCCTCTCCACAGCCACTGCCATACCCTACCAACCTACCAGCTACCATTTAATGAGCACTTACTGTATGCTGGGCACTGGACACAGGACCCTACAGTTGACATCTCAAACAATCCTCTACTATGAGGTTCTGGCAGGACCTCCATTTTATAAATATGGAACCAGAGGCCTAGAGGCTGAGTAACTTGCCCCAAAGCCACACTGCTAGGAACTGGTGGCATTAAAATCGGCCTTGCTTAGCCTTCTTCTGCCATGAGACAACAGAGAGGAAGCTTCAGGGGGCACCTTGCCACCTGCCAGACCCCTCCCCACAGGTAGGCTGAGGAGGCAGTGGGCACAGCACAGCCTGGAGTCAGCAGGTGGCAGAGGGCGGGCACACTGTGCAGGCCCTGCCAGCCACCGATAACCCCACCCAAGAGGGCAAACTGCTTGCATCATGGAAAAACGGTGTTGCCACCGCAGCCACAGGGCACTTCTAGAAGCTGGTCCAGAGGGAGAGCATGGCGAAGGCCACTTCCCAGGCTGGGGGCGGGGCCTGGGGTGCATCGGTGCATGAAGGGGTAATTCTGGGCCACAGGGGCGGGCCCTTGAGAATAAATAAACTCAGGACTCTGGAATGACTACTCCAAATTGTGGCCCAGCCTGCCACTCCCTATCACACACACACCCCCCTCCACATAGCAATTCTGTCCCTGAAATGAGTTTCCTCTGCACAGGAGGGGAGGGCAGCACCCAGTCAGCGAGGAGGCAGGGCTCCGGCCGCCACTCAGTGTGACCGCGGGCCAGTCCCTCCCTCTGCACATCTGGGCGAGCGGGTTGGGCTGATCTCGAAAGACACGGAGACAAAGGCTGAGATGTGGAGTTTTTGTCTACCGTTTGCAGTCCTAAGACTCGCTCCCTTTTCTCAGCCCCAGGTAACACGAGGTTCGGAACCTCGGCCCGGCTGCTCTCCCCAGAGATAGCAGCTGAGCCTCCTCCCTCCTCCCTCCTCCCTCCTCCCTCCTCCCTCCTCCCTACTCCCCTCCTCCCTCCTCCCTCCAGGGGAACGAAGGCAGAGGAGCCCGGGGGCTGTGTCTATCCTAAGTGGGTTGAGGAGAATTTGGAGAGATGAGGGAAAGTAAGAAGCGGGGAAGCCACAGATGTGAAAAGAGAGAGAACAGTGGGGATCCCCAAGCCAGTCCCAGGCTTTGCCTACCACCTCTACTTTCTCTATTCAGGCAATGGCCACAAAATTCTTCTCTACCCCCAAAAGGGTTAAGGTAAGGTGTCTTAAAAAAAAAATTTTTATAAAAACAAGACTGGGGATCTGAAGAAGTCCTTCCTAAGCCAGGTCTCTATTGAAGAAGATGACTAATCCAGACCTGACACTTTGTCATGGTTGGGGACAGACGTGGCCCAGGCCTCAGGGCCACAGGTCCCACCCAGGACAGGGGAGTAGGGAAGTCTGGCCAGGTGGCTGACAGCTGAGGGTAGAAAGACTCTGGGTGAGAGTTCCTTGGGAAAGGCTCCCTGGATTCCCCCCGGGGGGGGGGGGGGCAGGTAGAAGGGGACAACTTCACCAGCACCCTGAGCACCCTGAGCACCCTAGCTGCTGCCTCCACGGAGAGCTGTCCCGCTCCGGCAAAAGGCGAGGACACACAGACGCTCGAACATCGGGCTTCCGCTGTTTTCCTTGTTTCTCGAAGACAACCTTTCCCCCAACAAAGACCATTTGTCTTGCCTCTCTCGGGCCACAGAGACCACTGGGAGGCTGAGGGTTAGAGACACAGGGAGCGGGTGGCCTTACAGGCGTGGAGCGGCCAGGAAGCCAGGCCTGGGGCCAAGGAAAGGGCTCCCAGGCCAGGAAGGAGGCAGAACCGGCTGGGCATCACCACCGGCGGGGAGTGCAAACACAGCCCTTGGCCACTACCCTGGGCCGGCTTGATTAAGGTCAGGGAAAAGCGCCTCCAGGAAGACCTCCTCCGAGCTGGGGAGCTGGGGGAGGAGCATGGGGCACTCCGCCCGCCCCCGGGCTGGAGCAGAGGCCCCATGCGGTGGTGGGGAGAGCATGGACATCCCTAGAGACAGGGGAGGCGCCCTACACCAAACCTCAGCGAACAAAAGGCAGGCCGCCTGGGCTTGGGCAGGGGGTGGGGCGGGCGCCGTGGAGCTACAGCCAGCCCTCTGCTGGCCCAGCAGGGAAGTTCACAGCACCCAAACCTCCTCCACCTGGAGGGCTTTCTCTCTCCACCCCCAAAGGAATACAAACTGGGGGGACGGGGTCCCATGAGGCTGGGTCTCCGCACCCCTAGCTCATGCACAGCCACCAGCTCTCTGGATGGCAAGGGTCACAGCCCCTGCACACAGGCCCCACAGGTGAGACATGCTGGGTTGGAAGTGACATGGAGTATCCATCATCCCTTGGAGGAGGGGGGAGGGGGGAGGGTGTGAGACAAACAGACTTCTGGGATACTTGAACATTGTCCTCCTGGTCCATGCTCATAGCTCCCTCTAAGAAACTTTACTGGGAAGAGCAGAAGGAAAAGGCCACAAGTCCTTTCCCTAGTAAAGGCCTGGATAGGGAAGAGCCAGTCCTCCGGAAAGAAGGGTTAACCGTTCCCTTTCCTGATCTCCACCCCAGACCATGAAAGAAGAAACGGGGCCTCCCACCCCAGCCCTTGGGGAGTTAAAGGATCCCATCCAGGGGCCAGGGGGACTCACCTGGGTGGGCTTTCTGCTCTCCTTCTGCCGTAGGCGCAGCCTGGGACCACTGAGGACAAAACAAAAGGGTGAGACATGGGCATGGGCAGGGGGACGGCCACTCTGCCCCTCTCTCCTCCTCCTGCCCCCCACCCCCCACTCCATAGCCCCTGGCTTCTCCGAGGCTTCTGAGTAGAACGAGGCACCACCAGGGGCTCCCTGCAGGCCAGAACCCACCCACCCCCACCCCAGACTGCTCCGATTGTGAAGCCAAAAGAAGATAAAGACTGGCCAGGCATTGGGGGTGGAAAACTCAAAAGGCAGCAGGAAAACAGCAGAATCTCTAGATCCCTTCTCCACAGTTCTGAGCTAAGGGAAGTGAATCTTCTCCCACACCCTACATACACATACACACACACACACACACACACACACACACACACACACACACACACACACACACACACACACACACTCCCCCACTCCCTGATCCAAAGCCACAGGTAAGTATTAAGGTCAAATAGGACAAATTTGGGCTGGGGTAGGAAGGAAGGACTGGGGGCGAGAAAAACAACATGGTGACCTTCTCCTGCTGACATGACAAATACCAGGGTGAGCTGACGCTAGGGAGGGGGCGCAGAGGCCTGAAGGGCACCAGCCACCCTCCCCCATCCAGACTCTCAAGTCTTCAGGAATATCCAGCAAACCCACAGGTTGCCTGGAGGGTAAAAACCTGGGAGGAAGGCCGGAGGGAGGGGAGAGCTCATTTCTCCCCATGCCCAAGTCTCACCGGGGCCTGAACAGATCTCCAACACCTTTAGCTTCACACTCCTGGCCTCTTCCCTGGTTTCTCCTCCCTCCCAGACTGAGGGGGTCCCCAAGTCCCTCTCACCTGGGCTCTTTCCTCAAATGCAACCAGGGAAGTCTTTTATGCCTTAGCAATGCCCAGCCCCTAGGGGGCCCCCTGCACTACCTAGGCCTGAGGTCTGCCCCCATCCTTCCCCACCCCCACCAGCTCATTCCTCCCCTCCCCAGAAGCTGTGAAGGTCAACAAGTCCAACCATGTGAACCTGACAGCACCGGGCAGAGGCTTCTCCCAGCCCTTCCAGAGGGTCTGTCGTTCTCACCGACTGCCCGCCCCATCTCCCCCTCTTCGCGGGCAGAACCTGAATGGCAGAGCCACCCCCTCGCCCACAGAACTGCAGAGCCACCGAGAAGTGAGCATCTCAGTCTGTCTGCCTCTCTCTCCTTCCCACCCACTCCCAATGCACCCCGGTTCCCCTAGCCTTGCCCCCAGGACCAAGGTCAGATAACAGTTTCCAGACTCCCAGCTGGATAGCCTCCAACTGCAGCTCCCTCAGGGGCCCCCCAGAGTGTCCACCTCAGTCCCTCACCCATGCCCAGGACACCCCCCTGGCTTCCCTCTGCCAACTTTCTCTCTGTGGCCTCCATGCCTCCTGGGCCCCAACTAGGAAAGGGGACAGAAACTCCATACCCCCTCCAAGGCCTGGGGGCACAGGGAGGAGCAGTTCTGCGCGGGGAGGGGCCAGGTGCCCTTCTCTGGGGGCCTCTGAAGGTCACGCTATGGCCAGTCCGCCACTCCTCCCCTCCCCTCCCTGCTTGGAGGCCTGGAGCCAAGGCCTTTGTGCCAGGGTCTGAGGAACTCCGGTGGCAGCAGGGACCCCGGCCCGTTTCCTTCCCTGGGCCTCTGTGCAAGGGGCAAGTCCGAGGGAGGGGTGGGAAAGTGACCTCCTCGGTGGCTTAGAGAATCGAGTTGGGTGGGCAAGTTTGAAGTTCCAAGAAACCACCTGCTCCCGCTCCAGTGTCTCGTTTCACTGGGACAAAGTGTGTTTGCAAGGCCGGCAGGCGTGCTTCCCAAGGTTGCCTACCTCTCAGCAAATTTCAAACCGTTTTTCCAAAAAAGTGTAAAGTGGAGTAATAATGACACTCTGTAAACCCTCCCATGGCCCACCCCACAAAGGCTAAAGCGCATCCCACCTGGAAGTGTGGGGGAAGGGAGGGAGGGACGCTGCCTGTCACCAAGTGGGAGCTCTCCACAAAGCCCCCCGTGGGCTCTGGCACCCTGACCCCTGACGGGGATCCTCCTCTGCCTGGCCTAGGGGCTGAGCGAGGTTTGATGGGATTTCTCAGCCAAGGGGAGCGAAGACTAAAGGGATGGGCAGGGGGCTCTCTCCACGCCAGGGAGGAAATGGGGAAGGGGCGTCTGGAAATCCTTCCTGGCACAGGAGGAGACCGGGAGCTGGAGGCGGCCGGAAGGGACAGGGTGGTGCTCCGGGTGCTCCCGCCGGGCTACCTCGAGAGGTCACCTTCCCGCGGAGGGCCGGCGGGGGGAGGGGCGCCGCTCGCCGCCCGGGACTCCCAGCTCGGGCCGCGGCGGCTCCGGGAACACGCGGCTGGCCAGGCCCGGGCTGATGTAATCGGCTCCGCGCCGCGCGCGCCCGGCCGGGCGGGGGAGGGCGGGCGGGCACGGAGCGGGACGCGAGCGGGGCCGGGCGGGGGTGGCGCCGCGCAGGTGGCCCGGCGGAGAGGGGGTGGGGGGGCGGTCTCCGCAGCAATCCACCCCGAAACTTTTCCTAAACTCGAGGCGAGGGCCGCAGGGACCCAGCGGCGGTGACAGCGAGCCCCTCTTTGCGCCGGCGCCCTGCCCCCTCCTCCGCGCTCTCAGCCCTCCTCCGGTCCAAGGTCCGAGCACCCCCCTGCCCGCTGGACTCCGGCTCCCGCCCCCGCTGCCCGGACTTTCAGTTCGTCGGGGACCCGCCGGCGGCCGGGAGCAAACTTCAGCGGCCGGCGGCGGCGCAAGCCCAGCCCCCTCGGCCTCCTCCCGCGGCTCCCGCCCTCCTTCCCTCCGCGGGTCGGCCCAGATCGTACGTGCGGCGATCCGGTGGGTGGGCAGGGCCCGCGTGGGCGGTGAGCCTCTACCCCGGTGCCCTCCCACCTAGCGCGCGCCCCCTCCCCCTCCGCGTGCGAGGACGGAGGGGGAAGCCGCGCGCCCGGCGCCCGGGGACCCGCGTGGGGCACGGAACCCCCACGCGCGCGCTCGCACGCACGTCCCCAGCCGCCGGGAGAGGCGCTCGCAGCGGCCCGCGGCGCCGGGCGGGGACGGCCGCTTACCTTGGCATGGTGGAGGTAGAGCAGCAAGGCGAGGCTCCAATGCACCCAAGAGAGCAGAAAGTTCATGGTTTCGGAGGCCCGGCCCGGGCCGGCGCGGCTCGCGCTCCCTCTCCGGCTCGGGCTGCGGGGCGGCCCGCTCTCCTCGTCGCCCGGGCGGGCTCCTCTTCCTCCCGGAGCCGAGGCCCCGGCCAGGGCCCTGGGCGCGCGCGCGGCTGGGGCACTGTCTGCGCACACGGCCGCCTCACCCGTCCATGAGCCCGGCTGCCGAGCGCCGAGTCGCCACCGCGGCCCCCTCTCCTCTTCCTTCTCCTCTTCCTCCTCCCCCTCCTCCTCCTCGGACGGAGGCTCCTCCCGGCCCGGGCTAGCACTTCTTCTCCCGGCTCCGCTCGGCTCGGCTGCCCCGGCGCGGACCACGGCTCCTCCGGAGCGGGAACAGCCGAGAAGTTGGACGAAAAGTTTCAGGACGACGCCGCGAGCCCCGACCCCCTCCACCCCGCCTCCGGGCGCGGGCTGCTGCGGCTCCTGCCCGCGGCTCGCCGCCGCCGGCCGCCTGCCGCCGAGGAGGTGGGCGCTGGGGCGGGGGGCGGTGTCTGTCTGTCTGTCGGTCAGCGCGGCTGCTCGGGTGCGGGACCGCGCGCCGGCGGTCACCCCCAAAAAGCAGGTCACTCGCTTCGCCCCTGTCCCTCTCGCGGCTCGCCCGCCCGCTTGCGCGCGCTCTCCGACCCGGTCTCTCTCTCTTCCTCGACTTCTCTTCGGCGCTCCCGCTGCCTCTTTCTTCTCGCTACTGGTTTCCAAAATCCGGAGTGATTTGGGGGGCGTGAAGGAGCGATCTTCCCAAACGGCCGGCCCGATTGAAGCGGGGGGAATGGGAAGCAAAAAATAAATTAAAAACTGAAAGAATACGGTTTTGGTTTTTTTTAAAAAAAAAAAAATGTTTAAGAAAAAAAAGGGAGGAGGGTAAACCCTAGTTAAATCAATTTCAAATCCCAGTGCGGAGACCCCTGGCTGGTGACTCCGAGGGTTCGCCTGCCTCCTCGCCGCGTCTTCCGACCGAGCGCCGCTGCCGCCGGCTCCGCTAGCCCCCCGCGCCGCGGCCTCCCCGCAGCCTGGCTGCCCCAAGCCTCTGCGCTTCCCAACGCCACCAGCCGCCCCAAAAAAAAGGCCTGGCTCCGCCCCCGCCGCCAGCCCCGCCCCCGGCACGCCCCCAGGCGAAGACGCTCGCCTCCAGCAGCTCCGCTCCGGCCCGGCCCCCTGGCGCAGCCTTCGCCTGCGGACACCTAGTGAAGCAAGCCTATGCCCCCACCCACCCAAGTGAAGGGAAAGCTAGACCCCCACCGCGGCGCACAGCCTGAAAATCACCCATCCGCCTCCCCCACCCCCTACCCCACCCCCGCTTTGCCCGGAGACCCACTCGCGGTATCTGCGGGGAGGGAACAGGAAAGTGAGGTTACGTGCGAACAGACTAGAAAGCTATTCTCCTTTGCTGGGGATATTGGAGAGGGCGTGAGGATGGGGGCATCCAACAGGAACGGGTGGAGATAGGGAAGCACAGGTCTTCTGGAGTGACCCCTGCCCTTCTCCCCCTCTCCGACACCCTCCTCCTCCAACACTCAGTTCCCCCTCCCCGCACTCACCCTGACACTCAGCGCGTCCTCACTCTCCGCTGACGCTGCTCTACCAAGTTCACCCAGCCTCCCTGTGGTGGCCGAGCGCCCCCTAGCGACACACCCCAGCTCTGGCTCAAGAGGGAATGGGCCTCAGGATGAGAGGGAAAGATTTACCCCTGAGCCCTGCATTTCTGACCTCCCAAACAGTGAGGTCACTTTTTTTGGACTCGTGGCCCCATGTGCAGAGAGCTCAGTGATGGGCACAGAGGGCCCCGTGTACCCATCTGGACAATGTGCTCATCAGAGTGAGCTGCAGCCAGCAGGCTGGGGTGACTGGGTTCCTTTGGGAAGTATGGAGAAGGGGGGAGGGGTTCTTCTTGGGAAGAGTATTTAACACGAGTTTGTGGGGCCGAGAATGGGAAGCGTGTGGTTCTGGGGTTAGTCAGCGCCCAGAGGAGAGAGGACCTGTTGGAGACCACGTATGCTCAGTGGAGTCTGGCAGAGCCCAAAGGGAGAGGCAGCTGGACAGACAGAGGCCCTTGTTTCTGCTCCCCCCGCCCAGATGTTGCCAGGGAACTGAGGCCAGGGGGCTGGTGGAGCGGATGGAGGCCAGGGCCTGAGTGATGATTCAAACCTACTCACCAGCACTGAGGAACGTCTGTAGGCCAGCTGCCCAGAGCTCCCACCTGGCTGGGGGCCAAGGGTTCCATCAGCCCCATCCAGGCTCACAGCTCCTCTTCTGAAAAGAATTGGGGAGTTGTCCTCTGCACCCTCAGAACCCGGATCCCTTGCCTGCTTCTCCCAGTTGGTGGCCTCCCTTCTCTCCTCTCCTCTCATCCCCTCCATTTCTTCAAAGCCTCACTCTTTCCCAACTCCCCTATCTTCTCTAAGTGTTCCCCAAGGCCCCCCACCCCACCCTTGCATATAGGACCAACCTGGGGAAATTCCTGGTTGGGCTTTGACCCAGTAGCTCCTAGGCTCCCCCAGGGAACAAAGGGGGGCTCTAATACCTGTGGGAAGAGAGGGACCAATGGGTCGCATTATTTATCTGGGTCTGGCCAGGGCCTGGCCTAGGGCTGGTGTAGCCTCTGTGAACGCCTCGCCTGGGCTGAGAGTGGAAGCCAGGGTGAGAGAGAATGGGAATGCAGTGACTTCCCCCAAGTTGGTCAAAATGATCCAAAAGGGTTACTCCGCCAGCCCCCCACTTCAGCAGTGGTGCTGTGTTTTGGGGGGAGTGCTAGGTTACCCCTTTAGTACTCCAGTTCCGCGGGAGTGGTGTCCCGAGACCCCTATGAGCAGAGGGGCTGGCTCCCCCCAATTCTATCCTACCCTTTCCATCATTCAGGCCTCCAGGCCTGTCTCCACCACCTGGCAGGCTTCCCAGCAGCAGGAACAAGGTCTTTTTACAGTTTGCTTTTTAGTAAACATTTATTTGCTGGCTCGGGGCCCCCTCCCAGGCAGGCCTCCTCACCTAGGCTCCATGCTCAAGCTGCCGCATGGGATACGGAAGGCCAGCTGCTGACCGTCCTCCTCGCCCAACCTGGTTCTCCTCTCAGACCTCCGGAGCACAAGGTATGGGCACCTTGGCACAGTCCCCCTCCCTCGCTCCTACCCTGAAGCCAGCAGAGCCCAGGACAGAGACTCCCAGTGGCATCACTTCCATATCCCGCTCATCTCAGGCTTACCCGGCCTCCGGGGAGGCCTGAAGAGAAGGTCTTAATGAACTACCCTGAACTCGGAAGGAGGGTGAAGAGGTTCCAGAGGTTCCAAGGAGGTGCGACCATTCACTGTCACTTACTAGCCCAGTGCTCTCCCTGGCCTGAGCCAGCCATCCCCGTGGGTGGCATTCGGCAGTGTGTGTTCCAATGCCCTATGTGAGCTCCACCCAAGGAGCCACAGGAAACGGGGGAGCGGAATTGCAGGCTGGCCTGAGGGGTTTTGGCACCCTAGTCAGGGACGAGGTGGGGAGGGGGAGGAGAGGGTGGTCTCCCATCTCCATCTGTTATTTCAGACACACAACCTGGTGGCGACTTAGAGGAGGGGGCTTGACTCTGAACACCGTCCCCCCACGTGGCATCACACGCTTTGGTAACAGTGCACCATCATGGGCCCAGCCAATGCTCACATTGTCATGGAATGGAAAGCCCAATGCACAGAGCAAAGAGCGCAAATCAGCAATCATAAGACCACGTCGTGTCTCTATAGCGCCTTCTCTTCCCAGCAGCCTAATCCACAGACTTAATTTCCCTTCTCCTCGCTCTGTGGGTGGCTTCAGGGCCGGAGTGTTAGGGAAGGCTGTCCCTCCAGAAAATCCCAAGGGCACAGAGGGAGCCAAGATCACCCAACAGCATGGTGTGGGAGGGGGCATGGAGCAGAGAGCAGCCCCCACAGAGGTCATGCTGGTTCCCCTCGGGGACAGCCTCAGCCGCACTCGGGGCTCAGGAGGCCTCCACAGAAGGCTCTGTGCAGTTCAGAAGGCGCCTAGGAGGAAGGGGAAGGTGTGCCAGGGGAGGGGGGAGGGGGGAGGGGGGAGAAGGGAGAGTGACAGAGGTGGGGTGGGAAAGAAGGTGAAAGGTGGCCAGGAGCCAGCTGTGGCCCCAAACAAAGGAAGTAGTGATCGGCCCAAGGCACAATGGTTGTACTTTGTCCCAAGGTCCTGTCACCTCTGATGTTCAGGGAAGCTCTCCCGCCTGTGGGTGTGGGCAGCTCACCTCCAGGCCTGCGGATAAAGGCACAGAGCCCCCCTCACGTAAGGCGAGGGTCTCTGAGCCTTGCTGTTGTCTAAACATTTCTCCAAGTGGTCTCTCTGTGATGGGAGGAAGGTCTTCTCCCTCCACTCAACGCCCGACCCCCAGACACAGAGCAGTCCACAGATATAACCCGCAGCAGGGGCAGGAATACCAGCCCGTAGAATTGAGGGAGTGGGTTCCTCTCAATTCTGTGTGGCCGTGGGTCAGCCTCTCTCTGTGTCTCACTAGTTATCTTTGCAACAGAGCAATGGAGAGACAAAGCAAAAGCCAGGAAGCAGGGCCTCTTTTCCAGTGCCAACACCATAGCCACATCTGGATCTGGAGGCTTCACTCGGTTAATGATAGGTAATCTTGCTGATTGGTAACAAAATGGGAGCCGGGGACGCCAGAGAGGTCAACTCCCTTCAGAACCCAGTCAGGAAAAAGGAGTGAAGGAGGAGGGGGAGCAGGCTGGGGACCGGGCAGAGGAGCTGGGCAGGGTCACTATCTCGGGGAGTGCACATACCCACACCACCCCCTGGCCCATCAGCCAAGCCTCTGCCTCTCCTTCCTGGGCCTCAGTTTAACCCCTAACACCAGGCTGTCTTCCTGGATTGCTTCCCGCTGTCAGCGCCCGACATGTCCACTTCCTGACAGCGCTGTCCTCGCTAACCCTCAGGGTCAGATCCCCATCCTGCCCGTTGCTGCCCCGTCCACACCCCTGCCCCGTCTGCTGGGAAGAAGGTGATGGTACAAGGTGGTAGTTAAAGTCCTAATGATATATCCCCCTTCGAACCTCACTCCTGCCTGGAGCCGAGCTTCATTTCAACTTAAGTATCTTTTCCAAGGCCTGCCAGGCACCGGGCTGATATTATAGGAGGCATAGGGAGACCTGAAGCAGGTTCGTGGAAAGCTCGGGGCTTCGGGCCCAAATGGACCCACGTGGCACTCCTGGCTCTGCCTCTTTTTAACTGTGTGACCTTAGGCAAGCTACGCCACCTCTCTGGTCCCCAGTTCCCCTTGTCTGTAAAACTGACGGAAAATCCCGGCCTAGGAGGGTTGCTGCACAGATGGTTGTGCACACAGTCACCCCAGAAGGCATGATGGGAAAGAAGCCCCTGAGCGAGGCACACGGTGCCAGGAAGGTTCTGAGGCCGAGCAGCCCACCCGGCTGCAGTGGGCGTCGGGAAGAGCTTTCGGAAGGCGGTGATGTAGGATGTGATCCCGTAAGCGGGCACTGAACTCAGCCCACGAGCCCTGTTCTGGGCTGGGCCCTGGGACGGCACCAGTGTGGAAGGAGCTTCCCACGTGGAGGTGAATCAAAGACGAAAGTGGAAATAGAAGCTCTCCAAAGGGGGCCGTGGTTGCGGGGAGTAGGGAAGGCCTCCTGGAGGAGGTGGCAATTGAGCCTTGATCGAAGAACAGACTAGCCAGCAGGTGAAGCAAGAGAGAACAGGCAGGGAAGTGAGGACTCCGGTGGCCCCCATGGGGGATTAGGGTTTTTTCACAAAGATTCCTAGACAAAGCCCACAGGGACAATGATACCCCCTGGGAGCGGGGAGAGCCCCACATGGTGTCCCCACCCTCTGGGACAGCATGTCTGCCAGAGAATTTAAACAAACAAGCAGACACTGGAGGTGGGTCCAGCACTGATGTTGTTTGCCTGGGACCAGAGGAGGAGACCAGCCAGGGACCAGAGCAGGGCCGCTCAGCGGGGGCAAGGCGAAGCAGCAAGGTCTTCACTCCAGCTCTGCCCTCTCCCCATCCCCAGCAGGTGCCCAGCGCGCTCCTGGTGCCTGCCACAGATGTATGGAGACCTGTAATCGCCCTGGGCTAAAAAAGCCAAGCCTCCTACATGTGGGTGACCCTGGCCAAGTCAGTACCCACTTCTGAACCTCAGGCTCTGCCAAGGTCAAAGTCCCCTGAGCTTCAAGTCTCTGTAGCAGCTCCATCAAGCATCCGAGTGCAATCGCTAAACAAAGTGCACGTCTTCCAGGCAGTGCGCCCTCCTAAAGGCTCCTAGAGAGGACAGTGCTGAGCTCGGAGAACCCCAGCATGCGTGTGAAATCTGAGGCAAGGCACCACGTGGTGAAGTGGAGATGTGGTTCCAAGGAACCCATCACATTTCAGCAGGTAGGGAACTGCTTCCCTGGGAGGCCAGAACCTCAGTCTTAAAAAAAAAAAAAAAAACTAAAAAAACACTGGCTTGGTGAACCCTCACTGTGAAAAGCCCCCAGCAGCTCCCCTCTCCCACCCTGCACCTACCTGCACAGCATGCGGTGAGAAAAGCCAGGCGAATTGGGCTCAGTGTTGGTTCACCGTGTCCAAGCTGTGACTTCGCACATGTCACTTCATCTGTTTGAGCCTCCGTCTCCTCGTCTATAAAATGGGAGTCACGGGCCTTCTTCCCAAGGTTGTAGGGGGACACAGCCTGCCCGCCATACCCTCGGAGGTTTGGCAGGGAGGACTTTGGTTTCTGCCAGGGTTATGGATACCGAGTGACAGTGAATACAAGCAAAGCTCCTGGCTAGGTTAGAGTAGGGGCCCCATCATGTCACTTCCCTGCCCTTTCTCCTGTCCCTACCACCCCCCCACCTCCCCACCCCCGTGAGGGAGCAAACTCCCTGAGAACGCAAGCCCACTATCATTTGGCTAAAGTCAAACAGAAAGAAAAAGGAACATGGGTTTATCCCATCCCATCCGCCTGTTAAAAAAAGAAGCCACACGATGCGTGCCAAAGATGACGAGGGGTGGGGTATGCTGGCCGGGTTCCTGCTTTCGCCTTTCTTTGGAACAACTGTGTCACCAGGTGGTCACTGAGTTGGCTACAATGTAGGTTCCTTCAGGGAAATCCTAGGGAAAAATGAGAGAGGCAGGGACCCAAAGCACCCCCCCCCCACACACACACACACACACACACACTTCCTAGCAAGAAGGGTCCTTTCCCTCCTCCTCTAGTGACCCCCTGGGCCTTGGCCGGAAGCCTGGCCCATGACCCAAGCCCCCCAGGACCGTTCACAAAGATAAAGCCAGTTAATGATTGGCCCCTGGGAGGAGTCACCCCCACCGTGCTGCCTGCCTTCCCAGACCCAGAGGAGAGGGCAGGCCATGGGGAGTGGGAAACACACACACACACACACACACACACACACACACACACTCACACACACACACACACACCCCGCTTGGCTTCCAGGAGCAGCCTGGCCTAACGTCCTCGAGGTCATCCATGAAGCAGTTAGTCAAGGGGTATCCCTGTGAGAACTTCGGACCCTGATCGTAGGGGCCTTGGGGGCCTCAGAGGTGGGGCGGGTGGGGATGGACAGGCAAAGCACACCATTTTATCTTGCCTCGCTGATTGGAAAAGGCTCCACTGCTAAAAAGGAAGTTTGAAAACTCCTTCGACGGCCAGATGAACAGAATGGGGCCCAGCATTGTCCAAAGCCATACATCTGCCCAGAGGCAACCCCTGAACTCAGATCTCTCTCTCTCTCACAGCTGGGTGCCATTCCTACCTCTCCAAGGGCCACCTCCTCGGGCTCCAAGGCTGAGCCAGGCACCTTTGGGACACTGAGAGCTTCTGCCTCCAAGAGCTGACTCGCCAGGTGGGGAGCCAGGCAGTGCCAGGGTGCGCTGGGTGGCATGAGCATCTGGAGCAGGCCCGCTGCTGGGCTCAGGGCTCCAGGGTTGGCTCCTCCTTCCCATGTCGGGGGGCTGGTATGCACCATGGCCTGGGTCCCCCGGAGAGATGGTCCTGCCTCCCTCTCCCCACATGCCAGCCTGCTCAGCCAGACCAGCTCCTTCCAGAACAGCAGGAAGCACCAGGAGACGTAAGGTAGGGCGGCTCTGCCTGCTGCCAGCTTCCCCCCACCCCCCACCCCCACCCCGTCCCAAGACCTGGCCCTGGACAGCTCCAGCTCTGAGGCACCTGGTCCCCCAGCGGAGGTGACGGCTAATATAGTATTCAACGCCATTATGGCCCCGGCACAGTTCCCCTAGAACTGGGGGCATGTGCCGAGCTAGGCATAAACCCCTCTGTCTCTGGATTGTGGGGAGGTCCCGGGGACCCAGGAAGGGACAGGGGTGGTCAGAGAGGCAGACAGAGGACTCGGGGGGCTGGAACAGCAGCGATTGACCAATCAGATGCCTGTGCCGGGCTGTACCAGCTGCCTGTCTGCCCTACCCGGTCCACTGTGGACTCTAGGCTGGAATGTGCAGTTCCCAGCCGAGAAGGAGGCCTGTCTGGGGCCCCGATCTACATGCTTCCGTTCCTCCTCCATTCCTGGGAAGACCAGGTCAGGATGCCCCCACTCTGGGGGCATAAGCATAGCCCACACCCACCATAGCAGGGGCCTCACAGGTTCCAGCCACAGGTTGCCAGTCATGGCCAAGCCCACCCTGGGGCTGGAATTCCAGCCCCAAGTGCCCGGATCACAGACAGTGATCAGTAATCGAAGCACTTTCCTTTCACTTTCTCTTTCCTCGGTGTCTCCAGCCCTCCTCTCCTTCTCCCCCCACCCCCCACCCCTTCTTCTCTGCCAGGCCCCCACTGGCCCAGGAGAACAACTGGCCGGTCCCAGTGGGTCCTGTTGGCTGAGTGCTTCTCTGTGCCCAGCAGAAACCTGGGCTTCTCCGAGTCCCCTGGGGGGACCGCTCCCCACTCTCCACTCACGGCTGGGAGCCAGGCTGGGTAGCGGGGGACCAGCTAGGGGGAGAGATGGTCTCCACATCTCCCCAACTCCCGTCAGCCTTCCGGAGACTCAGGGAGAAACGGCTGAAGGGAGATTTCCGAGGAGACGGGACACATTCCTGCCCATGGGGTGCCAGGGGAGTTGGGGTGGCAACTTTAGAGAGTACAGTGAGGGCCTCAGCCCCGCCCTGACAGGCTGTAAAGAGGACAGAGGCAGCACAGCGAATCTGCCTCCAGCAGACGCACCATTACCCTGGGGAGCTGCTCCTCCCCACAGTGTGAGCCTCTCTCCACCACGATCCACCAATCTCCTCTTCCCTCAGGTCTGCAGGCTGAAGGCCACGGGAACTAATACACACACACACACACACACACTCACTCACACACTCACACACACACTCACACACTCACACTCACACTCACACACACTCACACACACTCACACACACACTCACACACACTCACACACACTCACACACACACTCACACACACTCACACACACACACTCACACACTCACACTCACACTCACACACACACACACTCACACACACACACACTCACACTCACACACACTCACACACACTCACACACACTCACACACACACACTCACACACACACTCACACACTCACACTCACACACTCACACACACTCACACACACACACTCACACGCACACACTCACACACACACTCACACACACTCACACTCACACACACTCACACACACACTCACACACACTCACACTCACACACACTCACACACACACTCACACACACACACTCACACACACACACACACACACACTCACACACACTCACACACACACTCACACACACTCACACACACGCTCACACACACACTCACACACACACACTCACACACACTCAGACACACTCACACACACTCACACACAAACACACACACACACACACACACACACCACTACCAACTCTGATGGTGCCCCACGGAGAGGAGAAGCGTGCTCCCAGAAACCCAGCTGTTCCCGGCAAGCCAGTCAGGGCTGGGAGAGGCTGCCCCCAGCCCTGCCGGAGGGGTTACCTATGCTTTCGAAGTAACCATTTCTCCCTGAGTCTCCGGAAGGCTGACGGGAGTTGGGGAGATGTGGAGACCATCTCTCTCCCTAGCTGGTCCCCCGCTACCCAGCCTGGCTCCCAACAGTGAGTGGAGAGTGGGGAGCAGCCATGGCCCCTCACACAGAGCCCCTACGCCCTGGCATTGAGCACTGCTGCTTCCTGAGCAGCTCCTCGGATGTCCCCATGTGGGGCCATGGCTGGGAGTCAGGACAACAGAGTTCAAAACCAGGGATGGTGGCTGCCTTGCTGTGCGACCCGGAGCAGAGCACCGCCTGCCTCTGGCCTCCATGTCCTCTCAGAGAGCAAAGCCTTGGCTGGTCTCTAACGCTCTGGTAGGACTCCTGTCCCTGGCATTCGGGAAGGGGAAACGCTGTGAGGCCTGAGCTGTGGACACTCTGGCCCGTGGCCTGGCAGGCAGAGATGGCGGGAGGACAGGGAGCCCCTCCCAGGACCACCTCTCAGAGATGCTGTGGAGATTCCTGCCGTGCACGTGGGAGGGGAGGCAGAGGGCCGTGTGCCCTTCCGCCGGCTGTCTGATAAACAGCCCGGGCTTTCCTATGGCCGTCACCCAGCCAGTGGGATCGGAGCGAGGATTTAAGTCAGATAAGCGAGGCCTACCGAACTCATCGGCTCCGGGGGATTTATGGGCCATAGCGGCAGGATGTTTACTTAGAGACTTCTAAGCCGGCTCCTCACCTGGATGAAATGTCAGGGAGCAGGAGAGAAGGGGAGAGAACGGCGGAGAGGTGAGAGAGGGTGTCAGCTCCTGTCCCCCCATCTCCCCCCCCCCACCCCGTTTGGAGCAGAGGTGGGTGGGGTGCCTGTGTTCTGATCTGGGAGCTGAAGTGAGGGAAGGAATTTGTCAGGGGTGTGGTGGGGCCAGGAGCAGGGCAGCAGGGGAATGGAATGAGAAGGCTGTCAAGTGGCAAAGCAAGTGTTTGTGGGAAATGGAGGGAAAGACCATTCCCTGTGGGGAGGGGATGAGAGGGCACTTGGCCCTGGGCTCCCTGCCGGGCACCCGCGCCACACTCCAGGCACGGCAGGACCCTGGGGCAGAGCTATGCCTCCATGGCGGCATCAGCTTGGGCAGGGGAGCCCAGAGCCACTGTTTGAGTAGAAATGGCACCCCCAGGCACTGGGAAGGGGAGGGCTGGGGATGCCCCCGCGGCTGGCTGTGAGGACCAGGGGCTTCCTTGGTCTGCCACAACACTCCTACCAATCCTGCTTTTTCTGTGGCTGCTCCCCACAACCCCCCCCCCCCGCAATCCCTCCGCTGAGAGCAGCGGGTACAGCTCCAGGAGAGAGTCTGGCCGGGCACGTGGGCAGATGGGACAGCTCTGTAACGCATTCCTAGACCCTCCTCTGCTGTTCAAACCAGGAATCTCTGATCTTCTAAGGACTTAAGGCAGTGGTCGGCAAACCGCGGCTCGTGAGCCACATGCGGCCCTTTGACCCCTTGAGTGTGGCTCTTCCACAAAACACCACGGCCTGGGCGAGTCCATTTTGAAGAAGTGGCGTTCGAAGAAGTTTAAGTTTTAAAACATTTGGCTCTCTAAAGAAATTTCAATCATTGTACTGTTGATATTTGGCTCTGTTGATTAATGAGTTTGCCGACCACTGTCCTCAGAGAACTGAGGCTGAAACCCAGCCAGGAAGGAAGTGCCTTTTGCCCTCTATACACCTTCTTCATTGCTGCAGTGAGGACCAAGTAAGGAGAAGAATGAGAAGAGTGGAGCAAGCCCCCCAGATGCCACAGCCAGATGATGGGCAGAGGGTAGGCCAGAGTACCACCCTCCCCATATGACTTAAAGCCCCTCTGGCAACTCCTGGCTGTCAAAAGACAGAATTGCAGTTGCCCCCACACTCCCCAGGGCTGGCAGGGGCAGTCTCCAGCCCCCCGGACGCTGCCTGCCCAAGGGAAAGATGAGAAGTGGAGTTGGGCTGTCTGGTTGGGCTGGCAGGGCACAAGCTAGGGAGTTCCTTCTGGGACCCACAGGCGGGAGGACCCTCCAGACAGTGGGGGGGGGGGGGGGGGGGGGCCTTGAACCCCTTCGGCCTGAGCCCACAGCACCAGCTTGCTGGCACTTCCCATCAGCAGGCTTCAGACGAAGCTGTTGTCTGACTGTGGACACCTTCCAGACCTTCTTGGAAGCCCAGGGCCCCCTCCTCAATCAGGACCCCTCCTGGGTGGCTTACCCAGTGCCACCCAAAGCCTCTAGAGGGCGGGGGAGAGCAGTGCTGGACTTCAGCCCCTGGGGCATAACCAGCCAGCTCTCTGCGCAGGCCCCTGGGACCAGCCAGCTGCCCTTACCCTCTGCTCCTAGGGGAGGGGCACCCTGCTGGAGGCTAGGCAGCCAGGCTCAGCCCTCTAGACACAGGAGAGTCTGGGCCAGACCTGGAAAGGGCTATTTGGAGGGTGCAGGGACAAGAAGGGAGGGTTTGAACAGTAGAATGATTATCTGAGACCCTATCCTGCTGTTCACCTGGGGACAGAAAGGAGAGCAGTGGTCTGGCCCCGGGAATTTCTCCCAGGCTTTGGAATAAAAAGAGTTGCTTGGCCCACATAGCAAAGCTGCAAACCCCCTCCCACTCCCTTCCATCCCCCACCTCACCCCCACACCCCCCTCCACACCCCACACCCACACATACACTCACACTCCCATTCAGGATGATAACTAGAGTGAGGCAAATGAGGCAGCCAGGGCACAAAATTTGAGGAGGTGCTTACTCTCAAGTGCAGGCTTCGCCCTGATAGTGAGTGACCCCTTAATACTGCACCTGTCACCTCACTCCCTCATCTTAGTCCCAGGCCTGCCCTCTGGGCTGCCTGTCATGGGGACTAAAGCCACAGGAATATTTGAGGCAGAGGCCCTGGGCTTCCAAGAATGTCTGGAAGGTGTCCACAGTCAGATTAGGAGAGGGGTCCCTTTCCACACTACCCCTCAAAGGAAAGAAGTAGCCCCTAACTCAGCTAGAGGGGAAGGGAGCAAAGGATGAGAAGGGACATACCTGTCGGTGGCCTGAGCCTGGACCCTGGGTGTTTGTCTGTCTGTGTCAGTGCTGTGTGTGTGTGTGTGTGTGTGTGTGTGTGTGTGTATGTGTGTGTGTGTATTGTGCATCCAAACTGTGGGTCTGTCCATTTCTAGCTCTGTCTTGTTGGGCAGGTGACCGAACCTCTCTGAGTCTCCGTTTCCTTAAAAACTTGTGATAACGATACCTACATCATAAGGTTGTCATGAGGATTAAATGAAATAATATATGGAAAGAGTGTCATATAAGCCCCTGGTCTGCACACAGTAGAAGCTAAGTAAATAGTGTTGGCTATTCCCAGTGTTAATAATACTATTGTGTGCTGCCCCAGCTTACTTTGAAGCCTGATTGTCCACTGCCCCCCTACACATGCATCCCACTCCAGCCAGACACGCCTTCTGGCAGCCCCAAGCACACACAGTGCTTAGCTCTGTATCCTGGTCCATGCCCCAACAGTCATGAAGTTGCAAACTCTTAAAACGAGAAGACTTTCTAGGCCACTTCTGCTCAGTGGTCTCCCCAGAACTCCCACAGCATTTGTCTCTATCTCTCATGCCAGCCCCTCGCATTGCTATTCAATGCATTTAACTTTGTGAGTGAGTGAGTGTGTGTGTGTGTGTGTGTGTGTGTGAGAGAGAGAGAGAGAGAGAGAGAGAGAGAGAGAGAGAGAGGGAGAAAGAGTGAGAAACCTCCAAGCACACCTAATAGGGACTGTATAAAGAGTAATACCGGCCTGCTGGTGTCAGTACCCACAGTAGCCTCTTTGTGAATAATGGTGATAATAACGGCAGATACTGCCTTGGATGGCATCCCTACAGCATGCTTTATGTTATCGCTTTAATCCCCACAATAACCCTGTGACGTAGATTATAATTGTAAAACTACAGCGTGGAGTCTGTAAGTAACTTGCCTAAGGCTATTCAGCAAATGAAAAACAGAGCTGGGATTTAAACTGGCTCCAAAGCCTGCACTCTGGTTTGAGTAAAAGAACAGACCAAAAACCAAAATTTCCCTTTTGTACTCGAAGAAGGAAGAACAGTAAAGCAAGGAAATACCAAAGCTTCAGGCACACGGTTTCAGGGTTTCAAGTCAGAGTTTGCGGGAGGTTGAGTCCCATCACATCGGTTCCGACTGCAGCCAAGCCCCTCAGTCACTGCAGAAACAGGCACCCGGGGTCGGGGTGGATGTTTCCTCATGAGGGTTTCAGAACAATTGAGGCTGAAAAAATACTCATTCCAGAGCGAGTCAGAAAAATTACTTGCCTTGCTCGCTCCATCACCAGAAGGTCCCCATTGATCCTCGCTCTGTTTTTAACTGTCTATAAGAGAGACTTCTTTTCTGTCCCTTGGTTGATCAGCCATTTAGCAACTTTTTGATAATGAAATGGACAACTTCGGTCAGTCAGCAAATAGCACACTGAGTGACCACCAGAAGACCACTTGCTGTCTGATTTTCACACATCCCACCGCCAATCCTTAGCTGTTGTGATAAAATTGGCCACGAGGAATGTATTCCCTCTGGCCCCCTTTGCTATCTTCCTTTTGTCATTCTGTGGCTAAACTGACTTGGAATGTCTACTGCATTCTTCTCCCTGTGACTCAGTTTCCTTACCTAGAAAACAGGGATGATAACAACACTGACTCCACAGGGCCATGGCAAGCACCTCTGCAGGTCCCTACATCTCACTCTCAACAAAGACTTCAAGTGGATCAAACTTCGTGGGCAAAAAGGTAGTGGGAGCTTTATCCAGCTCAACTTTATTTTTTTCTGATAGGGAAGGCAAACCCTTCTGCAACCCAAATGGTTTGTCCCAAGTCACATACCATTTGCTTCCAAAGCACTTGTGAAATCTTATACATCCAAGCACTGGGCCCAGCGCCTTTGGACCAAGGAAATCAAGTTCATTCAAAACACTTTTGGAACTTTCCTTCTTTTTGTGAATTGACCTCAGACTTCGCTCTGTGCCAAACAAGGAAATCAACCTCATAATTTGATGCCACACCTTGTTTAGGACTGAAGGGGGGGGCGGGGGGGAAAGGTGTTGTCATTACCTGTTCAATTCACACTCCCTTTTCTGGGTCACATGTCTTGGCATTAAACAACTTTTGGCTCTTTCCACATACTGTTCAGTTCCCAAGGATGAAATCTTGACATCGTTGAGGAAATTTTTTTTCTTCAAAAAGTTTTTTTCCCAATTACAATATTATTACATTTCAGGTATACCGTATAATGGTTAGACATTTATATAACTTCTAAAGTCTAGTGCCCACTTGGCACCATACATAGTTATTACAATATTATTGACTATATCGCCTATGCTGTACTTCACATCCCCATGACAATTTTGTAACTGCCAATTTCTATTTCATAATCCCTTCACTTCTTTTCACCCGTTCCTCCAGCCCCATCCCATCTGGCAACCATCAGTTTGTTCTCTGTGTATATGAGTTTATTTCTGTTTGTTTATTTGTTTGTTTTATTTTTTAGATTCCACATTAAGTTAAATCATATGGCATTTGTCTTTTCCTGTCTAACTTATTTCACTTAGCATAATACCATCTAGGTCCATCCATGTTGTCGCAAATGGTAAGACTTTATTCCATTGTGTATACTGTATGCATGACATCTTCTTTATCCAATCATTTATTGATGGAAACATAGGGATGCATATATCTTTTAAAATTAGTGGTTTGGACTTCTTCAAATACTCAGACATGGGATTATTGGATCATAAGATCATTCTATTTTAAATTTTTCTCTTTTTTGTTGTTGTTTTTTGTTTTGTTTTGTTAATCCACACCCAAGAGCATTTTTCCATTGATTTTATTTATTTATTTATTTATTTATTTATTTATTTATTTATTTATTTTAGAAAAAGTGGAAGGGGGCAGAGAGACAGAGAAAGGGAAACATCGATGTGAGAGAGCCACATCGATTGGTTGCCTCCACATGCACCCCCACTGGGCCCCTGCAACAAAAGTACATGCCCTTGACCAGACTCAAACCCCAAACCCTTCAGTTCACAGGCTGATGCTCTAACCACTGAGAAAAACCAGCCAAGGCCTATTTTTAATTTTTTTAGGAACCTCCATACTATTTTCCATAGCATCTGCACCAGTTTGCGATCCCACCAACAGTGCACGAAGGTTCCCTTTTCTTCATATCCTCGACAACACTTGTGTTTGTTGATTTATTGATGTTAGCCATGCCGTGGTGATATCTCATTGTGGTTTTTATTTGAATTTCTCTGCTGATTCGTGACACTGAGCATCTTTTCATGTCTATTGGTATTCTGTAATGAGGAAATTTTTAAAATTTAATAAAATCTCTAAAGGCAATTATTTGTTGATTCTTAAATTTAGTAAATATTTATTGAAGCTTTCTTATATACCAGTCCCTGTGCTGGGGGACAGAACACCACAGTAAGCCAGATGGACACAATCCCTGCCTCACGGAATGTGCAGGTTAGCTCCTAAGGAGAGCTTACATGCTGCAAAGAATTGATCCTAATAAAAGCCTCTAATAGCAGATTAAGTGACTTCCAGGAAACAATGGCAGCCTGAACTTGAATGCATTTTTGAGACAGAGTTAGATTCAACGTATTGAAAACTTTGTCTAGAATTTTTGCATCAACACTCATGAGGAATATTGGTCTAGAATTTTCTTTCCTTGTAATATCTTGGTCTGGTTTTGGTATCAGAGTAATGTCGGCCAAAGAATGAGTTGGAAGTCTTCCCTCTGCTATAACTTTCTATAGAATTGGTTTTATTTCTTCCATAAATGTTTGGCAAATACAATAGTATCAGTAAAGTTATCTGGGCCTCGAGTTTTCTTTGTGGAATGGATTTTAACTACAAATTCAACTTTTTAAAGGCAGCTCTAAGCCTATTCAGGTTACCTCTTTCTTCTTGAGTAAACTTCTATAGTTTGTGTCTTTCATGAAATTTGTTTGCTCATCTAAATTGTGGAAATTATTGCAGTAAAATTATTCATAATGTTCTCAAACTATTCATTTAACATTTGTATAATCTATAGTGGTGTCACCACTTTCATTCTTTATGTTGGTAATTTTGTCTTTTCTCTCTTTTTTTTTTTTTCCTGCTCAATCTGGCTAAGTGTTTATCAATTCTATTGTATTTTATTTTATATTTTTATTGATTTTTAGACAGAGAAGAAGGGAGAGGAAGAGAAAAAGAGAAACATCAGCTGGCGGCCTCCTGCATGCTCCCTGGCCATGGGTCAAGCCAAAACCCAACATATGCCTTGACTGGGAATCGAACCAGCAACCTTTTGATGCACGGGACGACAGCCAACCAACTGAGCCACACCAGCCAGAGCTCAATTTTATTGCTCTTCTTGAATAAAACAGCTTTTGGTTTTATTGATCTTCTCTAATGTTTTTTTTTTCTGTTTTCTATTTTATTAACTTTCTCAGATAGTTACTAGTTCCTTTCTTCTGCTTACTTTATGTTTAATTTTCTCTAAAGTTTTTTTAATTTATTAAAATTTAGACTAAAAACAATAATAACATAGGGACAATTTTTTTCATTTATTTTATGCTCTCGAATAACCTTTCTATTTCAAAAGCTCTTGGTAACACCTAATGAGAACACACCCAATAATTCATCCATCAAATATTTATTGAGCACTAACTATATGTTAGATACTATTCTAGGCACTGGAAATAGAAGAGTGAATAAACAAAGTTAATCCCCTCACTTGGCTCACTCCTAGTTGGAGAACACATGCAATAAATGAATAGCTCAATGTATATTTAATACGTCAGGTGGTAATAAACACTAAGCAGTAAAACAAAGCCAGGTGAGAGATAGAGGCTGAGCTGGGGGACTGTACTATTTCTATTTTAGGTGAGGTCAGCAAAGGGCTGGAAGGCCATGACTTGTCTGGGGAAGAGTTCTCCAGGCTGTGAGAGAAGCGAGCGCAATGTCCCTGACATTGAAAAATGCTTGTCTTTTTGAGGAAAGGCAAGAACGTCTAACTGTCTGGGGAGAGGCCAATAGGGGTCAGGACATGTGAATTCTGATAGGCTGCTGCAGAAACGTCACATTGCATGGAGAATTTGAAGATGGTCTCCCAGGGTTCCTCCTCCCTCCCCCTTGTACACGCTCTGTACACAGTAGTCTCCCTTATCCATAGTTTTGCTTCCCGTGCTCTCAGTTACCCGCAGTCAACTGTGGTCCAAAGATATTAAATGCAAATTTTCAGATAAAAACAATTCATACGTCTTAAATTGCATGCTGCTCTGAGTAGGGTGATGAAATCCTATGAAGTCCAGCTCCATCCTGCTCCATTCACAAAGGGTGTGAATCATCCCTTTGTCACGTATCTGAGCTGTGTACACTACCCTCCTGTTAGTCACTGAGAGAAGGAGAGGGAGAGGGAGAGGGAGAGGGAGAGGAACAGGGACAGGGACAGAGACAGGGAGAGAGAGGGAGAGAGGGAGAGAGGGAGAGGGAGAAGGAGAGGGAGAGGGAGAGGGAGAGAGAGAGAGAGAGAGAGAGAGAGAGAGAGAGAGAGAGAGAGAGAGAGAGAGAGGAACAGGGACAGGGAAAGAGAAAGGAAGAGGGAGAAGGAGAGGGAGAGGAACAGGGACAGGGAGAGAGAAAGGAAGAGGGAGAAGGAGAGGGAGAGGGAGAGGGAGAGGGAGAGGGAGAGGGAGAGGAACAGGGACAGGGACAGGGAGAGAAAGGGAAAGAGGGAGAGAGAGAGGGAGAAGAAGAGGGAGAGGGAGAGGGAGAGGGAGAGGGAGAGGGAGAGGGAGAAGGAGAGGGAGAGGGAGAAGCCACATTTGTATAATTCACATAATTTATAGAACTCAGTGCTACCTACAGTTTCAGGCATCCTCTGGGGGCCTTAGAATATATCATCTCGCATAAGGTGTGGCCTTGTAGTCCAAGGACTGTGAATGTGGGTGCCTTCGCTGTGATAAGGTTATGTTATGTGGCACAGTTGACTCTGGAGATAAGAGATTATCTCAATGGGCTTGACCTAACCACATGAGCCTATAAAAGAAGTTTTCTCAGCAACAAAAATCAAACAACCTAATTCAAAGATGGGCAAAGACTTGAAGAGACATTTCTCCAAAGAAGATACACAAAGGGCCAATAAGCACAGGAAAAGGTGCTCTCAACATCCCTAATCATTAGGGAAATGAGCCTTAGCCAGTTTGGCTCAGTGGGTAGAGCGTTGGCCTGTGGACTGAAGGGTCCCAGGTTTGATTCTAATCAAGGGAATGTACCTTAGTTGCGGGCACATCCCTAGTGGGGAGTGTGCAGAAGGCAGCTGATCGATGTTTCTAACTCTCTATCTCTCTCCCTTCCTCTCTGTAAAATACCTATAAAGTAAATTTAATAAAATAAAAAAACTACGATGAGATACCATTTCACATCCATTAGGATGGCTATTATAGAAAGAGGGGGGGGGAGGAAGGAAGGAAGGAAGGAAGGAAGGAAGGAAGGAAGGAAGGAAGGAAGGAAGGAAGGAAGGAAGGAAAGAAGGAAGGAAGGGAGGGAGGGAGGGAGTGTTGCCCAGAATGGTAGCTCAGTGGTTAGAGTGTTGGCCCACAGACTGAAGGGTCATTCTCTCTCTCTCCATGTCCCTGTCCCTGTCCCTGTTCCTCTCCCTCTCCCTCTCCCTCTTTGATTCGGGTCATGGGCATGTACTTGGGTTGCAGACTCCATCCCCAGCCCCAGTGGAGGAGTGTGTGGGAGGCAGCCAATCAATGTCTCTCACATAGATGTTTCTCTCTGTCTGTCTCTTCCCATCCCTTCCACTCTCTCTAAAAATCAATGGAAAAATATCCTCAGGTGAGGATTATAAAAAAAGAAAGAAAGAAAATAGCAAGTGTTAACAAGGATGTGCAGAAACTGGAACCCTTGTGCAGTGTAGATGGGAATCTAAAATGGTACAGGCACTGCGGAAAACAGTACGTATGTAAGTTCCTCAAAAACTTAGAAAGGGAATTATCATACGATTCAGCGATCTGTTTTCTTAGCAGCATTATTCACAGAAGTAACCCAAGTATCCATTGACGAATGAATGCACAAGCAAGCTGTGGTCTATTCCTACAATGGCTTATCATTCGGCCTTAACGTGGACGGAAATTCTGCTCTGTGCTACAATGTGGGGCAAACCCTGAGCATGTTCTATTAAGTGAAATAAGTCAGTACAAAAGGACAAATCCACATGCTTCCACTTATATAAAGCACTTAGAGTAATCAAAATTATAGACGCAAAGTGTCCTGGTGGTTTCCAGGGCCGGGAGGAGGAGGAGGAGAGAACGGGAGTTGCTGTGTGACGGGAACTGAGTTTCAGTTTCGCAGAATAAGAAGCGCGCTGGCAGCCTCGGAGGGCTGTGCGGTGTTATGAATGTATTGAATACAGCTGAACGGTACGCTTAAAAGGGTCACGATGGTAAATTTTATGTTACGTGTATTTTATCCCAATAAAAAAAGTATTGATAAAGAAAAAACAACCAAAGAGTTTTCTTTGGCCAGCCAGAGAAGGGGAAGTAGGAGATTTACAGCAGGAGAAGGAGCCGATGTGCCACTGCTGACTCCAACCCGGAGGGGGCCGCGTGGCAGGGAACACAGGCGGCCCGGGAGGTGCGAGCGGCCGTGGCCGCCAGCCAGCAAGGAAACGGGACCTCAGCACGCCGGTCACAAAGGGCTGGATTCTGCCAACAATAAGAATGAACTTGGAAGTGGATTTTTCCTTCAGAGCCTCCAGATAAAAACTCGGTCCAGGCAACACCTTGATTTCAGCCTTTTGATACCCTGACCAGAGAGCCTGGCCACACCACGCCAAGCTTTGAGCCGCACCACTGCGGGCTAACAACGCAATGCTGCTCTGAGGTACCCAGTGTGCGGTCATGTAGGACACCGCAACAGACAACTGCTGTCCTCACTGTGGCGGGAAGTCATGGATTCCTATCATGTTTTCTCTGAGGTTTACTTCAGGGTCACCCCAATTAGATAATAAGCTCCCGGAAGACATAAACCCACAGTTTCCATGTCCTTACACAAGACTCGCGGACACCCAGAAACTATCCCACAAATGAGTTTTGACTGAAGGCAAGCATTTGGGGGAATTGTCTAGTCTCCTGCACTGCCCCCTTGGAAGGCGGGCTGAGGTTTACATAAACGCCTTAAGGAAAAGCTGCACGCGGTGTCCGCATGGCCTGCCTTCCGTCTTCCCCTCTGCCGGGAAGTGCAAGTTGCTGACAGAGCTCACCTTCCACCCAAAAGCAGCTCCCCGGCTTTCCCTTCCGCTCCAGTAACACCGCCTTGCTCTGAGCCTTTGACTCACACTTAATCCCCGATCCCACCCTCCCGCAGCCAGAGTCCTAGGGGTTCATGTTCCAAACGCCTCCCCATAAACCCAGCCCTTGTGCTCGCACCACCATCAGCCTCCCTGAGGCCTCTTCGGCTCTCACCGGCATGATGGCCAGGGCTCCCTGAGGGCTTCCCCAGCCCCCTTCCCTGCCTCAGACCCTCCCTGGCCACCAGCACCTGGCAAGTCCCCATAAGATAACACCTGGCACCTGTGAACTCCTCCTCTAACACCTCCATAGGCCCCTCATGGGTCACTCAGGTAAACTGGGGGGGGGGGGCCAAACCAGCATCCTGAGAGCAGGGGCCGTGGGGGGAGCATCATTGGTGCTCCGTGTCTGTGTGTGGCTACTCGCGATAATGGCCGTGAGCATGAGAACATGGAGGCCTCCCTTCCCTCCAGGTCAGAGAAGACCAGCCTGGGTTGCCTTTCTCCCACGCTCCAAAGACTTAATCAGAAGCAGGGGAGAGCCTTAGAGCATGGAGCGTATCTACTCTTCTCTCTGAGCCTACTGCCCCCAACCTCTCCCCACCCCGGGGAGCCCCGGCCAGCATGCTCCCACCCAGGCACTTCCTTATCAGTATCAGCTGTCAGATCTTTTGTTCGTGATAAAGGGCTCCCTTCCCGAGGGGCATTTGCAATTTCATAAGCAGACAGCCTTAAAGAGGCAAAAGTTAATGGTGGGGTTTCAAGTATCAGTTGTTGGAGGAGTGAGATGTTTGGATGGGATATGAAGCTTTGCTCTTGCATCCAAAAATGGGGCATCCATGTGGCAGGACTGATGCCCATACAAGAATGCCATTGACCACGTGTCCCTGCCCCCCGCAACTGGGGACAGAGCAAGAACCCCCCCAAAAATGGTCAAGATTCAGCGTCTGGAAGGAATCCCTAGTGAGATGATGGAGAGGACATAGGCTGGTTGTGGGATGTGGAGGTCTTAAAAGGCTACAAGGAAAGCTCCTCTCTGTCTCCCGCTTCTCCCGCATCTTAACAGTCAAGCTGAGTTGGGGGAGTGAGGTCACTCAGTGTAGAAGCACAGGG
Organism: Pipistrellus hanaki; assembly: GCF_964339955.1. Lineage (NCBI taxonomy): Eukaryota > Metazoa > Chordata > Mammalia > Chiroptera > Vespertilionidae > Pipistrellus > Pipistrellus hanaki. The sequence continues at coordinate 12,967,687 of NC_140509.1, read as the reverse complement.
AACGCACCTATGGTCTTGCTCATTCTTATGCCCTCACCCTCAATACCACCTCCAACGAGAGGGTACCCCCCTTTCCCTCAGTCCAGCCCACCTCCAGGAGTGGGCGATGAAGAAGAGACCTTCCAAATGCATCATCTCTCCCTCTTCTGTCTGTCCTGGTCCCCCTGCTGACGCCCAGGAAAGGGGGCTTCTGTGCAGCCCTTTCCTCCCATGATTGTAGCCCACAGTTTCCTGGACCCAGAGAGGGGGAGCGTGTGTGTGTGTGTGTGTGTGTGTGTGTGTGTACGCACGTGTGTGCTTGCGGGTGGGGGGTGGTAATGGAAGGAGGAAGGGAGGAAGATTGCGCAGCTGGGTGGGGGGACTGGCCTTCTGGCATCCTGGGGGAGTCTTCCTCCTTAATTGCTTGAGTTCTACAGCTGTCATCGCTAACGAGAAATTAAAAAGCGCCCTGACCCCTGCCCCCACCCCTGCCCCCACGGCTCACAAGTGCTCCCTCAGCACGTTGCTCTTGGAGAAGCACCCAGCGGAAGATGCTGCGGACACACAGCGTGCCTGGGCTGGCTGCTCCCAGCCCCTTAGAGGGGTAGGCAGGGGCCACGGCAGGGAGGGGAGGTGGAAGTGGGCCCCAGAGTCCCGGCTCCTGCTCTGGTTTTCTGGACGACCCTAATTATTTTATATATCCTGCTTCATAATCCCCACAGCTCTTCTGGGACTTGTCAAACTTCAGGCCAAGATATGGAGTCTGGGAAATAGGTCCCTGGAACTGCAGATTAAAGATCTGCACTCAGCCGCCCTGCACAGCGAGCAACTATGTAAAGTGCGGGACAAAGAAGGACGGGTCCTCCCCACAGCAAGAAGGCTCTCAGTGAACCCGTGGAAGGATTGCCCGGCTGTCTCTCAGGCTGCACCCAGAGAGGCAGACTCCTCTCTGAGGACAAGGAGCCTCGGCTCAGCAGTGCCCACAGGAGTCTGTGTGATCCGGCCCTGCCTGCTCTCCCACCCCACCCAGGACTCAAGGCCTGGCACGAGCTTAATTGCTCTCAGAGTGGGCTTCCCAGCACCTACAGAGATGACACCATCCTCGCAGCTCCTCCCCTTCTCCCTCCCCTCCTCCCACAAGGACCACTGAGTTTTCATAGGCAAAGTGCTGTGTTCTAACGCCTTCCTTCCACATTCGCCCCCTGCACCTCCTCGCACAGTTCTACACGGTACAGCTAAGTGGGGACGTTGTGTGTCCAGGCGATGAATGACCTCTCCCGAGAGAGCCTAGTTCTTTCACCTTAAATAACACTGCCATGAACATCTTTGTTCACATAGTTGAGTGAATATTATTCTTGAGTATATTTGCTATTGTTCTCTCAAACTTGTTTAGATACTGTGGAGATTCAAATTGCAGTAAGGGGATTTGTTCCAGGATCCCCCACAGATACCAAAATCTACAGATGCTTAAACCCCTTATATAAAACTAGGGGCCCCGTGCACGAATTCGTGCACGGGTGGTGTCCAGCTGGCCTTTCCCAATGGGGGCTTATTGGAGGTGGGGCTAGCTGGGGAGAGGGACCACAGGAAGGATCCAGGGCATGTCTCACTCAGTCCCGATCGACCAGACCTCAGCAGCAAACTAACCTACTGGTGGGAGCATCTGCCCACCAGTGGTCAACGCACATCATAGCGAGCAGTTGAGCATCCTTAGCATATCATTAGCATATTATGCTTTGATTGGTTGAATGGACGACTGGACATTTAGCATATTAGGCTTTTATGATATAGGATGACCCATGCAGAGCCTCCTCCCGTATACTTTAAACCATCCCTCAATTACTTACATTAATAATACCTAATACAATGTAAAATGCTATGTAAGTAGTCATTTAGGAAATAAAGATAAGGGATAAAGGTCTGTCCAGTGCGGATGTGACCATCGCAGGCCTAATATACAGCACATCTCAGCAGCACCCAACTTCCTTTTTAACATCTTCCACCTGCAGTTGGGTGAACGAGGATGTGGCGCCCACCGACCCAGAGGGGCCCCTGTATTCCTCACGCCAGCGTGGCTGTCGCCTTCGCAGATTTTCTCAAATGCCAGGCCCCTATCAGACAGCAACCATCCTCGGGAGGTCTGTGTTGTTTTGACGTTTCTAGTGTTACAATAATGCTTTCCAGCTCAAAATGATTGAGTATCTCTGCCCATGAAGACAACCAACTGCTGCCACACACAAGTGGTTCCCGAATCAGGTTAATTCTACGTTCTGGCCAATCGTCCATATAAACCCATTTTTACTGGAGTCAGAATGTTTTCGACGCTGGAGATACACAGAGCAGGTGTCCGTGTGGCAGCAATGCACACTCAGGGGAGAGGAGGGAGCCCTGCCTGGAGAAGGTGCCCCCCCCCCCCGCCCCTCTCTCCTTGCCCTGAACACCCTGCAGGCAGCGCCCTCTCCCCACCACTGCTGGGCAAGCCTGACTCACGCGCCTTTGCGTCAGCCGGCCTTCGGGAAGTGTGCACCTCCACAGAGGTGGAAGGTACTAGGAGAAAGTAAACAGTCGGGATTAGTGGGTGTGAGTTTGATTCAGGGTAACTGATCGTGCGAGGCCACTTTAAAAATAACGTAAGCATGCTCCGGATCAAGCCGCGGGCAGGATGCCGGCTGTGCACCCTGCCCTGTGGAGGGGTTGTCAGATAATTAAGAGATGTTATGAGATACGGCCCCTGCCTCCGTGATGCTTCTAATCAAGCTGTGGGCCGGATCTCTAGACTCCGCTATCGCGGGCTCCCGTGGGCCTCCCCCTCGGCTGGGCTGAGGCTCTGAGTGCCCCTCCCTCTCCCCCACACTGTTCTCTAGCCAAGCTCTGTCCTCACACCTTCCCCGCGTGTCCCCCACAGGAGTAATCCGCTTCGAGTTTGGCACATTCCTGTGCGTGTCACTGATAGTCTTGCTATGACAATGTCAAAAGCACCCCCCACCCTGTCCTCCTCCCTCAGCTCCCTTCCTGGCCTCCCCATTATCTTTTGGGGGCCCCAGTGTTTCTGACTTATATCTATCCCCAGCCTCCTCCCCAAACACGGCGCAGGGGAACTCAGGATGGAGGGGGGAGGGAAGGGTGGACATGCCTCCACCATCTGTATGTTCTCAGCAATCAGTCCTCCCCCGCCGCCTCTCAAGCTGGGGGTGGGGGGTGACTGCTGAGTCAGGATATTCCTCACATTCCCTCCCTTCTCCCCTGCCAGCCCAAATGCCACAAGCCCTGCCTCTGAGTGACCGGCCACCGCAGCCAAACGTCTGCTCTCCCCACCCTGACCCCAGCCCAAGACCAGCCCTCCTCCCTCACACCCAAAGCAAGGAGGTCATACTGCCCACTCTCCTTCGGGGCCCTGCTGGAGGAGGGGCGGGGGGCTAGACTGCTTCCTGCTGCCCACATTTCCCGCCCTCACCGCGGACTCACGGGATCTGCTGCCACTGGTCAGGAAAGGAGAGCCAAGGTGGTGGGGAGTCAGGAGCAGGCGGCCCCTCAACGCACAGCCAGCTGGGTACCACACAGAGGCACAGTCACCCCTCAGGAGAGACCCACGGTGCAAAGGCCAGCCTGGAGGAAAGCCCCAGGGAAGATGTTCAATCCCCGGGACCCCCCCAGCCTGAGGCCTTGCCCTGTCCTCAGGGAGCTCCTCGTCTGATGAGGGAGACCCCCAAAGACCAGTGGGCGAGGGAAGGAGGCTGCTCCCTCTCACCAGCATATACTAGTAACTGACGTATAAATAAACAAAGACTCCAAAGTTCAAGGGCAAAGCTGTCTGAGTGAGCCGGGAAGGGGTAAGCAGCACAGGAATAACCAGCCGGTCAGACTGGTCTGAGCAGGAAAGGAAGGCTTCCTGGAAGAGGAGAGCTTGGGGCACAGACACCCTTTCTGGAGGCTCAGAGGTATGCAAGGTAGATAAGCCGCTCTGGACAGTAAGGCCCAGGCAGAAAGAGGGTCTTCCGCGGGCACCGGGGCTGGGAATGCGCCCTTCCAGGGTTGGCAATGCCACAGACCCCTCCTTCGGACAGTGTGGCGTTGGCCACGGGACGCCAAGGATGGCCCCAGCAGGGTGTGTGACGGCCCCGTCTTCAACTTTAGGCTCTGCAGTCAAACAAAGGACCTGCATTTTCATCTTGCCCTGGGCCCACAGGTCCCGCAGCAGTCTTGTCCGCCGGCTCAGAGAGTCGGTTTTCCTCTGTGTTTTCTCTCTGGACAAGCCCCTGTGGGAAGGGAAACAGGCGGGGGGCCGGAAGGGGCTTGGTCCCCACTCCCCAGGTGCCCACTGCTCCTAGAGGCTAGGTGAGGGCGGAGACGGGCCCCCCTGGCGCCGGGGCCTGAGCCTGGCTCTTGGCGCGCGCAGGTCCCCGGCCTGACCCTTGGCAGCCAGCGGCAGCCCACTCAGCCCGCAAATGGCCTCATCGCTTGGAAGCCCAGCAGGATCATTTCACAACCGTGTGCACTCGATGGAGCCTGTTCTTGGAAAGCTGGGGACGGGACAGCTCAGCCCTGGGTGTGGGAAGGGCCTGGGCCCCTGAGGTCTGCCCTTGAACAATAAACAACCGCGGGCCTGCTTGGGTAGGCGGGGGTGAGGGGACAGGGCGTAGCCAACGCTCTGTGGCTAAGGGAAGACGGGGTCCATTGCACCCGCCCGCCGCCGGAGGGGCTGGGATTCAGGGACCTGAGGCACGAGGAATGTGGCGTGGCAGAGGAGGATGGTACAGCCCAGTGGGCTGAGAGGGGGCTCTGAGGGCAGGGCACTCCCGTGGCTGTGACCGCTTCTGGCTCCCACGAGCACACCACATGCGTTTAGGAAGTAAACTCGCAGAATTGAGAGTCAGGGGAGGCAGCATCCTAGAGATACCCCTTCCAGATGACTTATTCTTGCACAGCTGGCATCTGGCCTGAGCTGGGACCACAGGAGGGTCCGATGTGCAGGGCACACAGAATACGGTGAGCGCGCTGAGCAGCAGCACTGGAGCTGAGGGAGAGAGGCCCACGTTCTCAGAGAAGGCCTCCCGGAGAAGGGGCGGGAAACCCCTTTGTAACAGAGGGGAAGGATCCAGGCTTTGCACAGAGCAGGGCCAGGATGTCCTGGCAGAGCAAACAGCCTCTGCAAAGGCCTGGGAGCATCTGGGAAATGAGGACCCCTCCCCCTGCTGGGGGTGAGATGGCGGGGGAGGGGGACAGTGAGATCGAGGGAGGAACTGACTCTGCTCCAGCTGATCATGGAAATAAGCCCCTGTAGAGGGGTCAGGCCAATCCGCCTTTGATGTGTCCATTCTGGTAGCTGCAGCCTGGATGCTCCTGACCGGTGGGCGGGGCCTCGGGGGAGTGCTGGAGGAGGGGACGTGGCTCGGAGACTGTCCAGGCACAGGTGCTGGATCCAGGTCTTAATGAACGAGTCGATGGAACAGTGGCCGATGGATCGATTGATCGATGAGGGTTATGAGTGAGGGGCAGCGCTTTTGTGAGAGACTGGCAGAAGCAGTCTTTGGGCTCAGCCCCCTTCTGAGGGCGCTCTGGAGAGCCACAGGCACACTGCAGACTCCACTCTCCCCGGCTCTCCTGGCCCCTCTGCCTCTAGCCACCGTGTTCTCAGAGACCTTACCCTCCAGAACAATACAAGATTAGCAAAAGGTATTTTTAGGTGCATAATGCATTCATGTCACTGTAACAGCAGCAGCAGCAGCAGCAGCAGCAATACGAGCTAACCCTGAGTGATTGTTTACTGTGGGCCAGTCCCCAGGCCGATGACGTGACGTGTCTAATCCTGCAAGCCTAAGAACACCCCTTCTAAGTAAACACCGTGAGATGCAGAAAGCACTGTGCCCAAGAGAAATGTTTTTAACTTTATTTTGGTTCCCTGACATGCGTTTGACCCGCTGGGAGTCAGAAGGCGCCCTGTCGCGGCCGGGAAGCCACTGTGCCATAGTGTAATTAGCAGTGCTCTTCTCGCGGGTACGTCATCGAATTGTGCGTGTCTTGCTTTTGAGAAGACACAGTTGATCATGTCCATGGCCTCATGTGCAGCTGACCGCCTGCCCCTTTCAATCAGCGGCGGATGCTACGCAGCACCTGTTTCTGTGTCCCAGCCGGTTTCCAGGGGACGGAGGCTGTGTCTCTCGGCCACCAGCCCGTGAGGGAGCTGCGTGGCCACAGGCTGTCCTCCGTCCCCGGGGCTCCCCGCAGCCCCCGGCCCAGCACGTCCAGCGAGGAGCCATAGACACACAGGATGGGTGGGCACAGAGAGCCTTAGGCCTCCCCACAAGCCCGCTTTAGGCGGCAGAGAAAGCAGGGCCCTGGGAAGCCGCTGTCAGCAGCCCCGGCGGGTGGAATGGAGGTAAAAGGGAAGGAGCGGTTGCTCCACCCGCCACGGGAAGCTCTGGGCCAGGGGAAACAACAGGCCGGCACCCGGCCATGCGGACCAGGAGCCAGCTGCGAACGCTGGCGCCAGCCTCCCCCGGCACTGGCCGTGCTCACCTGCCAAAGAGTGCTCCCCCTGCCTTTCCCTCTGACCTCCCGCCGGCCAGGGAGGGCGTGCTCCGCCTCTCTGGGGCGCTGAGGAAACTGAGGCCAGAGGGCCCTGGCCTCCCATGGAGGTGCCGCGCCGGGTCCGGGTGCCCGTGCCCGCCCTCCAGGCCCCTTCAGCGGGGGATCTCCGGGGTGGCAAGGGGCAAGGGGAAGGGAGAAGTGTCTCTTGCCAGGGACTCTCCCACTCGGTCAGAAACATCGCCACCCCCTCCTCCTCTTTTCCCTCGTTTCCCAGGACTTCTCCCCTCAGAGGCCTGCCTTCTCCCTCTTCCACTTCCCAGAAGCTCCATCCTGGGGTCCTGGTGGCCCCCAGATGCCCAGTGACCCGCTCAGCCAGGTGCCCAGGCCCAGCGTGTTGTGTGGGGGAAGGGACAGAGAAACTGTCACTTGTCCCCTCCCACCTGGAGGGGGGCCGGGGGGCGGGGGGGAGGGGGGAAGTAGAGGCCTCTGAGTCTGCAGCAGGGGCTGGAGGATTAGGGTCTCTAATGAGGACCAGGGCCTGGGCTTAGGGAAGGAGCTTTCATCCCACCTGGCGGGGGGAGGGGAGCCCAGGGTCTCGTGCTGGGTTTCCCAAGCCCCGTCTCTCAGCACCACCCCCTCTCCCCGCCTTTGGAGGCCCACGATCGATCCTGCTGGGGTGCAGGTGGGAGACCAGAACAATGGCTGCCCCTCCTGCCCATCGCCCATCAGGACGCTCAGCCAGGGCCGGCCGGAGCCGCACACGCTCAGAACCCCCACTCCCAGCTGTGGGCCTCCAAGACAAAGCCCAACCCCCCCTATTGCTCACCGATACCACGTTCGGCACCCCTGCAGACGGGTTTCAGAGGGGCCTGCCCTGCTCTCAGTGCCTCCTGGTGTGGACACAGTCAGTGGCCTCTGGCCTAAACGGGCGGGAGGGGGAGGTGTGCAGGCACAGAGACCCAACTGCTGCCTGGGGTGACCGTGAGCTTGGCCCCAAGTGCAAATGGAGGTGGTGACAGAGGAGCATGCCCTGGTTTAGGGCAGGGACTGAAGACTCAAGTCCCAAGACTGCAGCTGGAACTGGGGATTGGGCTGGGATCCCCGGACCTGAATGGATCACAGGACAGAACCTTATGCACAAAGGTTCTCAGAGGTGGGAGGAGCCTTGGAGATGGGTCCATCCCACTCCTTACGTTACAGCCTGCGAGACTTCAGACCCAGAGAGGGGTCCAACTAGCCCAGCGGTCATCAAACTGCGGCTCACGAGCCACATGCGGCTCTCGAGCCTCCGTTTGCCACCCTGTTGACTAATGAGTTTGCCGACCACTGAACAAGCCTTAGTAATGAGCACTGTGTGCTGTTAACTCACACAGTCCCTCTTAGGAGGAAACGGAGGCCCGGAGAGGCCAAGTAACTTGCTGGAAGTCACTCCCAGGAGTCTGGCTCCGTGGGAATGTCTGGTTCACGGTCTCTCTCTGCTTGCATCTTGGACGTAAGGACTGAATGTCTCTGGGGTGCAGGGATGCAGGGGTGCAGGAACTGGGTGCTGGCCCAGGAGGTGTGGGGGTCTCCACCTGGCTTAGGCACAGAACTGGCCCCTACCCCGTCAGGAACATCCCAATCCCCGCCTGGAGGACCCAAGACAGGCGGGCGACCTGGCCCCACCACGTCCAGCCCACGCACCGCTGCCGGAGTGCCCGCCCAGCCCTGCCCTTCCAGCAGAGCGGGCCGCAGTGTGGACAGCGCCGCCTTCATTGGTCAGCTGAGCTGGGGCACTGCTGGGCCCTGACTCCTCCACCCCAGCCCAGCCCACTCCCAGTGAGGCAAGGGGACATCAAGTAGCCGGAAAAAGGTGACTGCGAACCCAGACACAGCTTCTCGCCAGCATGCCTGCAGCCGCCTGGCACAGCGCCTCACTTTCAAAGACACGTAGTAACTGCTTCATGAATGACGGAAACACAGGCTTCAGTGGGGCACGGGGCTGCCCTCCGAGAGGAGCAACTCTGATGGGAGAGTCATGATGTGCTACTCAGTATGACACAAGGTAGACCACGTACGGGGAGAGATGAATTTCAGCCGTGGGATTGCAAAAGCCTTCATGAAGGAGACAGCATTGGAGCTTTGTAATAACAGTAATAGTGATAACGATGATGACGGTGGCTTGTGTTTTTTGGATGTGTTTGGCACATTTCTCGGTGATTTTTAAGCATTGACACATTTATTCTTCATATGACACCAGATAGAGATACCAATTACATACCCATTTTACAGATAAAGAAACTGAGGCTTGCCCTAAGTCACGCGGCCATAATAAATGACGGAGCCACGATCTAAGCCCAATTATGAGTCAGAGATGGGTGGGATTTTTACATTCATTCATTTGTCATCTATTCAATAATTATTTGCTGAGCTGCCACCGTGTTTCCCCAAAAACAAGACATCCTCCAAAAATAAGACCTAGAGCATGGGAAGATAAGACATCCCCTGAAAATAAGACTTAGCGCAACTTTGGGAGAAAAAGTTAATATAAGACACTGTCATATTTTCGGGGAAACAGGGTAGTTTGTAGCAGGCAGTCAGATTAATCTACCACAGAACTGGGCCCTACATGCAATTAGCAGGACTACTAGTATAATTAACGTTAACTTAAGGCAGGAAGTGGGTCATAAACGATGTACAGAAGATGGAGGGAGTCAGGGTGACGGAGGCTTTGAAGGATGGGTGTGACTTGGCCCCCAAAGATGGCAGAGGGCCCTCCGGGCAGAGGGAACAGCTTAAGCAAAGACCTGGAGGCAGAAGTGGGAGGGGCCTATACGAGAAGCAGTGAAAGGTGCAGTCTGACTAAATACATGGGAAGGCTGCAGACTGGCACCCCGCGGACCACATCCGGTCCTCGGGCGTGTTCTGTCTGGCCCACTGCGCTGGCCTGCACAGAGTCCTTGAAAAAGGTGCAATCCACCTCCAGAGCCAGAATGTAAACAGTGAGGCTGGGAGTGGAGGAGGATGGGCTTTGGAGCCTAAAATTCCAGAAATGCACCAACCATTGAGAAGCCACGTCCCGCACCTCCCCCCTCCGTCCAGGCCACTTCCCTTGTCCCCGGTTACCTGTCTGGCCCCGTAGGCATTTGAGTTTGAGGACCTGGAAGGGAGCCCAGAGCACCCAAAAGAGCAGCCGGCGTGCAGCCCATGGGAAGGTGCCTTGAGGTCTGATCGCAAAGGGCCTTGAACGTCAAGCTAAAGGACATGGGCTTTGTGTTGGCAATAGCTCTGTAACCACAGGCCCTTCAGCGTGAGCAGTCGGATGGGAAGGCCATGCCTGCAGGCACACGCCTGCGTATACACACACACACACATATACATACACACACATACACACACAGGGACGGGGCACAGTCCACATTGGGGTCAGCTGAATGGGAGTTGGGGGGGACATGCTCGAGAAAAATTTTTACACACGTCATCCTGGCCTCGGCTTCAGATTTCGCACTTCTGTTCCCCCTGCATTCAGTCCCACAACGGTCCCAGCTGTGCCCACACCAGCCCTCCCCCAGCAAGCCTCTTTCTTCTTCATGCAGAAGGGAGTCCCAGAGGTGTCCCCCGGCCCCAGAAGTTCCCCAGCCCCGGGGACAGAGCTGGCTGGCCGGATGGATTTAGGACTGGAATTTCCCTCGAGGTGGGCGGGGCCGGTCAGGTGAGCCGCATTACAGGGCTGGCGGATGAGTGGAAAAATTTGGTCTGTCCCGTCTGTCCCCTTCCCCCAGTGACTCAGGCTCCTGGTGGCAGTGAGTCTGGGGAGGGGACGAGACAGGAACCCAAAGAAAAATGTTCCCGTGTCTCCTGGCTTTGCCACTGCCCTGTCCTCCTCCCCCATTCCACACACGCCCTGCCGCGCTGCTCGCCACAGCCACCGTCTGCCTGTACCTGCACCGACAGCCCCGGAGCCGGCACATGCCATGGTGGCCATACCCCCCTCCCCCACTCCCACCCCGGGCAGCCGGGGGACACGGGTGCCTCTGAGGAAGGCCATGCTGGATGTGGGTGTCGGGTGGTCAAATAAAATGCAAATAAGAATGCAGGACACACAGTCCCGTGCAGCGTTTGAGATATACTAAGACACTGTTTGTTTTGCGTTCTCTCCTTCTTTGCACAGAAGGGAGTCCCAGGACTGAGGACACTGAAGTTCAGATTTAATGGAATCCTGAATTTTATCCGGCAACCCAAGGCCCGTCCACCTTCACTCAGACTCACCCCTTGTCCTGGACGTTCCCTGCTCCGGCCCCTCCCCACCGGGCCCTGCTAGATGTCACTGTGCTCCCGCTGGCCTCCAGGCTTCCCTCAGGCCTCCAGGCTTCCCTCAGGCCTTCTGCGTCTCCGAGAGGATGGTGGCGCGAAGAGGGCCCAGCTCCAGGGGCCTCCTAGGTGCCCACCTCACACCCTCTTCTGAGTTCCTACCAGAATGCCCCCTCCACCAGGGTCTGTCCCTCTCTTCTTCTGGACCCCACATCCCTGGTGACCTTATATTATTCCCCACCACCACCCCCAAGAGTCCAGAGCTATGTCCAGGGAAGGTGGGGGGCAGGCAGGGACTGGATTCCGCCGGCCGTGGCAGACACTACCCCAGGCCCCAGGACAGCAGCCGAGAGGTGGTCCCGGGGAGGGGCGGGGACGGATGAGGGAAGGACCACGGACCCGGCTGCCTCCAGGGCCGGTCAGGGAAGGCCTCTGTGTTCTACAGGGCAGACGCACGCGCCGGTCACTGTGTCTGGGCTGTGGCCGTGGGGCTCCTCCTCCAGGGGTTTGTGGGGCCTCCGTCTGCCCCAGCCTGTTCAGGCGGCCGGGCTCCGACAGGAAGCTCCCTGCAGGCAGGACACAGCCTGCCGGCTGCTGTGTCAGATGCGCTCTGCAATGATGGGGCTGTTTGACTCAGGATTGATGGGCAATTGCCTTGTTGGCAGCGGTGTCTCACCTTGGGGTGAGGGGTGGGTTATGCTAAAGGGCCAAACCGTCCAAAAGACTCGCTCTCTCCTTCATGGAGATTTCCACACCCACCTGCAGCGCAGGGAGCACCTGGCGGGGACCCATTGCCCAGATGCAAAGGCCAATCCCAGTGACTCAGCTAATGTTGGCAGGGTGGCACCTCGAGAAGAGATGGGGGAGTCCCAGAGCCCGGGGGTCCCCGAGCCTGCCTTCCCCTACCCTCCCACCCCCGACACCTTGGCCTCTCTTGAACAGTCGGCTGGGCTTCCGGGAGACAGAGCACCGAGCTGTGGGCCCGCAGGACCCATCTGGCCCCTGCCCCACCCGCGCAAGCCCACGCCACAGCCTCTGCTCTCCTTGTCACAGGGTCACGTTGTTGAAAACAGAGGGGGGACCTGCGGGAAGGACCCACTTCCCTCATTCCAGCCCCTCCAGCAGCATCGAGAAACTGGTGGGAACGAGGGAAGGCGGGTACAGGCCCACAGGGTCAGAGCCGGGAGGGAGACAGGAGGGGGACAGGGGACGGGTGGGCAGCCCCTCAGCACACAGCCGGGAGCACGGAGGCTGCAGGGTAGAGGAAAGTGAAACGGGCATCCCAAACTTTGGCTTCTCGTAGTGGCTCAGCCACCTGGGAGCCTGGGCACGTCTGCTTACTCTGTGCTCCTGTGGCGCCCACGTTCCGGAAGGAGCGCCTGGCCTGGGGCGCTCAGGCCCACAGCAGCCAGCCTCCTCCAGCCCCGACCCCAGGCCAGGCCCTGGGACCCCGGCAGATTGGGTGAAGAAAGGGGAGGAGGGGGGTGTCAGTCACCCCAGGGAGGGGCAGCGGGGAAGGGAAACTGAGTGTGTCCCTGACGTGCCCCAGCCTGTCCCCTGCATCCGGGGAAGGGTGAGAGTGACTGTCGGCTGGGGAAGGGGGGCGAGAGGGGCAGGCTGGGGAGGGGCAGGGAACCCCCGTCCGGACTTGTCGGGGCAGCCGGGGGCAGCTGTTTCCGGCTGATGAAAGGGCCCTGATTGATATGGCAGCGGTGACTGACGCTCACCCCCAAATGTGAGCCCTCCCCACCCGCCCAGGCTGTGCCCGCCCAGGGCCTGCTTTAAGGACAGACAGAAGATGAGAGTGCTGCCACTGGGGACCATACCCCAAAGAAATCGGGGAATCTTCCCCACCCCGGGCCAGCAGGAGGGAAGGCAGGCCTGGGCCAGGACCGAGGCTCACGGAGTTCGGAAGAGGGGCAAGGGCTTGGACACACGCTTTTGAATACTCATTTACAAATGCACAGACAGATTCTATCTACACCCCCACCACCACCCCCAGGATGCAGGGAGGCGAGCAGGGATTGCTGTGGAACATTCATTTTACAAACTGTCTAGTCACCTGCCTTTTGCCAGGCCCACAAAATAATAGCTAACGTCTCCCGAGCATGCCCGGTGTGCCAGGCACCCTTCTGAGACCTTTATGCTCACGTCCGCATTGACTCCTCACCACCCCCATTTTATTTACTTATTTCTATTTAAATATATTTTTATTGATTTCAGAGACGAAGGGAGAGGGAGAGAGATAGAAGCATCAATGATGAGAGAGAATCACTGATTGGCTGCCTCCTGCACGCCCTCTACTGGGGATCCATCCAGCAACCCATGCATGTGCCCTTGACAGGAATCGAACCCAGGATCTTTCAGTCTGCAGGCAGACACTCTATCCACTAAGCCAAACCAGCTAGGACATCACCCCCATTTTATAGGTGAGGATGTAGAGACATACAATTTTCCATTTTAGCCCTGCCCGGGTAACTCATTTGGTTATAGCATCATTCCAATACGATGTTTCTCTCTCTCTCTCTCTCTCTCTCTCTCTCTCTCTCTCTCTCTCTCTCTCTCCCTTCTTTCTCTCTAAAAATAAATAAAACAAAATAAAATTTACCATGTAACTCAGTTTAAGTTTATAGTTCAGTGGCAGTTTTTAACTTTTATAAAGTCCAATTAACCTCTTGTTTCTTTTTCTTTTTAATCTTCATGGTTGAAAGTATTACACATGTTCCCTTTTCCCCCCATTGACCCATCTAGCCCACCCGCCCCCCGACCCAGGCCTTCAACACACTAGTCTGTGTCCATGGGTTACACATAGACTAGTATATGCATACAAATCCTTTGGTTGATCTCTTCCCACCCACCCACCCCTGCCTTCCTCTGAGATTCGTCAGTCTGTTCCATGCTTTTCTGTCTCTGGATCTATTTTTTTCATCAGTTTATTTTGTTCATTAAATTCCACATATGAGTGAGATCATGTGATCCTTGTCTTTCTCTGACTGGCTTATTTCGCTTAGCGTAAAGCTCTCCAGGTCCCTCCATGCTGTCTCAAAGGGTAAGGCATCTTTCTTTTTTCTGCTGCATCCTATTCCATGGTGTAGATGTATCACAGCTTTTTTATCTACTGATGTACACTTGGACTGTTTCCAGATCTTAGCTAGTGTATATGTTCTTTCTGATTGCTGTTTCAGGCTTCTTAGGATATATTCCTAGAAGGGAGAACACTGGGTCAAATGGCAGTTCCATTTTTTAACATCTATAATAATAAAAGCATAATATGCCAATTAGACTGGACAGTCATATGGCCTTCTGGATGACCTTCCAGATGAAGCCGGAGCTTAGAGGGCCGAGGCAGCCGCCATGGCTGCAAAGACCAAGTCCCTTGCACAAATTTTGTGCATCGGGCCTCCAGTACTGAATAAATCATCACTTAATCCAAGGTCCTAAAGATTTCCTCCTACGTTTTCTTCTACAAGTTTTAAAGTCTTAGTCTTAAATTTAGGTCTCTAATCCATTTCTAGGTAATTTTTATATGTAGTGTAAGCCAAGCATGTCAAACTCAAAGGCCTACACGGGCCAAATAAACAAGGTTTAAGTTTACATGGGCCACAAAAAAACAAAAGCTTCAATTTTCATAGAAATGTAGGTTTATTTCAATAGAGACGTGCTGAATACAAAGAGCTAAATTAAATGAGTAATTGTTGACATGAAATAATAGAACATTTTACTAAAAATTAATATTTTTTTAACATGAATTTACCAAACACTGGATAACTCCATAAATTCATAAGAGTAACACAAATAAACGTGCTTTTCTTGTTCTCCGAAAGCGAAATATTTCCTGTTGCGCACACCTGACAAGTCAGTCCAAGACTAATGACGTGGCAATTGGCTGCTAAAACATTCACTGCTAGTATTAGTGGAGAGAAATGGTGCGCCTGCGTGTAAGGCACATAAATGAATGCAACACGATTATAGTAATCAGTCATTAGCGAACATTGTAGTTCACTATCAATGATTATGTATAGCAGGCTATTGTAAAAATTAAGTTATGGAATTTCTATTAAAATGTTTCTTATATGCCGTTACATTGGCTGGGCCACAGAAATATTTATTGTGGTCCACATGAATCCACGGGCCTCAAGTTTGACATGCTTGATGTAAGGTAAGATGAGATGCATCACCTGTAAACAGAGATTATTTTACTTGTTCCATTCCAATTAGATTTCTTTCATTTCTTTTTCTTGCCTAATTGCTCTAGTTGGCACTTCCATTATTGTGTTGAATAAAAATTTAAAAAAAAATAAAAAGCAGACACCCTGTCTTATTTCTGAATGTAGGGGAAAAGCGTTCTGTCTTTCACCATTGAGTATGATGTTAGCTATGCATTTCTCATATACGACATTTGTCATATTGAGAAAGTGTCCTTCTATTCCTAGTTTGTTGAGCATTTTTATCATGAATTTTTTGTATCTTGTCAAATTATTTTTGCACATCAATTGAGATAATCATGTTTTTCTTTCCTCCATTCTATAAATGTCATATATTACATTGACTGATTTTCATTTATTGAATCATCCTTTCATCCCAAGGATAAGTTTCAGTTGTTCGTGGTGTAGAATCCCTTTAGTATACTGCTGAACTCGTTTTGCTAGCTTTTTTGTTGAGGATTTTTGCATATGTATGCATGAGATATTGGCCTGTAATTTTCTTGTAGTGTGTGTGCGTGTGTGTGTGTGTGTGTGTGTGAGTTTGGTTTGGGTATCAGGTAATGAATGAATTGGAAATGTTCTTTCCTCAATGTTTGGAGAAGTTTGAGAAAGATAAGTGTTAATTCTTTTTTTAAATGTTTGGTAGAATTCCCCAGCGAAGCCACAAGTTCCTGGCCCTGGATTTTCTTTGTTGGGAAGGATTTGATTATTAACTCAACCTTTGTAGTTTTCATACATCTATTCATATTTTCTTCTCTTTAATTCAGTTTTGAAAGTTTGCCCGTTTCTAGGAATTTGTCCATTTCAACTTGGTTGTCCGATTTGTGGTATATGATTATTCATAACATTCTTACAATCCTTTGTATTTCTGTAAGGTCCTACTTTCATTTCTGATTTTAGTCATTTAGTCTCCTCTCTTTTTTTCTTAGTCGATCTAGTTAAAGTTTTGTCAGTATTGTTGATCTTTACAAAGAATTGTTTGTTTTGTTTACTTTCTTATTGCTTTTCTATTCTCCTCTTTATCTCTACCCTAATACTTATTAGTTCCTTTTTCTGTTAGTCTTGAAGTTGCTTTGCTTTGATTTTTCTAGTTTCTTAACGTGTGTGTGCTTAGATTATAGATTTGAAATATTTCTTTGTTTTAAGGTAAGCATTTACAGATATAAATTTCTCTCTGAGTCCTGCTTTTTCTGCATCCCATAGTTTTGGTATGTTATGTTTTCAATTTCATTCATGTTTTTCTAATTTCCCTTGTGGTTTATTCTTTGAGCCAATGGTTAAGAGTATGTTGTTTGATTTCCACATATTTGTGAATATTTTCATTTTTCTTCTGTTAATGATTTCTAGTTTCATTGCATTGTGATCAGAAAAGATACTTAGTCCTAGCCGGTTTGGCTCAGTGGATAGAGCATTGGTCTGCAGAATGAAGGGTCCTGGGCTCGATTCCAGTCAAGGACATGTACCTCAGTAGCAGGCTCCTCTCCATCCGGGGCCCTTGTCAGGGCACGTGCAAAAGGCAACCAATCAATGTGTTTCTCTCACATCAATATTTCTCTCTTCCACTCTCTCTAAAAATCAATGGGAAAATATCCTCAGGTGAGGATTAAAAAAAAAAAAAAGGTACTTCATATGATTTTAATATATAAATTTTAATAAAACTTGTTTTGAGGCTAACACGTTTATCCTGGAGAAGGTTGCATGTGCACTTCAGAAGAATGTGTATTCTCTTATTATTGGATGGAGTTTTCTGTATATGTTAGGTCAAATTGATTCATAGTGTTGTTCAAGTTCCCTATTTCGTTTTTCTTTTTAATCTTCACCCAAGGATATTTTTTTTCAATTGATTTTATTGATTTTAGAAAAGAGGGAGAGAAAGAGAGAGAGAAAGAGAGAGAGAGAGAGAGAGAGAGAGAGAGAGAGAGAGAGAGAGAGAGAGAGAAACATCAATATGAGAAAGAAACATCCATTAGCATACACCCTGACGAGAAATCGAACCTGCAACTGAGATATGTGTCCTGACAGGACTCACTTTTGATATAAGGGACAAAGCTCCAACCAACTGACTCACCAGCCAGGGCAATCATGTCAGTTTCTGCTTTATGTATTTAGGGACTCTGTTTCTAGGTGTGTATAGTTTTGTGATTGTCACATCTTCTTGCTGAATTGAACCTTTCATTAATATATAATGTCCTGCCCTAGCCAGTTTTTCTCAGTGGTTAGAACACCAGCCCTTGAACTGAAGGGTCTTGGGTTAGATTCTGGTCAAGGACACATACCTCAGTTGCAGGCTCGATTCAGTTAATGTGTCTCTCTCACAGTAATGTCTCTGTCTCTCCCCCTCCCTTCCACTCTCTCACTCTCTCAAAAAAAAAAAAAAAAAAAAAATCAATGGGAAAAATAGCCTTGGGTGAAAAACAAAAATTCTTTATATATATATTCCTTCTTAGCTCTTGTAATATTTGACTTACAGTATATTTTGTATGGCAGTAATATAGACACCCCAGCTCTCTTTTGGCTACTATTTGTATGGGATATCTTTTTCCATCCTCTTATTTTCGATCCCTTGGTGCTCTTATATCTAAGGTGGGCCTTTTGTAGACAGCATATAATGTTTTTTAATCCAGTCTCTGTCTTTTAATAAAAGAATTTAATCCATTTATATTTACTGTGATTGCTGATAAAGAATGGTTTACTTGATTTTTGTTTCTCAATTTCTTCATTACTTCATTTAGTTGATTTTTTGTAGAATATTATTTGATACCCTTCTTTTTTCTTTTTTATTATATTCCTTTTTATTTTCTTAGTGGTTACCTTGAGGTTACAATTAACATCTTAAACTTACAACAACCTAGTTTTAATTCCAACTTTATTTTAATATACAAGCACTCTCTGCTTTATGTTATTGTCACAGATGATATCTTTATACTTTGTGTCCACTATCTATAATTATTGTTTTATGCATTTGTCTTTTTTTAATATATTTTATTGATTTCAGAGAGGAAGGGAGAGTGAGAGAGAGAAACATCAATGATGAGAATAATTGATCAACTGCTTCCTGCACACCCCGAACTGGGATTGAGCTCCGAACCTAGGCATGTGCCCTGACCAGGAATCGAACTGTGACATCCTGATTCATAGCTCGATGCTCAACCACTGAGCACAATGGCTGGGCTGCATTTGTCTTTTAAATCGAATAGTGACCATAGAAATAGGAAAAGTTTCAAGGAAAGATGATGAGTCCTCAGAGGATGGACATGTGGGTGGGGACTAGAGGAGAAGAGAAGAACCAGAAGAAGAGCCTTCCAGAACAGTAAAGGTTTGAATTGGAACTGACTTTCAAAGAAAAAAAGAATTACTGTGTAAAACTTCTTATTCACAGAAAAAGATGGCCAAGTACTTTATTTAGGGCAAAAAATAGGTAATCAAATTCCATACATGATCTCATTCTTGTAAGTATGTATATACTTATAAATACATACCCTGTTTCCCCGAAAATAAGACAATGTCTTATATTAATTTTTTCTCCCAAAGTTGTGCTAGGTCTTATTTTCGGAGGATGTCTTATTTTCGGGGAAACACGGTATATAAAGATATATGTTTATATAAGCACAGAAAAACATTCACATTGTACTCAGTGTTTCAATAGTGGTTATCTCCAATTGGTAGACCTATGGGAAAAAGAGACATTTCCTTTTTTTCTAGTACATTCTATATTATTTGAATTATTTACAACTAGGGGCCCAGTGCACGAATTCGTGCACCTTAAAAGGAACTGTTGGCCATGAGGCTGCAGTGGGCACAGGGGTGGCCCATCCTCCATGCCCCCGCCCAGCCCCTCCAGCTGAGGCCCCCAGTCCCTTGTCTGCCTGCAGCCCTGCTCCTGCCTCACTGCTCCCACATGCTGACAGCACTGGCCCCACTCATACCCTCTGACAGAGCGGAGTGATTGGGGCTGGTGCCAGCAGCAGATGCAAGCAAGGCTGGCGCTGTCAGAGGTACCCTGAGAGCTTCTCCACCTCCCCTTGCTTCTGAGGGGTGACCGGGGCTGGCAGCTGCTATTTGCACCTGCTGATGGCACCAAGTGATCAGGACTGGCACCCAGTACCAGCGTGGTTGGGAGTGGCAGCTCCAGTGCTGGCTGCGGGTACAAGCACCAGCTGGGACCAGGACACACATGAGCAAAGAATTTTCAGTAACCACCAGAGGTTCTCTCTGGTGACAG
Organism: Pipistrellus hanaki; assembly: GCF_964339955.1. Lineage (NCBI taxonomy): Eukaryota > Metazoa > Chordata > Mammalia > Chiroptera > Vespertilionidae > Pipistrellus > Pipistrellus hanaki. The sequence goes on along the minus strand of NC_140509.1, from coordinate 12,948,463 downwards.
GGACCAGCACCCCACCTTGGTCTGGTGCCCACACTCACCTGCTCCACCACCCCACCTCAGGCCAATGCCTACCATGTTCCAAGCACGCACCCCCTGGTGGTCAGCACACATCATAGCAACCAGTTGTTCAGTTGTTCCACCATTCGATCTATTTGCATATTAGCCTTTTATTATATAGGATGAACATACATCGCTTTTATAACCAGGAAAAGCAACAATGTCTTTTTTTGTTTGTTTGTTTCTGAAGGAAAGAGTGGGCATTCAGCCAAAACTGGTTTGGCTCAGGGGATAGAGCGTCGGCCTGCGGACTGAAAGGTCCCGGGTTCGATTCCGGTCAGGGGCATGTACCTTGGTTGCGGGCACATCCCTAGTAGGGGGTGTGCAAGAGGCAGCTGATTGATGACTCTCTTTCATCGATGTTTCTAACTCTCTATCCCTCTCCCTTCCTCTCTGTAAAAAAATCAATAAAATATATTTAAAAAAAAAAAAAAAAAAAAGAGTGGGCATTCACTGTGGAAGCAAAGTTAGGAAGGATGTGCTAGGCAGAGGAAACAACACGACAAAGGAAAAAGCATGAAAACCAGGTTCTATTACAGGAACTTTGGGGGTGGAGACGAGCCCAGAGGCTGGGAGAAGGGTGTTGCAATCACTGAGGGAAGAGGAGAAAGTGCTGGGGCTGAGTAAAGGCTTAGAGGGTAGAGAATAAAAATGGAAATCTGAGATAAGTGGACGCCAAATCAGACAACAATTACCCATGAATAGGAAGTGGATGAGTCTGTCTCACTAGCGTCTCCACGGCTGTAGCCTCTCCTGGCATATTAATGACAGGAAGCCAGGTCTAGAGACGATTAGGAACATGACCATAATGAAGACGATGGTTATCCATGAAGAGGAGGAGGAAAATCCCATTAAAAGAGCCCATTAACCCTTTACAGCTTCCAAAGTCCTCAGTCTTCCATCTCTTAACACATCACAGTGTAAGACCCATTCTACCGGTGAAGAAACTGAGGCCTAGAGAGGATGCAACCAAAGACCATCATTTAGTAGCAGGGGAATGGGCAGCCGCTGCTACCCCGGCAGAGCCTGAGCAATGCCTGTGTGTTCACTTCCTAGTTGTGTGATCTTCAACGATTTATATAACCTCTTGGTGCCTCCGTTTCCTCTTCTATAAAATGGGGGACCTAGTATACTTGTCTGATATAGTTGCTGAAAGGATTCATTTACTTAATTCATGCAAAGACCTCAGAGCCTGGCAAACTAAGGACCTCAGAATAAATATACGGTCTTGTTATTTTTTGTAATTATTATTAGTATCCACACAGTATCCCAGAGAGATCATCAGGGAAGAATGAATCGGGGGAAAGCCAGGCCCGTTCCTCACATCTCAGATCCTGACTTCTGTGAAAAAGACCCAGCAGCCGTAATCGGTTTGGCTCAGTGGATAGTGTCGGCCTGCGGACTCGAGGGTCCCGGGCACATACCCAGTGTGGAGTGTGCAGGAGGCAGCTGATCGATGTTTCTAACTCTCTATCCCTCTCCCTTCCTCTCTGGAAAAAAAAATCAGTAAAATATATTTTTAAAAAGACCCAACAGCTGGGATCTGCCTCTTTGGTTAGACTCACTAGGGCTCTGGGGCCATTTGCAGCACCCATCCTATTCATGCCCATGTTCCTAGGTACTAACTTATTCACTCATCTATTCATTCAACAAACATGTGCCAAATCCTGGTCTGGGCCTGCGCCTGCCTTCACGGAGCTCAGCCAACTCCTCCTTCCTCACCCGTGCACTCGTTTACTCATCACTTACTAGGAGCCTCCTCGAGCTGCACACACACACACACACACACACACACACACACACACGCTATGTTTATAGTCCTCCTGCCTCTGGACGCAGAGCAATTATTCAAGGAGTCATTTCCCAGCGTTGTTATGTTTCCAATCTCTTTCTCATACTTTCCTCCTGGTGTACCCACTCTGTGCCCACACACAAAATCACACCGGAAAACCAACACAGAGAACCAGAAAGGATGCATTCTTCCCCCATATTTCCTGTGACTACAGATCTTCCACTAGTTCCTGGAATCTGGAGGGGAAAGCAGCAACAATGGAGTCCTCTGGACTCTCTTCCATTCGTTCATTCATTCATTCAGTATATTGATTCCCGAGCACAGGGTCTGGGCCAGGCCGTGTGCTAGGCAGCGTGGGGCTAACAGACATGCACCACCACACAGCACACCCTCAAGGGATCTCCATGGAGTCAGTCAATGGCTCACTCTCCCCCTGAATATTTACTGCTCATTCACCAGGCACCAGCCACCAGTCAGAGCTTTGGGAATGTGATTAAGGAAGACAAAGTCCTTGCCCTCATGGAGCTTGCCATGTAGACAGAGAGACTGACGGTGGGCAAGCAAACACATAAACAGGCAGGCAACTATCTAGGGTCCAGACTCTGAAGAACATAAAACAGGGTGATGTGAGAGTGACGGAGGCTAACACCACAAGCTATTTGAGCAGGCACTTTTCTTCTCTGAGCTTCAGCTCCTCCCAGAGAACAATTACACCTCCCTCTGCTGTGAGGAGGAAATGAGTTAAAACACAATAAGCACCCTATGTCATTTTTTTTTTAAATAGGTGCATAAGCAGATCATCAAAATACGAGGCAAATAGTGCAGGATAAAACAATATAGACACAAGGAAATCTGGGAGCACTGGGGAGGAGCCTCGAGGGCCAGGTGCAGCCCAGCCAGGGAACTAGGTGAGGAAGCTGGACACAGATGCCCTTACCCCCCTACCCAGCCCTGCAGCCCACTGGCTGCCCCCAAGGATGTCGCCTCTCTGAGGGACCACAGGTAAGGTGCACAGAAAGAGCACACGTGCTTCAGCTCTTCCCAGGACAAGGAAGGAGGGAAGGCTCACAGGTGAGCACTGAGACTCCCACTAGGCGCAAGGCTGGCAGGGTATCGCCTGCTCATCTCCTTCCAGGGCCCCTGGCTCCCCAAAGTGCCCGTCGCCCCATCTGGTGATGGAGATGCTGGGGGTGAGGATGCCCGGACTCTCAGACCCTGTGAGAACAAATGAAAGGGCGACGCCCACTAAAGAGGTCCCTCCCAGGCCCTGGCCCCCCCCCCCCCCAACAGCTTTCGTGTGGAAGTATCTTTGCACCCATCTCTCAGAGGAGCACACGGAGGCTCAGGGCGGACATGGAGGCTCAGGGCAGACACAGATCATTCTCAGTCACTCGGTTCAGAAATGGCCATGGCGGTTAGAATGCGGCCTGCCTGTAATGCGGCTGCTCTTTCATCCTCTCCCATTCTGCTTCTCCTGGACGGTGGAGCAGGGATTGTGCAGGAGAGATCGTGGAGGAAGAGGAGGGAGCAGGGCTGGGGGACTCAGGAGGGGGGAGGGAGCAAGAGACAGACGTTGCTGTGCAGAATGACCTGGGACTGAGGTAAGGACTCCAGGATTGTTGGGGTGCGGGGAGTTGAACAGGCGGAGGCTTTACAACCAGGAAGAGATGAAACCACAGGGAGGAAAGCCCCGCTTGCCCCCACCCCTGTCACAACAGGCGTCCTGGCAAACAGGATGAGGATGGAGCAAGGTCTCCCTCTCTGCTCCAGCCCCCGCTCCGGCATGGGCGGCCGGGCGACCCCATGTCAAGCCCTGTGCCCACGGGGATCAGGATGTGGGCGCCGGGGATGGACAAGCCCTGACGTGGACCGCTCTGCGACCCCCGTGCCTGGCCTCCGCGGCCACAGGCCAAATACTCCATGTGGTTTGGGGCCCAGCCAAGCGCCCACACCCCGGCTCACGGGACCGCAACTTCCCTGTTGCATCAGGTTACTGAGCTCGTGCACACACACCCCGAGCTTGTTACACAACTGCGGTGCGCGCGCACGGCACCCACAGCCCGGGTGGCCCGGCAGGCCCAGAGGAAACCACAGCCCTGCGGGCAGGGCAGGGACCCTCTGCGGCCTCCTGGGGCGAGGAGGGGAGGGTGCCTGGCCAGGAGCCAGGGTTCTCCAGGCTCTGCCACGGGCCCCTTGTGAAACCCCAACAGGTCACGTCCCTTCTCAGAGCCTGTTTCCCCCCCTTTCACGGAAGATCTCCTTCCAGCCTGGTGATCCAGATCCCACTCACCGTCCTCCGAACACCACCAACATCCTCCTCTCCCCTGGGAAAGGCCACGAGAAAGGAGACCGGAATTGCAAAGGGTGGACAGAGAGGGCTAGATGGGATGATCTCTGAAAGGGCTTCCCCCCACCCCCCATAGAAATGCATGTACCTTGAGGGGAGCCCCATGGTCACCTCCTCCTCCCGAGGGGGAGGGAGGACAGTGCCAGAGGTTTCCGAGGTGAGTCTCAGGAGGTCGAGGGAGGGGGAGGATTTTCTTCTTTGCACTTTTTTGTTGTTCATCCTCACGAGGATATTTTTCCATTGATTCTGAGAGAGAGTGGAAGGGAGAGGGAGAGACACACAGAGAGAAACATCGACGTGAGAGAGACACATCGATTGGTTGCCTCCCTCATGTGCCCTGTCTGGGGCTGGGGGTCGAGCCTGTAACCAAGGTATGTGCCCTTGTGAATGTTGGCTATTATTATAGTGAACTCGAGGTGCTCCATGCCCTTGATGGAGGAGCAGGTAGTCTTTGGAGCCCCCTCCATCATGCCATCAAAGTCCCCCTAGTTCAGGCCCCAGAATTCACTAATGAGTTCTATTAAAGGCCAGCCAGAGTCTGTCCCCCTTCAGTTTATGGGCCAACACTCCAATCAGAGAGCCATACCGGCCAGGGCTCTTCTCTGCACTTTGGTTTTCCCCCCATTTCTTTACAACAAGCATGTGTTAGGCTTTACTTGGCAATAGAAGGTGGAGGGAGAGAGACCAGGATGCGGGTTTGATGCGTTAACTCTGCCTGGAGCGTTTGTGCTCTGCCCAGGGCCTGCCTCTGCCTTGAACCAGTGTTCCCCCAAGTGCGCTTTGGTGAAAGGACCCCGTTAAGCATAGGACGCCTGGGCTAAACACAGTCTGACCAGGTTTAGCCCAGGTGTCCTATGATTGCAGGACATCTCTGAGGCCCCAGCACACTAATCTGGGCCATGACCCTCTGAGAGGAGGACCGAGACTAGGGAAGGCCTAGTTTGGTCTCAGAACTCTTTATGAGAAAGCATCTCCAGAGACACTTTCTAGGTTCTGCGGGAGCTCAGAGTCCAGTGAGGAGGAATGCCAGGCGCACACCCAACCGTGAAGGGCCACCATCACAGGAAGAACCGCGCAGGCCCGGGAGGGCATGGAGGGCAGCTGCCTGAGGAGGCCGTCTCCAATGGCATGAGTCCAACTGCAACCCATCAGCCCGGAACTGACCTGCGCCCTGCATCCCCGAGATGACAGTGAAGAAGGTAGTAACGTGAGAGGGCCCTTGGGTGGCCCGGATCCTCCCTGAGGTTACTAAGATCTGCAGTGACCCCTGCTGGTTCTGCCCAAAATCACCCCTCCCCTAAGTCCTCAGCTTTCTGGTCTACCTCATCCTCCCCACCCTCCTTCTCCTCCCCAGTCCCCAGCCTTCCAATATCTTCCCCACTCGCCTTGACCAAACTCTATCAGAATGCACCCAACCACCCCGATTACCAGATGCCGCACCTCTTCCCCCATCCCCGGGGACAGACTCTGGCTGGCCTTTAATAGAACTCATTGGTGAATTCTGGGGCCTGAACTAGGGGGACTTTGATGGCATGATGGAAGAGGCTCCAAAGACTACCTGCTCCCCCATCAAGGGCATGGAACACCCCCAGTTCACTATAATAATAGCCAACATTCACTGAGCACTGACTATCCTAAAGGAAACACAGCTAAACCCCATAAGGCGTCTAAGAGATTGGCCCTACTCCCATATTGATGCAGTTCTCAGATAAGAAACTGAGACTCGGAACTAAAGAAGTTAGTGAATGGCAAACCCAGGCCTCCGGCTGCAGAGCCCATCCACTTGTCCGCTCTGCTGTTTTACTGTTCTTGCCTCTACCCACACCACTCCATGAGAGCCAATCCTAGGCTTTTACTGGATTTTAGTGGCGTTTATGGGAGCAGCTGGGAAGGAGACTGGTTTCCCACTCTGGAGTTGCTAACCGGGTGTGCGTCTGTCTAGAGCTGCCCGAGCAGATCGTGGCAGAGAAGACAGCCAACACAGGAGGGAAGAGAACAGTCCTGAGGACCGTATTCAGGCCATGCCAAAGACGGGTCCAGCCCTGGCTGGTTTGGCCCAGTGGATAGAGTGTTGGCCTGCGGACTGAGAGGTCCCAGGTTCGGTTCCGGTCAAGGGCATGTACCTTAGTTGCGGGCACATCCCCAATAGGAGGTTTGCAAGAGGCAGTTGGTTGATGTTTCTCTCTCCTCGATGTTTCTAACTCTCTATCCCTCTCCCTTCCTCTCTGTAAAAAATCAATAAAGTATTAAAATTTAAAAAAAGACAGCTCCGCCCTGGATTTCTCAGTGACCGTAGCCAATAAATTACTTTGCTGCGTTCTTGTCTTAAGCAAATAGAGTTGAGTTCCTTTTCACTGATGTTTGTAAAACCTCACTCACCTAGTTTTCCTCCAGCACCTCTGAAGTCCTGTCCGGCTCAGTTTCCTTTGCTGGCTCCTCGTTGTTAGCAAGTAACAGAAACCCACTCTGGCATTTATTTAAAAAAACAAAAATTTATAGGAAAATATGGAGGAACTAGATCAGGGAATCACCTGGGAGGCTGGAGCACATCCCTTGGGACGGGAACACAAATTACCAGGTTGAACTTCAAAGGACTCTTCCGTGCCAGTGTCAAGAGGCTCAAGCAGCCCAGTCCCTGAGTTTAGGCCACCTGGCCGCCCTGTTGCTGTCCCATGGAGTGAGAGAGAGGGTCTTCCACAACAGGTCTCTAGGGGTCCTTCCAAATGCCGAAGTGGGAGAGCGGGTCATCTGATTGCTCACCCCATGAGAGGGCAGAGAGACGATGCTCCCAAAGGGAACCCGGGACCAGGAGGCCATAGAATAAAGGTGAACATGCCGAAACCGGTTTGGCTCAATGGATAGAGCGTCGGCTTGGCGACTGAAAGGTCCCGGGTTCGATCCGGTCAAGGGCATGTATCTTGGTTGCGGGCATATCCCCAGTAGGGGGTGTGCAAGAGGCAGCTGATCGATGACTCTCTCTCATTGATGTTTCTAACTCTATCTCTCTCCCTTCCTTTCTGTACAAAATCAATAAAATATATTTAAAAATATATATATTAAAAAAAAAAAAAAAAGAATAAAGGTGAACATGCTCACAGGGTTCTCAGGGCATGCCCCAGGTGTTTCCTCTCCTCACTCTGCACTGCTCCCTGGACCTTCTCCTCCCTCTCATGGTGATGGCTGCAATTGCACTAAATGCCTCTAACTCCCAACATAGACCTGTCTCCTGAGGCCAGACCCATATGTCCATGAGCCTCTCCACATAGACAGCTCACAGCCCCTTCAGTTCAATGGGTCCAACGCGAACTTGTTCTGACCACCAAACCTGTCCTTCTTCAGGATCAGCAAGAGCCAAGGTCCTGCTCTTGTCCCTGCCACTGCCTTTGGGACCTGGGGCCACAGACAGGGGTGGCCCAGGGGAGTCCAGGGTTGGTGAGAACCGGATCCCAGCAGACCCTCTTCCCACCCCCAGCCCATCACCTAGGCAGGGGTCTGTGGGTGAGTGAGCACATCTGGCTGTTGTCTCTGACTTGTGACGCTAATGTTCCTCTTGATAGAGCAGAATCAACAAGGCGGCTGCCACAGGGCCACACAAGAGCTGCCCAGACATATGGAGTCTTCCAGGCCATTGTCTTCCCCACCCAGCCATCCCCAGGGCCAGGTAGACCCAAGAGAGGCCCAACAAACATGAGTAGTTCCAAGCCGGGTAGCTCAACTCCAGGTGGGACCTGGAAGGGTCTTCGAGGAGCAGCAGGCTCAGCCCACACCTTCACAGGGCAGATGAGGAAACGGAGGCCAGGGAGCTAGGATCTGTCCACAACGGCGAGCATGCTCAAGACTCCAAGGCTCCTGGCTCCCATTTCTGTGCTGTTTGCCACATCAAGTGGGGACCCTGGGGAAGAAGAAGAGAAAATCCTCCCCCACCCCATCCTGAGTGAAGAGCATGAGCTCTGGAGCCAGACGAACTGCTTGCAGATCCCAGGCCCTCTTCTCATCGACCAGATAACCTCCAGCGAAATGCAGATAATAGCAATCATGTTCTTATGGTATTGGTGAGTTAAATGAGTTGATAGGTAGAAGGTGCTTAGAAAGGGCCTGGTGTGTAGTAAGCGCTCAGTAAAAATGGCTATCACTATTGTGTCATCCATTGTGTTTATTGTGTCATTTATTGTGTCACTATTGTATCATATTATTCATCAGGTCTCCATGTCCTGCCAAAGTCTTTCCTAACCCAGCAAAAGGCCTTCCCCTGAGGAGCAATTTGCAGTGGCATGTGGGAGGTGGCTCAGTCACACCCTCTTCCAAGGATTGGGGGGGCGGGGAGCCTGGGTCCCTCCCCAGTGCTCTCACTGATCCCACCCTCCAGTCCCCTGTGTGGGACTCAGTGGTCCCTCAGCTTCTCCAGTCGCCAGCCTGTCTGCCCAGCTATCACGCCTGATGCAGAGATAAACACATCCCACAATAGTACTGTTTCCTGCTTCCCGAAGCTCTTAAGTGTGATCTTAGAGAGTGGGATTAGCCTGGCACTTGGGCAGCTTAGGGGTTTGGAAGGATTGAGAGACGCTGTTCCCAGAGCTGACCAGTCCTGTCCTAAGGCAGTGGAGGTGGCTGAGGTTTCAGGGAAAGGGGGAGGGTAGAAGCTGTGGCCTTAGTGTCTGGAATAGTCTCCATCCTCCCCTCCACCACACACACACACACACACATACACACACACACACACACACACACACACTTGGCCTAATGTGGAAGGAGGAGCTGCCCAACTGAGTGGAGAAATGGGACCTGCCTCTCCAATAGTCAATTTTCTCCCTTCCCCCGATCAGAGCCTGCTGGTCCCTGTATCCCTTCCCTTGGATGTCTGAACCGCAGCCCAGTGTCTCTAAGAAAAAGAAAGTCAGCCCCTGGCACAGAGAGCCCACAGCGCCCGCCCGGAGCACCTCAGGAGCCGAGCAGGCAGAGCGAAGGGGAGTCAGGGGGTGTCATGACGTGCAGACTTCCTCATTTCTGGTAGGGTCAGCTTCGCACAGAGGCCGTCTTCCTCTCCCCGCCAGGGTGGGCCCCCTCCTTCTATCCCCACTCCCAGGACAGCCACTCTCATGACCTCACTGTCATGGTCCGGCCAAGCAGGTGGCCAGGAGCCCGGGACCCGCCAAAATCCACATTCCCCAGAAACTAGCACGGGCCAGGCAACCTCCACCCCTCTCCCCCCTCCCCCTCCCCCCCCGAACCCACGCCTTCGAAGATAGACTGTCCTGGAAGAGTTCACTCCAGCCAGGCGTGCTCACCTCCCCTCTCAACAAGGGTGAACTTAGCGTGATCCTCTACTGCTGACCACATCTGTCAGCCAGACACACCCCAACGCCAGTCCTCCCTGCTCCGCTGTCCTGTCCCAGGACATCTCCCGGTCACCCGTTATTTCACAGTGAGGGCCATGGTGGTCAGAGAGGAAGTGACATGGAAATACTGGCTGTGATAGCAGCCCTAGCAGTTTGGGTGGTGACGATGGGGATGGGAGTGGTGTTGATGACGGTGACAGTGATGACAGTGGTGGAGGGGGAGGTGGTGGTGACGGCACAGCTGGAGATGGTGACAGCAATGGAGATGGTGACAGTGGTGGTAGCAGGAGGAATGAGATGAGCAGGGCTGTTTCCCTCCCTCATTAAGGCTCCGGGACCTGGATAGACCATCAGCCGTGAGTCCCTGAGGATGGCCAGAACCCGGGTAAGCAGATACTCTCCAGGGCATCAGTCACAGAAGCCCCCAGAGCAATGGGGCAATGACCCCTTGCCCAGCTCCCCGGAGAGGTATAGTATGTTCCCCTCCTGGACCTCCGGAGACCTTCCCTCCAACGGGAAGAACGTACCATCTGACCCAGAAACCGCTGAGGCTTCCCTTGAGCAAATGTGGGAAGAGGCCAGGCTTAGGAGACGGAGGATCCAATATTGGAGTCCCAATCGGTTGGGAAAACTTTTGGTCTGAAGCTCACTGTCGAATGGGAATCATAATTCTTACTGGCAGGGTCATTGGAAGGACTGAGATAAGTATCTTCCAACGTGCCTGGCACAGAAGAGCAGCACGATAAATAAGATCTCCTTCCAAGACTTTCTTATCAAGCCCTGGCGCACCCACCCATCCCTCTTGCCATGGGCCTCCCTGTATTCGTTTTCTAGCGCTGCCGTAACAAATTACCACAGACGGAGCGGCCTGAAACAACAGAAATGAATTCCCTTGCCATTCTGGAGGCCAGAAGTCTGAAACCAAGGTGTCAGCAGGGTCAGGCTCCCTCCCCGGGCCCTGAGAGAGAGTCCTCGCTGCTCTCTTCCAGCCTCCAGTGGCTGGAGACGGTCCCTGGCCTGGAGCGCCAATGTCTGCCTCCACCTCACTGCGTCTTCGCAGGGCCATGGCCCCTGGGTTTCTGCATGTTCTTTTCTGTTGCTTAGAAGGACGTCCTCATTGAATTTGGGGCCCACCCTAATCCAGCTCGATCTCATCTCCATCCTCACCTGAATTGCATCTGCAAAGACCCTTTTTTTTTTTTTTTTTTTATTGATTTTGTACAGAGAGGAAGGGAGAGAGATAGAGAGTTAGAAACATCGATGAGAGAGAGTCATCAAACAGCTGCCTCTTGCACGCCCCCCACTGGGGACGTGTCTGCAACCAAGGTACATGCCCTTGACCGGAATCGAACCCGGGACCTTTCAGTCCCCAAGCCGATGCTCTATCCATTGAGCCAAACCGGTTTCGGCGCAAAGACCCTTTTTAAAAAATATATGTTTTGATTGTTTTCAGAGAGGAAAAGAATGGGAGAGAGAGAGATAAAAACATCAATGATAAGAGAGAATCTTTGACCAGCTGCCTCCTGTATGCCCCCTACTGGGGATCAAGCCCAAAACCCCAGTTATGTGTGCCCTGACAGGGAATCGAACCGTGACCTCCTGGTTCATAGGTCAATGCTCAACCACTGAACCACTCCAGCCAAACATGACCCTTTTTGTTCCAGATACTTTGAGGTTTCATGTGGATATAAAATGGGAGAGGGGTACCATTAACCCACTCCATAATCCTCAGCTTCTGAATAAGCCGAACCTAATTCTCCAACCCCCTGACTGCCTGGCACAGTCATGCAGGGCCCCTCTCTCTATTCCTTCTGGAGCCTGCTGCTGCACACTCCCGTCCTGTCCCCGCCCCGTAGCATCCCTGGCCCTCTGGCCCTCTGGCCCTGTGCCCGAGGCCCTGGTGCCATGCATGCATGCCTGTGTGCATGTCCACACTCTCCGTTTTCACTTGGCGGTAAGAAAGGGGGATTCTAGGCTTGAATCAGAGCCCACAGGGGCCTCTCTGCTCGGAAATGCTTCTTCCTCTCCCCCTGGCAGCTGTTTGGCTTGGCGGGGGCCCAGCTGGCAGGCTCAGCAGCCAAGGAGCCCTGGGGGGCAGGGGGAGGGAATGGTGAGGGGCAGGCAGCTCCCTCCTCAGCCTAGGCCCCGGGAGCTGAGCCAATGGCAGGCCTCCCTGCTGGTCAGCTGCAGCCCCCTCACTCTTGGTTCTCCTCCTCCCTGCTTTCCTAGCCTCTCCATTCCACAAAGGGGAATTCTGAGACCCTCCACTCCCCGCCCCAGCCAAGGAGGAGACGTGCAGAAGAGGAGCAGCAATTGGCAAAGCGAGAAACATACTGCGAGAGAGCAGACCCTGAGGCTTTGCTCAGGAGGGGGGGGAACCTGGGTAATTGAGGGCACCCCAGGACAACCGGGACGCCTTCCAACCGCTGGATACCTTGTCCCCTGCCCCTTCCACATTCCCAGACCTTAGTACCCCCTCTAGGGCCCTTGCCCTGTCCTTCCAGGGCCTCTGAACCTCAAACTGCTGCTCGTGTTTCTGTCCCGTCGTCTCTTCACATAAGTAGGATTGAAAATTATGCTCCCAGCCCCGGCCCCAGCCGCCAGCAAGTCCTAGACTTTTTACCCCGGATGGGAAAAGAGTCAAGAAACACCCAGGGAGAGGCACTGCACACCGAGCCTGGGTCCTCGGGTCTAATAGACCTGGGTTTATGTCACAGCCCTGCCTCTTCTTTCCCGGACGGATCATTTCGCCTCCCTGAGCCTTGATTTCCTCTCATAAAAATGGGCTTACACATAGCTCACTCCCCGGTTGCACAGATAAAATGGCATAGCTTCCGAAACGAGGTAGAGTGTTCTCGAACTGGTAATCACCTCCGACGACATGCCAGGCACTGCGTGAGGTGTTTTGCATAGATTGTCTCATTTAACCCTAATAATAACTTCATGAAATAGAAACTGTTTGCTGCCTACAGGAGCTGAGCAGCTGGCTGGGGGAGGTGGGGGTGCTGAGCTGGTAGTGGCTGAGCTGGGACCTGGCTCTGAGCACTGTGACTCCAGGCCCTGCTCCCTAACCCACTGTGCTCTGCGCCTCCCCGCTGGCAGTGTGGCCAAGGTGGGTAGTAGTGGTGGTATCATTAGGGGCAAAGTGCGTTTTATGTTCATTTTGGAAGGAAAATATGTCCAGAACACTTCCCCACACACACACTTATTTGGGCTTCATTTTAAAACTTTCTTTTTCTAACCCAGTTACTTCACTTGATTTGCTAGCTTCAGAGGAGAGATCTGAGTCTGTGGCCAGCGCCGGAGGTTCAGAGTGAGTCCGGTTCGTGCCCGCCATTGTGTCTTCGTCTTTGGGGATGTGAACCACGGCACTGGAGCCTGCCTGTCCCTCCTGCCCATCTTGACCCAGAGATGTCACCGTTCCTCCTCATTTGTCACACATAATGGGTGTTGATCGAAAACTTCCCTGAAGCAGGGTAGAACGGCTTGGCAGTCTCTTCACATAGAAATGAAAATAAAGTAATCATTGGATGTTTAAAAAAAAAAAAAAAAAAAAAAAAAAAAAGGCCTCAGAGCAGCTGGCAACGGGGTTTCCCCGGAGCTCCTGCAGGTGCGGCTCAGGGGTCTCCCTCGCCCTGCACACACGGATTTGCATGCCGTGTTTGAGCAAGGCTCTGCCCAGCTGCCTTGGCAATTCTCAAGTCCCGAGCGCGGGTGCCAGTCCCTCCCAGCCTCCCAGCCACGGCGCAGGCTCCCAGGGCTCGGCTCTCTCGTGCCCTGGCACATCTGGAAGCTGTTAGCCTCCATCCCTCTCCCACCTCCCCCTCTCCACGCCAGCTGTTCTCGGGTGGCTAGTTCTGGGAAGTGCCCCTCAGCTGTGCTTGCCCAGGACGGGGTGGGGAGGCAGCCCTCGGCACTCCATTGGTGGGGCAGGAGGGAACCGGGCAAGCTGCAGAGTGAATGTGAGTCACCCACAGGAGCTGGTCTCCAGCTCCTCGTGGGGTTACTAGGGGTTAGTAACGAAGAGGGAAGAGAGAGGGAGGCGGCAGGCGTGTAGGAGCGGAGATGGAGAGAAGGTTGCTGCTGAAGAGGGATCACTGAGAGGTCAGCTGACACTGTCCATCTCCCATCGCCTGGGGTCACGCTGACCAGCGTGCAGCAGAGAGAGGGCCGCCTTTGTGGTTGAGCAGAGCTGGGTCAAACTCCTGGCTCCACCACGGTTGGGCTCTGTGACCTTGAGCAAGGTCTTACCTGTCCGGGGCTGAGCAGCCTCATCTGTGCAACAAGGGGATGGTACCTCCTGGGCAAGAGGATCACGTGGTCTGGTCTGTGCCCCAAAACGTTCACTCCCTCCTCCCTGAGAGCTGCAGGAAGCCACACAGGGCACCTTCCCCTCACTCCACGCCCTGCCCCACTTCCTGGGGTCTCCCACCCACCCCGCACCCAGCACACCCACCCACACCTGCACCTGGCCCTACCCAGAGGGGGCCCGACGCTCCCTTCTCTCTGCCAGCTCTGGCCTCCTCACTTCCTTTCTCCTGCTGAGGGAGATGACCCGAACCTCCCTCCTCCCCTGACACCTGTGGCGTTGGGGAGGTCACTGGACATCTCTGAGACTCAAGTATCCTGGGGGTCATGTTATCAGCTGTGAAAATGGCTTCTTATATCCTATCGCGTGTCATCTCCACATCAATTCTGGAAAATGAGGTTTCTTAGCCACCGGTGTACAGAGGCGGAGGGAAGGGTTAACATTCGTTATAGACTGGCTGCACACCAACCCATGTGCTGGGCCTGAAAGAAAAGCCAGGGAAATCCTGGGTTCTCCTAGAAGACGTGTGCTTTGAAACGCCAGAGACTTGCTGCTATCTCCTCCGGGCACTGCGGCAAAGGGACAGTGTCCCCCGGCAGCCTGACAGCCTGCCCCATCGTCTCGGCCGAGACAGAGAACAGCTGCTCCGGCCCAAGCCCAGTAGCTGCAGTCTGGCGGCCCCTACACCCTTCCACATGTCTTCCCCTTCCTGTGGCCCAACCAGCTCCGGTCCCCAGGGAACACTAAAGCCACACCCCCCAACCCCAGCCTCCCCTTGGCCTTCCCCTCTCCCCACTCCCATGGGTGACGGGTCCACCGGAGCCAGGCCAGGTTGGATCCTTGTTATTTTTTCACTGTCGTTCAAGTCCTTCCTGTGTGACTCAGTGCTTTATGTCTGCTATCTCCTTCGATCTCCCACAGCAACCTCTAAAATGAGTATTATTATACCGACCTTGGAAATGAGTAAGCCCAGCCTCAGACACAGCACCGCCCCATGCACTGCACAGCCCCAGCCTAAGGGGTCAGCACCCCGTGTGCCTGGCAGCGGCCCAGTTCAGGTGTCAAAGAGCAGACTCCAGTCAAAGGAGTCAACATTGAGGTGGCTGCGCCACCCAGGGGGCCACTAGGTGTCTCAGACGCCACACGTCCAAAGCCAAACCTCTAACGTACTTCACGCACAGCCTCGTTGTCACGGCTGAGAGCACCTCCATCCTCCCAGGGGCTCAGGCAGAAACACCTTGGAGCCACATTGACATCTCTCCCCTGCATCTCACCTTCCATCATCAAGAAGTCTTATTGGCTCTACTTTCAAAATATATTCAGAACCACCCTGGCCAGGGAGCTCAATTGGTTAGAGCATTGTCCTGATTCTCCAAGGTTTCAGGTTCAATCCCCAGTCAGGGCACTTACAAGAATCAACCAATGAATGTATAAGTGGAACAACAAATCAATGTTTCTTTCTCTCTCTCTCTCTTCCTTCCTCTCTTTCTCTAAAACCAATAATATATTGTATATTCAGAACCCACCACTCCCAATCACTTCCACTGCTCACACCAACCTGCCATCTCCTATCTCCTGAATTACTTCAGTGGCTCTTACAGGTCTCCTTCCTTCTTCCCCCAGACCCTAGAGCCTACTCTCCATACAGTAACCAATCTTAGAGTTGACCCTTTTTAAATCAACCTCATCCGTCCTCTGCTCAGCACCCTCCAGTGCTACTTCCCACTCAGAGGAAAAGCCAGGCCCTCCCAGTGGCCTCCAGGAGCCACACCATCTGACCTCAGCCCTCCCTCTCTCCTCCCACAGGCTCCCTGGTCCCTTTGCTCCAGCCACACTGGCCTCACACACTCAAGACACATTCCTGCCCCAGGGCCTTGGCTCCAGCTGTTTTCTTTGCCTTGAATGTTCTTCCCTCAATTAGCCTCTTGACTTACTCTCTCACCTCCTTCAGGGTATGATCCTAAATCTCACCTCTCAGTTAGGCCTACTCTGACCAAACTGTATTTTTCTGTAGCTACCTTTCCCTTGACACTCCCAGTCTTCTCCCCTTTTCCTACTCAACTCTTAATTCCCAAAGCCATTATCAGTTTCTAATATGACCTGTAATTTACTTACTTTTTATGTTTTCTTCTTAATTTTCTCTCTCACGTCAGCTCCACGTAGGCAGGCAAATCTATCTGTTCTATTCACTGCTCTGTCCCAAGTACCCAGAACTATGCTTAGCACACGTAGGTATTTAATAAATTTTTCTTAAATAAATAAGGTGACTGGGCTGGTATATATCTTACGACACTTTGGGGACAGCATATCTTGGGGGATTCAGGTGGACCCTACAGGTAAATGCATTCTCATGCTAGACATTTTTAGAGAGCTGCCTGTGCTAAGTCCAGGAAAGTGATCACGGACAGACATGGCCCCTGCTCTGGAGGTCTCTACCCAGAAGAGGACACAAGCACTGCCTCCACCATCTCCAGCAGGGGGTTGGGAGTAGGGCCATTCAACTTTATGCAAACAGTAATCCTAATATATATATAAAAAGCCAGGGGCCATCACAACCGAAACAACTGGATGGACTACGGAACAGCAGGCTGCGTAAGGCGACCAGGCCGGCAGGGGGGTTAGTGAGGGATGACCAAACGACTGAACAGCAGGCTGCGTGGGGTGACCAAGCTGGCGGGGGGGGGGGGGGAGGGGGGGGCAGTTGAGGGCAACCAGGTTGGCAGGGGGGGCAATTAGGGGCGATCAGGCAGGCAGGCAGGTGAGCAGTTCGGAGCCAGCAGTCCTGGATTGTGAGAGGGATGGAGGGATGTCTGGCTTCCAGCAGTCAGACATTTCCTAAGGGGTCCCAGATTGGAGAGGGTACAGGATAGTCTGAGCGGGACACCCCTCCCTCCCCACTTCCCCCCTCCCATGCATGGATTTCAAACACCGTGCCTCTAGTCATTAAATAATAGAATATGGCAAGACACCAGCTTCACTTTGACCTTAAAATAGATTTCAGAATAAAAACACCTTCATATCCACATCTCCTGGGACCTTCATGATCACTACCACCATTTCACCCCCCAGACTCTTCCCTTGTTCCTTCCTCCCTCCCTCCTTCCCATTCTCTCTCCTTTTCTTCTCTCCCTCTTTTCTTTCTTTAGAACACTGGAGAATCTGCTCCAGTCATAACACAGCAAGGCTGTAGAGGCCCAGGAGATTTAAACTGCACCCACAATAAGTTCAATAACAAGATCAAGCTGCCGGGTAAGGAACAAAACAATCCATAGCCCTCAAGGGCAGCTAGGCTCAATCAAAGAAACAGGGAGTTCTCAGGCACAGTGTAGATCTGAAATAATAATAATAATAATAATAATAATAATAATAGTCAGTTCTTGGATATTCTGAGGTGAAAAGAAGAAAAGAAAATTAGGCCAAGTGGAAGGAACAGCTTGGACAAAGGCTTAGAGAAGAGAACATGCTGCATAGAGGGCATCAGTCCGGTGGGAACAGAAAGGTCTTGAGGGATGGTGAGACTCGAGGAGCACTCAGCCCAAGTGATGAGTGAGAAGTTCAACAGTCAGATTGTCAGCTAGGTTTACTGCTGGGACAGCAGGCAAGCAGAGCGAAGTATCAACTCTGATTTTACACAGATCAGGGTTCAAATCCCAGCCAAGCCCCTTGGGTTTCTTGCCTCTAAAATAAAGATAATAATTTCCAGCTCACACAGCATTTGTGAGGATTAAATAAGATTATATATATATATATATATATATATATATATATATATATATATATATATGACCTCTGGCGTAGTACCCAGTTGATGCTTTGGGGAAAAAGTTTATTGAATCTGGAAAAATGAAGGCGGTGGGTGTGAACCGCTCATTCAAGAGGTTTAGTCACGGAAAGAGGGAAACATATTGCACAATGGCCAGAGAGTGCAGCGAAGGGTCAAGAGAGGCTTTTTTTTAAGTTGAGGAAGACCTGTGGGCGTTGCAAAACCGAGGCGGTTGGGACCTGCCAAAGATGAGCAGGCTGGTGACGAAAAATACTCTCAAACAGAGTGTGATACTGGTAAGTTACACAACTCTGAGACTAGACTAAAACCAGGGAATAGTTACTTTAGTGGGTGAATGGTACGGTGTGAGAACTAGATCCCAATAAAGCCGGTTTTTAAAGAGTCAGGCTGGGTAGGACCACACGCCCTTTGGGAGTCGGGAGGAGGGACCTGGGTGAGGGCCAGACTCGGAGAACAGAGGAGGATGCAGCGTTCCTCCGGGACAGAATGGCAGGCTGGTGCACTCCTTCACCCGTCCTGTGAGCTTTAATGAGTGCCTACTAAGTGCCAGGCCCTGTGTCAAGGGCTGGGAGGCTGAGGTGCCCTGGACTTGCCCTGAGGGCCTGGATGAGTCCAACGTGAGCACGGCTATGGAGGGCACAAAGTGTGGTGGTGGAAGCGGGGGGCAGAAAGAGCAAGCAGGGGCAGAGACGGGACAGACGCCTGCCCCATCTTACAGGCCTCACCAACTGGTGGGGTGGACTTGTCGATCTGAAACAGACTCCCAGGTGGGCTCAGCGCTACAGCGGACAGATGCTTGGGATATAACTGGGATAGTGGGCACCAGCAAGGTGGGGAGCTCACAGCCTCGCTGGGAACTTGATGGACGTGCCCGATCCTGGGAGAGGTCAGAGAGAGTCCTGCAGCCATCACCCCAAACCCCGAATCTCTTCCATGAGACCGCCACAGAGGACCCCAGAGAGCACTTATGGAGTCCTCACTGTGTGCACAGCTCCTGCGTGTGGCTTCTTTGTTTGAGTAAACGCCCCCTCCCCTCAAACACTGTGGGTCCTGCTAAGTGATGCTACTGATGACAAGTGGGTAGAGAGAGACCTGGTAGACCTGGGGACAGGGCAAGCAGCCAGTTTGGGAAAAGTCACCAAGTCGGAAGAGCACTGAGAGTCAGATACATGACTACCACCCTGAGCTAATCACAGCCTTTCTCTCCATCCCCAAAAACTGCACCCCTACACCACCCACCCTTCTCTGAGCTCATCGGGCAAACTGAGGCAGTGTGCTGAAGGGAGGGTCCGAAAAGGGAACCTGGGTTCGAGCCCCACTGGCCCTGCCACCAGCCTGCTGTGTGACCTCCGTGGGAAGGTTCGGGGCACGGGCTCCGGGGCAGTGAGTCCCAGCTCTCCACTCAGCAGCCTTGTGAGCTGGGGGTAGTTGTATGTCCTCTCGGAGTCCATTTCTTTATCTAAATTGGGGAGAGTGATGGTATCCACCTCAGAGGCTGTGTGAGGATTAACCAGGCTAATCCCAGGGAAGCACTTGGAACGCTGCCTGGCACAGAGCGGGCTCAGTCCGTGTTAACTGTTTGTGTCATTGTGACGATGAGGGAGGAGTGTCCAGTGGTCGCTGAGGTCCCTTCCAGCTCCGGCATTTATGACCTTGGGCTCCTACCTGTTCTATCATATTTGTCTGCATTTCAAATACGCCACCATTATTTGAGTAACCCGGGCATTTCAAATCTGGATAACCTCTTGACCTTGGACCTCCCTGACTTTCCCTTTCTTACAACATCCATTGGGGAGGCTGGAGCCCCCACCCAGTTGCTGTGGAAGGTTCTCCCAAGTCTTTCCTCAGGAAGCCATCTGCCCTGTGGGGGTCTGCTCCCAGTCTTCACCAGGCCCACATCTGTGTGGCCGGCATTCCCGAAGATTCAAGGGCACAGCAGGAAACTGCAGCACAGAGCAGGAAGCAAGGTCCACATCAAGGTGAGACACGGGGAGTCTGGGTAAATAAACCCGGTGCACACACAGGGAAACACTGTGCAGCTGTAAAAAAAAAAAAAAAAAAAAAAAAAAAAAAAAAAAAAAAAAAAAAATCCTGTGGAATGATTACTAAGTAAATACAAAGCTGGGCGCAGGATCCTGTGAATGAAATATTTGCCAGAGAAAAGGGGAGGTGGGGGAAGGGAAATTATGTGTATCCACATTTTCTGTACGTACACAGAATATCTCTGGGAAGCCACATAAAAAACTGGTAGTAGCCCTAACCAGTTTGTCTCAATGGACAGAGCGTCGGCCTGCAGATTGAAAGGTCCCAGGTTCGATTCTGGTCAAGAGCATGTATCTTGATTGTGGGCACATCCCCAGTTAGGGGGTATGCAGGAGGCAGCTGATGAATGTTTCTTTCTGATCGATGTTTCTAACTCTCTATTCCTCTCCCTTCCACTCTGTAAAAAATCAATAAAATACATTTTTAAAAGAAATTAAAAATAAGATAGAATAAATTAAATTAAAAATAAATAAATTGGTAGTAAGCTTAGCAGCTAGGGGCAGGGGTGGAGGGAGACTTTTTATGCATACACCTTCATACGCTTAAAATCTTTAAATATGCAAATATATTACCTACTAACAAAAAGTAACAATTTCTTCAAAATCAAAATGAGATTTAATTCAGCCCAGACATTTCTTTGCTGGTCCTCACCCACTGCGCCCTCTCTGCCGGCTGACACAGAGGTGTCGGTTTCCTCAACATCTGATATTTATGCACCACTTTTTCTCTTGGCCTCATCCTCACCCATTCAGGCCATGCCTTTCCCACTCGGAGGGCCCAGCACGGAGTTTTCCCCACAACAGAACCACTTTCCCGAGATGGAACATACCACATTCCTAGAAAGCCGAAAGGTGGCAGCGGCTTCTCTAGTCAAAGGCCCTCTCGTTTTCCTCCCACGTCTGTTCCCACACCAGCCTCTCATCTGCACCTTGAGGACAGAAACCTGTCTTGCTCATGCTTTATTGCCAGCATCATAGGTGCGTGCGTGCGTGCGTGCACACCACGTCATGTCCCCAAGGCACCCTTACCACCCTAAGAACAGGGACTCCAACTTACTCACATCTGCTCTCCCCTCAGTGCCTGGCACAGGGTGGCTCACACGGAGGACCTTCAAATTGAATTGGTTTGGCAACTCAGAGAGACAGAGAAGGGACTGACCTGGAGCAGGGAGGCAGTGGCCGTGTATTAATAACAGCTCACACTTACTGAGCATTTTACTGAGCGCCATGGGCGCCATGTGCTCCTCTAAAGGCTTCTCACACATGAACTCATTTCATCTTCACAACCCTACCAACCCTACCAACAGCCCCATTATCATCTCATTATAGACAGGGAAACGGAGGACAGAGAACCCTGAGGAACTCTCCCGCCACAGCCAACCAGTGGCCAATCTAGGACCTGAGCCCAGTCTTGACCTAGAATACATGTTCCCAGTTATTTAACTTGCCTCACATGACCACAGGATAAAGCATAGCTATCTAGTGAAAGGCTGGCCTGGCCACCACACAAATGAGGTGGAGGTGCCCCGCCCAGCCAGAGCCTGGAGCTGAGAAATAAGACATACAGAGTCTCCCTCTCCAGAGATTTTGGGGGTTTTTTGTTTTGTTTTGTTTTGTTTTGTTTTAAATATATTTTATTGATTTTTCACAGAGAGGAAGTGAGAGAGGGATAGAGAGTTAGAAACATCGATGGAAGAGAGACATTGATCAGCTGCCTCTTGCACACCCCCTACTGGGGATGTGCCCGCAACCAAGGTACATGCCCTTGACCGGAATAGAACCCGGGACCTTTCAGTCCACAGGCTGACGCTCTATCCACTGAGCCAAATCGGTTTCGGCTCCAGAGATTTGGAAGGAAGGAGCAGACCACCCTCAGTCTAAGCCTGCTTAGAGGCAGGGGGCTGGACAAGATCATTTCCCAAGGTCTTCCCCATCTTCTGGTTCTTGCCTGAGCTGAGAGGCCTGAGGGCAGACGTCCATGTTTAGGGGGCCCTCCATGGCTACAGCGTGAAGCAGCCACCAATGCCAAAGGTTAAAGGTAGGGAACAGCCCAGCTCCTGAAGAAAGACACGCTCCTCTGACCCCAAGTCCCTGCCTAGCAGTCAGAGGCCCCAACGAGGCTTCCGGGAAGCAGGCAGGGGGCAGGAGAAGGCTGGCCTCTAACTCCCAAACCGTCAATTCTGGCCCAGAGAGGCTCCCCTTCCCGGCCGCCCGCCCTCCCGGGTGTGAGTTCCCAGAAGGCCCAGCTCACGCAGAGTACCCCCCCCCCACATCCCCTTAGGGTACAAAACCCTCCGCTGTGATGTGTCCCAGTGAGTGCACACCCCAGGAACGCATCCATGCATTCATCTCACAGGTTTTCACCGAGCTCCCTGAGCTGCAAGCCCCGTGTGAGGCAGCCGGGGTGCAGGCCCCCCTAGAAATGACCCAACTAGGAGGGAGAGTGGCACCTGAACAAAGAAACACAATAAAGGGCCGTGTTCACTGGTATATCCCACAGAAAGGGGATCTGTGAGCCCAATGGATGCAGGAGTCAGCAAAGGCTTCTTAAAGGAGGTGATGCTCACAATGAACCTTGAAAGAAAAGTGAATGAAGGCCAGGGGAGCAGGGCGGGATGTGCTTTCCAGGCAGCAGCTGAGCCCATCTAGATTGTGCGGTGGCCAGGCCAGCCTCTCTCGGGACAGCATATGCTTCGTATTGTGGGAGACGGCGGGCCAGCTGGGAGGGCAGGTCATCTGGGGTGACCGGCTTGTGGAGCCCAAGAGTAATGGCCACAGACCAGACTGAGGGGAGAGAGGAGCATAAGGCTGGGAGCCATGCAGGTCCCTACAGCATCCTGGGCTTTCCTTGTAAGAGACATAGAACCCTGGAGGGAGTAAGCAAGAGACGTGTCCTCCTTCCTGGCATAGAAAGGCCATTCTGGGAGGGAAAAGAAGGATCAAAAGAAGGGAGCGCTGGACATTGTCAGTCAGCCTCACGGTGTGGGGGTTCCTCCTGCCCTGCACACCAAGCAGGCCTCTGTCTACGTGTGTGTGAGCCATGTTTCGCCCACAGGCATGTTAAGGGAAAGGACGGGAAGGGCCCCTACAGATGGCTGGTCTGGGCACTGCCCTAGACCCCAATGGTGTATAATGCCGGGTCCAGCTGGTCCGCACTGGTATCAGCTGTAACCAGCAGGGGCTCAGGGGAGAGCAAGAGAGAGCTTTTCATGAGGGGAGGTGGGACTGGAAATAAGGTTAGAGATTTAAGGTGACAGCAAGCACTTATTTGGTGGTTAGCATATGCTAGGCACTGTCTCAATTTACACCTATTAATCCTATGAAGCAAGTTCTAATGCTATCCTCATTTCACAAAACAAAGCAAGGAAAGCACAGAGAGATCCCACGGTGTCTACCCTGGGGATTCAAATCCAGTTTGGCTCCTTTTGTTTATTCAATAAATGCTTCCTGAGCACCTATGTGCCAGGCACTGTCTAGGCCAGTGTTCAGCAAACTCATGAGCCACATGCGGCTCTTTGGCCCCTTGAGTGTGGCTCTTCCACAAAATACCACTACCTGGGCAAGTCTATTTTGAAGAAGTTTAAGTTTAAATAATTTGGCTCTAAAAAGAAATTCCAATCGTTGTACTGTTGATATTTGGCTCGGTTGATTAATAGTTTGCCGACTACTGGTCTAGGCAGTTAGGACACAATGGGGGATAAATAGTGGAATTCAGTAGTCCATGTTGTCAACTACTATGCTTTGCTACCTCCCGGGTTGGGATGAAGAGAGGCCAGTCCAACGCCTGAAGCTCCTGCTCACTGGCCCAGGGCATTACTGGCCTAGTTGCCAAAGAGAAAGAACAGCCACTCTTGCTGAGAAGCTGGTGGGCTCTGGGGGTCATGACCTCCTCTCTGAGAGGCTACCGGACAGAGGACCCAACTGCTCCTGAGCCTGCAGCTCCGCGGCCTCCCTCAGGCCTGGGGGCCAGAGCAAGGAGGCAGGGAAAATGGCAGGACACAGGGGCAACTGGGCTGCTCTCCTGCCTGGGTGGTCAGCAGCTACCTCTGTAGTAACAACTCAGCCGCAGGCGGCTAAGCCAGAGCACAGGACAGAAGGCTTTGGTGTTGCAATCGTGCAGCAGCTGCTCCAGACAGGCTGGCTGAAGGCCAGGCCGGCCCCAAGGGTGTGGACCGGGAAGGCTCGTATGTGAAGGCATCTTTGGGGCCTTTCTTGAGTTCACAGGCAAAAGGGAGGAAAGACATCATCTGACTTGTGTTCCTGCTGCAGGTGCCCCTGCCCATGCCCTTTTCCCAACAAGTTCCTCTCTTCCCTCCCTTTCCCCAAAAACCTCCCTGAAATGCTGGGGAGGCTTGAGCTTCCTTCAAGAAGCCTTCCTGCCGAAACCGGTTTGGCTCAATGGGTGGAGCATCAGCTTGGGGACTGAAGGGACCCGGGTTCGATTCCGGTCAAGGGCATGTACCTTGGTTGTGGGCATATCCCCAGTGGGGGGTGTGCAAGAGGCAGCTGATCAATGACTCTCTCTCATCAATGTTTCTCTCTATCTCTCTCCCTTCCTCTCTGTACAAAATCAATAAAATATATTTTTAAAAATTTATAAAAAAAAAAAAAAAAGAAGAAGAAGAAGAAGCCTTCCTGAACTGACAGAAGTTCATGCTTCTCCTTGTCTCTAATCCATATGCTAATGCATAGACTAACACGGTTTTCTCAAGCAATTTCCTCAAACTCTCATCTAAGTCAGGGAGTACGACCCTCTCTCTACCCATGTGCAGGCCTGGGCCTTTGGACACAACGGTCAAATTTCTTTGACATCTGATCGTCTAGATTCAATGAGCTTTGTACTCTACTCCAAGATACAGCCATATCTTATTATATTTTTAGCATATCTTAAGGTACTTACAAGATGAGTCATAATTTTTCTCCTAAAATCTTCTAGGAAATTAGTGCTCTGTGAAGATGTCCCATGTTTAAATTAACGTGTAACTTTGTAAACCACCAGGAGTTCAGCACGAACATCCTGTATATCACAACTGGAGGACCAAAAAGGCAATAAACTTCATCTGGAAGGATGCAAGAGCTTCTTGCTAGCAGATTCTGAGGCCTCTGTTCCTGAGAGGCAGCCAGGCAGCTGTGCAGTTGGAACCCCTCTGTGGTTGCCTCTGTTCAGGGTACTGTTCAAATACTATCTCTTTCTATGGGTGCCGTGATGTGACTGTTAGGAAGCAATTGTATACGACAGTGGATCTCAAACGTGGCTGTAAATTAGAGTCATCTGAGAGGTGTTTTTTTTTTTTTAATCCTGATGCTCAGCCACAACCTGTACCAATTAAACCAGCATCTCCAAGAATGAAATTCAGTCATTGGTCGTTTTTAAGCTTCCCCAAAGATTCCATGTGAGCTAAGTTTGAGAACCAGTAATTTAGGCCAACCCTTTTGTAACAGATGGAGATGCTGAAACCCAAAGAGGAAAAGCAATGGGCCAAGGCCATGAGCATGGCAATGGCAGAACCCAAGTTTCCCAGTGCTCAAGGCAGGCCTCCTGTACCCCTGCTCCCCCATCTCTCGTGTTGCTGTGGGAACTGAGATAGTTCTGAACTCCAGGCTGGCTCAGAAAAAGAGCCCAAATGGGCCCTCATTCAAGCAGCCCCTGTAACTGGACACCATAGGGTAGAGCCCCACCTAGAAATTCTCCAGGCTGGGACCACACCCTGGAATAAACAGGAGCTGAGGGAGACTGGGAACAGGTGGGGCTTGTGGCAGGGACCCCAAGGAGAGATGTACTCTAGTCACAAGCAAAAGTGCTTCCCTGACCGCACCCTGTGGAGTCCTGTGCTCCCCATCCCTTCCCTCCCCATCCTCCAAATGACCACTGGCCCCTCCCGTCCACTGCACGGCCCTCAGCCTGTGAGGGAGCTGGCAGAACTGCCTGAGGGCTGTCTTAACTGTTCCTGCCTTCTTTCTGGGGTCTGGTCTTGACCGGTTCATCCAGGGGGGTCCCCCGCAGGTCCTGTGTCCAGGCCGTCCTGTCTCTGAGGCACACACTACACAGAACCTCTGGGGACAGAAAGGAGGCATCTCAAGGGCTCTGAGCCATTGGGTGCAGGCTGCAGGGTGAGGACATCACCAGTGAGAGCTGAGAGGAAGAGGGGAAGCCGGGGTTCAGAGCCGTCCATGGTCTTTGTGGTGGTGTCACAGGGGAAGGAAAAGAGGCTGATGGGGAGTAGACTTTTCCGTCCCTTTCCTCTCTTGTCTTCTAACCCAGGGCTTCTAAAAGTTTTCAGCAAAAGGAAGCACCTTTGGAGGTTTTTTAAATGCACCTGGTTTGGCTCAGTGGATAGAACATTGGCCTGTGAACTGAAGGGTTCCAAGTTCGATTCCAGTCAAGAGCACTTACCTTGGTTACAGGCTCAATCCCTGGCCCTGTTCAAGGCGCATGCAAGAGGCAACCAATCGATATGTCTCTCTCACATCAATGTTTCTCTCTGTCTCTCCCCCTCCCTTATACTCTCTCTAAAAATCAATGGAAAAGTATCTTTGGGTGAGGATATCAAAACAAACAAACAAAACACACACAAAAATGCTGATGTCTGGGCTCTGGCTCTCAGGTAGTTCAATTTCACTGTTAGATTAACTCTGAGAAGTGAGGGCATGTTTGCTTTTAAAGCTCCTTGCTGGTGATTCTAACAATGAATTGTGCAAAGGGGAAGGTGGATTCTGTCACCGGGCAGAGACTCAGGCAGGGAAAGGTAATACACCCTGAGGCCCCTTCTCCAAGTCCATTATCAACACAATGCAGTAAAGAGATGAGGTTAAACCATGGGCAGATGTTGGTCCCCTTTCCTCATCTTGGGCAAATTATTTGGCTCCTCAATTTCTTCATCCATAAAATGGACAGAGTTGATGCCACCTGGGAGGTACCTCTGATTATTTAAGTAATGAAGGCTACACAGTCCTGATCGTATAGTAAGCAATCAATAAAAGATAGCCTTTTCTTATAAAAAATCAAAAGGTGATTTATACACGCATGCTCATAACAGCATTATTCACAAAGCTA
The DNA here is from genome assembly GCF_964339955.1 of Pipistrellus hanaki. NCBI lineage: Eukaryota > Metazoa > Chordata > Mammalia > Chiroptera > Vespertilionidae > Pipistrellus > Pipistrellus hanaki. The sequence continues at coordinate 12,921,742 of NC_140509.1, read as the reverse complement.
ACGTAGGGAAGCAACCCAGTGTCCATCGATAGATGAATACATGAGCTAAATGTAGAGTAAACATACAACAGAATATCATTCAGCCTTCAAAAGGAAGGAAATTCTAACCGATGGTGCAACATGGATACACCTTGAGGACATTGCGCTAAGTGAAAAAAATACTGTATTCACCCACTCTCAGGAGGTACCTGGCGTAATCAACATCACAGACACAGAAAGTAGAATGGTGGCTGCCAGGGGCTGGGAAGAGAGGGGATGGAGAGTTCGTGCTTCATGGGTACAGAGTTTCAGTTCCTCAAGATGAAAAGAGCTCTTCTGGAGGTAGGTGGTGGTGATGGTTACACATGGTCTGACTGCACCTAACACAGATGAACTGTACATCCAAACATGGTTAAGACTGTAAATGTTGTGCACATTTTACCACAAGAAAGAAACATGGGAACAGGTAAAAACAGATCCAGAACTGGTGATATTGCTGACCTCAGGCCTGAGCAAGGCCGTGTCCAGGGAAGGGTGGACACCCGGCCCTGCCTCCAGGCCTCCCCCTTCCGAGACAGATGCAGCAGGACACATGCACGGTGAGTGGACTCGGGGCTTATGCTGATAATAAACAGGAAATAATAGATGGGCTTAAATATTTAAACAGTACGCAGGCTTCAGGGTGAGGCCATTACCAGTGAGGGCTGAGAGGAAGAGGAGGAGGGGGTGGGAAGACACAAGGAGAATGTAAACCTTAGTAGAAAGTGGGGGTGGAAGCCACCCAAATGTGTGTGTCAAGCGCACCCAGTAAAAGAGGGACAGCTGTGGGAGGGGAAACCCCTGTCCAGGCCCCAGGGAGTGTGCCAGAAGCTGGGGCCCTGCCTCCCTTCCTTCCACGGGAGATCCTTGTTTACCCTGTAGGCTGGGAGAGAATGTTATCAAATTATGACTCGTTATTCTAAATTACTGTCTCCAGTGGGGAAGGCAGGCAGGCAGGGAGCCTGGAAAGGGGAAACAAGTTATTTTCCAGGACATTGTTTGTTTGTTCATGCTCCAGCTCCCTCTGTCCCCAAGCCCTTTCCCTCCCTTTCTGCCTTCCCCTGCCCTGGCCTCTCCCTCCCTCCTTCCTGGGCTCTGCTCCCTCCTCCCACCAGCTCCCAAGGCAGATTCCAGGGTTGGGGGAGCAGAGCAGGCACTGGTAAGTCCCAGCAGGTCACCATGGGTAGGACCTCAAGGAATATCCTGACACCCAGGACCACCTGATCCCCAAAAAAGAATTTCCCAGCTCCTCCCACCTCCCCACCAGAGAAAGCAAATGCTACAATCCCCCCTGTTTCTAGATGGCAGGCCACATGATTGACTAGGACTGTCTCTAACTTGCTATATCAGTTCTTGCAAGTCACTTGTCCTCTCTGAAGCTGGAGAGGTCATTCCAGAAAGAAGAACCCCTCTGCCTGCCCTCTGCTGCCTCTCAGGACCTGTGCGAGAACAAGGGGTAATTCCACCGGTCAGAGACCCTCAGATTTAGGAGCCTGGAGGCCTGAGGCAGGTGATATGCACAGGACTTGAGTGGGAAGCAGGGCAGCTGGGCTGTGGAGTGGACCCTGAAGTATCCTGGGCCCCCACAGACATCCCAAGACCTGCCTGGACTAGACACCATGAGCTAGATGCCTGGCTAAGATCCACCCCATCCTTTCCCTGCCTCCAATCGAGCCTGCATGCAGGTTCCCAGACAGGAGGGCTGCAGGCACATGGTCCCTCTGAAAGGTCCCTGGGCTAGAGCCTCCTCCCTCACCCGCTCCCTCTGCTCCGGTGACCCAAAGGAACGGGAAGAGAGGCTCTTCCACTTCCTCCCCGGTTCTCACCCTCCAAGACCTGGTAGCTTGTGGTGATAAATACGACTGGAAATCTTCTCAGGGGTCAAAAGGAAACCGTGAGCAAAGGGGAGATGCCATTTTCTCAAACATCAAGTTATAACAGAATTTCTCTCTCTCTCTCTCTCTCTCTCTCTCTCTCTCTCTCTCTCACACACACACACACACACACACACACACACAGTCGTGCACAAAGCACATACCACTTATGGTCATGAGTATCCATGTCAGGTAAAATCTACTTTATATTATTTTATAATGAATACCCTTAACTTTAATCAATCTGCCCTGAAACTGTCAGAAGTAAACCTCACAGAAATTGCCACAACCAGGAAGGACAGTACTGAGGGAGTGCATTGACTGCCCTTTCCGGGCCCCTGCCGTCTTCCCACCTCCCCTATCTGCTCTCCACCCCCCAGCCCTCCCCACCTCCACCTAAAAATAGTCTTCCTGAGGGGCCTGCAATGGCTTCTGTAGGAACAGTAGACAGAGTGAAGGAAAAGAGGAGGAAGCTTAGCCTCCCTGGCCCCCAGCCTCTCCCTCTGCCCATCCTAGCCCCGAGGATAGAGATGCAAAGAAAGTACTGTTGCTCAAAGGGGTCTTCAAACTACGGCCCTCGGGCCACATGCAGCCCCCAGGGGAGTCTGATCCTGCCCGCCAGGTTTTTTGGGCAGTGAGCGCAGCCAAGGTGTTACAGTAGGGATTAGTAGTTCATATAGTCCGGCCCTCCAGCTCTCTGAGGGACCGTGATCTGGCCCCCACTTTAAAAAGTTTGAGGACCCCGAGGGATGGAAGCATCCAGTTAGAGATGACCTCGGAGACTCCCAGCCCAACCTTCCACTCTCAGGTGAGGTCACTGGAGTCCAGAGCAGGCCAGGCCACGCCCCAGGTAGCACAGCTAATCAGAGGTAGATTCAGCACTGAGACCCAGGACTCCTGACTCGACTACCAGCAGTGGCTCCCCAGGCTTTCTTCCGCTGTCTCCTTCCTCCCTCTCCCACTACCAGTCTCCATCGTTTCAGGCTGCTAGGGTTCTCCGATTCTGGAGGCTGGGCAGTCTAAGATTAAGGTGCCAACAGATTAGGTTCTTGCAGAGGTACCACTTCCTGACTTATAGATGGCCCCATTCTTACTGTATCCTCACAAGGGAGAGAGAGGAAGTTCTGGTGGCTCTTCCTCTTCCTATTAGGGCACTAATCTTATTATTGGAGCCCCACCCCCATGGCTCACCTAAACCTAATCACCTCCCAAAGACCCTATCTCCTAATACCATCACATTAGGGGTTAGAGCTCCAACATGTAAATTTGGGGGGAGGAGTCACAAACGTTCGTTCAGTCCCCTACAACCACTGTGTGGCTTTTGACCCCCACTGGCCTTTCTAGGACTCTCAGGAAAATCATTCCAAACAGCGCTCCCAGGGTCCCTGCTGACAGGCCCTGAAGGTAGCTGCCCTCTCTCCTAGATGCCATCCCAGACCTGGGGCCCAAGGGATTTTCTGGCCCTCTGATAACACCCACAGCAACCCAGAGAGGCTGGGGGTTTATGGGAGGCCCTGGGAATCACCTCTGCATTCATATGAAGCCTTTTTAGCAGAGCTCCTTCCACATCTGACTGCCAGATCATGGCCCACCCTCAGCCCATCTCACCCAGAGACTCCCCAGACATCATATTTTATCAAAGAAACTGAGGCTCAGCCAGGTGACTGGACTGACCCATACTGAGCCAGCTGGTCAGTGGCAACTCTAGAGCCCCTATGTCTTCCACTCTGTGCTGGACGCCATGACACACTGTTCAGACCCCATTTCAGGCAAAAAGGACTTCATTTTCCAGGTACTGAGAGTGCTGCGGCCAGAAAGCTCTGAGCTGCCAACCCCTGTGGACACTGTCTAGCTGGAAACGGGGTCATCTGTCTGTATCCACTGGCTGAATGCCACAGAGATATAAAACAGTGGCTCTCTCGCCCAGCCGACGTGGCTCCATGGTCGAGCATCAATCTATGAACCAGGAGGTCACAGTCAGGGCACATGCCACGGTTGTGGGCTCCATCACCATTAGGAAGTGGGCAGGAGGCAGTTGATCAATGATTCACTCTCATCATTGATGTTTCTATCTCTCTCTCCCTCTCCCTCCCTCTTTCAAATCAATAAAAATATTTTTAATTGGCTCTTTTGTCCCCACCTGAGATAACCTCCTTCAGAACTCACTGGAGGAGGCAGGGGAATTCCACTGAGGCCCCATTGCAGCTGGGCCCTTCCCTTCTCTTTCTTCCCTTCCCTTTGGCAGATGTTGGTCCTAAGAGTGAGCACTCCCTGCAACACCCACCACATGCTCACCTCTGTCTCAGAGCCCACTTCTCAGGAACCCTAACCGCATCCTATTCAGAGGCCAGGGTGCTCCCCATTGCTCTGAGAGGCCTTGCACCTTACTTAGGGAAATAAACTTACACAAAGGAGGACACAAAAGAAACAGCCCCCCTGGGATCATGGAAGATGAAAAGAATGTGGCTCCTGACCATGGCAGAAGTTAGAAGAAAAAGCAAATCCACAAGAGCAAGATGGCACCGTCATGGATGCTTTGGGGTCGGTCCGCCAGGGAAAAGATCATCAAATGCGAGGGCTTTGGCACCATAATGTCTACAAGAGGACAAGTGGGAGATTAGTTGACAACAAGATCATCAGACCTGAAATGGCACATTTTCTCTGTCTCACGGCCACATTAACAGATGTACACTGTTGAATAGGGGTGCCAATGCCCAAATATATCCTATATTAGTCACAAAACTCCTGGGACACAGGGCCCAGCTTATTACTGACCAACCTCAGCTGCCCACTAAGGCAGGAACTTATGAGATAAAAACAGAAGTTAAGGATGATTGGACCAAAACAGACTGGGGTGCCAATGTTGTCTTCCAATAACTTAAATGCCACCGTTTAGAAGAGGGTTAGAGGGTAGAGCAAGGACCAGCATGGGTAAGTCACAGAGGGGCAGATTTGGGCTACCCCAAAATGGGGCAGGTCACCTGGCATGGCAGTGTGTCCTCCATCTTTTGTAACATGCACGAATTTCCCCTCAAAACATCTCATGAATTATGGTCCAGGCTGCTAACGGGCCTACATCCATTGTCTCCTTCCCCTTAGTGTGTAATGAGCAGCACCTCTGATTTTTAGCTTGGCACGTGACTGTCCAGAATGAAGACATTTCCCAGGAGCCCTTACAGGTTGGCATGGCTGTATTACTAAGTCCTGGAAATATAAGAGATATAAGTTAAAGTATGTACAACTTCCAGGAGGCATCCTTAACAAATGACCACCTAGGCCAGTGGTCGGCAAACTCTTTAGTCAACAGAGCCAAATATCAACAGTACGACGATTGAAATTTTTTTTTTGAGAGCCAAATTTTTTAAACTTAAACTTCTTCTAGCGCCACTTCTTCAAAATAGACTCTCCCAGGCTGTGATATTTTGTGGAAGAGCCACACTCAAGGGGCCAAAAAGCCGCATGTGGCTCACGAGCTGCAGTTTGCCAAAGACTGCTGTAGGCCATTCTTGGTTTATTTTTCCGCCCTAGATTGTCTGAGCAGAATGGCTGGAGCTCAAGCAGAGCAAAATGCTGGAAGGAGCCTGGGTCTCTGCCTGCTTCCAGAGTCCCATCATCTAGTCCCCCATCTTATTTACATCACTGCTTTTGGGGGTTTCCTGTCATGTGTAGCTGACCCGGCTCCTAGCTGACACAGGGGATGACCATTTGTTAATTTTTTCTGCCCTTACAGCACTTTCCCCTTTTCTTGAAACAGCACTTTCCTTCTTTGGGGAAACTCCTCTGCCTTTCCTGCGACTTCTCCATATCTCTCCACCAGAGGCCTGCCCATCTTAATGTCACTATCCCTGTCTCAAGGCTGGGAACCGCTGGCAGCCTCACAGAGAGAAAGAGCAACAAGTGAATAAAGCCAAAATTCAGAGGAAAACAGAGACAAGAGGAGAGGAAGAGCTTCATGTTTCCTGAGTCTCTGGCTCCAGTTGCCCCAAGGCCCTCCGGAACCCTGTGCATCCTAGGTTGGATCTAAGAGATGGCGAATGTCCTTCTGCAAGCTGGGTCACTGTCACTTACCACTCAGAGAGTCCTGGAAAATGTGACCAGCATGCAGTCCTAGTCTACACAGCCAGAGGCAGGAGCAGAATAGCTCCGAGTGGCAGGAAGGAAAGAGAATGTGCAGAAACGTCAGATGGAGAAGGTTCAGACAAAGGAGAAGGGGGCCAGACCCTTAAAGAAGGGAGGGCTTTGGTTATGGGAGGAAGGAGGACACCCCTGAAGAAGAACATGGTGGGAGCAACAGAGGGGAGGAAAGGAAACATGGGGTAGGCTTTGAGAATCTGTGTGTGAAAAGGAGAGACAAGTGGGAAAGCAGGGAATTCCCCACCTGTCAGGCTGTGGAGTTAGGGCTTTAGTCTTCTTGGTCAGCAGCTCTGACTTTAGTCTTCCAGGAGCTCCTTCAGAATGCAAATTCAGAGGCCAGATATGGGAATGAGATACCATTTTGAGCAGGAAAGTGACCAGGGGTTTGGAAAAATTAGAGACAGCAGAGTAGCTTGGAGATGGAGAGACTGAAGGCAATGGGGAAGTTGGCATATTGGAAGATGGTGGTCATTGAAATGGTAAGGAAGAAAAGGAAATCATGAGGTTACTTAGAAATCTGTGACACTTATGAATGAATGTTAGGTCTGACCAAGTAATTGAATGGATTCTCCCTCCTCTTTAAACCATCTCACAACCGACATTCCCTGTAGCTTAGTCCACATTCCACTTGCTAAGACCATTTCCCCTCCAGACCTTCCCAGCACCTGGACCACCCAGAGAATTCTCCGCCCAGGAAAAGCCCACTTCGAGTCCTTTAAAACCTTGACTCCCAGTGCTTGGGTGCTGGTGCTATTTGGGGGCTCAGCCCATCTGGTATCCAGATGACCTAATAAATGTATACTCCCTTACCACTTTTTGCCTTGGGATACCTCCTTCGGTGACCCTAACAATGACACCTTGGAAATTAGATGAGGGAGGGGCAGTCAATGGCGGCCCTGAGTAACAGAAAGAGAGGTGGTGACCTTACTTAGACACGGTGCATGTTTAAGCTCCTTCAGGAGATCCAAACAGAAATTCCTGACAGTCAGAGATTGGAGCTCAAACGAGGGTTGCTATGGCTTTTGGATTGATCAGCTTGAAGGGGAGAGCCAAAAAGTAAGAGTGGGTGAGACTCTAAAGGAGAGCCGAAACCGGTTTGGCTCAATGGATAGAGGGTCAGCCTCTGGACTGAAAGGTCCCGGGTTCGATTCCGGTCAAGGGCATATACCTTGGTTGCAGACAGGCGTGCAAAAGACAGCTGATGGATGACTTTCTCTCATCGATGTTTCTAACTCTCTATCTCTTTCCCTTCCTTTCTGTAAAAAAAATCAATAATATATATATTTTTTTAAATAAATAAAATAAAGGAGAGTAGAAGTGGGGGAGGAAGCTAAAGACCGAACTCCAACATCCTGGGAGTGTTGATAGAACCAGAATTCTAGAACCAGACAGGATCCCTTACAGGTGAAGAAACTCGGACCCAGAAAGCTCTGCCTTCAGGCTGCCAGTTGGGTAGAGCAGAGCTGGCCTTCAGCCTGCAGCTCTTTCCCTTGGCTCTGTCCGTGTCCCCATGTGCGTACTGGGGACAGCATGTGCCTCGGGTGCCATTTGTTACCCATTAGCAGAAATGTGCCGATAGTTCAAAAGTGCTCTAAACTGTTAAAATCTCCTCCTTATGCAAGAATTGAATTCAGGCACCGGGAGAGAGAAATCTGAGGAGTTTCTCAGCCTGTGGGGGGCATGGAGGCCCTTTTAGAAAGGGCATCCGGCCCTCTGCTGCAGGGCTCTTTTAGCTTGGGAGCAAACAGAGTTGAACGGTTCTCACTGGCCCCAGCCACAGGCTGCTGCTGGGGTGAGGCGAATGCCAGCCAAGCACTGGGCGTCCCGACTAGGAGGCACCCACTCGGAGAGGAGTCTGGCTAAGCCTAGGGAGTGCTCGCCAAGGGCACCCCAGGCTCGCTCCCAGTCCACTGTTTGTTTGGGGGCTCTTTCCTCTGCCCTCAGTCTCCTGAAAGGGTTTAGGTTCTGAAGGCCCCTAACACTGCCTCTCACCGGTGTCACCAGTTTTTTGTATTCCCTACCCCCTTTCCAGCAACATGCCCTCATGATGCAGTATAGAAATGAGTCGGTTTTGTTTTACAGTTAATCTGTTATATGGGTCATTTAGGCTTTTATGTACTTCTTCTGCATGTGTTTTTATTTTACTACTTAAAAAAAATTTTTTTTTTAATGGGGCAGGATGGGGAGTGGGTGGGAGAAAGCAAATACATCCCAGAGCCATCATCTGGTTTACAAAATGTTTCTTTGTCAGACAAGAGCTCTCACCCCTGGAGAGTTTACCCACACCCACCCCTGGCATGGAATCATTTGTTTACAGAAGGCACGTAGTAGCTGCTCAATGGATGCTCGCAGGTGAAGTGAATCAATGAACAAAGGAGAGGAGAAGATGAATAACTGGGACAGAATTACAACCCTTCGTGAGGCAAAGGAGCAACTCTGAAAAATCGATGGAGAGCCCTGAATTAGCAAGGCCTCTAGACACACCGCGATTGTTCCCAGGCCTGTTGCTCCAACAGGGCACACCTGCAGAGAGGCCACCACGGAGCAGGGGATCTTCGCCCAAGGTCTCCTCACCCACCCCCAGCCATACCTGTTTGGAAGCTGCAGCCCAAACAAGCAGAAACTGCCCTTTTTTAAAGGTCATGGGAAACCAAGGTGAGTAGCCAGGGAGCCCAAAACAAGTTGTCCTGGTTGTCCCCACAACGCGACATTCTCTCCCAACCCAGGTCCTGTCCCTTCCGCATCTGCACAAAGCCGGTTGGGGAGGAGGGGCAGAGGCTGAAAATGAAACCAGACCCTTCTTGGGAGGCTCGCTGCCGCCTCAGCTCCCGGCCCCAGTCAGGGCAGGCCACATGTTGTTATGGTTTCTCCGGCCAGCTGGGAATCAGCAGGGGGTTTGTAAGGAAACCACATTAATTAGGAGAAAGCAAACCTGACAGTCACTCACCCCACCAGTCCTTTCTCCCGGTTTCTCTTGCTGCTCCCTCCCATCATGGTCTCTACCAGGTCAGCTCTCTCCACCTTCCCGCGCCTTTTCATGGCCTCTGCTCATTCATGGTGAACATCTGTGTGGCTCTTGGCTCGGACCCACTCTTCCTAAGAGAGGTGGGAGGAAGGCTGGAAGAACACATTCATCCACAGCTGGGACCAAAACTTCCTCAGCCCCGAAGCCATAGACAGGCTGACCCACCCATGGCCTCTTAACTCTGGCCTTTGCTCTAGCCTGAGCAGGCTGTCCCTCTGGCCAGAAGCAGGTTGCGAGCTCGATCCCTAGTGTGAGGTCTGCAGGAGGCAGCCCATCAATGATTCTCTCCCATCATTGATGTTTCTGTCTCTCCCTTTGCTTTCCTCTCTCTCTAAAAATCAATAAAAACTTATTTAAAAAAAAAAAAAAAAAAAAGGAAGCAAGTCACTAGACCAGATCATTTCTGCTGGGAGTTTTAAGTTTGTCTTGGCAAAATAAACATTTCTGGATTTGTCTCTTGTGAATGTTGCCCTGAGTATCTTCACTTGGACAGGTTACTTGGGACTTGTGTTACCTCCCAATTTAAGAATAGGGTCCAGGCCCAGCCAGCATGACTCAGTGGTTGAGCGTCAACCTATGAACCAGGAGGTCACAGTTCAATTCCTGGTCAGGACACATGCCCAGGTTGTGGCTCGATCTCCAGTGTGGGGCGTGTGAAGGCAGCCCATCAATGATTCTCTCTCACCACTTGATATTTCTATCTCCCTCTCCCTTTCTCTCTGAAATCAATAAAAATATATTTAGAAGAAGAAGAGGAAGGTGGTCCAGGGCAAGGGGTCAAGGAAAAAAGGAAATGTGTGGAAATAAGGAGGTTGGGCTCCTCAGGAGATGGGTGGAAAGAAGATTTTGTCAGGATAAGAAGGCTCATCAGCCTCCCTTCTCTCAGAGATGTGTATACAGTGCCATTGCTGCTCTTCACGTTCCAGGATTGATACTAGAACTGAAAATAATTCTTCACATGCAGAAGAGTGACTCTGCCAACAGCCCCAGAAACTCTGGCTCTTGAAAAGCCCTTCAAACCAGCCGGGGAGCTCCGTTGATCAGAGCATCGTCCCCATATACCAACGTTATGGATTAGATCCCCAGTCAGGGCACATACAAAAATCAAGCAAGGAATGCATATATAAGGGGAACAACAAATCATGTTCTCTCTCTCTCTCTCTCTCTCTCTCTCTCTCTCTCTCTCAATTAAATAATTTAATTTAAAAAAAGAAAAGGCCCTTCAATTGGGTGGCAGCTATCATTTGCCGCCCCCAGAAAAGAGCCCTCACTCCCTTTTATTTTATAGCAGTTATATTTTTCAAAAATCTACAACATATCCAACTGGGAAGACTCAGTGATGAAATAGAAGATACTATATTTGGAATAGGAAGATAGATCTTAGAAAACACATTCAAATTAAAGGCAATCTAAATGCCTAGCACTTGGGGATTGGTTGAGTAAGTTATGGCACTTCCAGACCATAGAATAGTATATAGCCATTAAAAATGGTGATAAAGGACCAATGGAACCAAATAGAAGTTCCAGAAACAGATCCACACCAGATAAAAAGCAATGGGGGGAAGTATTTTTTTTACTATATTTTTATTGATTTCAGAGATGAAGAAAAAGGGAGAGAGAGATAGAAACATCAATGATGAGAGAGAATTGGCTGCTTCCTGCATGCTCCACACTGGGAATTGAGCACACAACTGGGGCATGTGCCCTGACTGAGAATCAAACCGTAACCTCCTTGTTCATAGGTTGATGCTCAACCACTGAGTCATGCTAGCCAGGTGGAAAGTATAATACTACATAATAAAAGACTAATATGCAAATTGTCCCCTCAACCGGGAGTTGGATCAGGGGGTAGGGCCAGCCAGCCAACCACTTGCAGCCCCTCCCCCACCAGCCCCGCCCCCATCATTCCCCCCAACCCTGATTAGGGGCAGGCCTGCCAGACCCCACCTGTGCATGAATTCATGCACCAGGCCTCTAATATTTTTAATAAATGATGCTGTGCTCCACCCTACCATGTGTCAGTCTCACACATCTAGATTGACTTTCAAATTTCCCCTTCCCAGAATCTGCCCTTGCTAAACACAATGTTTTAGTTACTCCAATGCCACATTTCTCCTCCTCTCTTATCTGTGGTGATGCCACTCAAGCTCCCCAAGCAGCAGCTGCTCTGCATCCTCTTAGTCCACCAGATATGCTCCTTCCCCCATCATCGAATGAGCTGTGCCATTTAATGAGCCTGACTTTTCCCATCTATGAATCAGAGTAGGATAACTAGAAAATCCCCCTTCAGGTTTATTGTGGAGGGTGGAAAAGAATATCCCAACCACCAAATGGAAGAGTTGACCTGTGAATGGCTTTCTTTTCTTAGGAAGCTCCAGGGGAATATATTATGTCCCTGTGAATCCAAAAGAGGGAAAATTGAGCACCTTTACTTTCTTTTTGATACTGAAACAAAAAATGTGGGTGTTTGATATATTAGGGAGATAGAAGAAAGAAAAGCTGGGGGGAGGGGTGATCCTCTGGGATTGATAAAAAATAATAGGCACATGCTTCTTTTACATAGGTGGGTACAGGATAGTTAACAGTCAACAGTGAACTACTATAAACTGCTTTTCAATTTTAAGTTTCAATTTAGACCATACTTTGTGATTACTCTAAGTCTCTGTGTTTTCAAGGCCACCAATCAGGCCTTGCCTGAGTTAGTCAGGTTAGAATGTGGACCCTTTTTGTCCACATATTGCATGTATTGTGTATCAGGCACTGTGCTATGTGCTGGAGATATGAGAGTCAACAATAAGCAATGTCCTTGCCTTCATGGAGCACACAGTCTCATGGGGAAACATATATAACACAAGCAAATGTAAAACTGCAATTATGCCAAGTACTAAGATGGAGAGGTATCTGGTGCTGAGAAACAGCAACAGGGAGGTTTTCAAGGAAGACTCCACTATGGAAGGGAAGTTTGAGCTGAGTTCTGAGAAATAAGTAGGAGTTTACCAGGTAGGCAAAGAGAAGATAGAGGAAAACAGCTGTGCAAAAGCCTTGGCCAAAGATGAGAATGGATGTTGTGGTGGGGAAGAGGAATATTAATTCTATCCTAGGCTTCCCTGATACCTAATGCTCCAGAACCAGTGCTCCTAACCATCTCAACTCTCCTGCACAGGCCTAGCTTCAGCCACAAGAAGCTGAATAGCCACATCTGACTTGCAGAGAAGAAAAAGCTTTCAAAATACAGGAGTAGTGCATGTGACTGCAGGGGGAAGCCTGCCAGGGAACGAAAGCGACCTCGGAGACTCCGGGGACTGGCAGACGGGAGCTAGAAGCCCTCCCCTATTCCTGGGAACGAAACACAGCCTCGACACAGAGGCCTCTACCCTTTGCCAAAAGCTAGAAAGGTGAGGGGAAAGGAAGTGACAGGGGTAACAGAGCGAGAAGCCCACAACCAGCTCGAGTCTTGCCCATCACGGCGGCTGCGCGTGCGCCGCTCCGGAAGCGGAAGTGCCCAAGAGGTCATCCTTGGTCTTCAAGATGGCGGCCCTCAGTGCGCTGGTGTCCCAGTGTGGGCGGCTGTTCCGAGGGCTTCTGGCAGGCCCTGCCGCGACCAGCTGGGCTCGGCCTCCAGATCGCGGGTTCAGGGAAGGTGAGTCCCCATTCCCGGCGACTTCCCAGCGCTGAAGAGGAGAGCGGCGGGGCTTCCTCCCCCGGCCGCCGCGCCCCTCCTTCCCTCCGCGCGGCTCCGAAACGTCGGAGATGCTGCCGCTCCCAGGGCGCCTGAAAGCCCCTTCCAGACCCTGGTTCTGTTATTATCTTGACTTTCCACCCCTCGCGAGCGTCCTCACGGGCAGGGGCGGGGGCGGATGGGGAGAACGGAGAGAAAGACCCGCTTAGTTAGCAAGGGCAGAAGAGAAACCTGTCCCAGGGTTCAGGAAAGTTTTCGGTAAGGGTCTGCGCGTTAATTCTCCCTTCCGTAGTCTCCGGACGGCCGTCTCGTTTATTAAAGTGCCCGTGGATCAGGAGGGAAGGACATCTGGAGACCTTCCCAAGCAGACCCTTTGCAGTTTTTCATCTGAAAGTGCTGTGTTCTGACGGCGGCTTTTTCTGCCCGGACCGCTAGTTTCCCAGAGAGGAAAGGCTATTGAACAGCTGAAACAGGCAAATGCTGAATGGTATTACTCCTTTTCATTCATCTTAAGTCTGGAAAGGCTTATGGGGAAACATATATTCTAACCAAGTGCTTTACTTCAGGCAGTCAAGGGATTCTGGAAAGAAAAGAAAAGAAAAAAAATACAGCCCTTTCCTGAGAAGTTCGGTTCTAAGGAGATGATATGTGTAGGCTGCAATAAAGGGCAGGGAGATTCGGCTGCTTGGAACAGCAAACCCAATTGGAAATTTTCATGAGGAGGATGCCTTGAATGGGCTTATAAAAGGGTGGGATCTGGAGGAGGGTGAATAGGGTCTTTCAAGACATAGCCTTCCTTTGTGCACTGCTGGAAGCAGGAAAGGATGAGTGGTGTGGGCCTTCTTTAAGATTCTGGCTCAGCATTGACCAGCATGTCTTTTAACTAAAACAGACATATCCAGAGGAAAAGAGTGATCCTTGTTTTCAGAGGGAACAGAAAGTTCAAAAAGAGCCTCATGGAGAGGCCATTAGGTTTGTTTGGGGAGATATCTCTTTAGCTTTCAAACAGCAATTCCAATAGAATGGGAAATCAAAGAGAGAGTTCATGAGGAAGTGGAAATCGCAGGTATGTGTGGAAAACCTAGCTATGAAGGGAAAATGGAGCATTTGCTAGGAAGAACAACAAAATTCTGATACTGCCTGATTAATGTTAGTCAAACGAATCCATTAATAAAGACACCAAAGAGACCATGCTGCTAATAAAAAGGACTTGGAAAAGGTGTTGCATCTTATTCCCATGCTGAAAACCAAGCATATACCCATAACATTTTTGAGGGTGTCTGCCAAGTGTCAAACATTAATGGCTGCAATTTACATATCCTTTATGAAATTCAAAGTTGAAAACAGTGCTTTGCTATGTTCCCAGAGGATAACCAAGAGCAATCGTTTTGGTTTGTTCTTTTACAAAGGAATATTTTAGATTCAAATTTTTTTCTGTTGGAAAGTTTGTGAAATGATGGACGGTATCATCAGGTGGGTATGTGAAGGCCTCCTCTCCATAAATACTTGGGTTTGTTGCTCTTCTTGGCTACTCACTGTCAGACCTAAAAGCTACATTGAATTGATGTCATCTTAAACAAAGAAGAACCAATCACCTGTCTCCAAAGCCTTTATTTATTTTATTTTATTTTTTATTGATTTGAGAGAGAGAAATATCCATCTGTTGTTCCACTCATTTATGCATTCATTGGTTGATTCCTGTCTGTGCCTTGACCAGAGATCAAATCCACAACCTTAGTGTATCGAGACAAATCCAATGGCCTCTAACCAATTGAGCTACCCAGCCAGGGCTCCAAAGCATTTCAATGAAAAAAATTTTCCTTGATATTCTACCTCCTATGTATAAAGTACAAAATATTACACATATCTAATTTTGACTGGTCCCAGCTGGTATATTTGACACCCAAATAATATTGTACACTTAGAATTTAATGTTGTGGAGAGGAAGCTGGATGTCTTGCTGAAAACATTCAAGTATCCTACTTTTCAAAGTATCAGATAATACTGTTTAATTTTAGTCAGAGTTCATCAGTACTCAGTGCCAGGACTCCTGCCTGTAAAGACTCTAAGTCTAAAGCGGTGATTCTCAATTGCGAGTAGTTATGTTCCTCAGGAACTTTTGGCAATGTCTAGAGACATTTTTAGTATTCACAGCTGATACTCCTGGCATCTGGTGGGTAGAGTCCAGGAATGCTACTGTCATCTTACAGTGCACATGATGGCTTCCCACAACAACAAACGACATGGCATAAAATGTGAGTCATGCTGCTGTTGAGAAAACCTGGTCTAAAGTTTGATCAGAGCGACAGACAAGGCCAAAAAATAGGCCCTGACAAGTTTGGCTCAGTGGCTAGAGTGCTGGCCCTCAGACTAAAGGGTTCCAGGTTCAATTGCAGGATCCCCCACCCTGGATCAGGAGGCAACCAATCCATATGTCTCTCTCACATGGATGTTTCTCTCTCTGTCCCTCCCCTTCCCTTCCACTCTCTAAAAATCATTGGGAAAATATCTTCCGTTGGGAATTAACAAAAAATATATATTATTATGGAAGGAACACAAATATGGAAATTGTGGTTTTTTAAGTGCCTGCTGCAAACACTGTGCCAGGTTTTTCACCTACATTTATTTAATCTTCCCAGCAATCCTTAAAGCTGGATATTACTGACGTTTTTACAAATGAGGCCCAGAGGGGTTCAGTAACCACTCAACATCACACAGCCAGTGAGTGCTGGAGTTGAAAGTAAAGCCAGTGCTCTTCCCTCTCCACCAGTAACATCACCTCAGTACTCCATGGCAGGGCCTCCTCGTGGCTCCCTCCCTTCCCTGAAAGCCCACATCGTTAACTTGCTGAAGACCACTTAATGTCTATGGTTAGCACTGCCAGACTTGGCAAAGATTGTGTTGACCTTATTCCTGCATTATCACTGAGAGCTCTAATGAAGGAAAAATATTTAAAACAAGAAAAATAAGCATGTTGCTTATCTGAATGTATAGTAATGATCTATCAGACACCTAGATAAGAAAGAGTTGAAATGATTAAAGCTAAAAGGAATTTTCTTCATCTTTTCCAGTTAGCTATAGCATTTCAGACAAGGCAGCTGAAAGCTTTGAGAGAGGAGTGAGCAAGTTGGGGCTTTACAGAATTGCAGCAATAGGACTCATCCTAAAGCAGAGTGCAGAGGGACATTCCCGCAGAGGGGTCCAAGAGAAAAGTGGGAGGTGATGAGAGAATCAGAACATTTCAGTGGTAGAATGAAAGATGAACAGAAGAGAGTGGTGCTTGAGAGGAGGGAGATTGAGAAAAGTAGTTAATGAACAGAAGTGCAGACACACATCTCAAACATGCATTTACTTCTGACCTTCTAAGACTGTCAGTGCCACCTCTTAGCCAACCTGCCATTCAGTTACTCCATTCCTTCATACTCTGGCACTTGGTTTCCATGGACCCTTTCCAAGAAGGACCTTGGTCTCTGGGCACTTTGTGTAGCCATGCCTCCACTCCTCATCATTAATCTTTCCTCACTTCCTCCTTTACTTAAACAGTTAGGCTGTGCACTGTCTGTGTTTATGTGGCCATCAAGGTCTTTCTGTGTTCACTGCAATCTTACCGCAATGCTGCTTGCTCTGGACTGTTATAATTCAGTTATCTTGGACTCCATCCTAGACGAGTATTTACTGAAGCACTCAAAGGACCTCTTTACGAGGCATGGACTTTATTATAGTGAAGTTCCCATACTTGGTTTTGTTCTCTTTTCTCCCCTAGGGCAAAGACTGTCTTCCTATTCTGTTGTTACTCCACAATAGGTGGAGCTGACTGTACCTCCACCCGTGCTCAGCAAATCTGTTGCCTCCTGTGGAACAGATTATTTGATTTGTATGAGAAGTGCCTGTCTTTGAAGATTTTGGCCCTTGATTCTAGTTTAGAAAAGGGCTTCATTTCTTTCCTGAGTTTACTTGATATAACCATTTATCAGAACGACACAGTGATTCCATCTTTTTCTAAACAAGTTCTACGTTAGTGCCTAAATCTCCTAGTCCAGCTTTTCTTAGCCACCCCCACTTCTCTTAAATGGAGAGGAGGCCAGGGACAAAATGGATCTCGGGTTTTGTTTGGTTTTGACATGTTTTTGTATGCACACTGAAAATCAATACTATTTTGATTCCTATCTCCTGTTTTGAGAGGCTTAAAATCTATCAGAGCCTCTTCAGGCTCCAGCCAGGCCTTCTGCCCTAGCACTGAGACACCGCCCTGATTAATCTCGATCTCCAGTGAATTCTCAGGTCATTCCTTCTGGTTTGACAAATTATCTCTATTAGATAAGCATCTGCCTAATGTTTTACCCACTGGCTTATAGTAAGATGATTCACTGGCTCGGAGTTGCTGTGTGGGGAGCTTGTGAACAGTGGAGCTTGCCATGGTCTTTGATCTCCTTTCCAGGGGCCAGTGGGATGACTTCAAGGTTTGGTTCTTTGCCGGGAGTGATGTGTGTTTTGTTAGACTTGTTTACCTCATGATTAGGACCCAAGTGCCTCCACAGAGAAGAAACCACATGTTTATCTGCTTTGGGTTTTGGGGCATTGTTCTAGTGCTGACTCAGTGGTATCAGAATGGTTCTCCTTTTGTTTCTGACGATGATTCTTAAAAACTTTCCTCCTACCCGTTGTTGCTCTGATTTGGTCACCCCTCCATCCAACTTAGTTTTTTACAAATGTGCGGTGTTTCTGGGGTGCCTAGAAGCCCTACTGGGCTGGAGCTGTGCCCTCTTTCTGCACCCCCTTGTTGATAGGTTGACACATTGCAGTGACAGTCCTTTTGTAACTGAGCTGGCCTCCAAACTGAGCACCAGGTTGAGTCTCCCCCACATCCCGTTTAGGCGGGTCTCTGTTCTGAACAAGGAGATCCGCGTGTGGGTGACGCATTTCCTTTTACTGGGAGAAACCTAGTTTGTCTTTGTGAATTGATTGGTAACTACAATGTTTGGGAGAAAGCCTCAGGGCCTTTCTTGTCATTGTTACAACTTGGAGTGTCTGGAGTTGGAAATGGAAAGGCCCTCTCAGGTAGGTTGTTTTAAAGTAATGAGTCTTTATGAATAGCCGTGCCCAGAAACAAATGGGAAGCAATTCCAGCCGCCTGTGTCCAATTAGGTGTCAGTCACAGAGCTCAGCGATCACAGATGTTGCTGTGGGACTCTGGTTGGGTTAGAATCGCCTCACTTTTTTTCCTTAGACATATTCTTTCTCTCTTATTGTTTGTTTTTTTATTGCAAAAGCAGTACATATTTAGTTTAGAAAGTTTAGAAAATACAGATAGGCATAAAGAAGAAACTAAAAATCACCTACTACCAGCACTGAGAGAAAAACAATATTACTATTTGTATATATAGCTTCAGGGGTCTGAGTCTCCTAAAATTCATGTTTAATTGTATGTATGCTAGGGAGAGATCCATAACTTTGACTAGATGGTCAAAGTTAAGAACCTTAGGTTCTTTTTAATCGGTAATCTTGCCTTGGCTAAAGCTGAGTAAAACTAATTGTGGTAGCCAAGCTGCTGTTAAAATATGATTTTAGTATGTGTGGAGACAGTTTGCAGTTACGTGAGCCCAAGTTTCCTATTACAGCAATTAACAGTCAGAAGGAGACCATGACGAATATTTTGCTCCCTGAGAGCTAGTACACATTAATTGAGCATCTGCATGGAATTATGTGCCAGTTCCTATGCTAACAGTTCTCTTTCTAAAGAAACCGGGAGAACAAACAAAGATCTCCAAGAATTTTCTGTTTGATTATATTTGCCAAATGTGGGCTTTTAGCTTGGTTCTCCCTTTGCATATTGTTGGAGTTGTCACTCTGCATCTTAGTCAGAAATATGTACAGCCTGACAGCTGTGTGTGACTTATTGTCTTTCCCTCGGGTTCTCTGTTGGCTGCCAGACCTAGAGGCAAAGAGCTGAGGGAGTCCCTTTCAGTTTGGAATTGCAGTTGTCTTCCTGAACCCAGTATCCGTAGCGCCCTGTGCTATTTATTTTTTTATTTTATTGATTTTGTAGAGAGGAAGGGAGAGAGATAGTTAGAAACATCGATGAGAGAGAGTCATCGATCAGCTGCCTCTTGCACACCCCCTACTGGGGATATGCCCACAACCAAGGTACATGCCCTTGACCGGAATCGAACCCGAGACCCTTCAGTCCCCAAGCCGACGCTCTATCCATTGAGCCAAACCGGTCTCAGCCCACCTCTTTTTTTTTTATTATTGGTTTTGAGAGAGAAAGGGAAGGAGAGAGAAACATCAATATGAGAGCAAAACATCTATCGGCTGCCTCCTCCACACCCCTATCAGGGATTGAGTATACAACCCCAGGCATGTGTCCTGACTGGAAATCAACCAGCAATCGATACACCTGGCAACACCCAGCCAACTAAGCCACACACACCAGCAAGGCACTCCCACCTCTTTTATCCCACCTCTCCAGCAGATAACAAAATGCAACCCTGGCCGAAACCAGTTTGGCTCAGTGGTAGAGCATTGGTCTGCGGACTGAAAGGTCCCAGGTTCAATTCCGGTCAAGGGCATGTACCTTTGTTGCGGGCACATCCCCAGGAGGGGGTGTGCAAGAGGCAGCTGATCGATGATTCTCTCTCATCGATGTTTCTAACACTCTATCCCCTCTATCTACCTCTCTGTAAAAAAATCAATAAAAAATATATATTTTTTTAAATGCAACCCTGCAGGGAGGAGTGGAGAAAAGAAGAGGATTTAACTCACACAGTTGTCCTCATCTAGTTTTTTACACAAGGTTCTCAGAATGAATTTTAGGAGTGAACTTATCTCATTGCTTATCTACCCAGGGCCATTGGAGTTGTGTTAGTTCAGTGCTGTAACTTAGACTGTAAACTAATCAAGGTCAAGAATTATGTTTGTCTGATTCTCTTAGTAAGTGGGTACTTTTGAAGGTCTTTTACATGCTTCTGCTGTCGCCACCACCAACACCACACACACACTCAGGTCATTATTGCTAGCCGTAGTATGGCAGGATGTTGCCAATTTCCTTAGATAGCACCAAGATGAATCTTGGCTTAGAAAGGCACAAAAACAGTGTGGAGACTCTTAATCCCAGAGAGATGATATTACTTGGGTGTCTGGGCTTGCCCCCGCCCAGCCTCAAGGGCATAGAGCCTTGGCACTTGGAGGTGAACCCTGCACGCTTTCCCTTCTAGGTGGTGACTGTGGGAGAGTGCAGAATGAAGGCTCTATTTTTCTGCTGTAGAATTTGAGCTATTATTTGAAACTCCCTGTTCCTTATTAAATGGCTGACCTAATTTTTCCCCTTTATCTCTGTAGTGGTGGAGATCCAAGAAGGGAAGACAACTATAGTAAGTATCATCGAGTTGGCCATTTACAATATAACCTCTTTAACACTTGGAGCTGCCTGGTTGCTTCTTTGAGGGAGGGAAAGAGGGAGGTCCAAACTGGGCTCCTAGCTCCAGGATCAGGTCCCTCTGGGACCATAAATCTTACAGTCTGCTATTTTTCAAGATGTGTGCTATTGTGTGGTTCATCAGGAACAGTCACTTATACCTGGATTGAAGCATCTGTTATTTAAAATGGCCATGTGGATAACAAGGTCTTTACTGATATGTTCTTTGGAGGGTGATAAATTAGTTTTCCAAAGGGGAAACTAAAGCAATGGCAGGACTGAAGACCAGAGTAAGTTGATCCGGGGCCAGGATCCTAGATCTCCGCTCCTTTCCTTTCTGCCCAGAATGACTAAGCTACTCCTTCAGTGGTTCCGTTACAAGGTGACACTCTCTGGACCCTGTTGGTAAGAAAGCTAGAATGACTTGATCCACCCACTCCCCCTTCCTTGTTGGGCCCATCTCACCTCCCTCCTGCAGGAGTCATGGGGCCTAGATTATCCTATAATCCCTAAAAGACGGCATTGTTTTCACATGGCTTTCCTTGCCTCCAAGAAACCCACAGCCCCTCCACACAGCTCCTAGAAGCCTGTATAGCTTCCATGTCAACCAGGGATTTAACCCTTCTGGCAGCCAGCCAAGCAGTCTTATCCCCAGATCAAGGTTTTCGGGTTCCCTTTTTGGGTCTTCCCTAGAATTCTCCCTCAGCTTTTGCATTGCTTAACCTCAAAATAGTTCTTTGGAGGGGGCCCCCTCCCCCTTAGGACACCTTATTTCCTTATTCAAAGCTGAAACAAGCATTTACCCTGTGAACTCCCTGCTGGTGGAGAGAAAACACATCTGGCTTCTGAGTGTGAAGACGGTTTTTCATGCGGGGCATGAATCTGCTGTTTGTAGAATGAACATGGAGACATGGTGGCATTAGGAGAAACTTGGGGGAGGGAGCCCACCCCTGCCTGGAGAGGCACTGCCTTGGCTGGTGGTATTTATCGCTCAGTCTCCGGGGTCTCACTTTCTTCATCTGTAAAGTATGATCATAATGCCTCCCTCCCTAGGCTGTGGGGTTAAATGAGATGACACATGTGAACCATGATTAGCACAAAACCGGGCATATAATGGGGAATCAAGGAATGTTAGCTTTCTCCCCACAGACCACCTTACACCTTAACCCCTCTCAAGCCTACTCACACCTACATGTTTTCCTTAGCACACTTCTCTATTTCTGGCCCTGGCGGAAAGGTAGGTAGCAATGCCCTGCACAACCAAGCCTTGCTTCCAGCTCCTCTCCTGTTTGCACTTCTACCTCAGGAGACAGTGTTGCTTCCCTTCCAAAGCCTCTGAGCCCTGTCCCAGCCTCGCTCTCATAATCCATGGCTTCAAACAGCAAGGCTTTCTAACCCCCCCCCCCCCCTTGCAATTGGAGCTGACTCCCAGATCAGTGGTCCATTGCACTTAGTAATTCCAAGGCTGTGTCACAGGATACAACAGCCACAGCAGAGGTCATTTTGCACGTGGCCTCAGCACGGTTGAAAAGGTGGCATCCAAAATAATGAAAGCAAGGAGGAAGACGGGAATGTATTCTCCCATCTGTGTGTTTGAAAGAGAGAGAGAGAAGCAGCAGAGTGCACACGGATATCTGGGCACTGCTGGCATCCTAGGCTGGCTAATTCTTTGTTGGTAGGGACTATCCTGTGCATTGCAGGATGGTTAGCTTCCCTGCTAGCTGCCAATCTCACCCCACCCCCCAGTAGTGACGGTCGATTAGGAATGCCTCAGACATTATCCAGTGTCCCGTGGGGAAGAGTGGACAAAATCATGGCAGGCTAAGAACCACTGGCACAGACTTCGCTCTGTAAGATAAGCTGGGAGCTGCAGTTTCCTCGGAAGGATAGGTGGGATGGGAGGAGACTTCCTTTGGACTCTACATCCCTGCGCAGTTTGAAACTTTTTACCATGTACATTTATTACTTCTTCCCAAAGGTGGTTTTTGTTTGTGAGGAAGGAAAAGTAGCATTCAGCTGATACAGCAAACCTCTCCCTCTTGCCACCAGCATTAAGTTCAGTTCCCACTGCCCTTAAAGCTACCAACTCACTTCTCTGTGGACACTCCAAGGCCCACTGCAAAACCGCCACCACAGTTCCAGCAGAGACCTATTACCCGTTCCACAAAACTCCCAGAGGTGGAGTTATGCAGCAGTCCCACCAGTTTGGGGAGTTGCTCAAGTTAGTGAGCACACGGCCCTCTCCCTCACTGGCTTTCTTTCTCTGCCTCCTAGATCGAAGGCCGTATCACAGACACTCCCCGGGAAAGTCCAAATCCCCCTAACCCCTCTGGCCAGTGCCCCATCTGCCGGTGGAACCTGAAGCACAAGTATGGCTATGAGGTGAGTGTGCAAAGACAGGGGGCTCTGCATGTTAGAGAGGTCATCTTCCCTGGATTACAAGCGCCATTCCTGCCCCCAGCTCTTCCCCCATGGCCGCTGCTGCATCCCATGGAGCCATCAGAGACAAGCTCTCAGCCCTGCTGCACATGAGAATTACAGGAAAGCTTTATAAAACGTTCAGGCCCCACCCCCAGACATTGATTCCGTCGGCCTGGCCATCACTTTTTAAAACTCCCCAGGTCATTCTCATGTGCAGCCAGGGTTGAGAGTCATTTGGTTCATTGTCTGGTTGCATGTAAATCAGACCACCAGAGCCAGGTACCCAAGTCTTGCAGGGTTGTGTTTCCAAGAGGGTGGAGTCAGGATCTGAGTTTGGTTTCTTTCTTTTATAATGAGAGGCTGTTTGGAAAGGCCTCTCTGTGATCTGGAGACACATTATTGTCTCTCTGTTGGAGCTACAGAGGCCCCTGTTTGCTCCAGCTCTTCTACCACTTCATCTGTTTTCATGGGATGACGACAGTGAATAATAAGTACCGTGCACTGAGCACATGCTCTGCAAACGGCACTGTTGTAAGCATTTACACATCTTCATTCACTCAGTTTTCACAGTATTCCTACGAAGAAGGTACTTTTTTCATCCTGGTTTTACAGGCAAGGACATTTGAGGCATGGAAAAGTTAATGAACTTGCCTCAGGTCACCCAGCTAATTATCAGACTCTGGGGATACAACCCCCACGTAGAATACGATCCCAGCTATCCCTCTGTATTCTCTAGCAATGGGGAGAACCTGGGGAAAAGGACACAACCCTGGAGAAATTCAGACTTGTCCTTCAGAGTTCTGTTGGTGGCATTAAGCACCCTATTTTTAGGTTTCAGGTGATTGAGGCTCTGGGCCAATTTGACCTGCAGGTTGTCCCTGTGCCCCTCTGTGGAATGGGGTGACTAAGGGCAGAGATCCCGGTCAGGTGGTAAGAGCAGGAGAGGCCATGGGATCTGAACAGAATGACCTAACTAATCTCCCAGGCTGGGAGCCTTGGCTTTAGGCCACCAGGGGTGGGGCGGGGGTGTGCTCTCACCCTGCCCTGGGCCTTGCCGCTGATGGCCGCCTGGAGTAATAGGAGGCTTGCAGGCATGCGGCAGTATTGACAGCTTCTTGTTACCTGAAAGCTAGTGGGGTTCTGGCCATACTTGGAATCCCAGCTGAAGATGGGGGATGAACCTCCTGACCACCATGGGCACTCTTCCCACCAGCCATTTCCAGGAAATACAGCTTGGCTCTGTTTACCCGCAGAAGAAACCCAATCCCCTCCGAGGTAAAGGCTGAAGCTGTTTTCCTTTTACCCCTTTCCACTCAGGACACCGTTAGCCTGAGCTGCACAAAGCTGTTAACTTCCTTGGCAGCCTGCAATGGGGGAGGCTAGGGCAGTGAGCCCAGTTTATTAGCCCTGGATAATCCAATCCAAGTTCTTTTCATCAGATTCTGAAGATTACAGGGGTGGGAATTGGGGGGTCTGGGTCCCTCAGGAGCTGTCCAGTGATTAAAACAAATCTGCGGTTATACAGCGAGGCGCCTGCCAGGGCAGCAAGTCAGTTTGTGGACATGACTGCTAAGACTGGTGTGCCAGGCCCCTGGGGGGGAGAGGCGGGTGTGAGGGGGAGAGGGTGGCTTTTATTTAACCCCCTCAACTATCCTGTGAGAGTTGGGGGTAGGAAATGGTCTCTTGTCTCAATTTTGACTCTATTTGTCCTTGTTTCCTTGACTCTTCAAAGCAGTCCGATGGTCCAGAGGAAGCCTGAGAGTCCATTCACATCTGGTCACAGGGGCTTAGAAGATGTGGGATTTAACTTCACAGCCGTAGTCCCTTCCTCAGTTTGTATCTTGCAGGCTTTATTATCCAGTGTGGGGCATACAGGAAGCCGCCAATCAATGATTCTCTCTCATCATTGATGTTTTTATCTCTTTCCATCTCCCTTCTAAATCAATTTAAAAAATATATTTTAAAGCCGAAACCGGTTTGACTCAATGGATAGAGCATCAGCTTGGGGACTGAAAGGTCCCAGGTTCGATTCCGGTCAAGGGCATGTACCTTGGTTGCGGGCACATCCTCAGTAGGGGGTGTGCAAGAGGCAGCTGATCGATGACTTTCTCTCATCGATGTTTCTAAACTATCTCTCTCCCTTCCTCCCTGTACAAAATCAATAAAATATATTTTTAAAAAATATATATATATATTTTAAAAATAAATGTGGAAAAAAAAGTTAGGATTTAACTTTTGTAAGGGTGAAGGTTGTAGACCAGGGTGCAAAGCTCTGTGTGGAGGGAGTAGTCTCAGGTCCATTCCCAATAGAGACCTCAGCCTTTTGGAGTGCCAGGGTCAACAGCCTCCCATGTAGGTCACGTGGCCTGGCTTCCCAGCATCAAAAGTCCACCCAGGTGACCCTCATCACCTATTTTCTGTTTCTTCTAGGATGTTCTGCTGCTCAGCCAGTTCATCCGGCCTCACGGAGGCATGCTGCCTCGAAAGATCACAGGCCTGTGCCAGGAAGAACACCGCAAGATTGAGGAGTGTGTGAAGATGGCCCACCGAGCAGGTAGAATTCCCCTTGGGACTGTGGCCGCCATCTCCCCACCAGCTGCCCCATGTGTAGCCCCTCCTGGAAGAGTCTTCATTATAATTCCCTCAGTGCCAACCTTCTACCCTCTTGGGCTTTCCCTGAGTCCCCCAAGGAGGTTTGGTGGTTGGGCATTAGAATGTGCTAATCCCCTGTTTATGACATCATACTAGGTTGCTATGGGGATGTCAGAGACCATCTCCTTATATGCTCTTCCTCCACTCAGGTCTGTTGCCAAATCATAGGCCTCTGCTTCCTGAAGGAGTTGTTCCAAAAAAGAAACCCCAACTCAACCGGTAAGCACACTAGGGTGTCAACTTCCTGAGCATTCTGCAGGCCTCTAGTTCTCATTGTATTCTGTCAAGAAAGACATTTCTTGAAGCTCATCCCACAGCCCGGGAAAGCTAGTGTGTTGTTTGGCTGTCTGTTCCATCCCATCCAGCTTGAGCACCCACCCCCATTGGTCCTATTGAGGCTGCAGTTGGCGGTGCACATGCTTCTGTCACCCTCCCCTGCTGCCCTCAGCCCTCTTTCCTCTTCCCTCCCTAATAGGGCACTTAGCACAGGGGCAAGGAGCATAAGGCAGTTTGCTGGTTGGGCATTAGAATGTGCTAATCCCCTGTTTATGACATCATACTAGGTTGCTATGGGGATGTCAGAGCACTTCAAACTTTTAGTATCCCAGCACTGGGTTTATTAAAGGGCAAAATGAGGCTTTAAAAATGGGAGGGCTCTCTGGGGTGGGGCCACTTTATATAGCTGTGCAAGTCATTCACTGTAAAACTTGAAGGCAGTATCCACATAGACTAGATTGTGAATGGCGCTTCCTAGAATTGTATACTTAACCTGCCCAGCTGCACATGCTGACCTAGGAGGTCCTGAGGTTTTAGAGAAGAGAAAGGCCCCTAGATCCTTCAATCAATCAATCTGCCTTTCAGCCTAAGCCAGGGTGGCACCCTCTAGTGTAGGAGCAGACCTGTCTAATGCTCAGTCATCCTATTGTATGTTCCTTCCCTTCCCCCATATCTGATATTGCCACACTCTCATACTCCTAGATCTGTAATACCCCCTTATTGAAAGTAGAGCAAGTCTGTAAAACTGATTTTATAATTTATTCTTGTTCTCCTCTATTAATGATTCCTCCCTCTTTCAACCTGTCCAGCTGCCACTGGACTTGACCAAAGATGGTGAAGCAAAGCAAGACTTAACCCACCCCCTAGCAAACCTCCCAGTCTGATCTCTAACAGAACCTAGGCACGAGGGTAGGAGTACAGGCAAATGCCAGCCACAAGTTGCTGGGTTGGCAGGGCAGGGCCAGAGCTGGGTCTTCATTGATGCCTCACCACCACCCTGGCCCCATGCCCATCTCCACCTGCCTTTCCCACATTGTTAGCTGTGCTATCTGCCAGCAGTCCTGGGGGGTCAGGACCTAGTAACCTCTTTCTGTCTTTCCCAAATATGCTCTGGACCATTTGGGGTTGACCCTACCTTCCCCCTCACCCCCCACCCCTGTCTTGTTAAGAGACAGCAGCAGGCCTAAGGACGCAATCCCTCCTGCCCTCAGGCCTTTGAAGTGAGGCCAGGCTCCCTCCCATACATCCGGTGTCCTTTAACGTGACACAGGATTGATGATGTGTGGGGGCCCTTGGGTAGCAAGAGGCCACGGGTGGGGGAGTGACAGGGGGAGTCAGAGTCCTGGCTGCGATGAAGGCTGATTCCCTTGCGAGGGACGTTATGATTCTCTCCTTGGGCTTTGGGCTCAGGGAGCCACGTTTCCTCCTTCCTTTGCCCCTTCAGGAGTGGTAGGAAGGAGCCTTGGTTCTTCCTAGAGCTGGAATCTTCCCAAAAAGCTGACTGGAGGCCACCCAGGCACCCCTCCCCCACCAGCTGGCTGCTCCATGTGGCACAGGCATCAGGCCCAGGGCTAGCTGAAGCCCGGCTTCCTCGGGTCTCTCCAGGGCAGGGGAGGAACACTTCTAGGGCAGCAGTTCTGGGGAACCCGGTCAGCCTAGGGGGTCTCTGGGGTTCTGACGTTCCACCTGAGCACTCTTTTTGGGAAACCAGCTCCCATATCCTATCTCTTTACCCATCCCCTCTGGAGACTGGGAGATGCCAGCCCAGGGGCCTGCCAGGTATTCCTTCCCTTACTCTTTATTCTCCTGCTGTCCCAGAACCAACAGCCATAGAAAAAGCAGTCCCTGGGGCCAGTCCACTCCTCAGAAGTCTCCCTCCCTATTGGGGCATTGACATTGACACTGACAGGAGACTCAGAGAAATCCTGCCTGCCTGCCAGCACCTCCCCCAGCTCTTACTCCACTCAGAGCTGTTTCTTTGCACAGGGCTGAGAGCAGAAGACTCCACTGAAATGTATAAATCAGCAATCATAATTTTACTTTTATCTAAAAACGTTCATCCAAGGGTTTTTTTTGTTTTGTTTTGTTTTTTTAATTAAAAACATCTCTCATTTGAAGTTTTTGGAGGTGGCTGTGTTGAGTCGCAGCCTAGAGTGGAGGCAGGGAGGACCCTGGCCTTTGCCATAGCTGAGCTTTTAGGATGAAGGGTGGGCCTCTCTGGACAGGATCCGAGTTTCATTCTGAATGGAGTAAACCCCAGCCCCGGCCGACATGAGCCACTTTTCCGGGAACATCAGCGCCCTGGCCACCCCCAAAGGAGGCCAAAGGACTGGGCGGCAGCCATCTTTCCCCACCTCTCCTTCTTACCCCCATGAGCCCTCACCCTTGGCTCCCATCATGGGTTGAGTGAGGGGCAGGGGCCTGCACCAGTTATGGCTACCCAGGGGAGCTCCCTGAAGGCTGGGGTGGCAGAAGGAGCCAAGTGGGGAAGAGGGAAGGATTCCTCCAGGCCCTTACATCAGCCTCTCCGCTCCCCATGGCTGAGGCCACAGAGGAATGATCTGCTCTCTGAGTAGCCTCTTTCTCCACCTCCTCCCCCAGCAAATGCACACAAACATTGACAACTCATAAAGATCAAGGGAGTGCGTGGCCCTGGGCTGCCACACACACACAAGAACCCAGCCCATCTGTTTGCAGCACACTCAGCGGTTGCTCCCAGGAAAAGCCCCTGCTCCTCAAGGAAGGAAAACTAGAAAAGGGGTTTGGCTGGACAGCCATAGCTTTGGCCTGAGGAGGCAGTGCCCACTCTCCCAGCTCCATCCTGGGACCCCAGCCTTCAGCCACTTCCTGGTCCTCCCTCCACAGGTACCTGACCCGCTGGTCCGTCCGCTCCGTCAAGCCCATCTACAATAAAGGCCACCGCTGGAACAAGGTGCGCATGGCCGTGGGATCGCCCCTCCTGAAAAACAACGTCCGCTACACAAAGAAGCCTCTGGTGTTCTATCAGGGTTAGAACCTGCCCGCAGCTCCTGTACTCCTGCCTTCCCACGGCTGGCCTGGCCCCGCCAACATGAAGGACACAGTGGCATGGACCACCTTCAGTGGCCCGCCGGCAGCGGTGCTGGGAGCCGGGGGCAGGCAGGGCAGTTGGGTTCTTTGGCAACTACGATGGTCCCCTGGCTGGTTGGGGCCGTACTCTGTGCTAGGGGACAGGAGTTTTGCTCAACGGAATGTCATAAACCAGGCTCATGTTTCACCCACTGGATGTGTGCTCACTGCTTGGGGGCTTGGCCTGTTTCTGGCCAGTTACCCAGCAGAGTCGCTGATCTCTGGTGCTGGGCTACATAATGCAGCTGACGGGAGTTTGTGGGCTGAACAGGTTTCACCCTCTGTTTTGACAGCTGTTAGTCTTGGGCCTGGGGGCTGCAAGGAGGCAAGTTGGTCTGCCTGGCCTGTGTACAACTCTGATGTGAGTCCGGGAGCTGCCTTCCTCAAAGGGCCATTTCCACCCGCCATTCTCTCGTTAGCACATTGCGATTCTCTGCCACTTGCTTAGGAGCTGGGTCTCCCTGCTCCTTAGGCCTCTCCTCAGAGCCTGGACACCAGATGGAGGTGGGGATGAGTGGAAGCGGCAAGACAGAACAAACAGACCAGACTCACTGAAACGTATGAAAATAATGTTGATGCTCTGCATACAGGGTCCCTGGGCGGCCCCTCCTACAGCATGAAGGGCAAGTCCATGTTCTTCTCCCCAGTGCCCACATAGATGTAGCCACAGTTCTTGGTGCCCGGAGCGTGGTAGAAGGTGAGGCCTGGCCAGAGCAGGCTGCGCAGCACCACCAGGGCGTTGCCTCGCTCCATCTGGATGCTCCAGGACCCTGGGGAGGAAGGGAGGCCTGGGTGCTGTGGAGCCAGAGCGCTTCCCAGGGTGCCAGGCCCCAGCCCCTGGGCAGCCAGGCCCAGGTGCTAAGGTTCCACTCAGAAAAGGGAAGACAGTTTAATTACCCTGGCGCTTTACTCCTCCTGATTGCCTTTTAGCCGTTTCACTGTTCATTAAAACCACTTCCAGGGGGAGGGCAAAGGAAATGAAAGGAGGTGAAACTCAAAAGGAGTGCATTTTGTTCCTGTCAGCAAGTCTAGTTAAAGGTTGAGTGGGGGAGGAAGCTGAATCCAAAGGCAGAGGGGAGTTGGAGCCGTTCTGGGGAGACTTTCTCCAGGCTCTGCTAGGGGTAATCACCAGTGACCTTCAGTCCCAGTGCAGTCTGCCCCCACTTGCTGTTTTGCTCTCTCGTCCCCAGTCCCAGAAGCCTCTGCTCTGAGATAGATTAGACCTGACCATAGAAGTCTGACCATTTCGGGCCTGAAGCTCAATAGCCCTCTCTGGGTGCTGAGGGCCTGGGCCATCCTTGGCAGGAGGGGATGTGGGCTACAGCTAACGAGCCTTTGTCTATCCTGGATCCTGCCTTGGTTTTTGCTCCCCAGACAGGAGCAGCCCAGCCCATGGCTGAGTTGTACGGCCATGAGGACTTGGCGGGAAGGACCTGATCCATCTCCAGAACCGAGGGAGGGAGCCGCTGTGTGGGAGGAAGGAGCCTGGGAAAATCGCCTCTGGATGCAGATCTGGAGCTTGTATTCCCCTGCGCACCGAGGCCCCTCCCGGGCCCAGCCGCAGCTCTGTTCCAGACCCTGCCAGAAAGGCAAATGCTTTGAAGGTTTTGGTGTTGGACCAGCCAGTGATGCACTGAGAGCTGTGCTGAGGCCTTCATCGGCTGCCAGCTCAGCTCGGCTGCTTGGCTCCTGCTGCCCCAGCTTCCCACAGGCCTCCTCCGGCCATGGCCCACCCTGGTCACTCCACACCCAGCAGCCTCACAGTTCAGTCCCCACCCACCAGGGGCCACCCGTATCCAAGAGACCTGACCACCAGGAACCCCTGGCCCTGACAGCAGCTCAGCCCTGCGTAGGGTGCCGTCACCTGCCCAAAGCCAAGCCAGAGCTTTCTGGTGCATGTAGGTCAGCTGGCCCTGGCCTGCTCAGGGAAAGGCTGGCCAGGAGTCCACCACAGCTCTGTGCAGTGGCTGCACCAAGTGCTGCCACCCAGGCAAGAGATGATGAAGTAAAGGCTACAGTGAGTCCACTCCCCCAGGCCCACACAGTGCTGGCCAGACAACATCAAGAAGAGTGTCCCCCTGGGGCCACCAGAGCTCTGGCTGGGGCACTGCCTAGGAAGGGGGGTGGATGCTTTCCTGGTCAGGGAAAGGGAGTGTTTCCTGTGGCTCCTACAGTTTTCCTCTCGGCACCTGAAGTCCTCCACCTCCCAGACCTGCCCTAAGAGGCCCAAGGCCCTAGCCTGTTGCTTTCCTAGTCACTCACTCAGAAAACATGTCTAAGGAGTAATGGGAGTGGGACAGACCAGAGCAAAGGATTCCAGGGCACTGCATTCAGCCTTTGGACCGAAACGCAGACCCCAGGAAGGTACATCCCTTAGTCAACCAACCCTGTGCCCAGAGCATCATCTGGGGACAGTCCCCCCCTGTCCTTGTTGCTCACAGCCATACAGCCCCCTTGAACTGAGAAGGAGCGGCTCTGCCCACAGGGAGGGCAGCTTGCAGCCTGCCTGAACCAAATGCTGCCCTGGATAAATGCGTCCTGGTGTCCTCCAGCCTAGACCACTCATCATTTCACTAGAGCCGGCATCTTTTTTTCTTCTTTTTTTGCAAGCATTTTGGCAAACCTGAGCAAGGGCTGGGTCTCAACCTTATACCAACCTGCCCACCAAGGGTTTGGCCACCTCTTTGCTTTAGCAGATGATGGGGCCCAGGCTTATTAGCAGGGGCTCCCCTCACTCCCACTTCCAGAGAGCAAGGAGAAGCTGATAAGGATGCTCGAGAAATACAGTGACACTACAGGGCAGGGGGACAGCAGCGCCAAGCAGGCGGAAGGGTGCTGGCCAAGTGTGGAAGCGGCATGTGAGGGGCCAGCCAACAGCACTGCCTCCCTCCCTCCCTTGCATTCCTGTCACACTCC
Organism: Pipistrellus hanaki; assembly: GCF_964339955.1. Lineage (NCBI taxonomy): Eukaryota > Metazoa > Chordata > Mammalia > Chiroptera > Vespertilionidae > Pipistrellus > Pipistrellus hanaki. The sequence goes on along the minus strand of NC_140509.1, from coordinate 12,890,225 downwards.
TGTCCTCCTCTCCTTGTTCCTGGCTCAGCTGGTTGCCCGGGAAACACACAGACTCTTAACGTGCCAGGAGTCACGTAGTGTCTACCTGGGAAGCCAGGCTCTTGCTTGTCACCTTCACCCACTTTTCTTATTGCTGGGAAGACTGGGCCCAGCCAGCCGCTGCTGCCTCTGCCCGTCTGGGGTTCCAGGAAAGGCAGTCTGTTGCAGCCCTGGTGTTTCAGTTCACAGCCCAGTCTCCCCAAAGGTCCCCTCCTGCCCCCTGGCACCCACTCCCTTCTGCAAGCTGCTTTCTGAGGTTTTGGTGGGGAACAAGCCGGTGACCAGGAGCAGGGCCTATTGCAGTCTGCAGGAGCCCTGGGTGCCCAGAGCCCCAGGCTCTCGCCCACCTTGCTAGTGCAGAAACCTCAGGGGAGGGTATGCTTCTCTTAATTAAAATCTCCTGCCCTCCAGGAGGGAAACCAGCAAAGCACTGGATTCCGTTGATGGGGACAGTGGACCAGACTGGGGACCAGGGCTGTCTGGGCAGCAGGTAGCTTAAACCTCTCCAACCAGCACCATACAACTTGTCTCAGACAGAAAATAGGCATGGGTTCCTTCTCAGAATGGCCACTCCCACCACCAAGGGCCACAAGGTATGGTCAAACCCCCTAGAGATTGGGGGGTGGGTAGGATCCTAGAGAAGCGGAAGAGTGCCCTCTCTGGCTAACAGGCTGAGCCCCTGTTAGCCAGGCTTCCAAGGGGCTAGGTAGGAGGAGCCACCTGTATATACCCCCAAGAGAAGGCTGGTCGAGGGTCCCATGTCCCCCACAACTCACCAACGTTCCTGTCCCCCCAACGCCTCCCAAGCACCACCACCACATTTTTAAAGGCTGCTTTTCAGCAGGCAGGCCCCTTGCTGCCCTCTGCTGCCCGATCTGGGCATTGCTGCTGAGGGCTCTCTTGTGCTGGAGCCCCTGCTCCCCCCAGTTTGAGAGAGGTGTCAGATCCAGTGCAGAGTGGAGCAAGGAGGGAAGCCCTGCCCTCCACCCCTCCTGCTTCTGCTGCTGCTCTGCCTGCCCCTCTGCACAGGACACAATGACTTCACTGGTGAGGCGCCTTCTTTCCATTTCCACTTTTCATCCTCTGTTTCATTTATCTTTCCAAACCCTGTAAGGCCAGGGTGGTGCCTGTTTTGTTTACAATGATGTCCCCAGTGCTTGGCGCATAATCGCTGCTCGGTGGCTATTGCTAATGAAGTGAAAGGTTAAGGAGCATGGACTGGCAGGGAACTATCTAGAAATCTGGCCTCCTGACCTGGCACTCCATCTGTTTCCCCTGGCTGCAGCCCAGACTCAGAACTATTAGCTGTTTCCCTGCATCCACCAGGAGGATGGCTCTGCCCCCAAAGCTACTCACTCCCACAAAACTGCAGACCCAGGGCACCACAGAACAGCTCAGCAGGGCATCATGGCCCCAGGCTGTCCCAGGGACAAGCTGCTGATCTCCGGACCTACCTCCACGGGGACAAAGCAGGAGTCCCAGGGACAGGGCCAACCTGTACCACACCTGCTCATGTGACACAAAGTCCCCTTGAACAAGCACCTAAGACCCAGAAAGGAATTAATGGTCTTTCCTGGGCAGGACCTTCCATCCCACCAGCCAGTGCTGGTGTCCCAGGGAACTCTTCCTTGTCCGCCTTAGCAGCCCAGCCCATTCTCTGCTGTCTGCCTGGCCGAGACTCCTCCCGGCAGTTCCTGCTCTTTGACTGGCAGGTAAGGAAGGGAGTCTGGGCGCTCAGAGTGTCTGCTCTCGCTGACCGCACTCCCATCCCCACATCATCCCTCACCGCGCCATCCTGAGGAAACACTGGGCCCGACTTCCGGGAGGCTTTCTGGGGGTGGCTTTGGGAGGAAGGGAGCTGGAGGCCCAGAAGCTGTGAGGTTTCCCAAGGTCAGTCCAAGAGCATCCCTCCCCTCAGGCCACACACACAGGAGATGCCAGGCCCTCAACTCCCTAGGCTCCAGCACTGAGGGAAGAGCGCCAGGCTGGAGTGGACTGGGATGTCAGACCACCCGTTGCTCCTTCAGCCCTAAGGTCCACCATTAGAGCAGAATGTCCAGGGCCCCAGGCCACTGCTACTCACTGCCCAGGCCCAGGTCCTGTGCCTCCCAGGGGCCTGATAAATTCACTTGCTGCCGAAGCCGGTTTGGCTCAGCGGTAGAGCATCGGTCTGTGGACTGAAAGGTCCCAGGTTCGATTCCGGTCAAGGGCATGTACATTGGTTGCGAGCACATCCCCGGTGGGGGGGTGTGCAGGAGGCAGCTGGTAGATGTTTCTCTCTCATCGACGTTTCTAGCTCTCTCTCTCTCCCTTCCTCTCTGAAAAATCAAAATATATTTTTTTTTAAATTCACTTGCTGACGGGGCATATCAGGGTGGCCCCGCATCCTTTAGGGAGACCCCCAGTGCTCCCTATCTCATTCCCCTGCTGCAGGGAGAGACAGCTGCCTTCTGTGTCCCTTCACCCCAAGTGGCAGGGCAGACAGGGCTGATGGGATTCCAATAGGAAGACTGTTGGACCCCCACAGCCCATCCAGCCAGCTTTGATCTTGACTGCAAAGGCCCTAGCACCATCCTTGCCCTCCCATCGCACAGAGGATGAGGCTCTAAGGGTGGGAGGCACTCTTGTGTTAGCCCCTCTGACCACCCAGCATTATGGGAAAAGGGCCTCATCCACTGGCCCTGGGCATCCAGCTGCAGGTGAGAGGGCTGAGGAGTCAGCACCCAGCAGGGCTTTCCAGACTCACCTTGAATTGGAAGGTGGGGCTGCTGCTCCCAGATTAGGGGTATTAAGAGCACTTCTCTCCCCCACCCTTCAGCCCCTGGTGCTGGGTCCCACCATCACAACATTCCTGGCTCCCTTTATCAAACCCCCACTCCCCCTGGGGATGGGCGTCTGGGAGCATAGAGTTGGGGGAGATAACTGGAGTCTGGAAAGGGTTTCTCATGGGTGAGAAATGCCCCAGCCCCTATAAACCTTTATCTCCCCAACAGGTCCCGGAATCCCTTTCCATGCCCAAGGAGGCTTGCCTCGAGCACCCCCATGTGGCCAAGGCCAGTGTAGCCATTCTTTGCTGGCAGCCCTTAGCCACTTGGGGCCCACTGTCTGGCGCCTTGGGCATTGCACGAGCTCTGAAATGCCTCCAGATCTCTGGCTTCCACTTCTCTATCCATCCAGCACCACTCCCTTATCATCACGAATCTGTTTACGAGCCACCAGAAGCCCCTACTGCCTTGATCTAAGCCTCCTACCTTTGGCCCTCTAGGCCCTTCTAGCCCTGCCCAACCCACCTCTCAGGCCTTTGCCACTAAAAATAGATCAATAAGTCCTGGCCAGCCTGGCTCGGTTGGGCATCGTCTCCTGTACCAAAAGGTTGGGGGTTCTATCTATGGCAGCCACATCAATCTTTCTCTTTCTCTTTCTCTTTTATATATAATTTTTACATGAATTCTTATGTGTTAGGCACTGTTAGAATTACTTTGTGCTTAATTCTCATAACAACCCAGTGATGTAGAAAATATCATTATTCCCCTTTCAAAATGAGGAAATTGAGGCACAAGGTAACTGAGGGACTTACCAGTGTCACACAACTAGCAAGTGACAGATTCAGGATTCCATCCCAGGCTGTCTAATTCCAGAGCCCTCACCTTAACCACTACTGCCATCTCACCTCCATCCTGAGTTCCAGCCCACCTGGTGCCTCATTGCTTCTCAAAAGTGTTTCCTCTAGTGGTCCATTCCCATTGTCAGGGTGGTTCAGTTGGTTGGAGCATCATCCCATGAACCAAAAAGGTTTCGGATTCGATCCCTGATCAGGGAGCATATAGGAGGCAACCGATTGATGTTTCTCTCTCACACTGGTTTCTCTCTCTCTCTCTCTCTCTCTCTCTCTCTCTCTCTCTCACACACACACACACACACACACACACACACACACCAGTAAAACATATCCTCAAGTGAGGACAAAAAAAAAAAGATGAGAGTCACCATCTCCTTGACACCACAGTTAATGCCAGAATCCTGAAGTCTCATTCTCTGACACTTATGTGCCCTTGGGTTTAACTCTGAGCCTCTGTTTCTTTGTCTATAAAATGAGGATAATAACAATATCTACCTCTTAGGTTGGCTGTGAATCTTAAAATGAGATAAGGTATACAAAGGGTTGAGTACAGTGCCTAGCACACAATAAGCAGTGCCACTGCTTTTATAAGTTGTTATCATCATTGCCGTCATCAACAAATCCCTCCAGTTCTCAGACATGTAGACAGAAGGAGTTAGAGGCGCTGAGTCAGTGTCTTGGGTGTGCCCCAGACTGCCCAGAGCCTGGCACCTGCCCTGGTGTCCAGCATCCAAGCAAGAGCATCTTCCCAGAACACGTGCTCTACGGTGAAGCTCAGGTGATGGAAATGGGTCTCTGTGACCCAACCACCCAAAGGTGCATGTGTGAGCCAGGCGTGTCCTGAAGCATAGGAAGGCCTCTGAAGCTGTATGTTTTAAGATTTAAAAGTCCCATACACATAGCAGGAAGCAAATATCCTTAGTAGGCAGATGCTCAGTCAATCAGCACCTACTTATTGAATACCAGCTATGTACCAAACACTGGATCTAACCCCAAACTAACAGAGATGGATGTGTGCCTCTGTTCAAGATTGATTCGAAAGTCGAGAGACTTCTTGTCTGTGAAAGCATATGGAAGACAACCCTTGTGTCCGCAAACATTTACCCCCCACTTCCTATGAGCTGAAACTTGTATTGGACCCTGGGGAAGGCCCACCCTCAAGCACCCACATTGATCCACTCCACTCTGAGAGTGGAACCAGGCTTTAGTTCCACTCTCAGAGGAGAACGGCAGGGGCATGGCCTACCGCTCTGGCCGGAGGGCAGATCCACGGTTTTCTGAGTAGCAGACTATTACCTTTGGGGATGTCATGCTCCAAGGAGTCCATGAAGTCCAGGGAGGGGTCTAGGTCTGCCTTCTCAAGCAAGGTCTTGTTCTTCAGCTCAATTGGCTCCCTGAAGTGGAAGTAGGAACTGAGCTTCTTAGCTTCGGACAAGGTCAGTCCTGCAAAGAGGTAGCAGGTGGGAAGGGAGCCCCACAGCCTACTTTCTCTGTGCACGGGGAACAGTGGGGGAGCTTGCAAATTACTCAGTCAGCTACTGACAGAACTGAAGGGAGAAGAGGGCATAGTGTTCCCTCCCCCCAAATTTGGCCCAGATCCTGCAATGAGGAGAGACCACTGAGGAGGAAGGTGGGGGAAGGCAGAAAGGCCAGACCCATGGAAAGACCTGAGACCCAGATGGCCAAATGCTCTCCCACCCTCAGGCAGAAACGAGGCAGGGTCCAGTGACTGGGGAAGCCACCGATGCCAGTCACTGGACACATCCTCTCACCTGATGTGGTCACAGCTGTTTCTTTTCTGAGGAAGTGGGCAGTTTTGCACAGACTCCCACATGTGTGTCTGGCTATGCTCAGGAAGGATGTCCTCCTGCCCATGAGAGAGGCATCAGAGAACTCACCTTCAAAGGTCCGATTGACATGGGTGGGTCCAAAAGGACTCTTAAAGAGGGCGCCTCGGGGGATAATAGCCACAGCCTTGTCTATCTGGTCAATGATGGACACCAAGCGGGTCTCCTCCTTGATCCGGATCTGAGGAGACAGGAGACAAGCCTCCCTGCCAGGGCACTGTGCCCACTCACCCCTGGTGCAGGGCCCTCTGCATAACCATCTGACCTCGGTCACCACCGTGTAGATGCCCAGTCCATGAAAAATCATGCTGGGTGAGTCCTCCCTCTCCTCCTATCAAGATTTTCTTTCGCCGAAACCGGTTTGGCTCAGTGGATAGAGCGTCAGCCTGCGGACTCAAAGGTCCCAGATTGGATTCCGGTCAAGGGCATGTACTTCCGTTGCGGGCACATCCACAGTAGGGGGCATGCAAGAGGCAGCTGATTGATGACTCTCTCATCGATGTTTCTCTCTATCTCTCCCTTCCTCTCTGTAAAAAATCAATAAAATATATATTTTTTAAACGATTTTCTTTCTTTTTAAAATTAGTAATACATACTGGTGGTGCAATATTTAAAACTTAAAAAAAAAAAGTCTCTCTCACCTCATCTCTTGTCTCCCAGTTGCCCTCATTGGGGAAAATCACAGTTAATGGTTTCTGTACCCTTCCGGAAGCATGCTATCTCATCGTCAGATTTAAATGTTGATTATTTTTGCCTTTTGAAAATATAAAAGCAATCATGCTTACTGTAAACTACTTGGGTAATCAGAAATATTTTATAGAATACCTGAGAATTAAAACCATTCATAAACCTATCTCCTAAAGATAATTAGTGATAATATATTGGTATACTTCCTTTTATCTTTTTTAATGATATATTTAAAGCACAATTAAAATCATAGTTTCTATAGTTTCATATCCTACTCTTTGATTTGACAAAGCATCACCCCATATTTCCCAAGCATCAGCCCATGTTAACACATCTTTATGCCGATGAGATTTGGTTTACAATCAATATCAAGGGCAACCCTGAGCAAAAGGATTTCATAGAGATGTTGGAGGAAAATAGCATCTGACAGGGAAAACATGTCACCAAGGGCCCCCAGAGTCACTCGGCCACCTATTTCCCATGGGCTATCCACTGGAATTCTTTACAAAGCAGAATTCTTTACAAAGCAGGAGATGGGGTTTCAGAAAGTGACATCTCATTTAATCTGCACAAGCCTGGGGAGCAAATATAATGATCCAAATTTTACAGAAAATAAAACTGAAGGGAAGTTAAGCTTGTCAGGTGGGAAGGGGTGGGTGTTGGACCCAGACTTTGGGCATCACCTAGGTTCACTGTGTTTTGAATTCTGGCTTTGTCTAGTTTCAAAAGTTGGGCTCCTTTTCTGACCTAGCTTTCCATTCCTAGGAGTTGGTCATTCAGATAGATTGCATCCAGTGGAAATGATGTATGGACAAGATCACTGCTTGTCAGAGTTAAACCTTGGAAACCTCCATTTCCATGAAAACATCACAGGTGAAATTATGTTGCATTCACACATGGTAAAAAGAGTGGGGATGCTCTTTAAGGCACTGATATAGAAAGATCTCCAAAGTGTATTGTTAGGTGAAAAATGCAGGGTGCAGAGCGGTATGTATAACATGCTGCCATTTGTTTTGTTTTGTTTGGAAGACAAGGGAATATGTAGAGGTATTTGCTGTCTCAGGTGACAGAGCTTCTCACATTTAAAAGTGAATTTAAATCCCCTGGGAATGTGCTCAAATGCAGATCTTCATCCCCCACCTCCCATTAGTCTGCATTTCAAACGCCTAGAGTAGGGGTGTCGAACTCAATCAGAGAAGGGGCCAAAATCTAAAATCCAGCCTAAATCGCGGGCCGAATGGTTTACTGAACAGTCATAAACTGACAATGTCATAAACTGACAGCGGAGTGCAGTGATGACAGCGAGGTGCGGGCCACATTGCAAGGCCTGGCGGGCTGGATTTGGCCCGCGGGCCTTGTGTTTGACACATGTGGCCTAGAGCATAGAGATGTGTCTGACCCGGGCTGCACTTTGAGTAGCAAGATTTGGATATACACACACACACACACACACACACACACACACACACACACACGCAAAATGGTTACATTACTGCCCCCCAGAAAAAGGACCTGGGTGACCGGAAGACAGGGCTTGGAGACACTCTACTATATTCCTTTCTGTACATTTGAATTTTGAACTATATGGATTACTTATATAGGAAAACAACTGCTACAAAAATGTAAGAGCTTGTGCCCATGCCCTTACCTGAGAGCCAGGCTCCTCAAGAGCTGACCATCCACTCCCCACACTGCTGCTCCCCACACTGCTGCTATGTTGTTGTCACCATATTTCTGTTGGGCTGGATTTTGGATGCCCCTGACCCTCTTCCCTCGGCCCCTCCTCCTCTCTCATGTTCACTCACCACTATTTCTTCTTCATAGACCTTATCACCCTCGTTCACCTTCTGCAGCTCGGTGTATTCATACTCATGGGAAGGGTCCCCCATGAAGCGGCCCTTCACCACAGACGTCTGTGTTATCATCTCTTCTGTGGCCGGAGGCAAGAGGCTCCACTCCATGCAGTTCAGGCTGCCAACAACATCCACATCACCCTGGTTTCCAACTCCGACTCCCGCTCGGGCTTCCTGCCACCACCTCTTCTCCCAAAGGTGAGGCCCGAGAAACACCCCACCCCTGTATGTGATGCAAATTCAATTTTATTTTTTTAAATGTCACAAAAAGCCCATGTATGCTGAAGTTCCAAGAGCTTCTTCCCAGATATCTGGACTATAAGGTCCCGGATGAGTTCTGGAAGCTGAATTTTACAGGCGCCTCTGCTTCGGTGGGCCCCTAAGTCATGCTCAGTCTGCCTACTGAGTCCACAGCACGGCCCTCTTCCCCTTTTCTCAGGAAAGCCGGGCCCAGGCTCAAGGCCCTCTCCTTTGAGGTCTCCAGGAGCACTAGCCAGCCCTGTCCCTTCTTTCTCACTTCCCAATGAGTGAGGACATCCTGCCAGCCCTCTCACTCAGGCCCTGGGTCCCCAATCTGCTCTCAGATCATCTTTCCTGCCTTCGCTCTCTAGGGCCTCCTTCTGAATATAAAAACTTATCAGCTTTCTAACACAACAGCCCTCAAACCCATGCCCCTCTAGAAAGTGCCCCTTTCCTATCCCTTCCTCCTCTGCCCCAGCTCTGAGCAATAATCTCAGGACCATGTGCCCTCTGGGAGCCCTCCTTTCCCCCACTTCCACTCTCTGGCCAGTGCGCCAGGATCTCTGCCCCCTCCACCCCAAGAAACTACTTAGGAGAAAGCTATCCATGGAATGCCCTGAAAGACCGCAATTGCATTTCCATTCCTACTTCTTTTTTAAAAAATATGTTTTTATTGATTTCAGTGAGGAAGGGAGATGGAGGAAGAGATAGAAACACAGAAATAGGAACAGAAATAAGAGAGAAAAACTGATTGGCTGCCTCTTGCACATCCCACTCTGGGGATCAAGCCCGCAACCTGGACATGTACCCTGATTGGGAATTGAACCGTGACCTCCTGGTTCATAGGTCAACGCTCAACTACTGAGCCATGCCAGCTGGTCTCCATTCCTACTTCTTTTGATATTTCCTTCTCCCTGCTCCAGTGCCTTAAGTACAATATTTCCAGGGATCTAGTCTCACCCCTCTTTTCTCTCTGGAGTCTCACCCAATTGCCTCCCAAAGCCCTAGCTAATGACTAATCAGTATCCAGAATCCAACCAACCATCTCAAACTGCTTTTCCCCTGGGCCAAGTCATCATCTACACTTGCCTGGTTACTGCAGTAGCCTCCTAACTGATCTCCCAACTTCCATACTCACTCCTCCTTGTGTTAAAACCTAAGCCAGACCGTGCGTCTGTGCAGAGCCTTTCTATGGCTTCCTGTTGGGCCAACTCCTTACAGTGCCCCACGAGGCCCTGCATGAATGTCTCCAGCCCCTTACTTCTCTGACCTTATGTCCTGCAATGCCCCGTCCTCACCCCTCTCTAGCCCCTCTGGCCTATATGGGTTCCACAAACACAGTAAGCACACACCTTAGGGCCTTTGCACGTGCCTGGAATTCTTTTCCCTCAAATAAGCACATAGCTCACTCAGTTGCTTCAGGTCTTTCTCAAACGTTGCCTTATCAGAGGCCATCCTCTCCACCTTATTTAAAGCGGTAACCATTCCTGCGTCCTCTGTCCCCTTACCACTTAGCACCAGCCGACAGCAACACATGCTTATCTGTTGTCTACCTCCCCTCCTCCTCCACACACACTATAATGTAAACTTTATGAATACAAGGGCTTTGTCTTGTTTACCAATGAATTCCTGGTGCCTGGATCAATGCCTGGCACATAGTGTGAGTGCTGAAGAAAGAAAAACTTATAGGATAAAATGAAATGAGTCTCAAATCTGTCTTCAGTTCAAATTTTTCTCCTGGACTCCAGATCTGAACTTTAACACACCTCCTTACCACTCTGCCCCCAGGCACCACACACCCAATTCACTAGGTCTAACCTCCTTCTCTAATTCGATTTGCTGCTTTTGTTGTTGTTAGTCCTAACTCCAGGATATTTTTCCATTGGTAGAGTGGAAGAAAGAGTGACAGAGAAAGAAGCAATGATGTAAGACACACACATTGATTGGTTGCCTCCCACATGCGCCCTGATCAGGGCTGGGGATCCTGCCTGCATACTGAGGTATGTGCCCTTGACCAGGACCCTTCAGTCCACAGGCTGACGCTCTATTCACTAATGCAAACCAGCTAGGGCTGTCCTGCTTTTTTAATTCTCCCCCAGTAGGTGGCATCAGCACATAATCAGCTGCTAAACTGGAAGGAGCCAGCCTTGACTTCTTCTTCACCTCCCCCAGGCACAAATCCTGACAGTTCTACCACTTACATCTAAAGCAGGCCTCTCCTCAATTCCCTCAGCTGGGCGCTACAATGGATTTCTAAATGCTTACCCACTTCTGGCCACTCTGCCCACGCAGATCAAAGCAGGCTCTTGCTCGTAGCCCTTCCATGGCTCCCATAGCCCAGGACAAGGTTCAAACCTCTAGGCTTCTCCATCCAGTTCTACTAACACCTTCTGCTGCCACTGCTATGGTTACCTGTTCCATACTGGCTGCAGCTGTTCTTCCAAACACCCCAAGCCAGCTGCAGCCAAGTATGCACAACTGTTCCTTCTAACTGACATGCCTTTTCCTCACACCTTTCTGGAAATCTGTTCATCTTTCAGATGGCAAAGAAGTTACTTCCTAATGACCTTATTTAACTGCTCTCTAGGGGAATGCCCACCTTGGTCTCACTTTGTGTACAACTCTATTCTAGTTTTGCCCTGGCCAGTGTGACTTAGTTGGTCCCATGCAACAAGAGGTCTCTGGTTCAATTCCCGGTCAGGACACAGGCCCAGGTTGTGGTTCCACACCCAGTAGGGTGCAGGAGGCAGCCTATTGATGTCTCTCTCTCTCTCTCTCTCTCTCCCTCTCTCTCTCTCTCTCTCTCTCAAATCAATAAAAACATATCTTTAAAAAAAAAGAAATAGCAACTCTATTCTAGTTTTAACACGCTTTGCTGTGATTGCCAGGGTACACACCGGTCTTCCTCCCTAAGATGTGAATAGCTTGGAGATGGGTTTAGTCTCAGCCCTCTTTGTAATGCCAAATCAAGATGCATCCAAACAGTGTTGGACTGATGTGTGGATCAATAAATGAAGTCTCCAACTTCCTGCGCCTAACAGGCTGCTTTGTGAGGTGCTGAACTCCCCATAAACGCTGGGATCGTCAAAAAGCAGCTGCATGGTCCTGAATGGTAGTGTCCAAGTAACTTTCCCTGGTCCTAAATCCCTGTCCTCCCATTCCACATTCCTCCGCCACTTCCTAGAGAGCCTGGGGCTGTGAGCCAGCACTTCCACGGAAGATGGTCTCTGCATATGCTTCCAAATAGCTCCACACAACCTCTGACACTTCTCCAAATTCAACTCACCACGCCCGCACCAGGCGGCACCTGGTTTCTAACCCAGGTCTCCGTTATCTAGGAAATTTCGCCTCCGCCCTTGGCCCAGACTCCATTGGAAGCCCACCCGTCTCTAAGTTTCCCCTGCGTCCCTTTCCCCAAGCACAGAAGTGTCCCCCCAGAGGCCCGCCCTCAGACCTCGTCCCTCCCCCTCAGGCTCCTTTGGGTTCTCAGGTCCCTGGCCTCCGGACCCTCTCCCCACCCGCCTTCCCTCCTCTGCAAATCCCTTCTCCACCTGCTTCCTTGACCCCGCAGCCCCCGCCCCTTTCGGTTCCTACCACCACCCCTCTCCCTTCCAGGCCACCCAGTGGCCCTCCCTCCGTATCGCCCAGCGGCCGCCGCTGCACCTGTACAGGGTCTTGCGCGGAGCCAGTTGGTCCTCATCCAGGCCCTGCGCGATATAGTAATCGGCGACGAGGCCAAGGATGCGGCCCCAGAAGAGCACCCGACTGTAGCGATAGTCGCGCTTCACCAGCAAAAGGGAAGTGAGCAGCGAGGCCCGGCGGTCCGGGCTGAGGCCCTGCCCGCTGCCCGACGCCAGCTCCAGGGACAGCAGGAGACTGTCCGCGTCCATCTCCGCGGCCGCTCGGCTCAACGTCCTCCAGGTTGCTAGGAGAAGCCGTCTCCATGGAGACCCAAAGCCCCGCCCTTCCCTCAGGCAGGAAGTAGGATCACACCCACCCGTGGCCCAGCCCTTCCGGGGCCTCTGGCCAGCCCGGATCCCCCCGGAGCGGTTCCTAAAAGCCTGGGCACACTCCAGCCCCCGCCCTCTTCCTTCCTCGGGTTGGTGACAGGAAGTGTTTAGTTATCACGGGATCCGCAGTGTTTCCCCTAAAATAGTATGAGGTTAGTGGTCCCAATTCTGTAGATATTTTTGCCTTTCCCAAGTCCTCCCATATGAATTACATTTATTGAATCCTCACTGTATATGTAATGAGGCTTGGGAAGAAAAACAACACAATAGTGACACAAGCTGTATTATTTCACTTCAGTCATGCCCCTTCTTGGCCTCAGAATTGTCTGTGAAAAAAAATAATTTTAAATGCTCTTGGCACTAAAAGTTTAGGCATCCAAGACAATCCGCCGCCAATTACAGGTCTTACATGATGGGGTCCATCCATTTCATTCTCTTCAATCTTCAGATGTCTCTCTCTACCCCTTCCTTAGTACTATTCCACCTAACTGGCAAATGAAGACCGAGGCAATGGGGCAAGGGGGTGGGAAGAGGGGTACAAAAAGGGTGACATTTACAGACTTCACTTTGCATTCAGCTACCACCTATTTACCTCCCTGGCCCCACAGCAGTTGCTTTTAAGCCCAAATGGTAGCAACACATGAAAGGGCAGAACCCCACTGCAGCTGGGGCTCTTCGCTTCCTGGGCTAACGACTGGCTACGTCTTCACACCCATCTCTGGAGGCCCCAGCCAAGGTCAAACAAGCAGGTGTCTTCGCAAGCTTGTTGTCGGGAAGGTGGGGTTTATTAATATTAACTGATCCTTGCAGGGGGGGATGTAGACGAGGTGAAAAAAGGCATAGAGGGGATAAATGGTGATAGAAAAGATAAAATAAAATTGACATAACATACAATATATACATATATATGCACACACTGATCTTTTAATTTCTGAATTCCTTTGGAGAAGACTCAAGAAATCAAAATGACCTGGGCCCCATGCCAAGCCAATAGAGAAGCGAGTGTCTAAATTACCCAGATAATTACTTTGTTTTGGTTGTCCAGATATTGTTTATGAAGCCTTTTAAAATCAGTACTCGAGGGTGCTGACATGGGTTAATGTGTCTTCCACCTCAAAATAATTTGTAACTCTGTTTCATCTCTCCCTCAGTTCAGTCAGATCCCTCTAGCCTGTCCTTTCCCAAGTGGGCGATATGGCCTGTTCCTCTTCTGTAGGTAGAAAAAACAGCCACCTGGAGCATATTCTAGCTGGTGGAATATGCTTCAGGTGGTCAGAGCACAGAAAACCCAAACCTTTTGTTCTTATTGATTCCATATTTACTCCGAACCTATTAATGTCAGGTCCCATGTAGGGAAACACAATATGAAGCCAGAAAGAGGAGTCCTGCCGCTTTCTAATACTGCCACCTTGGCAGGGCAAATCCTGATTAATATTTCACAGTGAAACCACACAGATGCACAGCAGTGTAAAGCATTCAGCTGCTAGTGCCAGGTTTGAATTCAGGTTTCCACTCTTGGGCAAGTTATTCTATCTACCCAAGCCTCATCTATAAAATGGGGTCAATGTCAAAAAACAAGGCTGTTAGATTAGATAAAAATGTATGTGAAGTGCTTAAAAGAGAGCATAAAATATAAACCATTTTCTTTTCTTGACAAAACATAAAACATTCTTCTTAGAACATAAAAATAGCATATATTTATACCGTCCCCATTTATAGACACATTCCTATCTGCACCACCAGCAGGGTGAGGACTATGTATTCAGCTTCCAAGAAATAAGCAGGCACTGCCAATGGAGACAGGCAGGGCTGAACTCCAAAAGGGGCGTTTGGTCTTGGAGAGCAGATCCCAAAGGGCGATCCTGGGGCCTCAGCCTACAGTTAAATCACATTTTGCAAAGATCCTCTCAGTTTTCTTTCCTTGGCCTAGTCTTTCATCTCCATTCCCGTGTGACCTCTGCTCTAGGCACGCATTTTAAGGGTCAAAACCAGTATGTGACAAGGAAAGAATGTTAGGCTAGGAGTTAGCTAATGAGTACTCTAGTCCCAACTGACATCAAACTGCTCCAGATCCTTGGCCAAGTCACTTAACTTCCCAGACTGGCCTGAAGCTGATGAAGAGAAAGAACTGGTGGTGAGAAACTATAAATAAATAAATAAGAGACTAAGTAGAAAGACAAAAGATTCTAGCCTCAAGCCTGGAAAGTCTCTTTAAGCCAAGAGTTTCAGGAAAGTTTAATATAAATTCATTCATTTTATATTTAAATTCATGAGTCATTCTAACATTTATATATCTCTGGTAAAAATTCTGAAAGGCCACAGAAAAAGGACCCCTCCATAATAGTGTCTATGGGCCCGCGTTTGCTTTCCAACCCCAAACAGTAAAGTCTGACCCAGTCAACCTTTGGTTCTCAGAGATGTTGTTCAATGATGATGATTACAGTCCCAGTCACACCTTCAGCTCACCAGGAAGTCCGAGAAGGGGAAGCAGGCAGCCAGGACAGAACCTTCCTCTCATCAGGAAGCAACTCTACTTCCAAGCAAGAGACAGGGGACTTGGTGCCAGAGAAGGAAAGATAATTTAGCCATTGTGTTCTTGATTAAGAAGCAGCGCTATTCACTCATGAAAGCCTTTCAATGTCACCGGTGCCTGGAACCAAATGTAATCCTCCCAGGCTGTGACTGGGATGGAGGGTCTGCCGCAGGACAGGGTCACAGTCAGTTTGTGGCCCCGTTTGGGCACTCGGTAGTTCAGCTTGGGCCGAAACCAATCTTCTCCACAGTCGCGGTGCCCCTGTGCCATGATAATGGTGCCCATGAGTGGAGGAGCCTGAAGCTCACTGAAGGCATCAGCCATAAAAATGGCTCGGAAGATAAGGCGCAAACAAGCTGCTGTGCTCACCCTCTGGTCCACGTTGTGGGGGGCCAAGCGGGACAAGTCAAGCTCGTAGAATTCTTTGGGATTTAGAACACTGCCCCCAAGGAGGATGAGCACTCGTGGTACGAGTGTCCGGGCAAAGAGACTCTCTAGGTGGCTGAGGACGCTCTCCAGTTCTTCCAGGGTTTGTTGGCATTTCCTGCTGCTTGCCTCAGTGATGGCCCAGGGTTTCTTCTTCACCGTGTCCTCTGCCTATGGAGACAAAGATGGTGAGAGAGAAGGCGAGGTGGAGAAAGCTAGTGACCTTTGATGAACCCTGTTGGTTGGGATACAGTAGACTATGGGTCTGGATTTCCAGTTCAATGAACGGCCACAGCTAAGACACTGGGTTTTATCAGAGGGCAATATGTCAAAAAGGAAAATACATTCTTTGTACAAAACCATAACCATCCCACACTTAGAACACTGAAGACAGTGTTCTGAAGTAGGAGGGCATTCAGAAATAAGCAACTAACACAGTCAAGATTTGGTGACATAGTAGGTGGCAAATTTTGCTATAATGGGAGTGATAACAGGAATGAGGATTGTGTAGTTTTATAATAAAGATGCTCAACAGCATGAGAAAAGATATAGTAACTATGAAACCAGAAATAAAGAATGACATAGAACAAATAAAGAACACATTGGAAGAAATACAAACATATTAGGGGAAGTTGAGGATCGAATCAGTGAATTAGTGGACATAGTTGAAAAAAATCAAGAGAATCAAAAAGAGAAAAATAACTAAAAAACAGGAGGACAGCTTAAGGGAGCTGTGGGACAATGTGAAACATAGCAATATTAGAATAGCAGGTGTGCCAAAAGAGGCAGAAAGGGACAGAGAACGGGTTTGAAGAAATAATAGCAGAAAACTTCCTGAACCTGGTAAAGAAAAAGTCACACAAGTTTAGGAGACACAGAGAACCCCAAACAAGAGAACCCAAACAGGCCCATGCCCAGACATCATAATAAAAATGTCAAAATTAGCCAAAACCGGTTTGGCTCAGTGGTAGAGCGTCGGTCTGCGGACTGAAAGGTCCCAGGTTCGATTCCGGTCAAGGGCATGTACATTGGTTGCGGGCACATCCCTGGTAGGGGGTGTGCAAGAGGCAGCTGGTCGATGTTTCTCTATCATCGACATTTCTAGCTCTCTATCCCTCTCTCCTCCGGCTTGGGCCGAAACCAATCTTCTCCACAGTCGCGGTGCCCCTGTGCCATGATAATGGTGCCCATGAGTGGAGGAGCCTGAAGCTCACTGAAAAAAAAAAAAAAAAAAAAAAAAAAATCAATAAAATATATTTAAAAAATAATAATAATAAAAAAATAAAGTGAGACATTATTTAAAAAAAAAAAAAAAATGTCAAAATTAGCCAAAACCGGTTTGGCTCAGTGGTAGAGCATCAGGTCTGCGGACTGAAAGGTCTCAGGTTCGATTCCGGTCAGGGGCATGTACATTGGTTGCGGGCACATCCCCGGTGGGGGGTGTGCAGGAGGCAGCTGGCCGATGTTTCTCTCTCTATCTCTCTATCTCTCTAGCTCTCTATCTCTCTCCCTTCCTCTCTGTAAAAAATCAATAAAATATATAT
Source organism: Pipistrellus hanaki (assembly GCF_964339955.1). Taxonomy (NCBI): domain Eukaryota; kingdom Metazoa; phylum Chordata; class Mammalia; order Chiroptera; family Vespertilionidae; genus Pipistrellus; species Pipistrellus hanaki. The sequence continues at coordinate 12,873,427 of NC_140509.1, read as the reverse complement.
ATATATATATATATATATATATATATATATATTTTTTTTTTAAATGTCAAAATTAAAGTAAAAGAGAGAATCTTAAAGGAAGCCAGAGAAAAGCAAACTGTTGGCATCAGCCATAAAAGGGACTGCTGGGGACTGCAGGGCTGGGCCCCCCTGACCGGGCAGCCTCCACTGCTGCTGAAATCTCAGCTCTGCCGCAGACTGTGCCATCTTGAAGGGGGGAGTGGCTGTGATGGGAAGCCTAGCCTTACCTTCAGTCGGGAAGAATCAGATACCTCCCGGGACCCTACAACCACAACACCCAGGGACCAGCTGCGAACCCACAAACGAGTCTCAAGCAGCACAAATATGTGGACTCGGATGAGCTCTGCACCTCGTCACAGAAAGGTCAGAGAAAGGTGAGGTCTGTGATCCAGGCTGAAGGGAGAAACATGCACAGCGGGATCTAGAGGTTCAGAGGAAGTCTGCGCCCCACTAAATTTGCGGACACTGGGGCCACCATAGTCCGCGAATGTGGAAGGGGGTCTACAGGGCTGCTGACAAAAGAAAACTAGAAATCAATCCATAACTGGGCTGGGCACAAAAAGGCAGCCTGAAGCTTTGCCAGTAAACCAGCTGTACCGTGCCAGGGGAAAAGACGTGCAGAGACATAAGCAGAGTCCACGTTCGCGCACTTACTTTGGCTCTTTTTCTCTTTAAATGCTTGCTTTTCATTACTAAGCCCAGTACAAAATATCACCCAATTAAAAACACTCTCAGAGACTGCAGGGGAAAGTTATTTTTGTGGAACCTGTCAGAATGGCTATCACTAACAAATCAACAAACAGCAAGTGCTGGAGAGGATGCGGAGAAAAAGGAACCTCCTTCACTGTTGGTTGAAATGCAGACTGCTGCAGCCATTGTGGAGAACAGTATGGAGTTTCCTCAAAATTTAAAAAATGGAACTGCCATTTGACCCAGTAATACCGCTTCTAGGAATATATCCTAAGAAATCAGAAAGGGCATAGGCACCCCTAGGTTCATAGCAGCACAATTTACAGTAGCTAAGATTTGGAAACAGCCTAAATGCCAATTAGCTGCTGAGCGGATAGAAAACTATGGTACTTCTACACGATGGAATACTATGCTGCTATAAAAAAGAAGGAATTCTTACCATTTACAGCAGCATGGATGGAACTGGAGAGCATTATGCTAAGTGAAATAAGCCAGTCAGTGAAATCAAAATACCACGATTTCACTCATTTATGGGTAATAAAGAACATTATAACCTGATGAACAAGAAGACAGATACAGAGGCAGAGAAGCATCTAACAGAATGTCAAATTACAGTGGGAAGGCTGGGGAGGTTGGGGGGAGGTAAGAGATCACCGGAAGGACTTGTATGCATGCATATAAGCACACCAATGGGCAAAAGACACTGGGAGGTGGGGGAGTGAGGGCATGGGTGTGGGGGGGCAGTAGGAGATACTGGGGGCAGGCCAATGGGAGAAAAAAGGAGACATATGTATACTATTTGTAATACTTCAAACAGTAAAAAAAAAGAAAAGAAATGCTAAAGGGACTGCTGTAATGAGAAGAAATAGAGAGAAACCTAGGCGTACAGAATTAAAATGGCAATAAGTACCTATTAATAACCTTAAATGTAAATGGATTAAATGTTCCCATCAAAAAAAAAAATAGTGTAGCTGAATGGATACAAAATGACCCAACTATAGGCTGTCTACAAGAGACCCACCTCAGAACAAAAGACACACATGGGATGATGGTGAAGGATGGAAAAAAACTTTCCATGCAAATGGAAAAGAAAAAAAATTTGGAAAGCAATACTCATATATGATAAAATAGACTTCAAAATGAGGCCATCACAAGAGACAATAAAGGCCACTACATAATACTAAAGGGATTGATCCAACAAGAGGATATAACCCTTCAGAGAACCAAATGTTTCGGGATCCTGGAGACAGTGTGCCTACAAGGTTTGAGAATAAGCCTGAAACATGTGAAGTTCGGAATAAAGTGTTTGTGTGTTATACCAAGAGAGACGCTGAACTATTAAAACATGTATTTGGTACATTAAAAAAAAAAAGAAAAGAAAAGAAAAAAAAAAGAGGATATATCCTTGGTAAACACATATGCACCTAATATAGGAACACCAAATTAAGTAAAAAATCTTCCAGAGAACTTTAAGGGGAGAGACTGACAACAATACAGTTATATTAGGGACTTTAATACCCCCTGACTTCACTGGATAGATCTTCCAGACAAAAAATTACCAAGGACATAGTGACTCTAAAGTACATACTGGATCAGATGGATTTAACTGACATTTATGAAACATTTTATTCCAAAGCTGCAGAATATACATTCTTCTCAAGTGCACATGGGTCATTCACAAAGACAGACCACATGTTAGGACACAAAACAAGTCTCAACACATTCAAGAAGATTGAAATCATATCAAGCATCTTCTCAGATCACAGTGTAATAAAATTAGAAATCAACTATAGTAAAAACACTCAAAAACAACCCTAACTGGTTTGGCTCAGTGGATAGAGCGTCAGTCTGGACTGAAGGGTCCCAGGTTCGATTCCGGTCAGGGGCATGTACCTTGGTTGAAGGCACATTCCCAATAGAGGGTGTGCAGGAGGCAGCTGATCCTTTTCTCTATCCTTCTCCCTTTCTCTCTGTAAAAATCAATAAAATATATTATTTTAACAAAAACATTCAGAAAGAAGACATTTTAATATGGTTTAGGAGTCCTCCAAAGAAACCACTAGGCTGTCACCAATATCCTTAAAGTCTTATCAGACCCGGCCATGCATACAGAGCTTTTAGTGACTTATTCTTAAATATTCACCAGACAAAGACAAAAAGCCTCTAACATGAAAGACAAAGATCAGAACAAATAGGAAAAGGAATCTGAAAGAAACAGAGACACAGCAAGGCACATAGGAAAACCTCAAAAATAAAGTAATTGAGCCGAGACCGGTTTGGCTCAATGGATAGAGCGTCGGCTTGGGGACTGAAAGGTCCCGGGTTCGATTCCGGTCAAAGGCATGTACCTTGGTTGCGGGCATATCCCCAGTAGGGGGTGTGCAAGAGGCAGCTGATCGATGACTCTCTCTCATCGATGTTTCTAGCTCTCTATCTCTCTCCCTTCCTCTCTGTACAAAATCAATAAAATATATTTTAAAAAAAAAAAATTTGCCTATTTAAAAAATAAATAAATAAAGTAATTGATATCTTCAGGTAAGAGAGGTTCATACAGACACGAAACAGGATGCTATTAGAAAGGACCATACAGGTGACAGGAGATTTGACTGTGGGCGGTGGGCACATGGTGCTATATAGATTTGTAACTTAGGAATCCACACCTGAAACCCATATGTTCATGTTGCCCAATCTCACCCCCAATAAAATTTAAAAATTAATTAATTAAAAAAAGGAACATGCAGCCCAGCCAGCATGGCTCAGTAATTGAGCGTCTGTCTACCTATAAAGTAGGAGGTCATGGTTTGATTCCCGGTCAGGTTACATGCCAGGGTTGCCACCTAAAACCCGAGTGCAGGAGGCAGCCAATCAATGATTCTCTCTCATTATCGATATTTCTATCTCTCCCATTCCCTTCTCTCTGAAATCAATAAAATATATTTTAAATAAATAAATTAGTCAAAGAAGTCCCCCCAGAAAGTAGAACATAAAAACAAAGAGACAAAAATATTAATTAGGAGAGAAAAGATATTAAAATTAAAGAGTCAATACATGAAGTCCAAATGTAGCACAATAAGAGTTTCAGAAAAAGAAAGTAAGAAAAAAAGTGGGGAGGGTTAGATTTATCAAAGTGACGGAAACCATGGGATGAAACACATTCCTTACAGCTGCTCAGGCTGACAAGTCCTGAAGATTCCTTAGACCTCCTTTTTAACCTTCCTCCCTTCTAACGGCCATAGTCTCCCCACCATCCTTCTCGGACAGCCTGTGCCTACCTGGGGAGAAGATTTTAGGTAGAAGTGCTTTAGCTGTTCATAGGGCAGAGGGAGCTGCTGGCGCTGGTACATGACATGCTTTAGCAGTTCACAGGTAAACTGACAGCAGCCTTCCTGGCTCACAGGCCCGGGGAAGACCACGGGCACCAGGCCGTCCCGGGGGCAGAAAGCCTCGGGACGGCTGGGGAGTTCTTGGGCGGTGGTGGTCTCCAGCAGTTCTATCTGGGGGGCGTGGGTTTCCTCCGACTCCTCATACCACTGCAAATCTGGTGGGCGCGCAGGGGGACAAGAAAGAGAAAAATTAGAAACTCAAAAGGCCAGAACCAGAGCACCCTAACCCCGACACAGGCACATGCCCTTCGCAAACTCCAGAGTGAGTGGAGGCGGGAAGACTCCTAATCCCAGTCGCCTAAAGCGATGTAAGTGACGGCGGCGGTGAGAAAGCGGGGTGTGGCGGTGGGGGTCCAACTCTGAGGCCGGGGACCGATGCTCGGAAAGCAGAGGCTCTGATCTGGACTGAAAGAACGTGTGGTCCAGCGGGCTCCAGAACGCCGCCCGAGAGGGGTGAACCAATGGGATCCTGGGCCGTGCGGCGCTGGAAGTCACTCCGGTCGAGCGGGAGCGGGGAGGGAAGCCCGGGAAGGCGGCGGGGAAAACCGGCCCGGAAAGGGGGCCCGGGGACACAGGACGGGAGGAGGAGGCGGCAGGGAACAAACAAGTCCCCCAAGTATCCCGGGACCCGGACCCCATGCCTTACCTGGGGCTGCGGTCAAGGTCCGCAACTCCGGCTCCGGAGCTGCCATCACGACCTCCTCTCCGCACTGCGGTTTGAATAGGCGCCCCGCGAGGTATTATGGGAAACCTGTGCTTCCACTTCCGGCAGGTCGGACCGGAAGCCGACGGGGCGCCACCGCAGTACGGGGCCGACCGGGCTGGGGAGGGACTTAAGACTTGCGCTCCCTCCCTGACACCCTCACCCTGGGCTCTGCCCCGGAGCGGAGCGCTGCCTCCCCGAGGACACCCGCCCTCCCGCACCCCCTCTCCCCAGCGTCCGCCATTCACTGTGCGCCTCCTCGGTGCCGGGCCTTGTCCTAGGTGCTGGACGCTCTGTGGCAAGCAAGACCGAGGCGGAGGCTGTCCTCCAGAGGTTCACTCCCTGTAGATACAATACAATGCCATGAATTACACAGCACCCTGGCTGTGGAGGGGAAGAACAGGGACGCCTAACCTAGATGAGGTGGGAGCAAAGGGGAAGTCCAGAGAAAATGTGCCCAAGAAACTGACCTATAAGGAGGAGAACGTTAGAGGCAAGAACATCCTCTATTCAAGCAATGAAAAGAATTAGGGCCCTGGAGGGTGTTTGCTCAGTAGTTAGAGCGCCGCTCCTGAAGGGTCGAAGGTTTAATTTCCGCTGAGGGCACCTACCCAGGTTGTAGGTTCCATAAGCAGCGGGGGGGAGGGAAGGGAGTGTATGAGGCAACAAATCGATGCTTCTCCCTCTCCCTTGCTCACGCTCGCGCGCCCTCTCTCTCTCTCTCTCTCTCTCTCTCTCTCTCGCCCTCTCGCTCTCTCTCTCTCTCTCTCTCTCTCTCTCTCTCTCTCTCTCTTTGGAATCAATGGGGAGGAAGGGAAATGTCCTTGAAGGAGGAATTTTTTTTAAATCAGGTTATAAAGAGTTAAGGCTGTGGTGGACAAACAGGAGCCAGATCATGCAAGGCTTTATAACCCATGTTTGAACTTGATCCTGTGATGGAGAAACTGAAAGATTTAAGTAGGGGAGTAGCATTAAGTAGGGGAGTATAAATTTAACCTCTACACTGGCTGTAGGGTAGAGTTTAGATTACAGGAAGGATAAGAGAGGAAGTGGGGATACCAATGGAGATAGCAACTACAGTTGCTCAACTGCATGGTGAATGATGCCTGAACTAAGTGGTCACAGTCGGTGCAGAGAACTGGGTGAACTCTATAGAGATATCTAGGAGGTCCAATGAGCATTACTTGGTTGATTCCAGGAAGAGGAGGAGGGCTACAGCAGGCTTTTTTTTTTTTTTTTTTTTTTTTTTTTTTTATTGATTTTTTTACAGAGAGGAAGGGAGAAGGATAAAGAGCTAGAAACGTCGATGAGAGAGAAACATCGACCAGCAGCCTCTTGCACACCCCCCACTGGGGATGTGACTGCAACCAAGGTACATACATGCCCTTGACCGGAATCGAACCTGGGACCCTTCAGTTCGCAGGCCGACGCTCTATCCACTGAGCCAAACCGGTCTTGGCAAGACAAGCAGGCTTTTCACTTCGGCATCTCTACTGCCAGTTGTGTCATTCAAATAAAGAACACTAGAGTAGCTCGACCAACCATGGCTCAGTGGTTGAGTGTCAACCTATGACCAGGAGGTCGTGGTTCGATTCCGGATCAGGGCACATGCCTAGGTTGCAGATCCATCCCCAATGTGAGCCATGCAGAAGGCAGCTAGCTGATCAATGATTCTCTCTCATCATTGATGTTTTTCTCTCTCCCTCTACCTTCCTTTCTGAAATAAATAAAAATATATTTTTAAAACTATTTTTTTAAAAAAAGAACATGGGTAGGATCAGTTTTTTTGGAGGTGTGGATAAGGAGAAAAGATGAGTTCAGTTTTTGATAGGTTGGTTTGTGTTTCATTGAACAGATATTTAGGAATAGAGATAAGTATTTGAGTGTCATCATCATGGATTGGATAAGATCACCCAGGGAACCCTAGATGGTTTGGCTCAGTGGATAGAATGTCAGCCTGCAGACTGAAGGATCCCAGGTTCAATTCCAGTCAAGGGCACATGCCCAGTGTGCAGGCTTGATCCCTAGTAGGGGGCCTGCAGGAGGCATCCGATCAATGTTTCTCTCTCTCTCCCCTCTCTTCCTTCCTCTCTGAAATAAATTTTTTTTAAATCTGTATTAGCCCTACCCGGTTTGGCTCAGTGGATAGAGTGTCAGCCTGCAGACTGAAAGGTCCCAGGTTCGATTCCAGTCAAGGGCATGTACCTTGGTTGCAGGCACATCCCCAGTAGGAGGTGTGCAGGAGGCAGCTGATCGATGTTTCTCTCTCGTGGATGTTTCTAATTCTCTATCCCTCTCTGTAAAAAAATCAATAAAATATATTTTTAAAAAACAAAATAAAAAATCTGTATTAAAAATAAAAAAGCCCTAGCCATTTTGGTTTAGTGGATAGTGTCAGACTGCGAATTAAAGGATCCCAGATTCAATTCCTGACAAGTGCACATGCCTGGGTTGCAGGCTTGATTCCCCAGTAGGGGGCAAGCAGGAGGCAACCATTCAATCATTTACTATCATCGATATTCCTCTCTCTCTGACTGAGAAGTACCAATAGAAATAGATGTGTCAAGTCACAGAGGCCAAGAAAGGTTGAGTTTCAGGAAGTAGGCACCAGAGATTAAAACATACAATACTATAAAAGACCCAACTGGTATAACTCAGTGGTTGAGTGTCAATCCATGAATCAGGAGGTCATGGTTTGATTTCCAGTCAGGGCACATGCCTGAGTTTCAGGCTTAATCCCCAGTAGGGGCATGCTGTAAGCAGCCAATGGATGATTCTTACTGATGTTTCTATTTCTCTCCCTCTCCCTCTATGAAATCAATTTAAAAATGTTAATCCATCTTATGTCATTGGATTGAGATAAAGCTATGCTGATGGGTGAAAATGGCCTTCCATGAGAACCCAGGTTATTGCAATTATCCAAACAAGATCCTATTTCCTATAAAAGAAGCACAAAAAGCTGTGTTTGGCATCTCATCTTGAAAAGGAGTTTGACTTTTGCAATTGTTCAAAAGCTGCATTAAATACAAGATAAGATTCAATGTGATCCCTATTAAAATACCAACAGCATATTTCACAGATCTACAACAAATACTCTAAAAATTTATATGGAACCAAAAAAGACCCTGAATACCTGCAGCAATAATTTTTTTTCCACCAACACCCAATCCCTGCAGCAATTTTGAGAAAGAAAAATAAAGTTGGAGGAATCCCAATACCAGATATTAAGTTATACTACAAAGCCACCTTAATCAAAACAGCCTGGTACTGGTACAAGAACAGACATATAGATCAATGGAACAGAACAGAGACCCCAGAAATCGACCTAAGCCATTATGTTTAATTAATTTTTGACAAAGGAGGCAGAGCAGTCTCTTCAATAAACAGTGTTGGGAAAATTAGACAGATACATGCAAAAAATGAAACTAGACCACCAACTTACACTGTACACAAAAATAAATTCAAAATGGATAAAAGACTTAAATATAAGTCAAAAAACAATAAAAATCCTAGATGAAACCATAGGCAGCAAAATCTCAAACATCTCTCATAGCAATATGTTTATGGATACATCTCCTAGGGCAAAGGAAACTAAGGAGAAAATAAACACATGGGACTATATCAATATTAAAAAGCTTCTACTCAGCAAGAGAAGCCAACAATAAAATGAAAAGAGAGCCCACTGTATGGTAGAATATATTTGGCAATGATACATCTGATAAAGAGTTAATATAAATATATATATAAAGAACTTATACAAAGTAACAAAAGGAAGGCAAACAATCAAATTTAAAAATGGACAAAGGATCTAAATAGACACTTCTCCAAAGTGGACATACAGATGGCCAAGAGGCATGAAAAAAAAATGCTCAAAGTCATCAATTGATTATCCGAGATATGCAAATTAAAATGACAATGAGATATCACATCACACCTGTCAGAATGGCTACCATCAATAAATGACAAGTGCTGGCGATGATGCAGAGAAAAGGGAACCCTAGTACACTGCTGGCTGGAATGCAGACTATGGAAAACAGTATGAAGTTTCCTCTAAAAATTAAATACAGAACTGCCATTTAACCCAGGGACCCCACTTCTAGTAATATACCCTAAGAAACCTGAAACACCAACCAGAAAGAATGCATACATCCCTACATTCATAGCAGCACAGTTTACAATAGCTAATATCTGGAAACAGCCCAAGTGCCCATCAATAGAAGAGTGGAGCCCTAACCGGTTTGGCTTAGAGCGTCAGCCTGCGGACTGAAAGGCCCCAGGTTCAATTCCAGTCAAGGGCATGTACCTTGGTTGTGGGCACATCCCCAGTAGGAGGTGTGCAGGAGGCAGCTTATCGATATTTCTAACTCTCTATCTCTCTCCCTCTTTGTAAAAAATCAATAAAATATATGTTTTTAAAAATAGACGAATGGATAAAAAAAAGTTGTGGCACATTTATACCATGGAATACTATGCAGCAGTAAAAAAAGAAGAATCTCTTACCATTGAGACAGCCTGGAAGGTCCTAGAGAGTACTAGTAGTATGCTGAGTGAAATAAGTGAGTCAGAGAAAGACAAGTATCAGATGATTGCACTCATATGTGGAATCTAAGTAACAAATAAACTGATGAACAGAGTGGATCCAGAGGCATAGAAGCATGAAACAGAGTGTGGAACCTTGGAGACAAGGTGAGTGGAGGGTGATCAACCAAAGAACTTGTATGCATATACATATGTATAACCCATGGATACAGACAATAGGGTGGTGAAGGCGTGGGGCGTGCAGCAGGGAAAGGATGGAGGGGGCAATGGGGGAAATTAGGGGGACATAAGTAACACTTTCAACAGCAAAGATTAAAAATAAATACAAAATAAAACTCATCATGATCTCAACATCTCGAGTTTATAGTCAGCAGACTTGGCTGCAGAGAATAATCCAAGGTAAGTGTTCATAAAGATTCTGCAAATGATACTTTTCTTATTTACTGGGTTAATGATTTTGATTTTTGGATTTGCTATGGCAAGTTTCTCCCTGGGTTATAAAATGTTTCCCTTTGCAATGGCAATGATGGATATTGCCACTGGTTTTTTTTCCTTTTCTTATTGTGGTAAATGCTGATGTATGCCGAAAGTCGGAGGAATTCACCATTCCTCAACTAGAAGAGGCATGGGAGTACAAACTGAGCACAATGAAATTTAGGCATTAGCAACCGAGAAACCAACAGTCAGCATCTGCCTATAAGCTAATCTGAAACCTGATTATCTCTAGGCCTTCAGAACTTTGTAAAGTTCCTTGAGCATTTCACTTACAAAATAAACACTAATTTCTTAAAAAATGTTAGTCGCTTAAAAAATAAAATACTATAGCCAAGCCAGCATGGCTCAGTGATTGAGCATCAACCTATGAACCAGGAGATCACAGTTCCATTCCCAGTCAAGGCACATGCACAGGTTATCAGCTTAATTCCCAGTATGGGGCATGCAGGAGGCAGCCAATCAATGATTCTCTCTCATCATTGATATTTCTATCTCTCTCCATCTCCCTCTCTGAAATCAATAAAAATTTATTTTTAAAAATATACTATAAAAATACAATGATAAAAATATTGTGGTATTGGCTCAGGAATAAGCAAACAATAAAACAGAAGAGAGTGCATAAACAGATCCATGTACATATAAGTCTTAGTATATTATGAGGGTGACTTTTCAAAGCAAATAACTTGAGCCCTGGCTGGTTTGACTCAGTGGATAGAGCAATGACCCGAGGGCTGACGAGCCCAGGTTTGGTTCCAGTCAAGAGCACGGACGTCCATTGCAGTCTCAATCTCTGGCCCTTGTCAGGGACTGTGTGGGAGGCAACCAATCAATGTGTCTCTCTCACATGGATGTTTCTTTCTTTCTGTCTCTCCCTCTCCCTTCCATTCTCTCTAAAAAAAAAAATCAATGGAAAAATATCCTCGGGTAAGGATTAACAACAACAACAAAAGCAAATAACTTGAGAAAAATTCCTATCCAATTAGCGGGAGGAATAGCAAATTAGTTCCTACCACACATCCTACATAAATATAAATTCCAAAAAAATTAAAATCTTATGTCAAAGTACTATACGCAGAATAAATGACAAATTACATCCCAGGGGAAAATGTGTGTGTGTATGTGTGTGTGTAGACATATACATCCCAGTCAAGCACATCATAAGCATCTCACAACTAACTCCTCCAGAAAACTAAACACATAAGACCTTCCTTCTCCCAGGACCCTGATCCCCTCCTAGACAGACATCTGTATTCAGCCTACTTCTCTGCCAGCCTTCACGCCTATCTGTGGTTAGCCAGGATTTTCAAGAATGGGAGATTGCCCTAGCTGGTTTGGCTCAGTGGATAGAGGGTCAGCCTGTGTACCTCGGTTGCAGGCTCCAGGGCGAGTGCAGGAGGCAACCAATCAATGTTTCTCTCACATTGATATTTCTGTCTTTCCCTCTCTCTTCCACTCTCTCTAAAAATCAATGGAGTCCTAGCTGGTTTGGCGTCAGCCTGCGAACTGAAGGGTCCCAGATTTGATTCTGGCCAAGGGCACATGCCTGGGTTGCAGGCTCGGTCCCCAGTGGGGAGCGTGCAGGAGGCAGCCAATCAATGATTCTCATCATTGATGTTTCTATCTCTCTCTTCCTCTATAAAATCAATAAAATATATATTTTTAAAAACTCACCCAGTATTATTTCTTAAATGTATTTTTATTGAAATCAGAGAGGAAGAGAAAAGGAGAGAGAGACAGAAACATCAATGATGAGAGAGGGAAGACAGAAATATTGATATTAGAGGTACATTGATTGGTTGCCTCCTGCACTTGCCCTGGAGCCTGCAACTGAGGGACATGCTCTTGACTGGAATCGAACCCAGGACCCTTCAGGCCAAAGCTCTATCCACTGAGCCAAACCTACTAGGGCCAATAATATATAATTTTAAAAATTAATGGAAGATACCCCCAGGTGAGGATTTTTTAAAATGGTATTGAAAAACAAATATAAATAATAAAATATATTTTTTAAAAGAATGGGATATCAAAATTAGTTATCCTTTTCCGGCTCTCAAAAGTTCTCCACTTAGGAGACCAGGGTGTTGGGATGGATAAAGTGAAACTGTGTTGGAGTAGTTGAAAGATCCACCAAGATGAGAAGACAAGTGTTATCAGGCGAGTGTAGCAGGCCCTGGTTATCATGAGAGCCCAGAGCTGCTCCTGGTGAGAAAATTGGGATGGTCTTAGCTCTCCCTTCCAATCCCCATCCTTCTTGAGATCTGTCACTGAGTTTTCAGGTCTCAGCCTCTATGTAGCAGTCTCTCTGGCTAAGGTTGACTTCTGCAGCATAACTTCCTTTAGCTAAACAGGGTTGAGAAGAGAGACGTCAAATATGCTTTCAACCACTGAAGATAACAGAATTGCCTGGGTCCGCTAAGGTCTTCTGCAGATTTTGACCCATCAGCTCCCACTGTTTGGGGGAGCTATGCCAGGTGGGCAGCAACTCTGATTAGAAATCTGCCTTCCCGCCTTGTCGTCTTGGGGGGGAAGCCATGGATCCGACCACGTCTGAACCCCTAAAAGGATCACCAGAGGTAAGCCATTGTTGCTGCTCCTAATTTTCCAAGTTAACCTGAGGTCTGAAGGGATGGGCTGTTTTATTTCTCAGCTGCGTGTGAGCGTCTCGCTGTTTGTGAAGAGAGGGGAAGTGGACATACAATGAATGGTGGGTGAGTCATGAGAGACCCAGGGGCTCGGAATTGACCCTGGCGTCCTGACTCCCAACCCAACAACACTAATGCTTCTCCACTCTGCCTTTCTAAGTGTCCTGTACACTGGCTTATGTCGCTAAATGTTTACTCTTTGCTGGCTGCCAGAGCTCTAAAGAGCAAGAGGGATGACTTGGCAAGAAAGTCAAAAGTCAGCAATCCTCCGGGGGCCCTTGGCCAAGTTTCTATTCTCGGCCACTTCCCCGCCCTCCTTGAGGTTGAGGTAACCCGAGCCCGCCCCTCCTATAGCCCCGAGTGTTTTCAAACTAAACTCGGTTCTCCCCGATTGGTTCTGCTTCAAAACAAGAAGGAGGGGCAATACTCGCTGCGGGCATCCTTGTAACCCTCTGGCAGCAAGGCTGCTTTATGGGTTAGGGCCTCCTATTGGGGCTTACCGCGGTGTCTTGGGCTGCTAAAACTAGCCCCCGGAGGGTGCCAGCCCGGTAATAAAGCAGTGACTGCAGTGTAAAGGTGGCATAATCATCGTAACAATAACAGCCATAATTAGGCTAACCATCACCCGCCTCCGCCCTGGCATTCGCCCTGACTCACCCCGACGGCACGCCGACCATCGGGGAAGAGGGAAGAAACCGAGGCGGGGGAGAAGCCAGCAGGCTGCAGGGACCAGTGGCTGTGAATTTGCAGTTCTCAGGGTCTAAAACCTGTTGCCTGGGATCGCGCTAAGGGGCCACACCCAGGAGTGTCCTCCAAGCTGGATTCTGAAGTAAGCCCTCCAGTGACACCCCCCGCCCCACACACACACACACCCACCCCAAGGCCCTATTAGATAAAGACCGGTTCAGAGCGCGGGGACTGGGGACCAGACTACAGCTCCCTTAGACCTTTGCGCGCAAAGGCGCGCTCCCTGTCTACGCCCCGAAGCCACCTGCGGCCCCTGCGTCGCGATGCTTCCTGGGAGTTGTAGGACGGCGGCGACCTCTTTGGAGGAAGCTCTCAGGCTGGAGGACTCTATATCCCGTGGTGCACCGCGGCTGTTTCTGACGCGCCTGGAGCCGGAGACGGGTGCGGGCGTGGCCTGGACAGGGCCCCACCCCGCTCCCCTCCGGCTGGCCCGACGCGGCGGTGGCAGTAGGGGCGGCGGCGGCGGTAGTGGCGGGGGGGAGGGGCCGGGCGGGGGGCTGGCGGCGGCGGCGGCGGATGGACTCGCGGGTATCGGAGCTGTTCGGCGGCTGCTGCCGGCCCGGAGGGGGCCCGGCCATGGGCGGAACCCTCAAGGCTAGGGGAGCCGGGGGCAGCAGCGGCTGCGGGGGCCCGAAGGGGAAGAAGAAGAACGGAAAGAACAGAGGGAGCAAAGCCAACAACCCCCCATATCTGCCCCCCGAGGTGAGCACCTGAGCAGTGGCGGGTTGAGAAGAAACCACTTCTTCCGGTCCCGGGATTCCGGGAAGGCGGGACGGAGAGACTTGTTACCCCTTTCCGGTGTCAGGACCCCTGGGGAGAGTAGAACCCCTCCTTCTGGTCCCAGGACCCCTGGAAGGAGCGATGGAGAGACTGGCCCTCTCCTCCGGGATCAGGACCCCAGAGAGGAAGAGTGGAGAGGAGCATCCCCTTATTCTGATCTAGATAATGCCAGGAGGAAAAGTGGGGAAGGGAGATCCCGCTCCCATCCCCTTGGGATGATCAGAATGGAATGCCCAGGTTCATCCCTTGCTGCACTGAGAGCAAGGAGACTCCATCCTGGGATGAAGAGGCAGAGTTTTCTACACTTGTTCCTTGGGGAGGAGGGGAGTACCCGGGAAAAGAGCAGTATGTTCTGTACTTATCCCTGAGTACACACACACGCACACTCACACACGCACACACCCCAGAACAGTCAGGTAATCCTGACCTTTGCCTGTCCTAGGAGGATGTGAGGACCGCCTCCACATACCGACTTCATCTACCCTTTAAGGCAGAGAATATTGCTACTTTGTCCATCTTAGGAGAGGAGGACCCAGAGGAAGAGCCTAACCCAGTGGTTATCAAACTTTAGCATGTATCAGAATCATCTGATTGCTGCCCCACCCCTAGAATTCCTGGCTCAGTAGGTCAGAAGTGGGCCTGATAATCTGCATTTACAAGTTCCTGGGTGGTTTTAACGCAGCTGGCCCTGGGACCACACTTTGGATCATCCTTTTACCACTTTTCTGATGACATTCATTCTAATTTTTCATCTCCATCAAAATGATAAAAAGGAAGGTCTTTGTTGATGAGCAAAGCTCTCCCTTATACTCCATGAAGTAGAGATTATTGGTGAAGACCTATTAAAGCCTGGAGTCAGAGGGCCTTGAAGAGATGGAATGATGACAGAAAGGGAGAAAGAAAAATGGCCAGGGAGGAGGAGTGCAGAAATGCAGGACAGACAGAACAAGCAAATCTCATATCCTTTTGCACCTGAGAGGGGAAGGCTCAGGCAATAGGATACTTCTGTTGGGTCACGGAATATAGGGGAGAGGTAGAGGAGACTGGAGTGGACTCGCTCAGACATAGAGTTAGGGCAGGTGTGGGAATTCCAGCTCACCAGCCAGAGAAATCATTTGGTCTGGCCTTGCCAAGGCATTAGGGGTGAATTAATTGTTTGACCAAATAATAGCAGGCTAATTTTTAAGTTGATAATTTTGTATTGGCCCTCGAAGGATGTTATAAATATCCAAATGGCCCTTGGCAGGAAAAAGGTTCCCCACCCCTGGGTTATGGCATAAGAGAAAAGCCACAGTGGGTCTGTCCCCTTAATTATATTTTTTGAGTTTCTTCTCTTCACCTCAGCCCCAACTTTGGAGCCCTATCCCTCTCTTATTTCAGCACCTCTCTCATTGGGCTTGTAATGACCAGTGCTGAGTTCACCCCTTGGCCCTGGTCCAGAACCTCTTGCATTCTCTTACTCTTGATGTCATCAGCTGAGAAGGAGGGGAAGGAAGGAAATGGTGTCTCCCAGACCAATGGCAAAGAAGGGCCTCAACAGCCAGGACAGAGGAGACAGATTTCTGGGGACTGCAGTTTGAGGGCCTGAAGAGAAGGAAGGAGTGATCTTGCATCTAGGAATTATATACTTCCAGTGACCAAAGAAAGGAGGGACTCAGGGTTCTGTTCCTGGCTTAGATGGGTGATTGTTCTTAGAGGCCTTTCCTTGAGAGAAGTCACGTTGGGGCTGGGTAGGGAGCTTGTCTGCCAATGACCTTTGGCAGGCACCTACCTTAACAGGTGCCACTGTGGCTTCCTTCTCTCTCAAGTTAGCTGTTGCCTGGGCCCCATCAGGAATCGGGGAAGTTGGGGTTGGGTCTGGACCATATTTGGTAACTGCTCCGTGTTCCTTTTCAGGCTGAAGATGGAAACATCGAATATAAAGTGAGTCTTAGGCTGGGGAGGTGCAGGTTGTCCTTGCTGGCATGAGATGGCGATTTCTCTTGACATCCTTCCAATTTCACGATCTTTAGTAATTTAGGATGTGGTTCAGGGTAAAGGCTCTTTACCTCATTTTATTGGGCGAGGGGGACTCACTGTTAGAGGGGAGGTCAGGCATGTGGGGGTTAAGCGGGAAGGGAAGGTCCTGGTCCTTACAGCAGGACAGGTGGTGAGCATGTGGGTGTAGGAGGACCATCTCTGATTTCACCTTCTCCTGATCCCTCACCTGCCCTAAGCTGAAGCTGGTGAATCCATCCCAGTACCGCTTTGAGCACCTGGTGACACAGATGAAGTGGCGGCTCCAGGAGGGCCGTGGTGAGGCAGTCTACCAGATTGGGGTGGAGGACAATGGGCTGCTGGTGGGGCTGGCTGAGGAGGAGATGCGGGCCTCCCTCAAGACCCTGCACCGGATGGCAGAGAAGTATGCTTCCCCGCCCCCCTCACTTCTCTCTTCCCTAACTCTGGGGAAAACCCAAATGCATCCAGTGACCTAGAGCCTTAGGCCAAAAAGATACTTTCCTTCTGCTGCCTTCTCTTGACAAAGGGATGAAGTGGGGAGGGCTAGTTCTGAGCTCCTCCACATTTGAACCTAGGCTTTTTTGCTTTTTTACTTGTTTGTTTAAAGGGATCTGTGGATGTGGGATAGATTGAGGGTGGTAGGAGAGAAAGTAACGCTTCGGGAGCTCTTTGGGATGTGTGGGAAGGCCATTGGTCCAGAGCCAGGATGGAAGGCTGGAGGTGGGGGAGTGCAGTCGAGATGTGGCAGCTGTGGCCTTGCTGTGATAGGGTTGGGGCAGACATCACAGTTCTCCGGGAGCGAGAAGTGGATTATGATAGCGACGTGCCCCGAAAGATCACTGAGGTGCTGGTGCGAAAGGTCCCTGACAACCAGCAGGTGAGCACACTTTTCCCTGCCTTTCTCACCCCCGCTCCCCGAGGACCCTGTGGTGGCAGACGCTCTCCTGGCCTGTGACCCTGGGGGTATCCAGGTCATCGTTTGGTTCCCAGGGAGCAGTGCTGCCCTTGACCCCGCCTGCAGTAGAGAGAGAAAAGGGATTGGAGCCCTTACCTCTGACAATTCATCCACAGTTTCTGGACCTTCGTGTGGCTGTCCTGGGGAATGTGGACTCGGGGAAGTCTACTCTGCTTGGAGTCCTGACCCAAGGAGAGCTGGACAATGGCCGGGGCCGAGCTCGGCTCAACCTGTTCCGCCACCTGCATGAGATTCAGTCTGGCCGGACCTCCAGCATCAGCTTCGAGATCCTGGGCTTTAACAGCAAGGGAGAGGTGCATGCCATCAACGGGACCCAGTGGGGCCAGACTATGAGGATGGGATAGCAGTGGTGAGGGACAGGGTGTGGGGCAGTGTGTGGACACTTTTTGAGTAGATAGATGAAGGCCCTGAGGGCAGTGCACAGGTTCTGTCCTCCTTAGAAAACAAATGGGGAATCAGCTGAATTAAATCACAGATGGGGCTCAGGGGTAAGAGGCAGGGTCACCCAGGGACTGGTTTAGGTCCTGGCAACTCTGAAAGGGTTGGGGAGGCTGGCAGGGGGCACTGAGCGCCCTGGGCTCTGGGCCAGGTGGTGAATTACAGTGACTCACGGACGGCAGAAGAGATCTGTGAGAGCAGCTCCAAGATGATCACCTTCATCGACCTCGCCGGCCACCACAAGTACCTACACACCACCATCTTTGGCCTCACCTCGTACTGCCCTGACTGCGCCCTGCTCCTCGTTAGTGCTAACACTGGGATTGGTACGAGGCATTGGGGCAGGGATGTGGCTGGGAGGGGGTGCTGACTTTCTCCTACCCTGGGTCTCCTCCAACCTGGGAGCCAGATGAACCTTTATTTCCTCTCCTCCCTCCCACATCCTCACTCTTCTCTCCTGATTCCTGCCTCCTTCTCTGAGGCAGCCGGCACAACACGGGAACATCTGGGGCTAGCCCTGGCCCTGAAAGTGCCCTTCTTCGTCGTGGTCAGCAAGGTGGACCTGTGTGCCAAGACCACAGTGGAGAGGACAGTTCGCCAGCTCGAGCGGGTCCTGAAGCAGCCCGGCTGCCACAAAGTCCCCATGCTGGTCATCTCTGAGGATGATGCCGTCACTGCCGCCCAGCAGTTCGCCCAGTCACCCAAGTAAGCCTTCCTCACTCCAGAGCCCTGATTCACGGGGAAGGCTGCCACGGAGCCGGGGAACATGGTGTCCCACCCCTGGACCAAACCAGCCGGGCTCAGTTCTCTGGTTTGCAGGTTGGGATTGTGGGAGGGTGTTTTTGCTAAAGGACTGACCCTTTCCCCAAGCCAGCCTGGGACCCCGGAGATGAAGTGCTGTGACAGGCATTCACCAACCCCCCTGGGCTCTGGAGAGGTCCTTGGCTGGTTCACAGAGAGGGCCTGACGCTCCTGTGAAGGTTTATCAGGAGGGGCCCAGCCACCCTGATAACAGCTCACCTTTCCATGTACGGGCTGTAGCCTCTGCTTCCTGTTACAACTTTCCTCATCTGTCTATCTCATGTCTCCCTCTACAGTGTCACCCCAATCTTCACCCTGTCCAGTGTGTCTGGAGAGAGTTTGGACCTGCTCAAAGTCTTTCTGAATATCCTGCCACCGCTCACCAACAGCAAAGAGCAGGAGGAACTCATGCAGCAGCTGACAGAGTTTCAGGTAAGTGTCCACCCAAACAGGCAGTGAGCCGGGGAACTAGGAAGGACTAATTCTGGCTAAGCCCCGAATCTGCTTAGAGATTTTGCACCTGCACAGGCCATTGATGGAATTTTCTTTGGCTTCAGGTGGATGAAATCTACACAGTACCAGAGGTGGGCACAGTTGTTGGAGGGACACTTTCCAGGTGAATTTCCTTGCTTGCTGCCCACCCCACTCAGCCCTCACATACCCAGACACTAAGACATCATGGTCCAAAGGAGACCCTGGAGTTGAACAGAGCTTAGCTAAAAGATGTGCTTGCCTTCAGATTAGGCTTTCCCCATCAGAGGAGCTGGAGAGAGCTAGTCTAGTGGCTGTGAGGGAAGAAACTGGATTGCTGGTTTGCTGGGCATCTCCAGGCCCTGAGGGAGCAGTGTGGGTCCCGGGCTCCAGGAAGAAAACTAGTGTGTTCCGCTGACCTCATTTTCAAATAGGGAAACGAGAGACTCTTTCCAAAGCAGAGGATGGAACCCACCGGGCTGTCTTGCTCTTACAGGCAGGGGTCAGATGTTCAATATCAAACCAGCAGGTACCCCTGCCAGTCATCACTGTCTTTCCTGGCATTACCCTTCAGAATCTGAACTCTGAACTGGGACAGGCATCCACTTCCTCTACCTCCAAGTTAGAATTTTTTCCCTAACTCAGAATTTAGGGTCTCTATTCCCCTCCTGAGGGACTCACCTTAGAGGGAAAAGAATGCTCTGGGGGACCCTAGCAGAGAAGGGAGGGAGCCTGGGCTGACGCTGTGCCATCCGCCCTCTGGGCTGCAGTGGGATTTGCCGTGAGGGCGACCAGCTGGTGGTGGGCCCCACGGACGATGGCTGCTTCCTGGAGCTGAGAGTATGCAGCATCCAGCGCAACCGCTCTGCCTGCCGTGTGCTGCGAGCTGGTCAGGCTGCTACGCTGGCCCTCGGAGACTTTGACCGTGCGCTCCTCCGAAAGGTGAGGTGGGAGAGTGGGTTGAGAGGGGACACAAGAGAAGCACCTGTGTAAGGGGAACTCAAAGGGAAGCTGGTTACACTGACTGTCTGTGTTTGAAAAGAGTTAGAATACTCATAAAGCACAGATCACTAATTATGAATCACTGTGGTCCAACCCAAGTGTCCAGGGCCCTAGAAATACAAATCATTAGAAGGGTTAGAGGATCCGGGAGGTAGGTAAGGAGGGTTCCTCCTAAGAGGAGAGCTTTGGGTATTGCCTTTTGAGGTCTTGTGTTTGAAGTCCTAGAGGGAGAGGAAACTGAGGAGCCGTAGGGTGAGAGACTAACGTGAGGTCTGGGGCTGTGTTCTCCAGGGCATGGTGATGGTGAGCCCCGAGATGAATCCCACCATCTGCTCAGTGTTCGAGGCAGAAATAGTCCTCCTGTTCCATGCCACCACGTTCCGGCGAGGCTTCCAAGTCACAGTCCACGTGGGCAATGTCCGCCAGACGGCA
The DNA here is from genome assembly GCF_964339955.1 of Pipistrellus hanaki. NCBI lineage: Eukaryota > Metazoa > Chordata > Mammalia > Chiroptera > Vespertilionidae > Pipistrellus > Pipistrellus hanaki. Next base: position 12,853,309 of record NC_140509.1, on the reverse strand, counting down.
GTGGTGGAAAAGATCCATGCCAAGGTGAGAGGGATCCAGCTATGCATGTTTTTCCAGGGAAAAGTCAGAATTCTCCTTCCAGAAAAGCCTGCCCCAGCCTCTTAAGAGAACTCCCTGGTCCCACAAAAGGGACAGAGACCCATTCAGAGTGGGTACAAGCCTGATAGGCCCCAAAGGGTGGAGGACCCAGGCTGGTGGAGAATGGGACCCGAGGCATTATCAGAGCCAGTGACCACCTATCTGCTGCAGGACAAGCTGCGGACAGGGGAGAAGGCAGTGGTACGTTTCCGCTTCCTGAAACACCCAGAGTACCTGAAGGTGGGCGCCAAGCTGCTGTTCCGGGAGGGTGTCACCAAGGGCATCGGCCATGTCACTGATGTGCAAGCCATTGCAGCAGGAGAAGCCCAGGCCAACGTGGGCTTCTGAACTCCAAGCAGGCACAGCTCTGTTGCTGTCCCTACAATACATGATGCCTCTGGCCATGCTGCCCCCTGCAGGCGGCTCTGTGTGTTAATAGGCTAGGGAGAGGGGTGCTCCCTGCCACCATGCTGGAAAGGTGCCAAGCTTGGTGTGGCCAGGGAGGGAAAGCCCTGAGGGAGAAGACGGGAGAATTCAGGGCAGTGCTCAGCAGCTGTGTGTCCATCTTGTTGGCTCATCCACACTGGAAACCCCATGACCTGTCTACGGAGGGAGCTGACCGCTGCCACCTCGGCCCCACTGTCAGGACTGGGCATGATCACCGGTGTGGTCCCTGCACTTCAGGAATTGTCACAACTGGGAGTGGTCCTCGAAAGCACTCCTTTTTCTATACCTCTTCTGAAGACCATGTAAGTTGCCCGTCTCTACCTGACTGTGGACAGAAGACATCTACTCAGGCTCCTGGCCATCTGATGGTAGGGTCTGAAGAAATGGCACAGTGAACGGCAATGTTCCCATCCTGTGCTGAGACATGCAGCCTATTCTCAGCTTTATGGCTCTTCCCTTTTTCACTCAAAGGCCATTTCCCCGTTTCTCTTCTCATAGGCCCCACAGGTGCTATTTGTTGAGCTGGCCCAGGCGTGGGGCTGTCAAGCTAAAGCTTGGCATACCGAAGGTCAGCTGCATGTCAATCAGTTTTGTTCCCTCTTCTGCAGCGATCTGTTGGTTTTAATTTTTTTTCCAATTGGTTTTAGAAAGAGAAAGGGAGAGAGAAACATTGATTTGTTGTTTCACTTATATATGCATTTATTTATGTGCCCTGACGGCATCAAACCAGAAACCTTGGCATACCAGGACAATTCTCTAACCAACTGAGCTATCCGGCCAGGAGTAATATGTTGTTTTAATGCTGCATCAAGCAATGTTTTACTTTCCCACACTGACCCACAGCTCCCATTCCACCACCCCCACCCTGCTTCCCGCTCCTACCTAAGTCCTCTTGTTTTAGTAATTTGCAGTGACCATCCTTTCCCTCTGTTGCTGGGAACCTAGAGAAAAGGGAAGGTTGTTGCCATATTTCCTACTCTTTAAGACATGGACACCCTTCTTTCCCTTTTGTTAGTGTCCTGGGTTCCCATGGACTCAGGGATTTGTTGGTTGAGGTTTCTTTGCGTGTATATATATATGTACATACATATATATATTTAAGTACACATATATATATTGTACAGAATAAAAATGTTTTATTGAACACACTGTGCTTATTAAACAAATAGGTTCAACTTCCAGAACTAGATTCCTCTCTGGGATTAGAGACAGGTGATACCCTAACACTGCTGAACCCTGACTGGGGAAAGAACTCAGCTACCAGTAATATCTCATTCACCATTCTTCTTTTCCTCTCTCCCACTTGCAATCAGTGTTCCAGTATTGTGATCAAGTATTCTGAGCTGTTTTGCATAGTTCTTCAAGTGAGCAGAATAGAAAGCGAAACTGCTCTTTTGAGCTGAGATAGGTAACCGCCTCATACTTGAAGAATTGGCCACTTGCTAATGGTAAGGAACTCACTACTGTATCAGAGATTTGGAGATTAGTATGCCAGCTACTAATGAAGAGTAGAATTTGGAGATATGGTAATCTGGTCCTCATGCTTTACCTAGCAATGCAAAATAGCCTAAAGTGAGGTTTATGTGGCCTAAATTGGCTCCTTGGAGCTTTGAGGGCCACCTTGCCAAACTTTAGTCCCTTCCTGTTTCTGTGTTCAGAGCAGCTGATTATCGCAGTCTATAGGTAGAGAAATAGGGCTCAACATTAAAATCAACTAAAAAAAGGAACTGCATTTTGAGCTCTGAATTTTGAAAAAGAAATTTAATGATAAATGTGGCCCGAGGTCCTCAGGGGCATTCTGTCTCCAGGGTTTTAAAGTGATAGCTTCCCTACCTCTCAAACTCGGCTGCTTTTTTCTGCTCACTGGTTTCGCTTGTTACGAAGAAGTCGACCATCGAAGACCTTCCCCTGTGTTGGGAACTAAGAGAAGGTTTATTTCCTTCTGTACAATAGCTGTGCTATAAGGAAAGGTTATATGTAGCACACAAAAAAAATGTTTTTAGGAGACAACAATTATGCTCAGAGATTTCTGTCTTTGTCAGCTACTTATTTAGCACAGGTTCGCTTTAGGTATTATGATTTCAAAAGCCAGTAGCATACAATAACTCTTAATAAACAAAGTAAAGAAGTAATACATCAAACAAATGTCAGGTTAATCACACTACCAGGAGGCACTCGGGAGAGTTAGTGACCCACCAAAGAGCTGACTTCCAGCTGCCAGCATAAAAGTAAGTCCCCTGTTGCTAGAGCATGTTGTTAGGGCACAAGGACATTAGGTAGCAGGATGGCTAAGCTGCTATTAGGATTATCACTTCTGAGATCCCTGCATGGGTTGGTTGGTTTTTTAATTTTATTTATTGATTTTTAGAGAAAAAAAACATCTTTTTTGTTGTTCCACTAATGATGCACTCATTGGTTGATTCTTGTATGTGCCCTGACTGGGGATCAAACCCACAACCTTGTTGTATTGGGACAATGCTATAACCCAGCATTCGACAACCTTTCAGATCTCATGGACCACCTGTTGGCTTCCAGTGCTAACCAACTGAGCTACCCAGCCAGGGAAAAACCCTGCATGGATTTAATACCATTGGACAAGTAGGAGCACATGTCTCAAGTATCTTCAGAGAGTTCTTAGCAAAGAGTTGTCTCACCCAAAGCAAAACTCAAATAGTCCTCAAAAACTCAACATTTATAGTCTAAACTAGAGGTTTGGTACACAAAACTTGTGCACGGGTAGGGTCCTTAGGCCAGGTCGGCAATCAGGGCCCATCTGTGGGGCAATGAAGGGGGCACCCTATTGGCACCGGCCTTGGCTGACCTGGGGCCTGCAGACTGGGGGCAGCTCCTGCATTCAGCGTCTGCCCCATGGTTAGTGCACATAATAGTGACCAGTCGTTCTGCCGTTCGATCGATTTGCACATTAGGCTTTTATTATATAGGATGTCCCCTTACCATTGTTGCTTCTCCACGTGTTTCTACTGGTAAGCCCCCAGCAGAACCCCCCCAGGTGGGCTTCTGACTGCTTTTCAACAACAGATGCAAAATGATCACATCCTGGCATAATTCATCCTAATATCAAAGCAACTTTTTAAAATTTGTCATAAACAACTGAATTAAAACAATTTCACTTAGATCAAAAGTGGATTTGAAATATTAAACCTATACACAAATCACCTGTTAAAGAACAAAAATGCTTTTTTAACCTTCCCTGGATTAAGAAAGGAAATTTTGGAAAATCATCTCAGTACTTAATAAAACATCTTCAGGAACTAGTAAGCCACTCTGCTATGTCAATGGAACATGTAGGAGGATAAAATGGTACATAAAGCAGCTCTCTGCCCCCCCCCCCCCCCAGTAGTATATATATTTTTATTGTTCCAGTTCTAGTAACTATCTAAATTTTTTTTACTATATTTCATTTAGTAGATATCAAGCATCTATTATGTGCAAGACACTAAAGAATTCTTACCTCCAAAGTAACTAGATCTAGTAGGGAAAGGACCATATACACAGTGAATTGTCTTTTGTTAGGTATTTAACTGCAATTAAAAAAAAGGAAACTATTTTTGGAGAAAGAAATTTCTGTTAGGTCTAGTGGTTTTTCAAATGTTTCCTCCCATCTGCAAAGTAAATACAGGTCTCTAGTTTATAAGTAAGATTAAAAAGCAGGTGGTTTGAGTATATGTGTGGGAAGGGGAATATGTACACCATTCTCCCTACTCCACCACCCCCACGACCAAACTCAATTCTTCAGTTTTTAAAATATTTTTTATTGTTGATAGTATTACAGATATCTCCCATTCCCCCGCCCCTTTCCATCTCTCCCAGCCCTCCCTCCACCCGCCAATGTCTTCACTACCTTTCATCTTCAATTTCATTCAAGGTAAACCATATCAGAAAAGCTGATTTTCCACAAATAAGAACAGAGCTAAGAATACAGTACTATAAACATGGACAAGTGCAAAAAAGCTACAATAATTGAAAACCTTTAAGCTAAATAGTCACTTCAGTATGAAAGAGATGAACACGCCAGTGATCCGAAGGCCCAAGTACTTACCCCTTACGTTTGTACTTTAGAATTTAAGAAAATGCTCTCTACAAACCTGGCTGGCTACTGGTATCTTCTAGATCAGTGCTTCTCAAACTTTAAGATACAGCCTTGTTAATATACAGATTCTGATTCAGCTGGGGTGGGGTGAGACAGATGATTTTAACAAGTCCCCTTGAAGCTGCTGCTGCTACTGCTCAAAATTACATTCAGAGTAGCAAAGGTCTAGAGATGATCTAGTTCTGATCATGACTTATCCAGTCTAAACAGTGGTGCAGTAATAATCTCGCACATTAGAACATGATGCAAGAGGTAGAAGAGCCAGTGGTTAAAACTGTTTATCATACTGCTAGCTTGTATGAAATTCAGTATTTATTGAGTAACCCCTGTCACAGATAGAGGAAAAATTTTTTAACCTTTTTTTTTTTAACTCGGTTACTTTTCTGTGCTATAGTACTTAAATAAATTGTTCTAAATCTTCAGTAACCTGTAAGGCATTATCTTCATTTTGCTCATTATCTCAAAGATGAGGAAAAGTGGGAAAGTGACTTGCTCAAGGCCCTATACTTCAGGAGGTAGAACCAGGTTTGGAACCAGATCTCTTAGGCTCCAAGGTCCACACACTTTTAACTATATAACCGCCTCCCTAAACACTTAACAATTAAAAACTCAAAGCAGCCGGGACCGGTTTAGCTCAATGGATAGAACGTTGGCTTGGGGACTGAAGGGTCCTGGGTTCGATTCCGGTCAAGGGCATGTACCTTGGTTGCGGGCATATCCCCAGTAGGGGGTGTGCAAGAGGCAGCTGATCGATGACTCTCTCTCATCGATGTTTCTAACTCTCTATCTCTCTCCCTTCCTCTCTGTACAAAATCAATAAAATAAAATAAAAAAACTCAAAGCAGTTGTATCTCTGGAGGATGAATTTTTAAATCTCTATCAGCAATGAAATTAGGATCCATGCCCATGAAGAGATGGGAGCCTTAACTCAGCATTTAAGTGCATTATTTTTCTTAAAATTTTTTTTATAAAGTTAGGATGAATTTCCTTGAAAAGTGAACGTATTTCCATTTCCCAGGTTATAAATAAAATATTAAAACCTTGTAGCAAGCCTGAGGGCAGCACTAGTGTGTTAATGGCTTAAAAAATGATTCCAATGTCTGCATGCCCTCAGGCTTCGGGCGTTTATTACTGGAGGCCAAAGGGCTCTTGGGATTTCTTTTGCCTTGAGGAGAACTGACAGGAACAACCTGGGAGTTTGAGGAGTGAGGCTGCAAGAAGGATTTCTGCAACTCCAGTGCAAAATGATAGTCCATATGTTCCGGCATCTCCCACGCAGGTACCAGAGAACCACACTTCTCACAGGACACTTGATCCTCAGTAGCCAGAAGACTGGGGTTAGTGGCTGTCTTCTGAGCCACCTCCAGAGCAGACTGGGGAGTTAAAGAAGCAAGCGTACTGAGGCTGTTCTGGGCCAAATCCATCTCTGCAGGAGTTGCTTTACACAATTCTAGCTTCAAAACCTCTTCACAGACAGGGGCAGGATCTGGATATTCTGTTGGAACGTTGTCTGTTAACTTTTTAGGACTAGGCTGTGGGTTTTGTGGAGGGAAGGAAATGGAAGAATTATTCAGCTGTTTCTGCTTCAGAAGCAGACTTTTCTGCTTAAAGAAGGGCTCGATTCCTGTAGTCCGGCTGGTCTGGAAAGATAATGAGGGCTTGAGTGGTGAATTGCTCTTGGGGGCCTGGGTAGTGGCAGGGAGAGACGAAAGTGAAGCTTCTTTGAGTTTCTGCTTTTCTGCAGCCTTTTGGAAAAAAGATTCCAAAGGATTGGTTGCTTTCTTAGTGGCTGTCACCGAAGGGCCACTTCCTTGGGTCTTACTTTCTGGACTGGTAATTGGTACCTTTGGCAGAGGACTTGAGTCGTTACTCAAAAAGGCGGTGATGTCTGTGCAAGATGAAGGCGCAGAGGTGGAGAATTTGGTAGCACAAAGGAAAACCATTGTGAGGGGAGGGGACCTGTATGGAAAGTTAAAAAACAAGATTTGAATTATAAATGACTGGAATTCTGATTCTGCCACAAGAGGAAATTATTACTGCATTGATTCTCAAACTTTAGGGTATATCAGATGAATGTATATTCGATAGACCTGGGATAGACAGAGAGTTTGCCTTTCTAACAAGTTCCTAGATGATGCTGATGTTGCTGATGTAGGACCACATCTTGAGAATGGCTGACTTGGTGAGCCAAGTCACACATGTGTAAGTTGGAGCCCCTGACAGCCAAGTATTACTATTTTCATACGATACTGCTGCAGAGCTACTGTAATTCAGGGTTAGGGCCAGAAATTTACTCAGGGTAACAAAGAGCTTCAGAAAATTTAGACTAGAAAAACTGTTTTAAAAACCTCTCACCCATTCTGTTTTTAAAAGGACACCACCTGACAATGCTGACAGGCTTTCTTTTTTTTATATTTCTTTTATATTTTTATTGATTTCAGAGAGGAAGGGAGAGGGAGAGACAGAAACATCAGTAATGAGAGAGAATCATTGATCAGCTGCCTCCTGCATGCACCCTACTGGGGATTGAGTCCACAACTGGGGCGTGCCCTAACCGGGACTGGGAATCAAACAGTGACCTCCTGGTTCATAAGTTGACTGACTCTCAACCACAGAGCCCACCAGCCAGACTGGAATACTTTTTTAAAAAATGTAACAGGCTGTTAAATAGTTAAAGGATTCCAACATTGAAAATAGTATCAAGAGAGTAAATGAACACACTTCAATCATATAGTTGGTTATTTTTTATGACTAACTAAAGTTTATTTAACATGACATTTGGTATTGTACCATGGAGCTTATAACTGAGTTGGGATGCTAGAGAGAGATTATCAATGAGTATGGGTTAGTTTCATTATCAAGGAAGATGCTTTTAAGATAGAAAAATCAAGTAGAGAAAGAAGTTCCCAAGTGTGCTGTGTTCTTGAAACTTTAATTCTGTACTCCCAAGTGCAATTGGTCATTCCCCTGACTATTGCAAACTGATACAGGTAAGGATAGTATTGATTCACTCTGCCTCTCAAACCTACCCCTGGGAATTGGATTGCACCAAGTGTAGGCAAAGAAGTTGCAGCTGAGCTGTCTTTTTGCTGGTGTTTCTACTGTGCTTCTCTCCTTTGTGCATGACTATTGCTCTCTGTAATAGGTCCTGCTAGCCAGAGTCACAACTACCCTAGCTGGGAAGTTTATATTACCCACTAATTTCAGAGCAAGATAGAGTACAAGTCTCTTCTGAAAAGATGAGCTAGAAGGAAACTCACCATTCGGTTTGGGTTCCTGAAGTATTACAGTTCCTGATGACAGCAAATGCATCATGGCTCATCTTGTGAGCATCGTAGCGGGTAAGGGCACAGCAGCGGCGCAGACTGCTGAGACGTTTGTCTCCTTGTACACGAATGCTCACAACCAACTGGGTGGCAACCCTGTCATTCTGTGGGTGTAGAAAGAATGAGACCAGAACTAAAGTTACCATGAGCATCTGGATTCTGTATACTGAACTGTGTGACAGAACATTAAAAGAACTAGGGTGACAGAATAGTTTGAAAATAGTCAAGTTTAATTTAAAATTTAATTTTTTTTTGCTATTTTGATGTATAAGGAGAAATTAAAGAAGGTACAACTTGGATGATTATTAGTATATCTAGGAAATTTTGAAGATGATGCAAAGAGGAGAGAATAAATAAAATTGACTCTCCTGAATGTTCTTTTTATGGTGTCTATGCAGGAAGATTATAACGAATACCTGTAGTACTATATTCTATTTTGTGGCTGAATGAAGAACTCTTATAAATAACTGTCTGAATGGAAGATCCAAGCTAGGATGTCAAGATTGAGTAGTAGATTTGTTCTTTAATCTGCCATGATGCTTAATAAGAGTAGAAGTTTTCACCAGCACCTTCTTCTTATAGCCCATCACTAGAAGATACAGTGTAGTGAGCCCGCCTCTAGAAGGCAAGATCATTGGTTCACTTTTCTAGTGAAGGCTAAGCATCTGACTACTCCTGATACAAAGAAAACTAAGAAATAAAGGCCAAGAGGCAAAATATAAGAAGGTAAAAGTCTATTTTTGGGAACCCCTCAAAATCAAAAGATGTTACTGAGAAGGAATATCCCTAAGGCAAGCCAAGAGTAGCAACTATTTTGGGGATAAAAAATAGAATTTTGTGTTTTTGTGTACTTTGAAATACAATTCCTACAGATGTGTATATCTTGAGAGAATGAATACACATGGGCAATTACAAAAGGAATCTGTTGACTAAACCATTCAAGTATAACTAAATGCCTACTTCATATAGGCAGACATATAGGATAGAACAAAAGTCCAGGCCCTCATAGATTTTTTTTTTTAAGAGAAAGAGAGAGAGAGATAGAAACATTGATGATGATGAGAGAGAAACATCAACATCAATCAGCTGCCTCCTGCATGTCCCCCATTGGGAATTGAGCCACCACCCAAGCATGTGCCCTGACTAGGAACTGAACTGGTGACCTTCTGGTGCATAGGTTGACACTCAAGCACACATCCACACCAACTAGGCAACCCTCATGGATCTTGTAGTAGGAGCTACAAATACTAAACAAGTAGACCTGTAATAAAAGTGACTACAAAGTGCTATAAAAAGAAAAAAAGCAGAGTAAAGCAGAAGAGTGCTAGAGGCTGCTGATGTGAGAGGGTAGCTGGAGAAGGCCTCTTTGAGAAGGTGAAATTTAAGCAGAGATCTAAATAAACTGTGGGAGCAAATTTTAAGAATATAAGCAAAGCTTCAGGCTGAAGAAACAGGAAGTACAAAAGTGCTAAGATGAGAATTTGCTTACAAAAGGGAAGGAAGCTAGTGAAGGAGACACTAGAGCAGATTGAGTAAGGGGGAAAGGATAGGATATGAGTTAGAGACGTAACCAGAGACCAAATCATATCAGTCATTATAAAATAAAATAAATCCACACGAGACTTAAGTGTGAAGGGAAACCACTAGAATATTTTATTTTTAAAATATTTTTTTTATCGATTTCATAGAGGGAGAAAGAGATAGAAGCATCAATGATGATAGAGAATAATTCATCAGCTGCCTTCTGCACTCCCCTCATTGGGGATCAAGCCCACGTCCAGGCATGTGTCCTTGACTAGAATTGAACCCAGGACCCTTCAGTCTCAAGCCGACCCTCTATCCACTAAGCCAAACCAGCTAAGACTAGAATATTTTAAAGTAAAGTAATATGATTTTCTATGTTCAGAATTCTTTTTGGGATAAAGTCCTTTGAAGCTTAAAGACAGATTAATTTACTGGGATCCTTATTGCTTGCACTGCAAAGTGGGAAGAAAGTCCCAGAGGCTTATAGAGATGAGAACGGGGCGACACCTAGCGGACAAAGTCAAATAGGCTCACAACACTACTGGGATCAAACCCTTTGTTGCCTGCAAAGTACAAACATTTCCCACCATTCAGCTAAAAGGGGGCACACAGGTAGTTTGGGATAGTTTCTGACAGTATAGAGTTGACTTGTAGGGCTCCCAGATGATTCAAAAGGGAAAGGCCCATCAAACAATATCATCAGCAAAATGAAACAAATACCCAGAGAATGGGAGAGAAAAATTTGTAAGTTATACATCTGATGAGATTTATACTCAGAATATAAAAAGAATTCCTAAAGCGTAATAGATAACCCATTTAAAAAATAGGTAAAGGCTCTCACCAGACATTTCTCCCCAAAGGATAAAAAAATGGACAATAAGGTTGTCAAGTGAAAACAGCAAACTTTATACCCACTAGTAAAGCTAAAAAAGATAAAAAGACAATAACAAGGATATTGAGAAATTATGACTCTTTTACATTGCGGGGATGTAAAAGAGTGCAGCAACAGCTTCAAAATGCTAAGCAGAGTTACCATGTGACCCAGGAATTCTAGGTATTATATAGGAGCAAGAGAAATGAAAACCAGATGTCTATATAAAAATCTGTAAATACATGCTTATAGCAACACTATTATAATAGCCAAAAAGTGGAAACAACTCAAAATCCATTCACTGTTGGATGGGTAAACAAAATGTAATATCTATACAATAGAATGTTCAGAAATAAAAAGGAATAAAATATTATTTTAACTTAAAGATTTCAAACCACTCACACAAAGTCTTCATACATTTATATGAAGTGACCAGAATAGTAAGTCTAGAGAGACAGAAACTTAGTGATTGCCTAAGGCTGGGGGAGTAACTGCTAATAGGTATAGGATTTCTTTTTTGAATTGATTGTGGAATAGTTGAACAACTGAAAAATACTAAAACCACTGAACTGTATACTATAAATGGGTGAATTTTTTTAAACGAATAAATTTTATGGTATGTAAAATATACGTCAATAAAGCTGGATTTGTTTTTTTAGGAGAGTAGATAAAGAAAGGAATCATCAGATATCAGGTCTTTGACAACACTCTGTCTCTAAAACTGTGGGGGGTTTTTAATCCTCACCCGAGGAATGAGTATATTATTCCCATTGATTTTAGAGAGAGTGGAATGGAAGGGGTGGGAAGAGAGAGAGAGAGAAAAAGAGAGAGAGAGAGAGACATCAACATGAGAGAGACACATTGATTAGGATCCCCAACAAGGTGGCCAGGGATTGAACCTGCAACTGAGGTATGTGCCCTTGACTGGGAATCGAATTCAAGACCCTTAAGTCTGTAGGCTGATGCACTAATCGGCTAGGGCTAAAACCGTTTTTATTGATTTAAAGAGGAAGAGAGAGAGAGAGAGAGAAACATTGATCTGTTGCCTCCCATACACACCCTGGCCAGAGATTGAACCTGAAACCTAGGTATGTGCCCTGACCTGGAATTGAACCCTCAACTGAATCACCCAGCCTGGGCAATTGTCAGTACTTCTTTGTCAGTGCTTCTTTGTAAATTATTGGATTATGTTTAAGTCCAATAATTTACAGTGCAGTCTCTAAATGTCCTGCTTAATGGCTCTGTACTCTGATGAAGATCCACTGTTTATTCAGGGCTGCAGAAGTAGTTAAATAAAGAAATACACAAAGCCCTGGTGGGGTAGCTCAGTTGGTTAGAGCATCATTCCGATATACAGCAAGGTTACAGGTTCAATCCCCAGTCAGGGCACATACATGAAACAACCAATAAATGCACAAATAAGAGGAACAACAAATAAATATTTCTCTCCTCCCCTCCTCTCTAAAAATCAACAAATAAATTTTTTGAAAGTTAACAAAAAAGGATATACACAAAAAAGTAGAGGCAAATGGTAATGAGAGAGACAGGAATATCAGGTCTTATGCTTATAGATTCAGGCTTTCGAAGATCATGTTGAGTTTTATGGAAGCAGGTAAAATATTTCTTAAAAGTTCTTAGCTGGTATCTTTTTGTATCTTTGTTTCTACTCCATAAGGTAAGATATTTAAACTGGTATATTAAATCCCAAAGCTCACCCCAGCAATAAAGAAAGAAAATCTTACATCATTTCGGTCCTTAGTTAGTCTCTCCTCTAGTTCCTGGGCTAATTGCAAAAGCCACCATTGTACCTACAAAAAAATTATTGATATTTTAATCTTTCATTTTGAAATTGTAGTTTATTATAGAACTAGATGGTAGTTTTGTTAAGCTTTCCCCTAAACGGAAGTGTACAAGAAAGTTTTCCCTATAACCAAGGGACCAACAAGTCATTGAAATTTTCAGTACTCTGGCCTGCCCTAGCTCTAATTTTTCATTTTCTTTTCCTGCTGGCATGCCATCAGGTGAATTTCAGGCATGTTTCTGCTCTGAGAAGTGGGACACACACACACACACACACACACACACACACACACACACAAACTTAAGGCATATCATGGGCCTCCCAAGTTTTCACCTACTCTTTTATTTCTTTTCAGGAGGAAAACAAGGAAAAAATAACAAATCACATTAAAACTAGTCAATTTTCAACACACACAAAGAAATCTATTTACTTCATACTTTACAGCATAAAGTTCCCATCTAACTTGTTAAACCTTCTGCAGTACCAAAACCTAACCCCTGTGAAAGAGGCAATGTTCTGCCAAGAATGCCAGCCTAAAAGGGGGTTGCTGTCATGAGGAATTGACATCAAGATTTTGGGAGCATAATGTGTTGGTAGATTGGCAGCTGGTGATGGTTGGTTCTGGCAACCAGAAAGGAAAAAAAAAAAAGCCTGCCTACCTGTTCCCGAGTAGCCAGAGCTGTCTTTCCTGGGAAGTTCTTGCTGCACCCAATGGTTTTGGGTAGTTGCCTGGGTTTAACCGGATCATGTTCAATTCCACGGCACATGGCATATAGCCAAGATCTAATAAAACCAGCCAAAAAGTTCAAGGTGAAAACAAATGATAATTCTTATTAAAACAAAACAAAATACCTATATTATACCATCCTTTTATCATCTTCAGGAAAGGGGAAACGTTTGTCCAAAATTAAGTATACTTTACCTCTGACAGAATCCCTGCCCTTTCCAATGAATTCTAGTGCAATATATTGCCAAAGAGATGAATGTTAGTTATGTTTTTCAAAACCAAGTTATTATTTGTATTTTTGGAAAAGTGCCAGGCAAGCCACTGATTTATATCCCCAAAATTTTTGATACTTACTAAGCCTAAATACAAAGATTTTAAGTGAATATCAGCATCTTAGCATATATAGATGATGTACATATCTAAGCTTCAAAGTAACAGTTCCTATCAACCTATTCAGGTACATGAAAAAACTACTCAAGACTGACAGGCCATAATTATCTAATTTTTTTTCATAGTTATCTAATATTTTAAAGCAAAATGACCAATAAAATTACCTCAGGGAGCAAATGCTAACCTAAAGATAGGCCTAGACTTCACTAAATTCTTTGTCTATGTTTGAATTTAGTATTCCCATAAGAGTTATGATTGAAAAGTATTAGGAATCACTTACCCATTCTTCTCTCCAAAATGACTCTGGAGTTGGGATTCAGTGAACTGGGTCAGTTCACCCATGTATTCTATCCCCAGGATTTCAATGACAGAGGCCCCGAGTTTCCCTCCAAGACTTCGACTAACAAAAAAGACAAAGAATTCACAGGTCACATCCTAAATATCTATTTAGCAGCAAAGACAATTTGCTTGTGTAAGGAGCTCCCCAGAAGATTCAGGAAAAATGAGACCACATAGGTCCTATAGAATATTAATATCTAGTGTAAGACTAGATGATTCTGGGAATTCAGATACTCTGGGAGTTAGGACCTGGGAAGTTTAACAATAGCAAAAATAAAAGGTTAAAGTCATTAATTCATCATTAATTCAATCATGTAGAAAACTTTCAATTGTATGGAATCTATTGTCCCATTTTGGGATTAAATTTAACCTAAAGATAGGCCTAGACTTTACTAAATACATACCACAAACAAATCCATAGGCTAAATAAAAGTTTTTATACTTAATAAAGTGAAAAATCATCAGCCTGACCTTAGAGACTTTCTATAATCTGTCTTCAACTGACCTTTTCAGTCCTATTTCCATAAACAGCTAAACTAGTTTATGTCCCAGTTCACTAAAAATACCTCAGACTTTTTCCCTCTTTGTGTTCAAATGTTGTCCAAAATCGCTATTGCTCTTCTATTCCCATCTGACTCTCCAAATTATGCCAAATCCCTTGCCTCTTTCATAAATCCTTCTGAGACTACTCTTCTGTGAGCTCTGATAACTCCCTGTACAATTCATTTAGCAATTACATACACTCTCATGATAACACTTTCACAGTTGCTTTGAACTGTCCTATCTTGTCCCTTCAACAATATCATAAGCCCTTGTCAAGGACACACAATTAGTAGGCACAACCTAGATATTTATTTTGTTTGGATTCTTTCATGCCTAGGTTTAGGAGCAATTCAGTAGCCTGGAATACCTTGATATGATATTAGAAGAAGTAAAATTCCTGTTTATTTGTTATTTAGTAACGGATTTGAATAAAAAGTCTAGAGGGAAGTTAAACATACATCTAAAAATCAGTTAATTTTTGAAAATTTAGTATTATCTTCCACAGCTAATCCAGAATTGAAATTTCATTAAGAAAAAAAATCTGTGCTTTTCAAAATTTTCTGTTATCTCCCTCTCACCTCCCAAGTACCTATTTTCCATGGCTCCAATCCTTTTTAAGGAACAGAAGAAACTACAACCAGAGGAATGCCTTCAGATGTCTCTGAGTGAAACTGAAGGTGCTCCCCAAATACTTACATTTTGTTGATCGGCATGTGGCTGAAGAGTTGTGGGACTGACCCGTGTGAGACCAGGGTCTGGCGGTTGGGCTTGTGTAGCCCACAGGCCAGTTTTGCCAGGACCTGGAGAATGGAAAGTGTAAAAACCTCATTGCTGACAACACCCTCACAGAGAGCTGGTGAATAGTAACATACACATACACATGCAGGCACAGCTAAGGCTATAACTAATGGTATCCACATTAAAAACAAAACCAGAAACTCAACATCTCTAAACATGGGTTGGGCACAACACCCTTAGTGGAAAATATGACCCACCATCATTATCTGCATAGTTCTTTCCAGATCTTCCATTATTGGTTTTTCTTTAGTAATTTCCCACCCCCGTTCTCCCACTTTATGAGGGTAAAAAGCAGAGAAGCTGCAGAAGAAACTTACGATGCATTTCTCAACATGTCCATATGAAAGTGCTGAAACAAACTTGTTTTACCCATTTACTATTTACATTTCTTTTTTTTTTTTTTTAAAATATGTTTTAGAGAGAGGGGAAGGGAGAGGAAGAGATAGAAACATTGATGAGAGAGAAGCCTCAGGGGATGGAACCAGCAGCCTCTTGGTTCCTGGGTTAATGCTCAACCGCTGAGCTACACAACCAGGCTATTTACATTTCTTTTTTTTTTTTTTTTAATCAATCTTTATTGTTCATATTATTACAAAGGTTCCTCATTTCTTCCCCCCTCCACCAGGCTCCCACCCCACCCTCTTTCCCCTCCCCATCCCCCATTGTCCTCATCCATAGGTGCACAGTTTATGTTCAGTCTCTTCCTCCCTCCCTTTCCCCGATAGTAAATCCCTTTTCAGATAGTAAATCAGTTACTTAGCATTTTCTCATATCAATAATACCTCCACATGCCCAATGATACACTTCACACAAAAGACATTTCCAAATAGGTCAACCAGCCTCATCCAGGCCCCACACAAGGCACTCACAGATCAACACCCCAGTGCTATACTAACTCAACACATCCAGATCTAAGCCTTCATCACTTGATTCAGCAGACCCTCAAGTTCCCGCAAAAGTTTCCAGCCATGTCTGAGAGGCAGCCGTGGGCAGGGACAGGAGAGGAGTGAGCTGTTTTGGGCCTGGCTGCTCCGGGCCTGGCCTCTGTTGCTCTGGTTCGTTCCACAACCAGCTGCTCCGGGTCTGGTCACTGCCACTCCCGACCTAGTTGCTCTGGACTTGGCTGTTGCTGCTACAGGCCTGGCCGCACCCGACCCGGCTGCTCTGGGCCCGGTTGCTTCGGTCCCGGCCGCTCCGGGCCTGGCCGCTCCCAGCCTGTCAGACGCTGCTCCGGGCCTGGCCGCACCAGACCCGGCTGCTCCGGGCCTGGCCGCTCCCAGCCCGGCAGCTGCTGCTCCGGGCCTGGCCGCTCCCAGCCTGGCAGCCACTGCTCCGGGCCTGGCCGCACCAGATCCAGCTGCTCCGGGCCTGGCCGCTCCCAGCCTGGCAGTCGTTGCTCCGGGCCTGGCCGCACCAGACCCGGCTGCTCCGGGCCTGGCCGCTCCCAGCCTGGCAGTCGCTGCTCCGGGCCTGGCCGCACCAGACCCGGCTGCTCCGGGCCTGGCCGCTCCCAGCCTGGCAGCTGTTGCTCTGAGCCTGGCCGCTCCCAGCCTGGCAGCCGCTGCTCCGGGCCTGGCCACACCAGACCCGGCTGCTCCGGACCTGGCTGCTCCCAGCCTGGCAGCTGCTGCTCCGGGCCTGGCCGCTCCTAGCCTGGGAGCCGCTGCTCCAGGCCTGGCCACACCAGACCCAGCTGCTCCGGGCCTGGCCGCTCCCAGCCTGGCCGCCGCTGCTCCGGGCCTGGCCGCACCCGACCCGGCTGCTCCGAGCCTGGCCGCTCCCAGCCTGGATGCTCCGTGCTTGGCTACTGCTGTTCTGGGCCTGGCTGCTCCCAACCCGGCTGCTCTGGGCCCGGCTTCTCCGGGCTCAGCCATTCCGTATCTGGGTGTTCCTGGACTGGCCACCCTGGGCTTGGCCGCCTCTGCCTCAGGCCTGGCTGCCACTGCCCCAGGTCTGGCTGCTCCAGTGCTGGCCGTTGGTGCTCTTGTTCTGGCTGCTGCTGCTCTGGGGCCTGGCCACTGCTGCTCCGGGCCCAGCTGCCACTGCCTTGTGCCTGGCCACTCTAGGCCTTGTCGCCGCTGTTCCAACATTCTGTCCCTTTTTTCTCTTTTTCTTTCTTTTTTTTTTAAAAAAACCGCATTTATGTTGCAATGTTGGCTGGTGCGTTGAGTTCTGACTTAGTCTTTGATTTTTCAAGATCTTCTTTGTATTCTTTCTTAAGTAATTTTACTATCATTTGCTCTCACTTGATTTCTTCACATTGAGAACTTCTTTGGTTTCTTCCTCCTTGTCCTGGGAGCTCAGCAGGTTGGCCTGTGGCACCCCTTTGTTCTCCACAGGCTCCTGCGCTGCTTCAGCCTGTTACCGGGGTCGGCACCGCCCAGGAAGCAGCCCCCGTCCTTGGCTCCATTGCCCGTGCTCAGCAATCGAAGGCTCAGGGGCACCCCCCCCCTGGGGGCCCCGTCGCCCGGCTCCTTGTTGGCGCCCGGCTGGTCGGTGTCCGGAAGGGGCTCCTGCTCCTCGTTGCGTTCCTCCAGTCTGGAGCTTTCTTTCTCCCTCCCACTAGGGGAGTCCAGGATCAGAGTCAACAGACTGTCCTCTGCGCGCAGTGTGCGCGACTCCGGGGGCTCGGCCTTTCGCCGCACTCCCAGGACTCCACCTCACAGCCCCGTCTCCCCCTGCCCGAGCCTGGGTCCCCAGGGACTGGCCCAGACCTGGAATTCGGGGCGGTCTGGACTGAGGCTCAGCGCCGCCGCTGTAGGCTTTGTTTCTTCCGGCTAGGGTAATCCAGCATCAGAGTCAACATTCAGTCCTCTGTGCGCCATGTGCCGCGCGACTCCGGGGGCCCCGCCTTTCGCCGTCCCCCGGGATTCCGCCTCACAGTCCCATCTCCCCCTGCCGGAGCCTGGGTCCCCAGGGTCTGGCCCATAACTTGGGGCTCAGCGCTGCCGATTCGGGGGTTCAGCCCAGGCTGGGGGTTCTATTTCCTTCCTGTTAGGGAACGCCAGGCAGCACCCAGCCCTCTCCTCCTCTCCGGCTGCGACCTCTCCGCGCGCAGCATGTCTCCGTACCTTAGGCTTTTTTTCAGCTCCTCTGATTTTCCTTCTGGTTTTCTCCCTCCTTCCTATTGTAGAGTTTTCAGTCAGTCGACTACCTGTAGCTCTGGGCAATGTCCACTCTGCATTTTAGTTGTATTCCATTGAAATTGTTGTGAGCTGCTGCGGCTAGGTGTCTACCCGAGCAGCCATCTTGGATCCTCCTATTTACATTTCTTGATTAATGGTTAGTCTATTTGAGCCCTGGATTTAATACATATTGCCATAATTTAGTATCTCTCATAATGACTGGGCTCAGAGTCATCCTCCAACAGTAAACATCTTATACTATACACAAAACTTCAAAATGAAACAAATTTAAATCCTTGAGAACTCTCAAAGAATAAAATACTTCAGTGGTACCATTTCATAACTTATATTGCTGGGGAAAGTATAAAATGGTTCTTTAAGTTTATTGGAGAGATTCTTTGGAACTTTTACTGGGAAATAGTCTGGTTTAAATTATTACATTTGGACTTTTGTTATCTTTTCCTCCACCCAACCAGAAAAACAAACAAAACAAAAACACCCAAACTCTTCTGGGTAGTTTGTAAACTTCCCTCTTATTGGAGTGAGGGGGGAGAAGGTAGTAACCAGTACTCTGCCACTGCGCAATTATTGAGCCTAGTCAAAAGGGATGAACATCCCAGGCCCTCACTAAACTGTAATCAGAAAATCAGTTACTACTCTGTCCCTGGATTGAAAGTGCCCATAGCGACTACATCAAAATAAAAAGCTTTTTTACAGCAAAGGAAACCATCAACAAAACAACAAGAAAGCCACTGATAAAGGTTTAATCTCCAACATCTACAGACAGCTTACACAACTTAATAAAAGGAAGATAAATGACCCAATTAAAAAATGGGCAATGGATCTAAACAGAATCTTCTCAAAAGAAGATAGAAGGAAGGCCAAGAGGCACATGAAAACATGCTCAAAGTCACTAATTATCCGAGAAATGCAAATCAAAACAACAATGCGGTACCATCTCACACCTGTAAGAATGGCCAACATCAACAAATCAACAAACGACAAGTATTGGCGAGGTTGCGGAGAAAAAGGAATCCTCGTGCATTGCTGGTGGGAATGTAGACTGGTGCAACCACTGTGGAGAACAGTATGGAACTTCCTTAGAAAACTGAAAATGGAACTCCCATTTGACCCAGTGATCCCACTCCTAGGAATATATCCCAAGAAGCTAGAAACATCAATCAGAAAGAATATATGCACCCCTATGTTCATAGCAGCACAATTTACAATAGCTAGGATTTGGAAACAGCCTAGGTGCCCATCAGCAGATGATTGGATCCAAAAACTATGGTACATTTACACAATGGAATATTATGCAGCCATAAAAGAGAAAAAATTCTCATTGTTTGCAGCAACCTGGATGGAATTGGAGAACATCATGCTGAGTGAAACAAGCCAGTCAATGAAAGAGAGATACCACATATTTATGGATGATAAAGAACATTATAAACTGAAGAGCCAAAAGATAGCTATAGAGACAGTAAAGCAACAAGCAGAGAGTCAAATTACAGGGGGGAAGTTGGGGAGATCTGGGGGAGATAAAAGATCAACCGAAGGACTTGTATACATGCATATAAGTGCAACCAATGGACACAAAACTCTGGGGAGGGAGGGTATGTACGGGAGGAGGGGAGCATTGGTATATGTACAAAAATAATAATTTAATAAAAAAAAAAAAAGAAAGTGCCCATAGCCCATAAATCAAAATAGTGTTCAAATTAATAAAACTTTACTATTTCATTTCTCTTATTAGGAATGGGGGAATAGGCAAAGCATAAAACACCTAGATCACTCCACATAAGAAATTAGATACTGTAATAAGCCCTGGCCAGTGTGGCTCAGTTGACTGGGTATCGGCCATGCACTGAAAGATTGCCCGGTTCAATTCCCAGGTTTGGTCTCAATTCCCAGTAGAGGATGTACAGAAGGCAGCCCATCGATGTTCTGGTCTCACCTTGATGTTTCTCTTTCTCTCTTCCTCTCTCTCCAAAAATCAATTTAAAAATCTAAAATAAGAAACTTAAAAATCAGATAATACTGGAATATTCAGGAAATAAAAAGAAAATAGATAGATTCAAAGACTAGCCTCCTCCTTTATAGATAGTTCAGTCATTAAGGAAATACTTTAGATGCAACTATATAAATAAGCATTTTCTGCAAATTTTTCAGCTTGCTTCTTTTTTTAAACTAATTTTTTAAAATAATTATTATATTTTATTGATTTTAGAGAGGAAGGAAAAGGGAGAGAGAGATAGAAAAATAAATGATGAGAGAACCATTGATCAGCTGCCTCCTGCACACCACCCACTGGGGATGGAGCCCGCAACCCAGGCATGTGCCCTTTACTGGAATGGAACCTAGGACCCTTCAGTCCTCAGGCAGATGCCAAACCAGCCAGGGCTCAGCTTGCTTCTTAAGAAAGTACATGTTCAATGTGATTCTCATGTTAAAGAATTACTTGGGCTTTTATTTAGTCCTCAACAAGAATTTTAAATAGAAACCCAGCCAGGCTGGAGTGGGTCAGTGGTTTGATGCTGGTTCAATTCCCAGTCAGGGCATATGCCAACTTGATCCCCAATAGGGGGCGACAGGAGGCAGCTGATCAATGATTCTCTTTCATCATTGATGTTTCTCTCTTTCTCTTCCTTCTTCTATGAAATCAATAAAAGTATTATAAACAAACAAACAAACAAACAGAAAACGTGTTGCAAAGTATCTATGTAATGACTTAAATGCCCCGCTCATATCATGCTGTATTTAAGGACAGGATCTATGTTTCTCTTTGAAATCTGCTATTAGCCTTCACCTTATTGTGTGAGATTCCAGCTGAACACTGAAAGCCAGTCTGCCTCTCGATGGCTGCTCTCATTTCCTCCACAATCACTGCTCCCACGGTGAGCTGTAGGTCTGGAGAGGTGGTGTTATCAAACTGAAGGGAATCAAGCCATTGCGATAAGCCTTGTTTTCGCATCTCCTCTGAAAAAGTTGAGAGGTCACATTTAGAAATTTTTTAAAATCAGAATTTTATTTGTGTTATCTAATGCAGAAATGTTTCAATTTCAGGTACTTTAACTATATGTAGGTTTCCACAGAAATGGCAGCCATTTTAGAAGACTGGTACTTATAAGAGAGATCAATCCTATATAATAAAGAGGTAATATGCAAATTGAATATCACTTCAACACACAAGATGGCCATCCCTATGTGGACACAAGATGGCCACCACAAGATGGCTAGCAGGGGAGGACAGTTAGGGATGACCGGGCTGGGAGAGGAGGACAGTTAGGGGTGACCGGGCTGGCAGAGGAGGGCAGTTGGGGGGACCAGGCCAGCAGGGGAGGGCAGTTAGGGGTGACCGGGTCAGCAGGGGAGGGCAGTTAGGGACAATCTGGCCAGCAGGGGAGCAGTTAGGCGTCAATTAGGCTGGCAAGGGAGTGGTTAGGGGGTGATCAGGCTAGCAGGCAGAAGCAGTTAGGGGCAATCAGGCAGGCAAGTGGTTGGGAGCCAGCAGTACTGGATTGTGAGAGGGCAGTCAGATATCCCTTGAGGGGTCCCAAATTGGAGAGGGTGCAGGCTGGGCTAAGGGACAACCCTTCCTTCCCATGTACGAATTTCATGCACTGGGCCTCTAGTTTCTATAATAAAAGTTTAAATAAATAAATAATTTTGGTTTTTTCTTTTATTCCTCATTATTTAGTTATTTAGTTAAAACCTACTTCAAAATATTTTACATATCTGCTGAAACCGGTTTGGCTCAGTGGATAGAGCGTCGGCCTGCAGACAGAAAGATCCCAGGTTCGATTCCAGTCGAGGGCATGTACCTTGGTTGCGGGCACATCCCCAGTGGGGGGTGTGCAGGAGGCAGCTGATCAATGTTTCTCTCTCATCGATGTTTCTAACTCTCTGTCCCTCTCTCTTTCTCTCTGTAAAAAATCAATAAAATATATTTTTAAAAATGTATTTTACATATCCATCTTAACCCACCCTATTTTATTCAGATTTTCTTTATACATGCCTTCTAAACAGTCCCCACAAATTAAACATTCTCAAATACCAATGTTATCAATCTTCTCTGCCCGTTCAAAATTGTCATGGTTCTCTCACACCTACAAAATAATCGACTCTATAAATTTGGCATTGACAACCATCTATCTTTTTCTTTCCTTTTTTTTTTTTTTTTTGTATTGTTACTTCTTACCTGAGAATATTCTTTCTATTGATTTTTAGAGAGAGTGGAAGGGAGGGGGGGAGGGTATGAGGGAGAAAGAGAGAAAAACATTGATGAGAGAGAGAGAGAGAGAGAGAGAGAGAGAGAGAGAGAGAGAGAGAGAGAAACACTGATGTGAGACATTGATTGGTTGCTTCCCCCATGCACCCTACACAGGGCTAGGGATGGAACCTGCAACCCAGGTATGTGCCCTTGACCAGGAATTGAACCTAAGACCCTTCGGTGCACAGGCAAACACTCTAACCAATGAGCAACACCAGCAGGGCCATTCTGCCTTTTTATTTATTTATTTTAAAATATATTTTTATTGATTTCAGAGAGAGAGAGATGGAAACATCAATGATGAGAATCATTAATCAGCTGCCTCCTGCACGCCCCCCACTGGGGATTCAGGCCTGCAACCTGGGCATGTGCCCTTGACCGGAACCAAACCCAAAGGCCTATGCTCTATCCACTGAGCCAAACTGGCTAGAGCTCACCTGCCCTTTAAATTTGTTTTCCACTAATTTGTTATATCCTTATAATTTCCTGAACATGCCATGTTTCAAGATATTACATTCTATCTCCTTACTCTTCTTACTCTTTAACTCTGTTCTCCCCTTTGCTTAAATAAATCTTATCTGTACTTCAGGGTTATCTCAAGTTTTATCTATCATCAGATCCTCTTCAACTATTCTAGCTAACTTTGGGGTGTCCCATTAAAATCCTTTAGCTCTTATCTGCAACAAGTATAGCATAATTGTTAAAAGAACATATTCCACAGTCAGGACCGATTCAAATATTGGCTTCACAACTTACAATGTGACTTTGAGCAAGTTACATAATTCTCTAAGCTTTGGTTTTTTTATCTATAAAAGATGAGTACTGTACTTTATAGGATTGTATACTGTACCCCATAGAACACTAAGTACAACACCTAACCATTTATTAGTATTTAGTGAAACAATGAAACTTATTGAAATTGTGAGGATTTCAGGACTCCTTTTCTTTTAAAAAAAAAAAAAGTTTTTATTGATTTCAGAGGAAAGGAGAGGGAGAAAGAGATGGAAACATCAATGATGAGAGAGAGTCACTGATTGGCTGCCTCCTCCACACATCCCAGTAAAGATTGAACCAGCAACCCAGGCATGTGCCCTGACTGGGAATCGAACCATGACCTCCTGGTTCATGGTCAATGCTCAACCACTGAGCCATGCAGATTGGGCTGGACTTTTAATTAGTAGAGCTAAATTTTCTCTGCTTTAGATTTCTTCATTATTGCTCTCCTAGATTAGGTAATGTTGCAATCTTCTGTTACTCTATTTGAACAGGACCACAGAAGATAAACAGCATTCCTTTGTTTTCTTCTTTAGTAAGAAAAATCTGTAAAAATTTGTGTGTGTTTTTCTTTGATATGCTGAGATATAAGGAGAAAATTCAGGCAGTTTTTGCTGAAAAAATACCCACTAACATGAGAAAACTTTCCTTTTCCTTTTGGGTACCTTTGTGAAAAACAATTGATCAAAAAATGAGGGGACCTATTTGTGTATTTTCTATTCTGCATCATTTATCTTTAAGCCTAGCCATGGGGCCGTCTCATCTGATACCAATACCACATTGCTCTAGTTACTGTAAATTTATAATTAAATCTTAAAGTCAGATAGTATAAGCCTTCTATTTAGTTCTTTTTCAAGGTTGTTTGGCTATTCCTCATCCTTTACATTTCCATACACATTTAAAAAATATTTTTATTGATTTCAGAGAGGAAGGGAGAGACAGAGAGAAACATCAATGAGAGAGAATCATTGATCGGCTGCCTTCTGCCTGTCCCCTACTAGGGATTGAATGCGCAACGTGGGCAAGTGCCTTTGACTAGAATTAAACCTGGGACCCTTTAGTCTGTAGGCTGACGCTCTGTCCACTAGCCAAACCAGCTAGGTCTCCATACAAATTTTAGAATAAATTTGTCAATTTCTATAAAATCCAACAGGGATTTTAGAAGGGAATGCAATAAATCTGTAGGCCAATTTGGGGAGATGAACTCTGATAACATTTAGTCTTTTGATCAATGAGCATAGTATGTCTCTCTTCATTGATTTCATTGTCTTTAATTTCTCAGTGATTTTTTAAAAATGTTTTTTTTTTTATTGATTTTAGAGAGAGAAAGGGAAGGAGAGAGAAAGAAACACCAATAATGAAAAAAGATCATTGACTGGCTGCCTCCTGCACACCCCAGTGGGGATTGAGCCCACAACCTGGGCATGAGCCCTGAGGAGGTAATCAAATCATGACATCCTGGTTCATAGGTTGATGCTCAGTGATGTTTTTACTGACTTAGTTTTTCACATGTATTATTAACATTATCTCTGATAATTTCATGATTTTAATGCTATTGCCAATAATATTGCTTTTATTTTTTATTTTTTTAAATATATTTTTATTGATTTTTTACAGAGAAGGAAGAGGAATAGAGAGTTAGAAACATCGATGAGAGAGGAACATCGATCAGCTGCCTCCTGCACGCCCCCTACCGGGGATGTGCCCAAAACCAATGTACATGCCCTTGACCGGAATTGAACCCAGGACCTTTCAGTCCACAGGCTGACACTCTATCCACTGAGCCAAACCGGTTTTGGCCAATAATATTGCTTTTATTATTATTTTTTTAACTTTATTTTTTTAAAATATAT
This sequence comes from Pipistrellus hanaki, assembly GCF_964339955.1. Taxonomy (NCBI): domain Eukaryota; kingdom Metazoa; phylum Chordata; class Mammalia; order Chiroptera; family Vespertilionidae; genus Pipistrellus; species Pipistrellus hanaki. Next base: position 12,828,332 of record NC_140509.1, on the reverse strand, counting down.
TTTATTGATTTTTTACAGAGAGGAAGGGAGAGAGATAGAGCGCTAGAAACATCGATGAGAGAGAAACATCGACCAGCTGCCTCTTGCACACCCCCTACTGGGGATGTGCCCACAACCCAGGTACATGCCTTTGACCGGAATCCAACCTGGGACCTTTCAGTCCACAGACCGACGCTCTATCATTGAGCCAAACCGGTTTCGGCAATAATATTGCTTTTAAAATGTCAATTTCTCATTTTAAAATTTTAGTATATAGAAATGAAATTGATTTTTAGATTGACCTTTCTAATCTCACTTTTTTAGTTGTTTTTTGTTTTTGTTTTTATTTGTAGTGGTGGTAATGTTTTTTTGGGGTGGTAGGTTTTTTTAGGGTTTGCTATAAGTATGGTAATGTCACCTGCAAAGAAAGTTTACTTTTTCCTTCTATTTCCTCTTCTGTCCTGAATGGGAGTGAGTGTTGCTGACTTGTGCAAAAACTTATTTAGGGTTAGACTGATAAACCTCTAGCTAGACTCCACAACTCCAGGGACCATAACTACAAAAGAGAAATAAATCCCTTGGAAAGCTGATTAGTGCTTTCTAAGCTCCATCAGGGGTTGTTGGCAAAATTTATCATTTTGCAGCTTGTAGGATTGAGGCCCCTGCTTTCTTGCTGGCTGTCAGCAGAGGGCAGCAGTCAGAGCTTGGCCATGGGGCCTTCTCCAAAGGCCCTCTCATAACATGGCAGCTTACTTCTTCAAAGTGAGCAAGGACTCTTAACTTCCAAAATATTTACCTTTGACAGTTTGTTTATGATAGTGTATATGAATACATCACTGTTTCATGCCATATGCATTCAAAAGCTATTTAATATGTGTTTAGAAAGAAATGAATTAAGAGCAAGCAAAGAGAGGAAAGAACAAATGAGTTCCTTAGTGAACACAAAGTAGTTACAAAATGGCCTTAAAGGGAAAATTTTTACTCTGGCCATTTTTTAGTACTATTTTTAAGTAATCCTACTACTTAAACTTTCCACACACATATAACTATTTCGGAAACAGAAAATACAAAGTTGCAAATGCAGCATGCTTAGCAGGACTGCTAACTTTGAACCCATTAAGAATCAGGATAGTAAAGGTTATATGCACTTAGATCAGCTAATTTCTGTTATCAGTTTTTTGTTGTACACATCAGATGAATACACAGGAATGTGACATGCAATCATAAGCCATTCACTAGACATTGCAATATTCTGAACTCTATAAAAAATATATAACTGCATCGGAAAGCTTAATATTTAAACTGGCCACATTAAAGCAATAGATACCTCAGACTTCTTTATAAACACTGTATTTAAAAATATATACTTGTTTTCAGAAAGGAAGGGAGAGACAGAAGCATCAATGAGGAGAATCATTGATTGGCTGCCTCCTGCGCACCCCACACTGAGGACTGAGCCTGCAACCCCAGCATGTGCCCTGACCGGGATTGAACCATGACCTCCTGGTTCATAGGCTGACACTCAACCACTGAACCATGCTGGCTGGGCAACACTGGCATTTTAAATATATATATATATTTTATTGATTCTTTACAGAGAGGAAGAGAGAGGGATAGAGAGTTAGAAACATCGATGAGAGAGAAACATGGATCAGCTGACTCCTGCACACCCTCCACTGGGGATGTGCTTGCAACCAAGGCACATGCCCTTGACCGGAATTGAACCCGGGACCTTTCAGTCTGCAGGCCGATGATCTATCTACTGAGCCAAACCGGTTTCAGCAACACTAGCATTTTAAATAAAAATGTATCTAGATAAGAAAGATAAGTCTAAAAAAAAAAAAAAAAAAGGAACATGTCCATTTGAGTGAATATTTGACTACCAACAAAGATACTTTCAATATCAGCCAGAGAGATGCTCAACGAGTTTTAGCTAAAAACCAATGTAATTTATAGTAACAGTTCTTATTCTGAGGTGTGTGTGTTTCAGAGGATCTGTGAATCTCCTGAAAACCGCACACTAAATTGTCTTATGTGTATATTTGTGTTTTTCTCAGACAAGCAAGTGTCCATAGCTTTCAACAGATTTTCAAAAGGGTATGCAGCCCTCGAAACAAAACAAAAAAACATAAAGAACCAATGATTTAAAGCATTACAAAAGAAATTTCGAATGTTTATTTTAAAAATAAGCTACATAATAAAATGTGAAACACACACCCAGCCAGTATGGTTCAGTAACTGAGCATCGACCTCTCAACCAGGAGGTCATAGTTGGATTCCCAGTCAGAGCATATGCCCCAGTAGGCAATGTGCAGGACGCAGCAGATCAGTGATTCTCTCTCATCATTGACATTTCTCTCTCTCTTCCTCCCCTTTCCTTTCTCTGAAATAAAACATATATATATATATATATATATATATATATATATATATATATATATATATTTTTTTTTTTTTTTTTTTTTTTTAAGAATATGATCCACAAAGCTAAGACTAAAGACAACCTTCCTTATTATGATCATTACATTTCTGACTCTGCTCTAGAATAAAGAAATCATGCCCTAGCCAGTTTGGTTCAGTGGATAGAGTGTCCACAGACTGAAGGGTCCCAGGTTCAATTCCTGTCAAGGGCATGTAGCTCAGTTGTAGGCTTGACCTGGCCCTGATCTGGGTATGTGCAGGAGGCAACCAGTTGATAGTTTCTCTCACATCTATGTTTTTCTCTGCCTCTCCCCTTCCCTTCCACTCTCTCTAAAATTCAATGGAAAAATATCCTTGGGTGAGGATTAACAAACAAAAAAGAAATGACATGTTTCATCGTCAAATGGTTATGTACCATAACTTTGCCTCTTTAACTGGCACATTTTTATTGTCCACTGTGTTTTCCCTATAGAACTAACGGATGTGCAGGCTCCAGCTTGATAAACTCTCCTAAATCAGGATCAGAGAATAAAGTAATTTCTCAATGGTTATTCCCACAGGCTTCCCTAGATCTACTACCCTTCAGCATATGTTAAAGGCATATCTTATTTTAAAACATGAAACACACGGCAAATTCACCACTGAAACTAGAAATAAGCTAAACTCTATTGGAGATTTTTCTGGAGAAATCTGTATTATTTCTATAAGTAATAACAGATTGCCTTATTTTTACCCCCAATAAATTAATCTGTTACATTTGTATCCAGTTTCTTTTGACAAATGTCCAATATTTAAAGTGGTTGGTTTTTTTAGTGAAAGAGCTCTTCTGAATAAGAACAATGTTACAAAATAATAGTTCTAAAAGTACATGTTACAGATTAAGGGGAGAATGGATGCACTGTTTTGAATATAGCCTTGATCAACATACTAGAAAATGTCTATGAAAAATGTCTGAACACTCTGTTGAAAACTTCTAGATACAGAAAGAATTATTTTCTCTGGGAAATCCCACAGAATCCCCTTTTCATAATATTTGAGTAAAAATGTAAGACTCACAAGGACAATAGGGGGGTGGGAGCAAGAGTGGGAGAGGTGGGGGATTTGAATGGGAGGTTGAGGACAAATATGTGATACCTTAATAAAGAAATTTTAAAAAATCAATGGAAGAGAAAAAAAAAAGTAAGACCCAGATTCTCTTAGGTCTGGTATTTAGAACCACCATAATCTAATATCACCACAAAAGCAAATATTTTATTGCCCTAGTTTTATTCTAGTCTAAGAAAATGTTTTTAACCACCAAGTACATTTTCTTTTTAAAGCATTTCATGCAAATCATAAGTTGTTTTATATATATATATATATATATATATATATATATATATATATATATATATATATAAAATATATTTTATTGATTTTGTACAGAGAGGAAGGGAGAGAGATAGTTAGAAACATCGATGAGAGTCATCGATCAGCTGCCTCTTGCACACCCCCTACTGGGGATATGCCCGCAACCAAGGTACATGCCCTTGACCAGAATCGAACCCGGGACCAAGCTGACGCTCTATCCATTGAGCCAAACCGGTTTCGGCACAAATCATAAGTTTTTGTCTGGTAGATAACCTGGGTTGCAGGCTAGATCCCCAGAAGAGGGTGTGCAGGAGGCAGCCGATGTTGCTTCTCTCTCTTTGATGTTTCTATCTCTCTATCCCTTTGCCTTTCTTTCTCTCTAAAAACACACAGCTATACAGATAGAGCTATAAAATCAACAATTTTCTTAATTTTGAAATAAAATTAAGAAAAAGAATGAGGCCTAGCTGGTGTGGCTCAGTGGTTGAGATCCAGGAGATCACAGGTTCAATTTCAGTCAGGGCACCTGCCAGGGTTGCAGGCTCGATCCCCAGTGGGGGGCGTGCAGGAGGCAACTGATCCATGGTTCTCTCTTATCATGGATGTTTCTATCTCTCCCTCTCCATTCCTCTCTGAAATCAATTAAAAAAGATTAAAAAAGAAAAAGCTGACACCGGTTTTGCTCAATGGTTAGAGCGTGTCGGCCTGCAGACTGAAAGGTCCCAGGTTCAGTTCCAGTCAAGGGCATGTACCTTGGCAGCTGATCAATGATTTTCTCTCATCAATGTTTCTAACTCTCTATCCCTCTCTCTTCCTCTCTGTAAAAAATCAATAAAATATATTTTTTAAAAAGAAAAAGAATGAGCTCTATAAATATAATATTATACTGTAATTAAAAAGCAAAAATGTAAAAAGCACATACACAAAGCAACATTGTAAAATTATAAAGACATATACATACTTAAGAAGATATGCCAAATACTGATATATTGGTAGGTATAAAAGAGAGTATGAGGTTAGGAGGGAGTGGGAGAAATCACAATGAAGGGAAAAAGAAGTAAAATAAAATGAGAGAGGCCTTTGCATAGCTCATTAACATTGTGCTATGAACTGATTAGAAATTTTGAGTGATTCAACTCCTGGTACTTGAGGTCTCCCTTAAAAAAAAAAATTCACCCTTCTTTTGATAAAGAAACCAAGTTACAATAATATAAATTAACTTGCAAAATGATGGAAGTGCTCAGTCAGACTTCTATGGATAACTTTAACATGCCCTAGTCATATCTGAAGAGAAACTTGATTTCATACAGATTCCAAGCTTTTAAACATCCATATACCTGGAAAGATTAGAGAATTTGTATATCCTTCTATGTGAGTCCTTGTGATTCATTCAGGGTGTAGTTTAAGTTTCCTTTCAATCAATCCAAGAAGTATCAGTGTGACCAAGCAAAGCAGGTTCCAAAGGCAGGAAGCAGAGCAAATGATGCTATGAAGTACCTTTCTGAACTGTCCCTTCTGCTGCTGTAGAGCCTTGGGGAAACCCTTCAATGTAGGTCGTTGGCAACAAGTCTGCTGAGATAGGTTGACCTTGTAGCTTTTGCAATCTCTCTCGTACAGCACTGGTCAGGTCTACATAAGCTTCATCAATGCTGGCACGTTCAATCACAGCAAAACGAGACATTACCTCCATCACTTCCACACTGGCTTCCCGGTACCTAAGAAGTATAAGGATTGTACATGTAGAAAATAAATGGAGGCAACATTGAGACTGTGTACCCCATACCCTCCTCATAATAGAAGAATAATATACATAATCAGGGTAAGATCTCCTTAAAGAGAAGACTGGATTGTCAGAGACTAGATAGTAACCCAATGAATAAGGCAGAAGATGGTCAATAACAAAAGCAAGGAAAAAGAACCATGGAAGCAAACATTTATAGTGCCACTCTAGCACACCAAGGTAGAAAGCATCTACAATAGATCATGAATATATCTGTGTAACAAGTATCTCTCTAAAGAGGAAAGAAATGTTTCAAACTAGTTTAACTGGAAAACATTTCACTATGATCATCTACTATTCCTTTTGTTATTTTCATACACCTACCACATAGTATTCTGCTTCATCTTTTTTCTTCAAATAACTTATAGGGAACACTGCACTGATTAGTGAAGCCAAGTATCTTGTCTTTCTTAGGTTGGTATTTTTATTTATAAACTAGCAAAGTGACATATAGATTTTATATTTCTTTTAAATATATTTTATTGATTTTTACAGAGAGGAAGGGAGAGGGATAGAGAGTTAGAAATATCGATGAGAGAGAAACATAGATCAGCTGCCTTCTGCACACCCCTTACTGGGGATGTGCCCACAACCAAGGTACATGCCCTTGACTAGAATCGAACCTGGGACCCTTCAGTCCCCAGGCCGACTTTAAACTGGTCAGGGCTGGATTTTATATTTCAGTTTGATTAACATGTTAGCTGGTTATCGCTACACACACACACACACACACACACACTAAAGTCCAAGTGCTTTTGAATTTACTAACATTCAAATTATCAAATTGAAGATAAGCTCCTAGAATATGGTAATGTGTCTGGATAGGCAGACATCCTCTACTAGGAAATACCAATCTCACCATATACAGTCTATTCAAATCCTAACAAGCAGCTTTTCTGGCTAATGTAGCTAGTTTTCTAGGCAATATGTGGATGTTTTCTTTGCTTTGGACTTGCTATGGAATTTAAATAAGTCCTTTGTTCCTGTTGAACCTATTTTATTTATCATAAAAATGAAAATATTTGCACTTTCACCAAGACATCTATCAAAATTGGTATAATTATTGTTCTAAAACATTCTCAAATGAAAGAATTACAGGCCCGGAGCAGTGGCTGCCAGGCTGGGAGAGGCCAGGCTCGGAGCAGCGGCTACCAGGCTGGGAGCGTCCAGGCCCGGAGCAGCCGGGTCTGGTGCGGCCAGGCCAGGAGCAGCGGCTGCCAGGCTGGGAGCGGCCAGGCCCAGAGCAGCCGGGTCTGGTGCGGTCAGGCCAGGAGCAGCGGCTGCCAGGCTGGGAGCGGCCAGGCCCGGAGCAGCGGCTGCCAGGCTGGGAGCGGCCAGGCCCGGAGCAGCCGGGACCGGAGCAACCGGGCCCAGAGCAGCCGGGTCGGGTGCGGCCAGGCCTGTAGCAGCAACAGCCAAGTCCAGAGCAACTAGGTCAGGAGCGGCAGTGACCAGACCCGGAGCAGCTGGTTGTGGAACGAACCAGAGCAACAGAGGCCAGGCACGGAGCAGCCAGGCCCGAAACAGCTCGCTCCTCGCCTGTCCCTGCCCACGGCTGCCTCTCAGACATGGCTGGAAACTTTTGTGGGAACTCGAGGGTCTGCTGAATCAAATGATGAAGGCTTAGATCTGGATGTGTTGAGTTAGTATAGCCCTGGGGTGTTGATCTGTGAGTGCCTTGGGTGGGGCCTGGATGAGGCTGGTTGACCTATTTGGAAATGTCTTTTGTGTGAAGTGTATCATTGGGCATGTGGAGGTATTATTGATATGAGAAAATGCTAAGTAACAGATTTACTATCTGAAAAGGGATTTACTATCGGGGAAAGGGAGGGAGGAGGAGACTGAACATAAACTGTGCACCTATGGATGAGGACAATGGGGGATGGGGAGGGGGCGGAGGGTGGGGTGGGAACCTGGTGGAGGGGGGAAGAAATGAGGAACCTTTGTAATAATATGAACAATAAAGATTGATTAAAAAAAAAAAAAAAAGAATTAGAGAAAGACAGCTTTTTTTTCCTTTCAGTCATTATTTGGGCTGGAGAGAGGATAGTCAGACCTCAAATAAAAAAGAAAACTCCATGTCAACGCATGAATCAGGAGACCATGGTTCTATTCCTGGTCAGGGCACATGTCTTAATAATTCTCCTGCCTATAAATTCTCTCCTAAATTTTCTAAAACTGCCTTTGCTCAAAAAGTTTAAAGTTGGTGGCATGTGACTTTTTAAAATCACACTCTGAAGTCAACTACATTTCTGGGAAATTACATTATGTCCATTAACTAAATTAATTCCAATTTAGGGTTAAAGTATTAAGCTCCGGTCAAATCTTTCTTTTCTGGCGATAACTTCAATGTGTAGTTGGCTATAATACTCTACCTTTAGACTTCCTTAGACTTCCATTCATAGGTGAATTCAGGAATATCTCAAGTCCCAAGTCAAAGCATGATCCCTACGCATCACACCACACAGTATAGTGTAATGTGAGAATATGGATACTGAAAGAGAAAAAAATTCAGTCTTCTACTTTTTAGCTGTATGAACTTATTTAATGTCTCTAAACTTCTTTTCCTGTCTATGTGTGGGAGGGTGTGTGTATGGAGGGAGAGTACTACTAAAACATACCACACAGCAGTGTGAGATTTAAAAGACATTGCCTATGGAGAGCTTAACCTGGCACCTGGCATATGACATATGCTCAATGTGTACTATTAGGATTGTTATAGTGCAGGGGTCCTCAAACTTTTTAAAGTGGGGGCCAGATCACGGTCCCTCAGAGAGCTGGAGGGCCGGACTATATGAACTACTAATTCCTACTGTAACACCTTGGCTGCGCTCACTGCCCAAAAAACCTGGCGGGCTGGATCAGACTCCTCTGCGGGCCGCATGTGGCCCGCGGGCCGTAGTTTGAAGACCCCTGTTAGTGGCTTGGGCTTATACCTACCTCTAACTTGGCTATGCCTATACATGTTTCCCATTCCAAGGCTAACCTTCTGAAATTTGGGAAGAGACAGCTCAGTTCAAAAGCAGAGAAGGTAATCTCCTTTGAGACTGTTTAATTCTGGCAAATAATTCTAGATATTGCACTAGAATGTCAGTTTGACTAAGTCTTCTCTGGAAAAACTCTTAGTTTCACAGTCAATTTAATTACTTCAAACACTTCAGACTTGGCTTGAGAACATATAATTTGATGTTAAGTTTTAAGTATAACAGCACATTTTTAAATAAGAAACTGAAATGGTATCAAGGCAGTAATTGCTATAGGTAATAATGACTGGACTGTTCCTGAACAGTATCAGAATCTACTTTTATTTCACAAGAAAAGTTGGCTGACCAAAAATAACTTTTTCAGATGTTATTTACACAAAATAAATTTGAAAAATCAGTTCCTAGCCTCATGGAATAGTATTTCCAACCCTTCTACTCCCCTCAAATCATCTTTCCTTCTTACTTGGTGAGGTTAGCTTTCCCACGGGACTCACGAACTTGTGCCAGTAGAAGATCTGGACATAACTTCTTAGCATCATCGGCCCACATGTTTCTGGTGACTCCAAATGCACGAGCTTCATAACTCACTGCAATTATCCTAAGGTTACCAACAGAAAGGAACAGAAAGATATTACCTGACACAGGCACAAATAATTAAAATGTATAATAAATACGCTATACATATAACAGTAGAAACTTTTTGGTCACAGATGCCACTATTTGATTTCAAACACAGCAGTTCAGACATCTCAAAAATACCTAGCATAGTTCTATGCATTGCATTCTTACAGATTAGAATGGTAGTTGACAGTTATAACAATAACTATGATACATACCCACCACCCTTCCATGATTTGTACTGCACAACTGCACAAGGTTTATCCCTCAAGTGAGGATTCTGCCGCTGCTCCACTTGAACAAAAAAACAATCCATGTCCACTAGAGCAACTACCCGGTCCTGTCCATTAGCCATTTTCCTGTAAGACAATGTTTATAGACAGTTATATTTCCATTCTTCCACTGTTGAGCTACCATGAGTTTGAGAGCATGGTAACTAACAAGAACATAACAGCCATTTTCATCAACTGCTAGAATGAGAATAATAAAGTAGTACAATTTTAGGAAGGTAATAAGTGTTTAAAAGCTTAAAAATTCTCATCCCCAAAAAAATTTCACAAAAGAATATAGTATACAAATAGTCAACAGGCATATGAAAATGAGCTCAACATCATAGAGAAATGCAAATTAAAACCACAATGCACAACCTAGTTCATAGATAAGTCTCAAGTATAAATTCAGGGGAAAGAAAAGCAGAAAATGATATATAGCATTATAGCATTCATGTAAATTTATTTTTTTATTTTGAAATAATTTTAGTCTTGCAAAAATAGTAGGGTACTTCTATAACCAGTTTCCCCTACTGTTAATATTTTACATATCGATAGCACAATTATAATAACTTAAAAAATGAACATTGGTGTAATATTCAACTACATACTTTACTTGAATCTCACCAGTTATTCCACTACTATCTTTTTTCTGTTCTAGGATCCAATCTTAGTCATCATGTCTCTTAATCTTTTCCAAGAGAAGACACCTCCTCAGTTTTCCATGAACTTGACACTTTTGAAGAGTCAGTTAATTTAAAAATATCTCTCAATTTAGGTGTCTGATGTTTTCTCTTGTTATGCATTTTGGGCAAGAATATCACAAAAGTTATGTACTCTTCTCAGGGTATCATGTTGGGAGGTACATAATGTCAATATGCCTTATTATCGGTGATGTTAACCATGATCATTTAGTTGAGAGAGTGTTTGCCAGGTTCCTCATTGTAAAGCTACTATTTTGAGATGGCAAATAACCTGGGTTTGATTTTTTTTCAAACTTTCAACGACTAAGCACCCATCAGCGAATCTTGCTGCAACAATAACTTTGCAGTGTTCTAATGGTGACTTTCTACTCATTCACATAAATTTCTGAAAAAAATACTACATACCATTTGGATAACAGATTGGAAGAACAAACCTTATATACTCAATAGTGGATACAGACTAATATCACTTAACAATGTTAGAAATTTGGAATAAGGAATGTAAACTAATGAAATGGCTTCCCAATTTTGCTGAAGATTGGAATCACCTAGGAACATTAAATGAGGTTGATATTGGCTTCTACCACCAGACATCCTAATTTAATTGGTATGGATATGACCTGGGCATTGTGATTTTTACAAGCTTCCCAGGCACCTTTTATTTATTTTTAAAAAATGTTATTGACTAAAGTTTTACATATGTCTCCTTTTTCCCCAATTGCCAGGCACTTCTAATATGCAGCAAAGATTGAGAGTCACTGACCTAAAGTACATGATTTAAATATGAGAAACACCGGTTATACAGTTGAGTAAGCACTCAACTGCACTCAACTGTATTCTTTTTAAAAAGTGTCAAATATTAACATTTATCTTGAAAAAAAGTAACATGCAATTACAAAACTGCAAGATTAGTGGGAAGAAAACAATGAATTTACAAAATCAGAGTGTCTAAAGGCATTAATTCCTTATCAGTTCTACATTACCCAAAACTGGCAGGATGTGATGCTTTAAACATTTCTAAGTTCAAACCATAACATATCAGAAATCATTTTACCTTGAAGTGCCTTCAGCGTAGCACGGGGACAGATGCCAGAATAGACACAGTAAATGTATTTTCTCTCGCACACAAAGAAAACACCGGGTCCGCACGATAGTCGATACACGCACTACATTCGATACAAACCCCATAAAGTGGAGTATGAGTGGGAAGCCGTGCCCTAAGTCCAGCAAACGTGTCACCGAATATGCAAACACAAATACTGGTATGCAGACTTTTAACAGATAACGATGCTGTTGACGTTTTAAACAGTCCACGTATTTTGCTGGAGAAAGCAAGAGCTCTTCAAAATGAAACATACTCTCTTGCCAAAACCCTCTTTTCGGAATAAGGCTTATTCCACCGTGAAGTCATACAACACTTCAAATGATCAAAACCGCACAAACTCTCCACCGCAATTTTTCAACATCTCCACTTATCCCAATCTGTACAAGTTTGGTGCCCATCAGGTGGCAATACAATCCAAGGAGAGTAAGGACAAGGGAAGAGGGAGGTGGAAGAGCTATAGAGACAAAGTTCCCGCCCCCCCTCCACACACACACACACACACACACACACACACACACACACGCCTCTCGGAGAACACCAGGCCCGTACCTCTCTGGATGTATTTCTATTTCATGTCATTTTGGCCCGATGTTGTCACCAGCCACAGCTGTATCATAAACCAGTACCCCAAAGCCACACGAAAAGTTTGTGAACAGTGATGCCAAAAGTTTCCAAATTCTCTTACCAATGTGGCAGACACCCGGCAAAACTGTCAACCGCGGACGCCGCGAATGCTGGGCTCGGTGTCTAAGGTCTCGAATTTCTGTCCCCTTTCCGGGAGCAAGTCAGCCGGTACCGAGAGATTGATCCCCGTCAGGATGGAGACACGGACCAAGAAGAGTCGCAGAGGATCCTTGCCCGGGCAGCGGCCCTCACAGCCTCCGCAGCCAGCCCCGCTGACAGATCCGGACTGCGCGCCCGCCGCGGAGGGCGTTGTCGCGCCTGCGCACCACGGCTCTTCCGTCCCCCGCGTCGCCCTTCGCGGGGCAACCGTCACAAGGGAGCCGCCACTTCCGCCGGCGCGTGCGCAGTGGAGGGCTGGGCGCGTGTGCAGCGCCGGTTCTTTCCCCGCCAGAGCGTCAGCTACTCCTCCTGCTCTCCCCCTCCCACCCCCAGCCCTCCGCTGCCCGGCACTAGCGTGAGGCCCCGGCAAGGGAGCTGTCTATACCTTGCGCTCCCGGCCAGCCATAGTGCGCTCTCGCGGCGCGTGGCAGTAGCCATGGCGATGGATCAAGTGAACGCGCTGTGCGAGCAGCTGGTGAAAGCGGTGACGGTCATGATGGACCCCAGCTCCACCCAGCGCTATCGGCTGGAAGCCCTCAAGGTAGCTGGGGTCTGGCACCCTCCCGGGCCTGCCCCGAGACCCTCCCTGAGCCCATAACCCTGCTTGTCTTCTGCTCATGTGGCCCTTGGACTTCCCTCCCCAACCCGAAGGGACCTTCCCTCGCCGCCCTCCGCGCCTCTTCCCATTCCCAGCCTACTCTGCTCGCCTCGCCTCGCCTGCCCCTTTCCCGGGACGCCCTGGTCACGAGCTGCTTTTGGCGGTCTTTTCTCACCACCCCTTCCCGCTGCCCCCTCCTCTCCCTGTCCCCGCTTCTGTTCACTGGTGTTCGCACCAACCAGACCCTCCCCACAGCTGGCTGCACTCACTCCCCCAAGCCCCACATCCCCTCGCCTTCCCCTGGCGCACGTGTCCATCGCGTACTCAGCACCAGCTACGTACATTCTTTATGGTCTCCCCTGCACTGAATGTTTCCCCGCTAGCTCTCTCCTGACCTTTTACTTAAAACGCTACACCCCTTCCTACCTTCTTACGTGCCTTGGTATTTTGGACTAATTCTCACACGTCCTCATGTTTTTGATTGCGTGACAGTCTTAGGCTATTTTGCGCAAAGATGAACTTCCACCACTTACTTTGCATTTTAAAATACAAGGGCACTTTGATTTCCTGAAAGTAGTTTTCTTGAGTTCCTGGCTGTACTGCCGGGACTGACTTGTGATGCTAATACAGGTGGGGATGCTACTGTAATTCCCGCATCAGACAATGTATGTGGGCTGTGAGAAATAAAATAACCATTAGGAAAGAAATACTTGTGCTGTGCATAGTTTAAGTGATGTACAATGAGTATCACTTAGAGGAAACGTTACAATATGTAGGTGTATGCTACAATTTGGAATCAAAATAGTTGGGTTGTATTTGTTTTTTACTATGAAGTAATTAAAAATAGATACAAAAGTAGAGAGACTACTGCAGTTGTTTTGTGTATATCCGTTGCATAAACTCAGCTGTTATAAAGATTTTACATTTGCTTTATTCCCACTCCTCCACCAAAAATTTTTTAAATAAATCATAGAAATTGTTGTTTCACCCCTATATACTTCAGGGGTGTATCTCTAACATATTTTTAAAAAATATTTTTAATTGATTTCAGAGTGGGAGAGAGAGAGAAAAACATCAATGGTGAGAGAGAATCATTAATTGGCTGCCTCCTCCATGCCATTGGGGATTGAGCCTACAACCCCCTGCATGTGCCCGGACCCTGACCATGAATCAAACTGTGACCTCCTGGTTGATGCTCAACCATTGAGCTGCACTGGCCGAGCGTAACATAATTTTTTAGTCTTTTATGTCAGATTTTTTTTTCAACATTAGTTGGATATTGCATGGGATATCTGGAACTATGAAAGTGAAAGGAATGTTTATCAGTCTTTACACGTAATATTGATCTGTACTTTGGATCTTAAAAATAGAGCTCAGGTTTGAGTTAAGGTGATGCTTTTTTAGTCCCTACTCCTGGCTCCTAAGGGAAATGTTAACTTTTCTTCTTTCAGTTTTGTGAAGAGTTTAAAGAAAAGTGCCCTGTTTGTGTCCCCTGCGGCTTGAGGTTGGCTGAGAAAACACAAATTGCCATCGTCAGACATTTTGGCCTTCAGATCCTGGAGCACGTTGTTAAGTAAGGAGCTTTTGGGTGTTACCACTGAAGCTCGTGAGAGAGCAAATCTTTATTTCTTACATAACACATGGAGATACTTTTTAGGCGAGCAGAAAAGAACAGTCCCCAAGAAGGAAGGATTGGTCCTCTAGAGCAGGGGTCCTCAAACTTTTTAAAGTGGGGGCCAGATCACGGTCCCTCAGAGAACTGGAGGGCCGGACTATATGAACTACTAATTCCTACTGTAACACCTCGGCTGCGCTCACTGCCCAAAAAACCTGGCGGGCAGGATCAGACTCCCTTGGGGGCTGCATGTGGCCCGCGGGCCGTAGTTTGAAGACCCCTGCTCTAGAGGGTATCACAACCTCATGCTGTTCTCATTCAGGACAACCTTTCTCTTCTTCAGTTTCTTTGTCCATGTAAAGTGCATAGTACATACTAAGCATTCTACAAATATTAACTGATAGTCATTCAGCCAGCATTTATTGAGTTCCTACTATATGCCAGTAGACCTCAAAGTTTTTTTTAAAAAGACTTTGTAAATCATCACAAAAATGGAATTAGTGATATCAAATTGTATTAAAAAAAAAAAAAAAAAAACCCGAAAAAACTATTGTTGCAGATGTCCCAGGTAAATACATTTGCTTTTGTCTGTCAGGAAAATCAAGGGGAAAACTGATCTGTGCACAAATCCTCTGTGGATTCCAATTAATGGACCATTGCCTGTATAAAACTCTTTCCCAAGAACTTTTCTGTTATTAACATTTTGGTTAAGTGTGGACTGTTGTGTTTGTTCTTTGAAGCATATGAGATCAAAAGCATAATTTCTTAGTGAAATTGCCAACATAATCTAACACAAGAATCAATCCTAGTCTCATAAAGAGAAGACTTTTCATGTTGACTGTTCTGTTGACGTTATAAATTTTGGTGGCCAGGTTTCGGTGGAACAGCATGTCTCGATTGGAGAAGGTCTATCTGAAGAACAGTGTCATGGAGCTGATTGAAAATGTAAGGAATGGTTGGTTGGAAGACTTGTGTTTCTAAGATAGTTTAGACAGAGTGACTCTTTCAATGTAGCATTTGTGTAACACTCACTGGTTCCTCATATGTTAGCATGCTTTGTATGATATTAAATGTTACCTTCAAAGTAAAAAGAACCATCATCACAAGCAATAATTCATCACAAATGCACTGTATGATAGTAATTGTAAAAATATGCAGAATGAATTTGTTCCAGGAGTTAGATTCTAACTGTTAGAATATGACTTTAAACATATTTAAAATCCACAGCCTTTTTTCTTTTTTTACAAAGGTCATAAAAAAGTGGAATCTCTACCTCTGCTCATCCCCCAAATCTGGTGCCTTTAATAGGAAAAAAAAAATTCCCTTCAAAACTATTAATTATCTTAGGATTTGTATTTTGCTAGTTGTGGAAAATCTTGGTAAAAACAAACAAAAAAACAGCCCTAGCTGATTTGGCTCAGTGAATAGAGTGTCAGCCTGTGGACTGAAGGGTGCCTGGTTCAATTCCAGTCAAGGGCACATGCCCGAGTTGCAGGCTCAGTCCCCAGTAGAGGGCGTGCAGGAGACAGCCAATCAAAGATTCTCTCTCATCATTGATTGTTCTATCTCTGCCTCTTCCTTCCTCTCTGAAGTCAATAAATATATATATATTAAAACAAAACAAAAACAAAAAACAAACAAAAGATGAGTGAGAGAGGAACATTGAGAGGTTGCCTTTGCACATAGCCTGCTGAGAATCAAAACACAAGCTTTCAGTGTTTGGAACGACCCTACAACCACCTGAGTCATACCAGCCAGGGCATCATTAATCTTGATATCAAACAAAGGAGAGTCTCAGTAGTAGTCTTTCTGTTTTCTAATACTACACAAAGGTAAAATATTTAGGGCTCCTAACTCCCAATTTTCAGTCCCTCAATGTATTTCTTATTTCATATTCTTCCACCCTGGCTTTCTTACAAAATGAAACAATATGAGATTCTCTTCAGTTTCTAAAGGAGAACCAAGATGTCTTCCTGACTCTATGTGACAGCCATTTTATAGGCTAGTGCAACCCTCACTTAAGATTTAAGTGGGGAGAACAATTAGTAAGAATGCAGGACAAGTGACTCAGACATGGAAAACAGGTTGGTTTATTCTGTTTAGTTTAAAAGCAGGCCTCTTGATGAGTTTTCCCACTTTTATGGCCCACTTTTTCCCTTGAATTCAATCCTGCAGACCACTTAATATCTCTTGTTCTTTTTCAGGGAACACTGAACATCTTAGAAGAAGAGAATCATATTAAAGATGTTCTGTCTCGAATTGTAGTAGAAATGATTAAGCGGGAGTGGCCACAGCACTGGCCTGACATGCTAATAGAATTGGACACTCTTTCCAAACAAGGGGTATGAAATACAGCATTTTTTGTTGTTGTTATTCAGGGGTTTATTTTATTTTATTTTTAAAAAATATATTTTATTAATTTTTTACAGAGAGGAAGGGAGAGAGATAGAGAGCTAGAAACGTCGATGAGAGAGAAACATCGACCAGCTGCCTCCTGCACACCCTCCACCAGGGATGTGCCCGCAACCAACATACATGCCCCTGACCGGAATCGAACCTGGGACCTTTCAGTCCGCAGACCGACGCTCTACCACTGAGCCAAACCGGTTTCGGCCAGGGGTTTATTTTTGTTTATTGATTTGAGAGAGAGAGAAACATTGGTTTGTTGTTCCACTTATTTATGCATTCATTGGTTGCTGCTTGTATATGCCCTGACTGGGAATTAAACCCACAACCTTGGCTTATGGTGACGATGCTCTAACCAACTGAGCATCCAGTCAGGGCAGGATTTTGTTTGTTTGTTTTGTCAACAGAAAAGAACCTTTAGGCAAACCTATAATGAAAATATATTTGTTTAATTTAACTAGCTTATTTCTGTTAATGCAGGAAACACAGACAGAATTAGTGATGTTCATCCTTTTGAGACTGGCCGAGGATGTAGTGACCTTTCATACACTGCCCTTTCAAAGAAGAAGGGACATCCAGCAAACATTAACCCAGAACATGGAAAGAATCTTCAGTTTTCTACTTAACACACTTCAGGAAAATGTAAACAAGTACCGGCAAGTGGTAAGGAATATCCCACCTCCCTGAAGGTGTGTTTTTTAATGAGTGTTTTTTTGTTTGTTTAAAGTTCAAATGAACAAGGAACTGAGGTGTCTTGTTCAGCAAAAGAAGAGGATATTTTATGAGCAAAAAAGGAAAGGTGACAGGAAAAACAACTGACTTTTTTTTTTTTTTTTTTAACTAATTTTCTAAGAAACTCAGGTCAGTGAGTTTCCATATGTACTGGGGGGAAATAATTCTTTTTATAGTGAGAAATTTTTTTTTAAATAGTGCAAAAATGAAGGTTAATTCTTAATATTTGAAAGCCCAGATATCTTAATAGGTCAGGGTAGTTTCCCGGTTAAAATTTAAGGTCTCATTTAGTGTTGGTCCCATTTGTAGTGTAAACTGCCAAGTTTTATTAATCTTGACTACATGCTTCTTGGTATTTTGTTCTTCCTGATGAGGTATACTTACTCTTAATTTTAATTGCCCCTTTCTGCAGAAAAGGGCAAGCCAGGTACTCTCTTTCTAACCATTTTCATTGTTAGCAGAGAGCCTTCAGAAGAAGGCAGTATAAAAATTAATCTAACATAATGTCCTCATCAGAGGGCAATTTAGCCCCCCAGGTTGTCACATTAGGAATTCCTACTGGCATCTAGTGGGTAGAGACCATGGATGCTGCTAAACATTCTATAATACACAGCCCCTATAATAAAGAATTATCCAACTCAAAATGTCAAAAGTACTGAGTTGAAAAATCCTGATCTAGAATTCTCATATGTCCTTATTTCACAAAATAGGTTGAATTAAATATTAGTTATATTTTTTATGCCTCTAACAGCTTCATTAGGTCTGTTTTCAGAGAAGCACTAGACACTAACACAAATGGGAGAAGGTGCTATGAGCTGTTTTGGTGGGGAGGAACTAACAGTGAATACCTAGTATATACCATTACAGGGTAGGGCAAAAGTAGGTTTACAGTTTTGAAGACAAACTGAATTTATTCTTGTATTATTATTTATTATTATTTTCTAAAACAACTGTAACCTACTTTTGCCCCATCCTGTCCTTGTTTGTACTTTATATGTTATTTAATCCTCAAAACCAACCCTAAGAGTCAGAAAATATTGTCTCCATTTTACAGATAAGAAAAACCAAGGCTCAGGGTAATTATTAAAGACCCCCTAATCAATGGTTTTTGTAGAATTCAAGCCCCATTCTTTTTATGAGAGTGGACTTTTCCCCAAAAAATTTCTCTCCAAGATTTTTCAAAAGAAAATATTAAGGAAATAAACTTGCATTAAAAACCTTATGTATATTTTTTCGTTTCCCTAGGAGATTTAATCTCTAGGAGGAGAACAAATTATGAATACTTAGTTGCCCTAAAAATCTAGCCAAGTGCCAGATTATTGGTGATAATCTAACACAAGTCAGAAACATCTACTGTGGTGTGTGTGTTTTACCCCTCTTTCAGTTTTTATCTGTGCTACCACTTGTGCCCAGGACCAGAGCACACCAAGAGCCATATATTGTACCTTGAATTTCTCAGTTTGCTTGTAGTTGCTTCTCTGCTTCCATCCCTTCACCTTCCCAATTGGTGTCTTCCAAACAAGGGGTGTGATTGGATGGTAAACAGTGATGGGATGAATATGCTCACTTTCCCTGTCGTATCACCTGGCTCCTGCACTGGTCCCAAGGGCATGGAGGATCCAAACAGAAAGGAAGGATTTGTAGGAGTGGAGAGTAAAGGCTGGACTTGGCTGTTGTCACTTGGATCCCTTTTCCTCCTTGGGCAGCATTAGTAGATGCTGGTGAGAGGATTCTACCCCATTAACACACCTACATGAACACTGCTAATGAAGGCTTAATACTTGTTCTTTATGAAAATATTTTTTATAATTGAGAAAAGGAATTGTAAAACAAATTCTTTATGGTCCTAGTGGTGGTAAGTTTTTAGGTATTTCAGTTGTTATTCCTGCTTGTATTCTTTTTCCTTTTAACAGTCTTCAACTCTTAATTTTAATTTCAGAAGTTTCTCAGGACAATATTATTTTTATATACTTATAAATTATAAACATTGTGTAATATTTTTACAGAATTTGGGACATATAGGTAAAAAAAATCAGTCATAATTGTATGTTTACTGAACGGACATTATTTTGATCTGTTTGGCATCTAATATTTTTGTGTACGTGTTTTTCCTATATGTCCATCCATATGTGGTCATAAATTGTATTGATTTAATTTTTTAAAATTTATCTTTATTGTTGAAAGTATTATAGCTGTGTGTGTATCCCCATTAATCCCTTTTTTCCCACTCCTGCCCCCTCCCAGGCTATATTGATTTAATTTTGTTTCTTGCTTTTTTCCATTAGCATTACATCATTTCAGTATACCTTTGCCAATTATAATTTGTCTTTTTATTTTTTTAATTTAAAAAACATGCTAATACTTTGCTTTAAACTGTATTTCTTTCATCTAGCAATATTGAGCCTTATTTGTTGTTCACCTTTTGGTTGTATTTCTTTGTAAATCATGTGCTTTGAAACTGTCTTTGTGGCTCTGAATGTTCTAACAAATTTGTATAAGCTCTTTAAATATTAACTTTTTGTCATGTTGCTAAAATTAAAGTAACCCATTCTTCTTAGGAGGAATATCAGTTATGTGTTCTTAGTAAAGTGGATTCTGTCCAAGATTGAAAGTTGAATCTATATTTGAGAATCTATTTGAGGATCTTGATTATGGGGATGGAAAGTTATTACATGCCCTTTTGCTCATTAAAAACATTGGATCCTTATACTTCTTTTCTTTCAGAAGACAGATAATTCTCAGGAGCCCAAGGTAAGAGCTCTTTGTGGCTTTGGAAGGAGACTTCTTTGAGATATCCACCTAGTGGAGGGTGACTTCAGCCTTGGTTTATTTGATCATTGAGCTAAGGTGGAAGGAAGTTAAAATTACAATATTTGAGATTTCTTATAGGAAATATAATGGACTCACATATCAATATGGTCTTATTGATATATTGAGACTGCTGGTGTTGAGAAATGAATGTGTTCATCAGGAGAAAAAAAACATTTGACTTATATGAGTACACTTTTTTTTAAGTCATTTTCTTTTTGGAATTAGAAAATAGAAGGAGCTCAGGTGTATAACCACTGCTTTCTTGTCTGTGAGTGAGGACTTAATGGTCAAAAAGTTATTTCTTTTCATTCAGGCTCAAGCAAATTGTCGAGTAGGAATTGCAGCCTTAAACACGCTGGCAGGTTACATTGACTGGGTGTCCATGAGTCACATCACTGCGGAGAACTGCAAGCTCCTGGAGGTACTGTGCCTGCTGCTCAATGAGCAGGAGCTTCAGCTGGGAGCAGCCGAGTGTCTTCTCATTGCAGTGAGCAGAAAAGTAAGTTGCCACTTCAAACTGACTTTATCCGTCAAGTCTCTGAGGGGGCTGTTTAATTGTTGTGGCAGAGAGACATTTAAAGGTTTGGGTGTTGTTGTTTTTTCCTTGACACCAACTAACTACCTTTCTTCAATCCCTTTGTTGTTGTTTTGTTTTAAAATATATTTTTATGGATTTTGTAGAGGAAAGGAGAGGCGTTAGAGAGATTGAAACATCAGTGATGACAGAGAATCATTGATCCAGTTGCCTCCTGCATGTCCCTCTACTGGGGATCAAGCCCACAACCTGGGCATGTGCCCTTGACTGGAATTGAACCTGGGACCCTTCAGTCTGTAGGCTGATACTCTACCCACGTAGCCTAAACAGCTAGGGCCCTTCAACTCCTTTGGACAATAGTTTGCCAATATTCTAGGGATTTATTGGCAGAATATACAGAGGTCTGTCAGGCTACTTGGTTCTCCATATAGCTGTGAATCTTATCTTTTCATACTTAAGAAATAAAGTTTAAAACTCAGTGTTTATGTCAAAGAATTTTTTTAAAATATATTTTATTGATTTTTTTACAGAGAGGAAGGGAGAGGGATAGAAAGTCAGAAACATCAATGATGAGAGAGAAACATCAATCAGCTGCCTCCTGCACACCCTCCACTGGGGACGTGCCCACCACCAAGGCACATGCCCTTGACCGGAATCGAACCTGAGACCTTCCAGTCCGCAGGTCGACGCTTTATCCACTGAGCCAAACCGGTTTTGGCTATGTCAAAGAATCTTAGATGATGACTACACTGGCTTTTTATCTGTCTTGACTAACAATAGAGACCATGATTCTATTCTCCATAGGAATGCTATTATCAGCTGTAACTTATTTATCTTTCATTTCAGCACTGTTGACCAGCACATTTAAAAATTTAAGTTTTATCCAGATTAGGTTTTAAAAAGCTGGCTTTGCTCTAGTGTTCAGTCAGTCTGGGGGCTGTAAGAGAAATTATGAAGTCAGTATATTTGATTAGATAGGTAAGAAGATGTTAGTATTTGAAGGCTTTTAATAATATAGTTTTCCTATTACCTTTGTTTCCCTAAAATTGGGTCTAGGGCAAGTTGGAAGATCGGAAGCCCTTAATGGTCTTATTTGGAGATGTTGCTATGCATTATATACTCTCTGCTGCACAGTGAGTATCTACTTTTCTATCTTTTTTCTAATTCCTTTGTTATTCTGTATATACTTGAATATCTTATCATACTTCAAATATTCTTGGATATCTGAAGTTCCAATCTAAATACTAGCAGTCAATTGACAGTGTTTCTAATTAAAAAATCAGGCAACCTTGGGGTTAAAGATCAACCAAAGGACTTGTATTCATGCATATTAGCATAACCAATGGTCACAGACACTGGGAAAGTGGGGACTTGCCCTCGAGAGTGGGAATGGCTCAGTCGGGGGAAAAGGAGACATATGTAAAACTTTAGACAATAAAAAATAAAGTCAGGCAACCTTCAAGGGACTATTGAATCTTTTTGAAGACCTTATACTAGAAATAAATTGTGGCCACTAACTCAGCCCCCTCTCACTTTCACAGTTTTCTCCATTATCCCCAGACAACTCATCTTCATGATTCTCTTTGTCTGGTTCTGATGATCCCTAAGCCTCCTAGTTTCCTTGGTGACTAGGTCTGAGAATGGTTAGATATGGACCCGAGTCTGTCCAGGGCCTGCCTGATTGTAGAACTTCAGACACTCCTCCCTGATCTTCTCATCAGAGTAATTAATACCTGAAGTGTTGAGGCTCTTAGAAACAGCAGGAACAATGTGTACAATGAGAAATGTGTGCATAAAACCTATAAACATAGTCAATGTCCTAAAACAATGTCTGCTTGTTTTCTTCTAATTGCTCTGGAAATTTTTAAAAAAATATTTTTATTGATTTCAGAGAGGAAGAGAGAGAGATGGAAACATCAGTGATGAGAGAGAAACATTGATCGACTGCCTTATGCACCCCACTGGGGATTGAGCCCACAACCCGTGCATGTCCCCCAACTGGAATCGAACTTGGGACCTTTCAATCCCACAGGCCGACACTCTATCCACTTAGCCAAACCAGCCAGGGCTGCCCTGGAAAATATTAAAGCATTTCCTGATAATGTGTTTCTTACCAGGGAATCACATAGAACTGTGTCTTACAAATAGTTGAAGCTGTTGCAGCACCCTCTTTTCAGTACTTTTCACTAATTCTTGGTCCCAAGGATAAGTGAAAAGATGTGTGACACATATGTGTTACTTAAATTCTCTTACATCCTATTCTAATACAGTTATGACTTTCTTTTCTATGAAGACTATAGCTCTGTTTTTAAGGGGACCTGTTAATTAAGTGAGTGACATTTCTTTTGAGTAGCCACTGTAGTTTCTGTCTCCCAAGACCCATTAGTTCTATAGAGACCATGCCATTCACCTAAAGGTGTCCTATCTCTATGATACAAATACTGGTTAGCAAAGCTACGATTCTAACCCAAGCAAGCAGACTCTAAAGCCTGCACTGGAAACCATAATGCCATACTGCCCTTCAATATCACTAGAGCCTAAGTCTTGCTTACCTCAAGGCCTACACTTTTTACATTATACTTGACTGCCTCCAGAACACAGCTGATATGGCTGTTGTCCCCACTGTTCATTATTAATTCTTACTGCTGTAAATAGTTGTACATCATAACAGGTCAGGTTTTTTTATTTTTATTTTTTAAAGTATTATATATATCTCCTTCTCTCCCCATGGACCTCTCTCTGGCCATTCCTACCCCCCAGCACATGTCTTCACTCCCCTACTGTCTGTGTCCATGGTTTATGCTTATATGCATAACAGGTCAGTTTTAAAAGAGCAGATAAGGGATTACAGATTTGAACTAAAAAATGAGACATAAAGTTATGTTTTTAATTATAGTTTTTTTAAAGACTATTTTTTAAGTATATTTTTATTTTTATTGATTTCAAAGAAGAAGGGAGAGGGAGTGAGAGGTAGAAACATCAATGATGAGAGAATCCTTCTTGCCTCCACTAGTGATCGAGCCTGCAACCCGGGCATGTGCTCTGTCTGGGAATCGAACAGTGACCTCCTGGTTCATAGTAGACACTCAATCACTGAGCTGACAGCAAAATTCAGGGGAAAGTCCAGAGATTTCCCATATACCCCCCATCCCAACACATGAGTAGTCTCCTCCGTTAGCAACATCACTAACCAGAGTGGTATATTTGTTACAATTGATGAACCTACATTGACACATCAAATCATCCAAACTCCCTAGTTTACCTTAGGGTTTACTCTTGGTTTTATACATCCTATGGATTATAAGCACTGAATAATATCCCAGTGTCAGATATATCAGGGTTTATTTATCTATTCACCTACCAAAGGACACCTTGGTTGCTTTCAAGTTTGAGGAATTATGAATAAAACCGTTAAAAACATCCAAGGTTAACATACTATAAATAATTCAGGCTTTTGTATGAACACCAGTTTTCAACTCCTTTGGGTAAATACCAAGGAATTTATATCAATTGCTGGATTATATGATAAGAGTACCCTTAGTTTTATAAGAAACTATCAAACTGTCTTCCAAAGTGGGTGTACCATTCCTACCAGCAGTTAATGAGAGTTTCTGTTGCTCCATATTGTTGATAGCATTTGCTATTTTTATTGTTAGATAATTGGCTATTCTAATAGGTGTGCAGTGGTATCTTGCTTTAATTTGCATTTCTCTGATGATATGTAGAGCATCTTTTCTTTTTCTTCTTTTTTTTCTTAATATGTTTTTATTGATTTTGGAGAGGAAAGGAGAGGTAGAGAGATTGAAACATCAATGAGAGAGAATCATTGATCGATTGCCTCTTGCACGCCCCCTATTAGGAATCAAGCCCACAACCTGGGAATGTGCCCTTGACTGGAATTGAACCTGGGCCCCGTCAGTCCACAGGCCAATGCTCTGTCCACTGAATCAAATCAGCAAGGGCTTTGTGCAGCTTTTATGTATAGAAGTGTATAGATTGTTCTGTGGAGTCACACTCAGGGTTTATGTCACTATTCCAGAATACTCAAGGACCATATAAATTACCCAAATTAGAGAATCTCTTGATGGATGAAATTGCATTGAACGCTATATTTTTTCTGTCCATCTCTCAGTGTTTGCAGGGGTTTTTTTGGTGGTTTTGTTTTTAAATAACAAGTTTAAATGTTGCAGCACAGACCACATATAATTCCATTTGATGGGAATCCCTTTGGTTCTCTTGATGTGCAACTAATCCACTGTTTTCTCATCTTACAGGACTGCTGACGGAGGAGGCTTGGTAGAAAAACACTATGTCTTCCTGAAAAGACTTTGTCAGGTGTTGTGTGCTCTGGGCAATCAGCTGTGTGCGTTGCTGGTGAGCACTTACTTTCTGGAGCATTTCAAGGCCAATTGAGGAGAGCTTTTATTTTTTCTAATTTAACTTAGTTTTTAAAAATATATTTTTATTTCAGAGAGAGGAAGGGAGAAGAAGAGAGAGATAGAAACATCAATGATGAGAGAGAATCATTCATCGGCTGCCTCCTGCATGCCCCACACTGAGGGTTGATCCCGCAACACGGGCATGTGCCCAGACTGGGAATCAAACTGTGACCTCCTGGTTCATAGGTCGATGCTCAACCACCGAGCCATGCTGGCCAGGTGAGGAGAGCTTTTAGAAAATTATATTTGTGTTAGGGCTGACACATGCCATTGATTTTAGCCTCATATGGAGCATTGCATGTATTAATAGATTATTTCATGTGGTTCTATAGATTAAATTCTTTTAACAGTTTAAGTGATGTAAATTTCTTTTAACAAATCAATTATTATCAACAGCAAACATTCACATAAGTTATTCCTTAAAGTCAACAGTGCTATTCTTGTGAATTTTGGTACTTACAAAACATCAGCCTGCTGAGTGCATTAACCCTTAAAGTCCTATTAGATTATAAAACATTATGGGTTTGAATAAATAATCCTTTCCCCAAATTTAAAGGAACTATTGTTGGATCATAAAAGATAGCAAGTCCGATTTACGTAGGAATACCTGTCTTTAGGGAAATAATTAATACTTAGTCTTGTAACTTGAAAGATAGGATACTGGGACAGACATTTATCTTTTATGTTGTATCTTTTCTTAGTAGCTTGAATAGTTAGAGGATAGAGCTTTAGATGTAAGAGTGATTATTTAATGGGTCACAGAGATGTGAATAGTTCAGAAATAAAGAAATAATATGGATATCTTTTTTCTGTGATTTCTGAAATGAATACTCTCTTGTTTTACTATTTGACTACAGAATGTTTTTATTTATTTACTTACAGAGAGAGAGAGAGAGAGATGTGACATCAGTTGGTTGCCTCCCGTATACCTTTGACCAGAAATCAAACCCACAATTTGGGTATGTGCCCTGACCAGTAACCAAACCTGCCATCTTTCAGTGTATGGGATGATACTCCAAGCAATTGAGCCACACCTGTCAGGGCCAGATGAGTTTTAATGATGATACTTAGGGAGGTAAAGTGGCTTTCCTGTTTTTTAGCTCTTGAAATGAGATCTTTCTTAGACTACAAGGAAGTATACAGTCGTTTCAAAACTGAAATTTTGGAGAACTTACCTGAATTTGTTATTCCACTCTTCCCACTCCCCTCCCCTAATCAACATCATTAATTTAATGGACTTTTTGTCATACAGGGTGTGGATTCTAATGTAGAAACACCAGCAAACTTTGGAAAATACCTGGAATCTTTTCTTGCTTTCACAACGCATCCAAGTCAGGTAAACATTTTGCAGGTAACTTTTCGAAATTTGAGTTAGGTAAGCCAAAACAAAACACTATGGCCTAAAGTAACCAGCAGCTTACATATAAAACATGACTCCTATGGCCCTAGAAAATAACTGCAGTATCATTAAGAGACTTGCTGAATCTGCTTCTTGAACCAGCATTAAACCATCAAGGTCAGCAGTTTTCCCCCCCAGGTAACATTATCTTGATAAAGCTCAATCAGATATGAGGTATATCCCAGGCAATTTACTACTAAAGATATTTTAATACAAATTAATTTCATCCAACTCAAGATTTTTCTTATAATACCACCCTGGCATAAATGAGAAAGGGGTAGATTACAGTTCACATTCCAGGAATCCCAACTAACCCACAGTCTTTCTTATTAATGTGTGTCCATAGTGAGTGGTCATTACTGATGTACTACAGTATGGGCAGTTCAAAGTTTTTATAGAGGTTTATTTTCATGAGAAAATATTGTTGATAATTACTAAGCTAAGTAATAATCTTGGTTATATAAAATCCAAATCCTTAAACAGGTTTACTTTTTTCTCTCCCCTTTAGTTTCTACGCTCTTCAACTCAAACGACTTGGGGAGCCCTCTTCCGGCATGAGATCCTGTCCCGTGATCCTTTGCTATTAGCAATGATACCAAAATATCTTCGTGCTTCTATGACAAACGTGGTCAAGGTATGCAGTGGTGATCTAAACAGGGGAAATAAAGATGAGTACATATAATATGACTTCGATTGGCATATTGACAAAGCTGTCTTGGTTACTGTGATTCCCTTCCTTGGGCATATTCTCTTATTCCTCAAGAAGAAAGCAGTCTATGGTGGTTATAATATATACCGTTTCTTGGAGCACTTATATAATAGCACCAATATTGGGCTAGATGCTAGATAAAAGAAGTGATAGGGCAAGAACAGTGGCCATGACCATACAATGAGATAATTGCTTTTCAGAGATTAAAAGCAAGAAGGATGGTAGAGTGAAGAAGACTTCAAGGGGAAGTAATATCTGTTATGAAGGTCAAATGAGAGGAAGATGAATAAAAAGAGAGGGAAAGTGAAAGCAGATTGTGCACTATCTCAGAGTAGATAGTTGGTTATGAGTTCCCTGAGATCTGCTAAGGACTCTTATTAGTACATTGATAAATGCTTAATCTTGGTTTGTAAAATTGGAGAATGGGACCCATTTAAGAGTCCCTTTATATCTTCAAGGAATGCACCTAGCACGTACCACACGTGTCTTTATTGTTTGCCATAGTCTTTATTCCTTTTTGAATGAAACAAAAAGTTCCATGCTTATTCTCAGGGTCCAGCATTTAAGGAGGCAGATAGTTTTCAGTTCTTTTTTACTTATTTCATGCTGTGTTAGCACTCTATCATGAGGCATTTTTATACTCAGACCCTTAATAAATTCCATAATTTAATTCTCTTTGAGGAACTTGGAAGAAAGAAACAAGTAAAACTTCTCTTTTCTGCCACCCTTAGGATTATTGGTACTGGGACCAAGTTGTTGATGGGGAATAGACCAGAGCAGTTATTTATTTTTTCATGAACAACAGGCATTTATTTCTCACAGTTCTAGAGTCTGCAAGTGCATGATCAAGGGGCCGACAGACTTAGGTCTGATGGAAACCCACTTCATGGTTCATTGTGGCCATCTTCTCTCACTGTATCTTCACATGGTGGAAGGGCCAGACCCAGTTATTTATTATAAAATATCTCAATGTAAACCCTAACTCTTCTTAGTGCTTGAATTCCTGGAGTTCAAGACTCTTGGTAAGTCTATTTTCATCCCTTATACCGACTATCTTTCTCTTTCCAGATGGGCTTTCCTTCTAAAACAGATAGCCCCAGCTGTGAATACTCTCGGATTGATTTTGATAACGATGAGGACTTCAATGCTTTCTTCAACTGTAAGTGACCTGGAATTACTCCCAACAGTCTCAGAATGGCATCTGTTGTGAATCATGGCGCATGACCCATGGAGTTCTATATTAAAGAGCCCTAAATTTGAACAGCTGCCTGATTAATATCTAGTCTCACATTTCAGAGGGTGCTGGGATTGTACTTATATCAAGCCTGGTATTCTTTCACTATACACACACACACACACACACTACCTTTGGAGATTGATTTTTATTTTTTTTAATATATTTTTATAGATTTTAGAAACAAAGGGAAAGGGAGAGAGAGAGATAGGAACATCAATAATAGAGAATCATTGGTCAGCTACCTCCTGCACACCCCCTATTGGTGATTGAGCCTACAACCCAGGCATATGTCCTTGACTGGAATGGAACATGGGACCCTTCCGTCTGCAGGCCTGCACTCTATTAGGCCAAGCCGGCTTTATTGAGATCTAATTCAACAATTCACCCACTTATAGTATGTAATTTAATGGATTTTAGTATTTTCAGAGTTGTGCACCCCTCACCACAATCAATTTTAGGACATTTTCATGATCCCAAGAGACTCTATACCCATTAGCAGTCAGTTCCCAATCCTCTCTTTTTTCCCAGCCTTGGGAAACCACTAATTCACTTTTTATTTCTATATTCTGAACAT
This sequence comes from Pipistrellus hanaki, assembly GCF_964339955.1. Classification (NCBI taxonomy): domain Eukaryota; kingdom Metazoa; phylum Chordata; class Mammalia; order Chiroptera; family Vespertilionidae; genus Pipistrellus; species Pipistrellus hanaki. Next base: position 12,799,284 of record NC_140509.1, on the reverse strand, counting down.
TCTTCTATATAATAAAGAGGTAATATGCAAATTGACCCTCACAAGATCGCTGCCTACGACCATACCGGCAGGGGGATTAGTGAGGAATGACCAGACAACTGAACAAGCAGGCTGCATGGGTTGACAGGCCAGCGGGGGGTCTGTGAGGGGCGAGCAGGCTGGCAGGGGCGGCAGTTGGGGGTGACCAGACTGGCAAGGGAGTGGGGGCAGTTAGGGGCAACCAGGGCAGCAGAGATGTTAGTGTGGGTCAACCAAATGACTGAACAGCAGGCTGTGTGGTTTGACCAGGCTGGCAGGGGTACTGTGAGGGGCAACCAGACCGGCAAGGGGGTGCTAGTTAGGGATGATCAGACTGGCACGCAGAGGCAGTGAGGGGTGATCAGGCCCGTGGAGGGGGGCAGTTAGGGGCGACCAGGCAGGCAGGCAGGGAGCGATTAGGAGCCAGCGGTCCAGGATTGTGAGAGGGATGTCTGACTGCCAGTGTAGGCCTAATCCCGGATTTCAAGCCAAAACTGTCAGTCAGACATCCCCCAACGGATCCCAGATTGGAGAGGGTGCAGGCTGGGCTGAGGGGACACCAGGCCTCTAGTTTCATATAAATTGAATTATACAACACTAGAGGTCTGATGCATGCTTTTATTATTATAGATGTGATCTTTTGAAACTTTCTTTCACTTAGCATAAAGTTTTTAATATTCATTTATGGTATAGCATGTATCGGTACTTTGTATTGTCAATATTTTATTTTATGAATATGTACATTTTAATCATCCATTCATAAGTTGATGGAAATTTGAGCTGTTCCCACCTTTTGGCTATTTAGAATAATCTATAATAATAAAGTGTACTATGCTGATTAGACTAGACAGCCGAATGACCTTCCAGACGTCCTTTCAGACAACCTTTCGGATGAAGCCAGGGCTGCAAGGGCCAAGCCCCCACCCAGTTTGCTATAACATTGGTGTACAAGTTTCTTAGTTTGCATATGTTTTTATTTCTCTTAGATATATGCCTAGGAAGGGAATTACTGAATTATGTGGTAATTTCATGTTTAATGTTTTGAGGAACTGCCAGGCTGTTTTTCACAGCAGTCTCCATTTTATATCTGTACCAACCTGATCTTTTCATTCCAATAGAAATGGGAGGCCATGCTTTGTTTGCCATTTGCAGGATCTAACTGCAAATGATAGGGTACCTTCCAAAGATAATTTAAAAAAAATTTTTTTTTTAATGTCTGGATTTGTTAACAAGGCTTTTTTGAACATTTCCCCCCTGGAATAGATAAATGAACTAAATACCTATTATCGACTCATGTCTTTCTCTTGGCAGCCTCCCGGGCCCAACAAGGAGAGGTAATGAGGTTAGCATGTCGTTTGGATCCCAAGACTAGCTTCCAGATGGCTGGGGAATGGCTAAAGTATCAGTTGTCAACTTCTGTTGATCCTGGATCCATAAACTGTAAGTTGTTTTTTTTTTTCTAATCCTCACTTGAGGACATGCTTATTGATTTTAGAAAGAGAAACATCCATGTGAGAGAGAAACATCCATTAGTTGCCTTCCTGTAAGTGCCTGGATCAGGGATCAAACCCACAATATAGGTATTTGCCCTGATGGGAATCAAACCCGCAACCTTTCAGTGTATGGGACAACACTCCAACCAATCTGAGACATAGGGTCTAGGCTAAACTGTAATTTTTTTAAATGTCTGAACATTAGTGAAATAAACCTTCTGAGTTACACTTCAAAACAATATGCTAATAAGTATTCAAAAATGGCTTTGCTCACTGCCCAGTTCCATTCTAGGGAGTGCGACTCCATTTACACACTGGGAAAGCAGGTAACACTACATTTTTTAAAAAATATATATTTTATTAATTTTCTACAGAGAGGAAGGAAGAGGGATAGAGAGCTAGAAACGTTGATGAGAGAAAAACATCGACCAGCTGCCTCCTGCACACCCCCTGTGGGGGATGTGCCCGCAACCAACGTACATGCCCTTGACCGGAATCGAACCCGGGACCCTTCAGTCCGCAGACCGATGCTCTCCACTGAGCCAAACCAATTTCGGCAACACTACATTTTTAATCTGTTTAAATTAGATAAAACCACGTTCAGTTTTGCCTTTGTTTTTCCTTTTTCACAGAATCAACTAATTGTTTATTGTTGATTTAAAAAAATATATTTTATTGATTTTTTACAGAGGAAGGGAGAGGGATAGAGATTTAGAAACATCAATCAGCTGCATCCTGCACACTCCCCTGGGTATGTGCCTGCAACCAAGGTACACGTCCTTGACCAGAATCCAACCTGGGACCCTTGAGTCTGCAGGCTGACGCTTAATCCACTGAGCCAAACTGGTTAGGGATATTGTTGATTTTTTTCACTTCACTTCAGGTACTATCTTAAATTGATGTCTACACCTAACTTTTTAAAGCTTTTCAACCAAGCTTTGCATAGTACCACTCCTCAACTCAGAAAGAATGTGCTGTTATCCAGACATAACGGGAGCAGTACAGGGACTTCCCATTCAGCCACCTCAAAATCTCTGGGCAATGCCACTTTTATATAAAATCAAAATCACTGCCCTCTACCCAAATGCATAAGCAAGGTAATTTCTTTGTTCTCTATATCTTCTGTTTTGTCATTAATGCATAGGCAACAGGGTTAATAAAGCAGGAAAGAGGTAATAAATAACTGCTTTCAAAAGGTCCATAGTAGCTGAAACTGGTTTGGCTCAGTGGCTAGAGCGTCGGCCTGCAGACTGAGAGATCCCAGGTTCGATTCCGGTCAAAGGGCGCATCCCCAGTGGAGGGTGTGCAGGAGGCAGCTGATTGGTGTTTCTCTCTCATCAATGTTTCTAACTCTCTCCCTTCCCTTCCTCTCTGTAAAAAATCAATAAAATATATATAAAAAAAAGTCCATGGTAATCATCAATTACCATGTACATTAGTTATTGATAATCATGGGATTTAGCTTTCAGTTTTGCATATTCACAATTGACTCTGAAAGTCCTTGGTATCAGGTAACTTGAATGTTTGCAGAGGCTCAATATGTTGCATCAAGATGAAGATAATAAATTTGAGTTCTAATGGAAGCAAGAAAAGTTTGTAAATCTTTTCGCCTATGCCTTGCTGTTTGAGTGATGTGGCTTGATGATACTTGTGAACTTGGAAGGTGGCACAGTTCTCTAGCCATAGCTCTTGCATTGTTCTGCGGCTTCTGCATGTGAAGTAGTTTTTTTTTTTTTTTAATCTTATGTCAGTTCTTTGTTGGAAGGATTATTTATGGTCTTAAATATCTTAATTATTTAGATTCCCATGGACAGATTATAAAGAGGGAAGAAGAGAGAACTTAATATTTATCAATTGCCTCTAATTGCTCAAGTACTGTTTTTTGTATGTATGTTTGTTTTTTGTTTTGTTTTTTAATCCTCACCCAAGGATATTATTCCACTGATTTTTAGAGAGAAGGAAAGACAGACAAATGTTGATATGAGGGAAACATCAATTGGTTGCCTCCTACACTTGCCTTACCAGGGCCCGGGCCAGAGAGGAGCCTGTAACCGAGGTACATGCCCTTGATTGGAATTGAACCTGAAACCCGTTAGTCTGCAGGCTGAAGCTGTATCCACTAAGGCAAACCAGCTAAGGCTGTTCTTGATGCTTATATCTATACGATTGGCCTGGTACAAAGATTCATGTACATTGAAAGGAAATTAATTAGAAGGTGGCCAGAGGGACGGGACTGGGCGAGACGGGTCGGACATACCCTGGAGCCAACCTCCCTCGATCCCTCCCCTGCCAGCTGCACCTGGGGCATGTGCAGAGTGAGCAGGGTCCCTTTAGCAGGTGGGGTCCCTCAGCCTGGCCTGCATGTATTGGGCTAAAATCAGCTCGCCGACATCCCCTGAGGGGTTCCAGGGTGTGAGAGGGCATTCTGCAAAGTTGTGTTGAGTGTCTGCCCCTTGGTGGTCAGTGTGCGTCATACCTGTTGGCTGGTCGGCCAGTCAGCTGGTCACTTAGCCTTTCATATATATAATTTCTTATTCAGTACTCAAAATGGTTTTATAGATAAGGCTCCTAGAGCTCAATTCAGACAGCTGATTGTAAGCAGAATAGGAACTCCTTTTTATTTTATTTTTTATTTTTCTAGACTGAGGGGTTAGATCACTGGTTTTCAACCTTTCTAATGCCGAGACCCTTTAATACAGTTTCTCATCTTGTGGTGACTCCTAACCATAAAATTATTTTCATTGCTACTTCAGAACTGTAATTTTGCTACTGTTATGAATCGTAAATATCTGTGTTTTCCGATGGTCTTAGGCTCTACAACAGTGGTTCCCAACCCACAGATAGAACCACCAGCAGGGTCGACCCTTTAATACAGTTCCTCATGTTGTGGTGACCCCCAACCATAAAATTATTTTCATTGCTACTTCAGAACTGTAATTTGCTACTGTTATGAATCGTAAATATCTGTGTTTTCCAATGGTCTTAAGCTCTACAGCAGTGGTTCTCACAGATTGAGAACCGCGAGCAGGGTTGCCTAAGACTATCGGAAAACACAGGTATTTACATTACCACTCATTACAGTAGCAAAGTAACAGTTATGAAGTAACATCGAAAATAATTTTATGGTTGGGGGTCACCACAACATGAGGAACTGTATTAAAGGGTCGCGGCATCAGAAAGGTTAAGAACCACTGGGTTAGATTATTCTGTTCCTTCAACTAGGAAATTACCAAGTTGTCTCTAAGGCCCCATTGCCTTAGTGTCTTCTGTGATCCTAGTGTTGGGGTGTGTGTGTGTGTGTGTGAGTTTTAAAACCCTGTTTTCCTATAGCTGGAATTGGGGAAAGCGGCCTCTGCTCCATCTTCTCACCTTCATTTGTGCACTGGGAAGCCATGACCTTTTTTTTGGAAAGTGTGATCAACCAGATGTTTCGAACACTAGATAAAGACGTAAGTAACTGTTTCCCATGCTGATTGTGTAATGATTTTGATCTTCTTAAAACTGGCAGAGGGATAGGAAAATCTATGGATGTGTATCTCACAGAAGAGGAAACAGATTCAGGAAGGTTAATTAACACTCAAATTCAAGCAGCTAGTATATAGCAGAGCTGACTCAGGTCTCTCTGATTCTAAACTATACAATTTTTTAGTATTCATCTGAAGGGTATAATATGAGCTTGATACTACAGTGAACCTCAGGTAGGATAACTGTTCCAAACCTTGAGATATTTGCCATTAAGCATCTTTTTCAATTTATGCAGATAGATCAGAATATTCAAGTTTGAGGGTCAGTGTCTCTCTTCTCTGAATATATTTTTTTTAATTTTTATTTATTGATTTGAAAGAGGAGATGGGGGTGGGGGGGCAGGCATCAGTTTGTTTTTCCACTTATTTGTGCATTCATTGGTTGCTTCTTGTGTGTACCCTGACTGGGGATAGAACCCAAACCTTGGCATATTGGGACGATACTCTAATTAACTGAGCTACCTGGCCAGTGCCAGGTCTTGTTTTTCTAAACTTCATATCACTTATCACTCTTCTCTTATAACATTACCTTATTAGATTACTCATTTGGCAGTAATTATATTTAATGTATTCTAGGTTAGTTATAGAAAGAATCTTGAAGAAAGGGGGATATAGTATGTATGTTTTTTGTGTGGCCTTTTTTTTTTTTTTTTTACAAGTAGCATATTAACAAATTAGATCTTAGGATCATCTGTTTTTTGTTGTTTGTTTGTTTTTTAAATATATTCTATTGATTTTTACAGAGAGGAAGGGAGAAGATAGAGACTTAGAAACATCGATGAGAGAGAAACATCAATCAGCTGCCTCCTGCACACCCCCCGCTGGGGATGTGCCCACAACCAAGGCATATGCCCTTGACCAAAATTGAACCTGGGACCCTTGAATCTGCAGGCCAACGCTCTATCTACTCAGCCAAACCTGGTGGAGCAGGGTCATCTGTTTTTATATTGATTCACTTCAGTTTAAAATTATAGCATCCTGAGTTTGTTCTAAATTATAGATGGGAACCCTACTCGGATCCTGTATTTTTCACTGTGTTAGTCCTTTTTCAAGTTTAGATGGGACCTACTATATATATTAGTAAGTGTGGCAAATCAAGAAAGCCCTTTATTAAATCAAGGGAAATGGCCCTGCTGTTTTCTTTCCTGGCATTTTGGAAAAAATATATTTTTATTGATTTCAGAGAAGAAGGGAGAGGGGAGGAGAGAGAAACATCAGTGATGAGGGAGCATCATTGATCAGCTGCCTCCTGCTCACCCTTTACTGGAGATCAAGCCTGCAACCCTCGCATGTGCCCTTGACGAATCGAACCTGGGACTCTTCAGTCCACAGGCCAACACTTTATCCACTGAGCCAAGCTGACTAGGGCTTCTAGCATTTAGACACCTTGAAATGGATTCAGATGTATGGGTATGATCCTGCTTGAAGGCTAGGCTAGGGTTTGTCAAGTACTTGTTTTTATTTTATTTTTTAATATATTTTTATTGATTTTTTTTTTTTTTTTTTTTTTTTACAGAGAGGAAGAGAGAGAGATAGAGAGTTAGAACATTGATGAGAGAGAAACATCGATCAGCTGCCTCTTGCACACCCCCTACTGGGGATGTGCCCACAACCAAGGCACATGTCCTTGACCAGAATCCAACCCGGGACTCTTCAGTCCACAGGCCGATGCTCTATCCATTGAGCCAAACCAATTTCGGCTCAAGTACTTGTTTGTTTGTTTTTTTTGTTTGTTTGTTTGTTTGTTTCAAGTACCTGTTTTTTTTGTTGTTGTTGTTTTTTTGTTGTTGTTTTTTTAAACTGTCAGGCTCACCACACAGCTCAATTATTATTTTTTCTTTAATATATTTTATTGATTTTTACAGAGAGGAAGGGAGAGAGACAGAGAGCTAGAAACGTCGATGAGAGAGAAACATCGACCAGCTGCCTCTTGCACACCCCCCACCGGGGATGTGTCCGCAACCAACGTACATGCCCCTCACCGGAATCGAACCCGGGACCTTTCAGTACGCAGACCGACGCTCTACCACTGAGCCAAACCGGTTTCGGCTCAAGTACTTGTTTTTAATGTGTATGAAAGGACTGGCAGTTTTGGGGGAGAGAGGAGTACGTGGTTGGTTGTATGTTAGATTTTACAGTAAGTTCCTATATATGCTGGTATTTGGTCAAAACACCAAATACTAGTTGGTTAAGAAATACAAAAAAAAAAAAAAGGTGTGGAATGTATATACAAGAAAGATATGGGCCAGGTACAAAGCATAGGTAACAATTAGAAATTTGGTAGATTTCATACCAGTGGTGGGGAGAAAAACAAATGGCACTAAATTCTTTTTTCCTCAGGAGAATCCTAGGTAGGAGTATTTAGGTTTGTTAATGACATAAAGTAAACCTGAGTCTAAGACCAAAATCAAATGGGTAAGAAGAAGCATTTCTAATTAAGAGAGATGAGTGTTTGAAAATATTAAATTATTCACCTACTTGTTAATGAGACTATAATACATTGTATGTCCCAGGAGTGTGCCGGTCCCAGATCTGAGCTTGTTACATTCCCATTCACTGCTATCAATTTCAGACTTGGAAGAGTCTTATCTAAGTCTAGTGATTTTGCTCTGTTTCTGCCCTCAATATCCACTCTCAGCCTGGGTCAGTCAGAGCAGATCAGCTTTTATCATGTAAAAGGTTTTAACCAAGAGCTTCTTTGAAAAACTATTCATCTTGTCCGTAGTGGCATTATCTAGGCTTGTATTTCCAGTAGTATGGATCCAAGTACATTGGGTAGAGCCTTTTACCCTGTTTCCCCGAAAATAAGACAGTGTCTTATATTAATTTTTGTTCCCAAAGATGCGCTAGATCTTATTTTCAGGGGATGTCTTATTTTTCCATGCGCTAGGTCTTATTTTCGGAGGATGTCTTATTTTCGGGGAAACAAGCTCTTCCTTACATTAGTTCACTGCTAGTAGCTTTAGCAGTGAATTAATGTAAGGAAGAGCTTGGGGGGCGAGGGGGAGTATCACATTTCGAAAATGAGGATTGATTTGCCTCAGATAATAAAATATAAAGCTACAGTATTTTATTTTACTTATTTTTTAATGCTACAGTGTTTTAAAGCAGTGTAGAACCGGGATTAGACACAGCTCTTTTGAACAAAATAGCCCAGAAACAACCTGAAGCATATACAAGAAATGAGAGGTATTGGTCATTTAATAATTAGCATTAGGCCCTGGTGGGTTTTGCTCAGTGGTTAGAGCACCGGCTCACCTATGGAAGGATCATGGATTCGATTTCCAGCCACGGGCATGCGTGTGTGTCTCATGTCGATGTTTCTCTCCCCCCTTCCCCCACTCTCTCTAAAATATTATTGGAAAAGGTATCCTTAGGTGAGGATTAACAACAACAAAAATAGTAATTAGCATTAGGAAAAATTAACTGTTTAGGAAAGGTCCCTAAAAGTTGAAAAACAATGAAAGTAATAAAAAAAATTTTTTTGATGGCTTTAACTGCATATGTTTTTTAATTTACAAAATAAATTTTTTTTTATTATTATTTTTTTATTTTTTTTATAAATATATTTTATTGATTTTTCACAGAGAGGAAGAGAGAGGGATAGAGAGTTAGAAACATCGATGAGAGAGAATCATCGATCAGCTGCCTCTTGCACACCCCCCACTGGGGATGTGCCCGCAACCAAGGTACATGCCCTTGCCCAGGACCTTTCAGTCCGCAGGCCGACGCTCTATCCACTGAGCCAAACCGGTCCTGGCTACAAAATAAATTTTTAAAAGGTAAACTGGGATTAGTTTCTGCAATAAATATGGATGGGACTGATATGCTTACTCTAAAAAGCTTATCTCTCTTAAACATCACTAATAAAATATAACTAATATCACTTTGGAGAATAATTTGGCAATATATTGTATAGAATAGATTGTAATAGATCAGTAAAAATGAACTAGGCTTATACGATGAATAAGGATGATTCTCATAAACATAATGTTGACCCAAAACAGCAAGCCACAAAAGTGAATTCATTTGAGGTAAAAGTATAAAAAAATGAAGGAATCTATGAATTTATGAACACCACATTTAGGATGGTGGCTACCTTTATGACTGGAAAGGAGGTTATGTGCACAGAGTAACCACAGTATCAGCATCTATTTCTCTAAGTAGTTGTATGGAGGGTCAGTAAAGTGTTATACCATTTTAAAGGTCTGGAATATTTAACAATATGCTTTTTTTATAAGTTGGTAATACTAGAATCCAATGGAGAAATAAATAAAAGGTATGATCAGATAATATACAGAGGAGAAATAGATAAAAGGTATGATCAGATAATATATAGCAGTTAATAAATATGGAAAAAATCAACCTCATTAGTAACTGAAAAAATGCAAATTAAATAAACTTTTGTTTTTCCTAAATAGATAAAAGTTTTAGGGAACAAATTCATTGCTGCTGAGAACATGGTAAGAAGGACACATTAATGGATCAAGAATCAATTGATAAAACTAATCAATTGGTAAAGAAGGAAAGTAACTTACATATATTCATAACTTTTGACCCAATGATTCTAGCCACCCCCAAAACTCTCTTATTCAAGAGGAATAATTGATAATGTAGCCAACATTTTTTTTTTTGCAACGATACTTATTAGCATTATATACAATGATGAAGAACTAGAAATATTCTAAATTTCTAATAATAGGAGATGATATATCTTTAAGATAGTACATGGTGGCATACAAGAAATTTTTTTTTTTTTTAATCACCCAAGGATATTCCACTGATTTTTAGAGAGAGGGAAGACAGAAGCATTGATGTGAGAGAAACACATGGATTGGTTGCCTTTTGTATGCACCCTGACTAAGGGAGGAGTCTGCAATCGAGGTACATGGCCCTTGACTGGAATTGAACCCAGAACCCTTTGGTCCACAGGCCGACACTCTCTATCCACTGAGCCAAACTGGCTAGAGCTGAAAAATTTTAATAACATGGAGTGATGCTTTGAATTTTAAGGATTAGAAAGTAGTATATAAAAACCATATGTGGCACCTGTCTTATGTATTTATAAACTAGAGTCCAAAGGAAAAGTGGTGGTTATCAGCTGTGTCAATCTCCTTTTTGTGTCTGTATTACAGGAAATCCCTGTTCATGATGGAATAGAGCTATTGCAGATGGTCCTGAACTTTGACACTAAGGACCCTCTCATTCTGTCTTGTGTCCTCTCTGATGTCTCAGCACTCTTTCCATTTGTCACCTACAGACCAGAGTTCCTGCCCCAGGTCTTCTCCAAGGTAAACTTCATCTGCTTTGTAAACTTTATTTTGGCATTTCTAAGCTAATATATGTAATTGTTTTTGAAAGTGTGTGAGACAAGTTAATAAATAGACAGCCATTTATTCATTTATCAGATATTTTCTCAGTACTTATTGTGGATCAGAAACCATGCTTGTAGAAAAGCCCTATCCTTTAAGAATGCTCTGTTTGGGAAGAAACTCATATAAACAGATGTAACTATATGGCTTTGCAATTATAGACATGTACACCGAGAAATGGAAAGAATATCTAAAGGGAGGGTTCAGAGCGTGCTTTCAGATTGAGAAGGGATTTGTGAGAGGTTAGTATGGACAGTTTTTGAGTTTCCAGTTTAGGTGACTAGGTGAGTAATTGAGTGCCACCTGAGGGAGAATACTGGATCAGGAGAGAGAGTAGGAGTTAGGCAGAAAAGGGAGTGAATTCTGTTTTGGAATACTATGTTTGAGGTATATGTACAATAGGTAGGTGGAGAGAACTCACAGTAAATTGGCTATTTGAGGTTAAAGGTCTAGACACTAGCAAACTCAGTCAACAGAGCAGCAAACCGCGGCTCATGAGCCGCAGTTTGCCGACCACTGGTCTAGACTCTAGAAAATTTTGTAATTTTCTGGAGTCTAGACCAGTGGTCTAGGCATCATCATTATTGGAGTGTTAAGAGTAGAAGTGAAATCGTCATTATTGAAGTATCAAGGCATTAAGTATTAAGGCATCGTCATTATTGAAGTGTCAAGAGTAGAAGTGAAGCCCTAGGGAAGAGGAGAGGAGGAGTTAGACATGTAGGTCAAGCAAGGAACCCTGGAGATCACCATCATTGGAGGAGAATGGCAAAGAATGAGAAGCCCCAAAGGGAAGAGAAAAAAAGAGAGAGAGAGCCAGAGAAGTGGAGAAAATGTTGTTACAAAGGCCAGTAGAACTTTAAAAAGGTGAACTCCTTTGTTGCATAGAGAACTGGAGAATGTCCATTAAGTTTCCAATTAGGCCTTTGTTAAAGTGTTATTGCATCACAGCGACTTGGGCAGCAATCAGGTTGCATTGGATTAAAGAATAAGCTGGGTCCTGGCAAGTATACCTCAGTTGGTTGAACATCATCCTTTGCACCAAAAGGTTGCCGGTTTGATTTCCAATTAGGGCACATGCTCAAGTTGTGGGCTCATGCCCTAGTAGGGGGCATGCAGAAGCAATCGATAGATGTTTTGCTCTCACATCAATGTTTCTCCCCCCGCTCCCCTTTCTCTCTTTCACTAAAAATCAGTTAAAAAGTCTTTGGTGGGGGAGGGTGAAAAAGTAAATGGGAAACCTTGGCCTGGTGGCTCAGTTATTTGGAGTCCTATACATCAAGATTGTAGGTTCGATCCCTGGTTAGGACACATACAAGTTGCAGATTTGATCCCTGGTTGGGGTGTGTACGGGAGGCAACGGGTCCATGTTTCTCTGACTTCTCTTACTCCCTTTCTTTCTCTCTAAAAATCAATTTAAAACAAAAGGTGTCCTCATTATTCTGGACACTGGGAACCCAGCCTTGAACAAGACAGACAGGCCCTTGCCCTCCTGCAGCTTGTGTTTTGGTGAGAAGAGGTGATAAATATAAGTAAATGAGAAAATAAAAAAAAAAACAAAAACAAACAAACAAAAAAAAAACAAAAGGTGTCCTCAGATGTGGGTTAAAAAATATAAAAGTAAATGGGAAGTTAAGGTGGAGTAGGGAAGGTTGATCACTCAAGTTTTAACTGGAGAAGGAAGAAGCATCATTGTAGCTGAGTGTGTGTGTGATGGCATGGTAAGATTGTGAATCTCAACCCTCTCCTACTTATCTAAGAAAACAAACATTTGAAACTTTGTAATGACAATTAAAATCCCTTTCATTATCATATTGTAACACTTTTGGAATTTTGATGGAAACTTTGTAACTACTGTTTAAAACAACTTTACTCAGTTGGTACTGATGAGTGGCCTTTTTCTCCTTCCCCTTAGCTATTTTCGTCTGTCACTTTTGAAACTGTTGAAGAAAGTAAGGTAAGACCATTAATTCAACCAACAAATTCTAACTTCTTGGGAGCAAAAGTATGAATATGTAACATTTAGTCTAATAAGTAAAAGGGTTAGGTACAGGAAGGAGATGGTCATGATAAGGTCTTTTGTACTACAGATACTTTAGGGCAAACAGTATTCTATAAAACAGGTGACTATAAATGTGACTATTATACTCTCACAGTTGTAAAAAATGATTGTGAATATGCTTCTGAAGGGATGTATTTACATGATAATAAGCACCATCTATAAATTTATTATATTGAAAGTGGCTCTGTTTGTTAAATATTTCTTCCCAGGCCCCCAGAACCCGGGCAGTCAGGAATGTGAGAAGACATGCTTGTTCCTCAATCATCAAAATATGTCGAGACTACCCTCAGCTTGTGTTGGTAAGCCACTGGATTTGCTAAGTAGTCACTGAGATCTGTTGAGTTACAAATATATATTTGTAAATTAAGTTCTATTTATACTCACATAAATAGAAAAAGAGGAACTATATCTTTGCTCAGGATAAGCATTCTTTTATTTTTTACTAGAGGCCTGGTGCACAAATTTGTTCATAGGTGGCGGCCAGCCAGCCCACCCCAATCAGGGCTGATCAGGCGGGCAGGAGAGTCTGGGAGGTTGGCTGGCCAGCTCTGCCCCCTGGTCAAACTCCCAGTCGAGGGGACAATTTGCATATTAGCCTTTTATTATATAGAATTTTTATTGATTTCAAAGAAGAAGGAAGAGAGAGAGAAAGAGATTTAAACATCAATGATAAGAATCATTGATTAGCTGCCTCCTGCACAGCCCCTACTGGGGACTGAGCCCACAACCCAGTCTAGTCTGCCCTTGACTAGAATCCATCCTGGGACCCTTCAGTCCCCAGGTTGATGCTCTATCCACTGAGCCAAACCAGCCAGGGCAGGATAAGCATTCTATATAATAAAGATGTAATATGCAAATTGACCATCACTCCAACACACAAAATGGCCATCCCCATGTGGACACAAGATGGCCATCATAGATAGCCAGCAGGGGAGGGCAGATGGGGGCAACCAGGCCTGCGGGGGGGGGGGGGGGGGGAGTTAGGAGCAACCAGGCCTGCATGGGAAGGCAGATGGGAGGGTCAAGGCCTTCAAGGGAGGGTAGTTGGGTGGGACCAGACCTGCATTGGAGAGAAGTTGGGAGGGATAAGGCCTGCAGGGAAGGTCAGTTGGGAGGGACCAGGCCTGCAGGGGAGGGAAGTTGGGCAGGGCGGGGTAGAGGGGGGAGAGGACTGGGCCTGCAGGGAGGTCAGTTAAGAGTGACTGTGCCAGCAGGGGAGGACAGTTGGGGCAATTGGGCCAGCAGGGGAGCAGTTAGGCATTGATCAGGCTGGCAAGGGAGTGGTTAGAGGTTTTAGGCTGGCCGGCAGAAGTGGTTAGGGGCAATTAGGCAGGCAGGCAGGTGCACGGTTGGGAGCCAGCAATCCTGCATTGTGAGAGGGATGTCCGACTGCCCGTTTAGGCCTGATTCCACCGGACATCCCTCAAGGGGTCCCAGATTGAAAAGCGGGCAGGCTGGGCTGAGGGACACACATCCCTCCCCGTGTACGAATTTCTTGTACCGTGCCTCTAGTTCTTCTTCTTTTTTTTTTTTTTTAATATATTTTATTTTTTACAGAGAGGAAGGGAGAGAGATAGAGAGCTAGAAACATTGATGAGAGAGAAACATCTACCAGCTGCCTCTTGCACACCCCCTACCGGGGATGTGCCTACAACCAACATACATGCCCTTGACCGGAATCGAACCTGGGACCTTTCGGTCCACAGACCGACGCTCTACCGCTGAGCCAAACCGGTTTCGGTGGTGCCTCTAGTTCTTGAATAAGTGTCTTGTTCCTCTCTTACTTAGTAGAAGAGTTAAAAATGCAAACTATTCCCTCAAAATAAACAATTTTCCATATGAATGATACCAAGTTTTCCCTATCAGTGTACACCTCTTTATTGTACTGTGTGATGTTCTTAATTAATTGCTCCTGCCAAATGATGTGCCTAATCTTGAGAGAAGTCAGATGTGAACCCCATTCTTTTTTTTAATATATTTATATTGATTTCAGAGAGAAAGGGAGGAGGAGAGAGAAATAGAAACATAAATGATGCAAGAGATTCATTGACTGGCTGCCTCCTACACACACCCTACTGGATATCAAGCCCACATCCCAGGCCTGTGCCCTGACCAAGATTCAAATGGTGACCCCTGGTTCATAGGTCAACACAATCACAGCCACACTGGCGGGGTGAACCCAAACTTTTGTTTAAGAAGAAATGTGTTGCTGTTTCAAATTACAAATTAACCAGAAATTTCTTCAGTGAACACAGAGCAGTGTGTGAGTGTATGTGTATTTGTGTGTGTGTGTGTGTGTGTGTGTGTGTGTGTAAATAAAACAAGCTGATATTTGCAAAGATATTGTAAAAATTGATGTAGAAAAAAGATTGTTTTCACAATTGCAGTGTGGGAAATTGCAATTACACGAATACTTAAGACAAGTCACCTCTGCCTAAATTGCCTTGCTTGTCTAGGCAAAAGAGCATTATAGCTAAATTACTAAGGATGGTCCTATAGACTTGACCTTCCTGAGTGACTCGCCTCTCCCTGAAAATCAGACCTTTACCACCTCTAGTTTTTGTTTGTTTTTTCCCTTTCTGATCTGCAGCCCAATTTTGACATGCTTTATAACCACGTAAAGCAACTCCTCTCCAATGAGCTGCTCCTGACACAAATGGAGAAGTGTGCCCTCATGGAAGCCCTGGTTCTCATTAGCAACCAGTTCAAGAACTATGAGCGTCAGAAGTTGTTCCTTGAGGAGCTGATGGCACCAGTGGCCAGCATCTGGCTTTCTGAAGACATGCACAGGTAGAGGAGACCTTTGTTACTGACTGTCACTGCCCTCAAGCACCCATTCTATTTTCAGAGCTATGCCCAGTCATGGGAATGTAAAGCACAGCCTAGGGAATATAGTCAGTAACATTGTGCCAGTCGGGTACTAGACTTAATGGGGGGAACACTTTGTAATTAATATGAATGCCTAACCACTATGCTGTACACCTGAAACTAATACAAACTAATATTGAATGTCAACTGTAATTGACGAAAGAGAGAGAGAGAAAGGAAGAAAGAGAGAGAGAGAGAGCGAGTGCCATGTCTGGAGTGGGAGTGTAAGGGTATCGAAATGTAATAACAGTCAGTGATATATGAAGGACTCTAAAAGCAGCCTGTGTTCTAATTGCTAAAAATATCCCCTTGCTAAACAGAGGTGTAGGGAGGGAAAAGAAATGAGTAAAAATGGATTGTATGGGCATCTTGCTTTGGCAGCACATGTATTAAAATTGGAACGATACAGAGAAGATTAGCATGACCCCTAAAAAAAAGAAAGAAAAGACCATCTTGCCCTGGCCGGTGTAGCTTGGTTGGTTGGAGTGTCATCCCATGCACTGAAGGGTCATAGTTTGATTCTTGGTCAGGGCATCGAACCACAGTGACATTTGGTATGTCTGCATTGCAGCACCAGCACATGTAGATAAATGAGAACATAGTAGGAGCCACATAGCCACACAGGTGCCCACATAGCATTTTCAAGCTTGTTTTTTTGTTTGTTTGTTTGTTTTTTTCTAATAGTTTATTTAGAAAGTTACAGCGGTAGTAATAGTGAACCAGCTGGGTTCAGGAAGCATGTTACAGAAGCAGGAGAAGGGCCCTTGGAGCTTAGAGAGAAGGCAAAGATAACGGCCTGGAGGGAAAATGGGGCTGGGAAGGAAAGGGGCAGGCATGCGAGAGCACACGGGGAAAGGAGAAGGGAAGGTGCCAGAGTGCTCCCAAGAGGCAAAGTGCCACCAAACTTGTATTCTTAAAAGTGTTGCTAATAGCATTTTGAAGTGAGAAGTTTAAACCTTCAAGTGAAAGCTGACAATGTGGTTAAACTCCTCTCATTATGACAACTGTTCGTTGAGGCCACATAATCATAGCTACTGGCTCTGTGGAAGAACTGTCCTTGCTTAAAGTCGTGGCATAGCTTGTCGCCCTCCCGTCCCGCAGAGTGCTGTCGGATGTTGATGCATTTATTGCCTATGTGGGTGCAGATCGGAAAAGCTGTGATCCTGGCCTGGAGGATTCCTGTGGCTTAAACCGTGCACGAGTGAGTAAACCTCCTCTGGGAATGGGAAGTTGAATTGGCCATGGGTAGGAGTAGGAGTGTTGTCGTTTATATATTTTCTATTGGGTTAAAAATCTGGGACTATTCATTTTCCTAAGCTGCTGTTTTCTTTTGTCTTGAATTCTTTCTTTTTTTTTTTAAATATGTTTTTATTGATTTTTTTGTTTGTTTGTTAATCCTCACCCAAGGATATTTTTCTTTTCTTTAAAAAAAAAAAAATGTTTTTATTGATTTCAGAGAGGAAGAGACAGAGAGAGAAACATCATTGTAAGAGAGACACATTGATTGGTTGCCTCCTGCACATGCCTTGACCAGGGCCTAGGATTGAGCCTGCAACATGACCTTGACCAGAATCAAACCCACGACCCTTCAGTGCTCTATCCATTGAGCCAAACCAGCCAGGGCTGGTCTTGAATTCCTGAGTTAGTTTCCACAGCAGAGCAGATGATCCTTCCTTTCTATTTTTAGTCACATGTTATCAATATTTACTGGCAATATTTTTTTTTTTCATTGATTTTTAGAGAGAGAGGAAGGGAGGGAGAGAGAAACAGAAACATCGATCTGCTGCCTCCCACACATACCTTGACAGGGGACTGAACCCACAACCTGGGTGTGTGCCTGACCAGGAATCGAACCATGACCCTTCTGTGCATGGGATGATGCTTCAGTCAACCAAGCTAAACTGGCCAGAACAAGATGGTCTTTTCTTTACTTTACTTTACTTTTCTTTTTTTTTTTTTTTTGGGGGGGGGGAGGGGGCAGGAGAGGGGATATGCTTATCTCTGTATTGTTCCAATTTTAGTATATGTGCTGCTGAAGTGAGCACAAGATGGTCTTTTCTATGAAGTCATTATTTTGGCTTTAAGGATCTCTAAATAGCTCTGAAGATTGAAAGTATAATGAAGAAGTAGGTCAGCAGGGTGAATCCTTCCTGCCATTGCTCTCTAGCATGTAAAGTCCTAAATAGGCTAATTTGCAAACCTGAGATTTTTCAGTTCTTTGCTAATCAAATAAGCATTTTCCTTGGCTTCATTATGACAAAAGTTGTATTAATTAACCCGGCAATTAATAGATTGGTTGAGAGTACTGTGAGTGGGAATTAGGGCAAAAGCTGTCAAGGCTTAAGCTGAAGGGTGCTGGGTCAATTCAAAAACAAGATGAAATGTTTGTTGCCTGTCTAAATACTTTCTTTTGAAGCATGTCCAAGCCACCACCTCATTGGGGTCCTGGGAGAGGATCTTGGCCTTTGGAAGGACATCCTGAGGGAAAGGGAGTTTCTAGAGCCTACCACTGCTCTTGAAGATGACAGTGGAAGGTCTTGACCTGAAAAGAAGAGCCCTGTCCTGTTGCTCAGTGGTTAGAATGTCAGCCTCTGAACTGAAGCGTCGTGGGTTCGATTTCCCAGTCAAGTGCATGTACCTAAGTTGCAGGTTCTCTAGCCCTGGTAGAAGCGTGTGCGGGAGGCAACCAATGTGTCTCTCTCATGTCGATGTTTCTCTCTCTCTCTTTCTTCCTCCTCTCTTCCTTCCACTCTCTGGAAACCAATGGAAAAATATTCTCGGGTAAGGATTAAAAAAGAGAAGATGGTGGCAGGAGTCTTTTCCTTCTCTCAGGTCTCTGTATCACTTTTGCCATAACCTTGCAAATATCTAATAGCACTTTTGTCTTTTCCCCTTATATGTTTACCTTTCATTTTTGTTTTTCTGTAGATGAGCTTTTGTGTGTATAGCATTCTGGGTGTTGTGAAACGAACTTGCTGGCCCACTGACCTTGAAGAGGCCAAAGCTGGGGGATTTGTAGTGGGTTATTCGCCCACTGGAAATCCAATCTTTCGTAACCCCTGCACAGAACAGATTCTGAAACTTCTTGACAATTTGCTTTCCCTTGTAAGGTGAGTCGGAATAGTGTTTTTACATTTTTTTTTGTTATTTTTTTACCTTAAGAATCTTAGAAAGTTGAACCTGTTTTATTTCTTCAGATCATGGTGGTAGTAAATGAGGAATTAGGATGTGTTTCTTTCTGGTGGGGAGGGGGTGTCTTTTTTTTTTTTTTAGTATGTATTTATGAGAAAGATATAGAAACACTGATTTGTTGTTCCACCTGTTTACACACTCATTTATTGATGGTTGTCATGTGCCCTGACCGGGGATTGAACTTGCAACCTTGGTATATCCGGATAATGGCTCTAGCCAACTGAGCTACCCAGCCAGCATGGCCTTTATTTTAAAAAATAACATTAGTTCTGCCCTGACCAGGCGGCTCAGTTGGTTAGAGCATCGTCCTGTACATCAAAAGGTTGCAGGTTCCATTCCCACTCAGGGCACATATCTAGGTTGCAGATTTCGTCCCGATTGGGGTGCATACAGGAGGCAACTGATCCATGTTTCTCTTCCCTCTCCTTCCCTCCTTTCCTCCCCACCCCTTTCTCCCTCTCCCTCTCTCTCTCTCTCTTTCTCAATAAAAACATATCCTCAAGTGAGAATAAAAGAAATAATAACATTAGTTCACTTGCATTGTCTTACATTCCACATGAACACATGGTGCTAATTCCAAAATGGCTTTTCTCAATTTGAACCTCCTCTGTATTCTTCTACTTCTTTATTCCTCATCAATACTTTTAAACTTGCTAAGTTTTATTTGCTCTAAATTTTTTAGCTAATCTGAATATATCAGCAATGACTCTTGATAGCAAATGGACCAAACACCCAGTGGCTGATCATGCCAAAGGAAGGCATGATACATGTTCCACCTCCCTTCCTAGGTGTTTATTTTTCAAAACTAGTTCCTTAAACTGGCAGCATCAGCTTGTTTGAAATGCAAACTGGGGTCCCACCACAGACATATTAAATCAGAATCTGTATTATAACAAGATTCCAAGGTGGTTCTTGTACACATTAAAGTTTCAGAATCACCCTGGCCAGTGTGGCTCAGTTGGTTTGAGTGTTGTCCCATGCACCAAAAGGTCGCTGGTTTGATTCCCGGTCCGGGCACATGCCTGGGAAGTAATTGTGCAGGGATGTCTGTTGGTGATTCAGAGATGCTCTCCACAGAGAAAGATAGGCTTTGGGTAGAATTCAGATTTAATTAGCCAAAGCTAATTTCGATGCTTACATCTCAGTACTCCTGAGTTACAGGTTAGAGCCATTACAATGGTTTTTGGCCTCTGATATAAGGTGTTAGAATGGAGTCCCAACTGAGCAAAACAAATTACTCATGTCTCAGGGATGCTCTGCTGGCAACTGACAGCTTAGACCATAAACTTAAGAATCAAAGATTTAAAGAGCTTGTTACCATGGTTTAAAGAGGAATGTCTGAAAGAGTTGTCATTGTGGATGTGTCTATGGAAATAGGCAATATTCTGTTCTGATTTCAAAAGGAGAAAAGAGATTTCTGTAAAGAAGTAAGGCTTGCATGTTGAGAGGGTAGTAAAATAGCCAAGGAAAGGTTTGCTTCCATACTGATGTTTTTAAAACCAAAAGGTTCTTCTTTAGCTTATAGAAATATGAAAGGGATGAAGTCAGAAGCAACGGACTCAAAGACCAGCACCTTTTTAGGGCTGTGGCCAGAGGCCATGTGGTGAGAGCCCACACCTGGAACAGTTCTTTCTTGGTTGGATGAGGAGGCACAAGAACAGCATGCTTGTCACCTTGATGTTTTTCTCAGAGTTCGGTGCTTTTGGGAAGTCAGTCAGAAGGTATTTTTGAAAATATTAACTGTAATTAAGGAGCATTTAGGTTCCTTGAGTAGTGTGCAGCTGGAGCTATTAGAGTTTTATCTTGTTTTTGTAGTAAATTTTATTTTGAAGTATAACATAAGGACAAAATATGTATATAATTAAAGGGCACAAATTAAGAGTGCACATAGGTGGATTTTCACAAGATACACACATATAATCAGCAATCAGATCAAGAAACAACCCTATCCAACAACTTTTCAAATCATTACCTGCCTTTCAAGGTTATCCCTCATTCTGACCTTTAATGTTTTGCCTGATGGTTTTAGCTTTAATAAAGGGAGTCAGAAGCATCCGCTTCTTGTTGAGCTTCTCTTGCTCAATATTACGTTTGTAGAGTAACCTGTGGTATTGTACATTCTCATTGCTTGTGTGGTATTTCATTGTGTGAATATGTTGAAACTTATCTGGTTAGTGTTGATGGACTTTGGGGTAGTTTCTAGTGTTTTCTTATTACAAACAATGCTGCTATTAACATTCTTGTAAATATCTTGTGGTGTACACATAATTTCTGTTGAATCCTACACGTAAGAGAATTCCTATTTTATAAGGTATGTATATTTTGTTTACATTGATAGAACCAGATAATTTTCTCAAATGGTGTATTAATTAATTTACAATTTGCATTTCCACGTGTTAGAGCTGGGTGTTTTATTTTTTTTATTTTTATTTTTTGTTCTTTTTTTTTTTTTTTTTAATTATTATCTGTGTACATATTTTAACATTGCCCCCCCCCCATACATACCCTCCCTCCCCTAGAGCTGGGTGTTTTAACTCCTTGTCAAATAGTATGATAATAAAAAAATTTTCGTGGGTTCAATTCCAGACAAGAGATCATACCTCAGTTGCAGGCTCAACCCCAGGCCCTGGTTGGGATGTGTGCAGAGGCAAACAATTGATGTGTCTCTCTCACATCAATGTTTCTCTCTCTGCATTCCCCTTTCTACCACTCTTTAAAAATCAATGGAGCCGAAACCAGTTTGGCTCAGTGGTAGAGTGTCGGTCTGCAGACTGAAAGGTCCCAGGTTCGATTCCGGTCAAGGGCATGTACATTGGTTGTGGGCACATCCCTGATGGGGAGTGTGCAAGAGGCAGCTGGCCGATGTTTCTCTCTCATCGACATTTCTAGCTCTCTATCTCTCTCCCTTCCTCTTTGTAAAAAAAAAATCAATAAAATATATTTTAAAAAAATGAATTAGCTTTCATCCCTTTTATAAAAATCAATGGAAAAAATATCCCCAGGTGAGGATTAACAAAACAAAAAACAACAACAACAAAAAAGGTGTTAGAGCTATGTTATCTACTATGTTAGCCACTGTTGTAATTAGCTATTGAGCATTTAAAATGTGGCTAGTTTGATTTAAGATAAGCTGTAAATATAAAATACACACCAGATTTTGAAAACTTACTGCAAAAAAAGGTGTAAAATAGCTTGTTAATAATTTTTAATGTTAATATGTTGAAATTTTTTTTTTATGCATTGGTTTAAACAAAATGTTAATTTAACCTGTTTCTTTTCCCTTTTTAAGTTTGGCTGGCTAGAAAATTTGTAAAAGAGTGGTTTACATTGTATTTCTGTTGGACAATGTTGTTTCTAGTGGGTTGGATAGAGGACAAATATGAGGAGCAGAACTCTAGTTCTCAAAAGGTACATTGTCATCATTATCTGTTTATAATAGCAGCTTTTCTGCTAACTTGAAGTTTGTTACGTTGTTTCTGTATATCTTTTGTATGTTCTGCTGAAATCTTTGTGTGAAGGCTTATTTAGCAGGGATTATACTCATAGCTGGTGATACTAAAAATTCAGGGGTTGCCGAAGCCGGTTTGGCTCAGTGGATATAGTGTCTGCTTGTGGACTGAAGGGTCCCGGATTTGATTCCAGTCAAAGGCACGTACCTTGGTTGTGGGCACATCCCCAGTGGGGGGTGTGCAGGAGGCAGCTGATCGGTGTTTCTGACTCTCTGTCCCTCTCTTCCTCTCTGTAAAAAAAAATCAATAAAATATATATTTTTTAAAAATACAGGAGTTGGCAAAAGTAGGTTTACAGTTTTAAGTACTCAAAAAAGTTTATTCTTTTGTTTTATTTTTTAAATATATTTTTATTGATTTCAGAGAAGGGAGAGGGAAAGAGAAACATCAATGATGAGAATCATTGATTGGCTGCCTCCTGCACACCCCACACTGGAGATCGAGCCTACAACCCAAGCATGTGCCCTCAATTGGAATCAGCCTAGGACCCTTTAGTCTGCAGGCTGATGCTCTATCCACTGAGTGAAACCAGCTAGGGTTATTCTTGTATTATTATTTATTAATTACTAGAGACCCTGTGCATGAAAATTCATGCACTGGGGGAAAGGGCTCCCTCAGCCCGGCCTGCCCCTTCTCACAGTCCAGGAACCCTCAGGAGATGTCCTACTGATGGCTTGCTCTCTGCAGGGAGCAGGCCTAAGCCACAGTCTGGCCTCCCTCTGCAGGAGGCAACCAATGTAAACCACTACAATCAGGGGAAGGCACTGTCCCCATTACTCTGCTGCTGCTGCCACTGCAGGCTGCCAAGGCTGCCAGTCCTCCTTGGCCCTCACAGCTGCTGCAGCTTTGCTGGAAGACGTCTGGTCTATCCAGTCTAATTAGCATATTATCCTCTTACTAGAGGCCCCAGTGTACGAAATTTGTGAGGGGGGGTGTCCCTCAGCCTAACCTGCATCCTCTCCAATCTGGGACCCCTTGAGAGATGTCCAACTGCCTGTTTAGGCCCGATCCAGGTAGGATCGGGCCCAAACCAGCAGTCAGACATCTCTCTCCCAATCCAGGACTGCTGGCTCCCAACTGCTTACCTGCCTGTCTTCCTGATTGCCCCTAATCGCTTCTGCTTGCCAGCCTGATCACCCCCTAACCACTCCCTTGCCAGCCTGACTGATGCCTAACTGCTCTCCTGCCAGCCTGTTTGCCCCTAACTGCCCTCCCCTGCAGGCCTGGTCACCCCTAAATGCCTTCCCCTGCTGGCCTGATCACCCGCAAATGCCTTCCCCTGCTGGCCTGATCACCCCCAATTGCCCTCCCTTACAGACCTGATCTCTCCCAATTGCCCTCCCCTGCTGGCCATCTTGTGGTAGCCATCTTGTGTCCACATGGGGGCAGTCATCTTTGACCACATGGGGGCAGCCATCTTGTGTATTGGAGTGACAGTCAATTTGCATATTATTCTTTTATTAGATAGGATAGAGCAGTGTTTCCCAACCTTCTCTCATGATGAGAATCACCTGGTGGAGTTGTTAAAACACAGATTCCTGAATCCCAACTAAGAAGTGCTAAACTAGAATTTTTGGGAACATATAGGTAAAATTGTATACTTAACTAGTGCTCTAAGACAGATTTTATATACAGAGCACTAAGTTAGGTATGCAATTTTACCTATATGTTCTCAAAAATTCTAGTTTAGCACTTCTTAGTTGGGATTCAGGAATCTGTGTTTTAACAACTCCACCAGGTGATTCTCATCATGAGAGAAGGTTGGGAAACACTGGGATAGAGGCCTGGTGCACGGGTGGGGGTCAGCTGGTTTGCCCTGAAGGGTGTCCCAGAACAGGGTGGGGGTTCCCTTGTGGTGTGGGGCAGCCTGGGTGAGGGGCCTGTAGTGGTTTGCAGGCTGGCCATGCCTTTTCCCCCCCTCCCCTCCCTCTCCCCCCCTCCTCCCGGCGATCCAAAGGGAGGCCCTGGTATCTGGGGTTTATTTATCTTCTGTAATTGAAACTTTGTAGCCTTAAGTGGAGGCCAAGGTAGGCCAGGGCTGCAGAAACTTGGCTTCCTCCATCACCAGGGGGGCACCTCAAGCCTCCTGCTCTCTCCAGCTCTGTGGCTGCTGCCATTTTTGTTGGGATTTATTTATCTTCTATAATTGAAACTTTGTAGCCTTAAGCAGAGGCCAAGGCAGGAGGAAATTTTGGCTTCTTCCATTGCCGGGGAAACCCAGGCCTCCTGCTCTTTCTGTGCCCACAGCCATCTTACTTGGGTTAATTTGCATACTCGCTACTGATTGGCTGGTGATTGTGGCTTGTGGGTGTAACAGAGATATGGTCAACTTGCATATTACTCTTTTATTAGATAGTATATATTGTATTATTTATTTGTATTGCAACTGTAAGCCTACTTTTGCCCACCCCTGTATTTCAGATGAGTACAGATTGTCCAGAAGTTAAAACTTTTATTACCTAATTGTCTTTTTATTTGCCAAGCAGTAACTAGTCCCTCTTAATGTGGAACCACAGAGCTCTAACTTGCATGTGTGTCAGGAAAGGTGATAGTTCAGGAGCCTGTAGGTTTTGTAGATGCCCCTGCCTATGAACAACTGCTGGAGTCAGGGATATCAGAGCAGTATGTACTCTGAGTCCTCCTCTGCTTGTGCTTTAGAGGTGCGGCTACTATGTTGCTATCACCTCTTGAGGAGGAGGAGGATAATACAAGGAATACAAGATTCTGTTGTAGCTCCAGGGACATTTGACATATAATGCATTAACCCTTCTGTTTTCTAAATTTTCTCTTGGGATCACACCACATTTTAATTAAAGAATAAGAAACAGCCCATCAGCTTTCTGTCAAAGTTAAGACTGAATTTCTTCAGGAAACTGATATTGTCAGAGATCATTTTATATAATAGTATCAGGCATCTTTCAAATAAAACTTAATTCAGAAACTAAAATGATGGCTCATTGCAGCTTTTAAAAGTAAATGGTGCCCTGGCTGATTTTGGTTAGAGAGTCATTGATTAAGAGAGTCAACCCGCAAATCGAAGGGCATATATCTTGGTTGCAGGTTCCATCTCCAGCCCAGTTGGGACGCAAGCCAGAGGCAGCCAATTGATGTGTCGCATGTCAATTCCCTCCCCCACCCCCCTTTCTAAAAAAAAAATCAATGGAAAAATATACTCAGGTGAGGATTAAATAAATGGCACCTGTTACCTATTCTTAGGCTCCATACAGCAGGTGGTAAAGGCTGAGGTAGAGTTGTGGACAATCTCATAGAATACAAGCTGACTGAAGCCAACAGCCTGTTAAGGATTAGACACTATGACCAAGTGGGATCCTGGGGATATAAGAGTGGTTAACATAGAAAAATAAATAAATGTAATATACCATATTAATAGAACAAAAGAAAAAAACCATGTGGTCACCTTAATTGACACAGCAAAGGCATTTGACTAAATTTAACATCCTCTCATGATAAAAACTGCTGCCAAAATCGGTTTGCCTCAGTGGATAGAGCTTAGCCTGCAGACTGAGAGGTCCCAGGTTCGATTCCGGTCAAGGGCATGTACCTTGGTTGTGGGCACATCCCTAGTGGGGGTGTGTGCAAGAGGCAGCTGATGGGTGTTTCTCTCTCATCGATGTTTCTAACTCTCTATCCCTCTCTCTTCCTCTCTGTAAAAAAAAAAAAAATTAAAAATCAATAAAACATTTAAATAAATAAATAAATAAAAGTCAAGTGAATTAAAAATCTGAGCAACAGAATAAACTGGTAAATATAATAGAATCAGGGGCATAGAATGGAAGGGGACTGATAATTCTCAGGGGAAAGGGGGTGTCTGTGTGGGGGGTACGGGAAGAGACTGGACAAAAATCATATACCTATGGATGAGGATGGGGGTGGGGGGGATGGGGGAGTAGGGAGCGGTAAGGGCAGAGGGTGGAGTGAGAACCAGGTGGAAGGGAGCTATGTGGGGGGGAAAGGAGAAACAATTGTAATAATCTGAACAATAAAAAATTATTAAAAATAATCATTAATAAATCAATCAATCAATCAATCAATAAATAAAATCCTAGAATAAAAGCATCACAGTGGATTTGGAAATATTTCTTGGATATGATACCAAAGGCACAAGTAACAAAAAAATAAATTGGATTTCCTGGAAACTTTAAATTTTGTTCATTAAAAGACATTATTCCACAGAATAAAAAGGCAACCTACAGAATGGGAGAAATATTTGTGAATCACATTTCTAATGTAGGGTGTCTTAAAATATATTTATAGAAGAAAATTCTGCCCAGCCACTGTGATTCAGTGATTGAGCATTGACCCATGAACCAGAAGGTCACAGTTTGATTCCCGGTCAGGGCACCTGCCCAGATTGCGGGCTTGATCCCCTATGTGAGGTGTGCAGGAGGCAGCCAATCGATTCTCTCTCATTAATGATTCTGTCTCTCTTTCCCTTCCTCTCTGAAATCAATAAAAGTATATTTAAATAAGTAAAATGAAGAAAATTCTTCAATATGCTACAACATGGACAAACCTTAAGGACATTATGCTAAGTGAAATAAGCCAGTCATAAAAAGACAAATAATTGTT
This sequence comes from Pipistrellus hanaki, assembly GCF_964339955.1. Taxonomy (NCBI): domain Eukaryota; kingdom Metazoa; phylum Chordata; class Mammalia; order Chiroptera; family Vespertilionidae; genus Pipistrellus; species Pipistrellus hanaki. Next base: position 12,772,659 of record NC_140509.1, on the reverse strand, counting down.
GAAAGAAATTCCAAACCTAAAGAAAGATTTAGAGTGTTTATTTGAGCCAAGGTTTTGGGGCTAGTCGTGGAAGTAAAATCTCAAAAGAATTGAGAGATAATGTTCCAAGGAGTAGCAGTTTTGCAGTTTATTTTATACATTAGAATCAAAGGAGACGACAGGAAGGTTACATGAAATCCATTGGTGGCGAGTTAAGGGCGGAGAAAGTAAAGCAAGAGAAATCTCTAGAGTTGGATGCAAAGTAAAATGGAGAGATACATGCTTCTTTTACATTGATGGGTGCAGGATACTTAACATTTAACATACATAGTTGACAGAGGTATGCAGATAAAAGATCATAATGAAGAATGTTGGGGTTGTCTGATCATACTGGGGTATTTATCCTTAGAGGTTTGTAGAAGAGATCATCTTGACATTTTATGTATATTATTCTTGGACAAAAACAATGGACAGAACTTGCTCCAGATAGAGATTAATCTATTGTATATATAGGCCTTAAGACATGACTTATTTCCATTATAATCTGTTCAGTTAGGAATTTTTACATGATCAAAACATCCTCGGGAGGGGGGGAAAAAATTAAATAAAACATCCTGTGGTTACTTTCAGTCACTGATCTTGTCAGGCTTGCCAAGTAGCTCCATTTTTGTTCATGTACTATATGATTTCACTTGTATGAAATACCTAACGTAGTCAAAATCATAAAAACAAAGTGTAATGGTGGTTGCCAGGAGCTCAGGGAAGGAAGGAATGGGGAATTTTTGCTTAATATGTATAGTTTGTTTTACAAGTTGAAAATACTTATGGGGATGGATGGTGGTGATGATTGCACAACAGTGTGAGTGTATTTATACCACTTAAACTGAACACTTAAAAATGGTAAATTTTATATGTATTTTCCACAAGAAAAAAAGTAAAGCCTAATGCAAATGTTAGTGTAAGCAAGTCAGGCCACATACTGGGAGAAGATATTTGCAAACCATGAGTTGCAAAGGACCAGTTTCCAATAATTCTACCTGTTTACATCCACCACAGAGAAACTGTCACATGTACACAGGGAGACCTCTTCAGAGAAGCTCATTGCTGGGCTCTCTATAAGCAAAAGACTGGAGACAATCTCATTAGCTTTTAGTAGGAAGACGGGCAATAACCCGGAAGTAATGTATTAGGTGACATTCTAAAATGTAGTTTAAGTGAGTGTACTAACAAGTGTACATAGTTAGATTTTAAAAACAATGTTGAGGATTGTGTTTTTTAATAAGCATGGTCTAAAAGGATCTGGTCAGTATGCATCTTAAATATGTAACCTTGCTACTACCTGTTATATTTTATAGCTTTCTGGATGTTTTGAGATGTTTTATAATTAACTTTTAAAAGAAAAAATAGGTAGTTATGCTCTTTAGCTGTAGATTGTTCAGTAGTGCCATTGCTGTGGGCAAGAGGGGCTACTGTAGATAGCAGGTAGAGGGGTATCCATACATGGCAGGTAGAGGGCGACTGTAGATGGCAGGTAGAGCACCTATACTGAAGATGGCAGGTGGGGGATATACCATAGATGGCAGGTAGAGAGGCTACTGTAGATGGCAGGCAGATCAGGTCCACAGTCATTCCTGCTTACTAGTCATCCAAAGCCAGTAACTACTCAGGTAAGTCATTTTGGTGGGAAACAGGCACACATTTTGGGAACTGGACGTTCCTCCAGAGCATCAGAGCATTGCAGGGTCCACTTCTTGGAATGGAGACAACATTTGGAAAAAGGGAGCGTATTCCCATTCACTGTGTTCTCCCTGTGCATCCACATGCCTCTGACACTTCATCCTGTGTCACTGGCATCAGAAGATGGAGTGCCACGGCACAGTTTAAAAGAATTTTGCTTTCTAGCCTCAGACTGTGATATTGTCTAACTATCTCAGGATTTGGTTTTCATCTTGATTGCTTTTATACCATAGATGGCAGGTAGAGGGGCTAGGTTGTATACTATACAGCTGCACTTAATAGCTTCAAGTCTGTGCTCTTTTCCAGGGAAGCAATTAAATGTTTATACTGTGTTTTCTTCCCCCTGCCAGGAGTAGTGGTGACAGGGAGATCTGTCTATGTGGGAGTGTAACTGAATTACGAGGTGAAACCCACTCTTGCCTTCTGCAACAGACCAGGAAAAGTTCACATAACATCCTTTTTTTTCTTTTAGAACTCACAATACTTTATATGCACCAGAAATGCTAGCCAAAATGGTAGAGCCTTTCACAAAGGCTCTGGATATGCTTGAAGTGGAAAAATCTGCTATTTTAGGTAAGACATCTAGCCTTTTGTTGTTGTTCACCTTATCTCTAATGGGCTCCTCTGGCAGCCTCAGTGTGCCTTGTGTCTCCTGGTCATGGCACTACCTTGACCACCCGTTTGTTCAGAAACGCATGCATGGAGTTCCCACAGGCATTTACGTCATTGTCGAAGCATTCAGAGAAAGTCTTCAGAGGCAGGTTCTCCCCCTAGCACCCCACTTCACATTAACCCCTGCAGGTAGTGATGTGTGTTGGAGTCTTCAGATTATAAATAAACCATGATGGTTTGTTTTTGTTTTTTTTACCTGAAGTATATTAGCATAATTTTATGCCTTTTATGTATAGGAAAAAATTTATTAAAACAATTAAGCTCAAATAGCTTTTATCAGTAATATGTTATCAAAACATTTAAGGAATACTTTTTAAAGCCATGTTTTCTGGATTAGAATGTTGCTTTAACTCATTTTTCCCACTAGCAAATAACTATGCAGTCATAATTGTGACATGTGCTGTGAAGGAAAATGACTGAGAGGCTGTCATGGGGAGGAGTCAGAAGATTGCCCCCCAGTGGAGACTTGAAGGATGAGTAGGAGCTAACAGGTAGGGCACAAAAGGAGAAGCTGAGCATTCTGGGCAAACAGATACAAGATGCTAAGGCATGCAGGAACGAGAGGTAATCCTACAGAGATGTCCAGGAAATTTTGTTGACGCATATGGCTGGAACAAAAGAGAGCAAGGCCTTGATGGTTAGAACTGAGAGCTAGAAACATCCATAGCGTTTAAACCTGTGCCTATCGTTGAAGCTTCATGCTGGCTCTAAAGCTTTGTCACTACCCCCACAGTATCTCTTCGTTCCCAGCCATAACCTTGGGCCTGGCTGTGGATAAGCAATCCAGTAAGCATGTTAATGAAAGGAAGGGTGTTAGATGGCCTTTCCAGAGCTTATGTCTGTCCTGGCCTACATGGTCCTGGGCCATTTCCTTTGGCACCACTACACTTAAGGTCCATGTTGCATAAAACAGTAAAAATAAAGCTGCCAAGAAATGTTTTACCATTATAAAACGTAGTTGCTGCTTCACACACACACACCCTTGCATTTAGTTATTCACATTAAACCAGGAACTCCCGCTATAGAACTATATGACCAACCAAAACATAGTAGAATAGACAAACAGTTCCTTCTAGCAGCTTCCAACCATGAACAAGACTTGAAATATAAAGTTACCTCTGATTAGACGTATAGCTCTTTTAAGGCAATTACTATACTGAGGTAAGTGGTTTTCATTTTGATCTGTTGTACATCTTTGGCTTTGCATAAAATTTTGCTTGAAAAAAAAGGTTCCAAACTTAAAAAGGGAGGCCCCACTTCCTTATAGAGAGAGTATTTTGAGCTATCATTGTATGTTTTGATACAAATCCCATCTGGAGAAACCCAAGCCCTGGGTACTTAAAGAGCTTTCATCTTTTCCGACCAAGACAGTAGAGCTCTTGGCACTTCCAGCTGGTAGAAGACTTGGCCAGCTGCTTGGCATTTATAACACTCCTCGTCCTCCCACCCCCAAACCACATCTGCCTGTGATCGCATGTTGGTAAGTTGAGACTTGGCAGTGGAGCAACCTGTACCTGACCTGTGTTTCTCTGTAGGATTACCTCAGCCTCTCTTGGAACTGAATGACTCTCCTGTTTACAAAACGGCCTTGGAAAGAATGCAGCGTTTCTTCTCCACCCTCTATGAGAACTGGTAATGAACCAATGCACCCTCCCCATTCTCTTCCTAGATACGTTATATAGGAATGGCTATGGGTTGGACTTTTGAGCTAGAATTAGAGTCACGTAAGATGAGGCAAAATTTTGACAAGGAACTAACTCGTGTCAAGTCAAAATGAACAGTTTTCTTACATTTGCTTTTTTATAGTTGTCATAAGTGCCACAGTCCTAGCTGTGACTCGATCGTTTATGTCCACCATGTCTGTTTCTTATACATAAAATGAGACCAAAGCAGAAGATATAGTGATAGGGATGTATTTTCTCAGACCCCTCATGACCCAAAGCCTGCTTTTTATGGGATACTGGGAGTGGCTGGCCAGATTTTGCTTTCAGGTGCTAGTTGTGGGACAGGGAGGTAAGACTGCCATAGCCTCAGCCCTGGCCTCACTAACCCAGAGCTCTAATCAACCAAGCTAACGAGGTTCTCCATCGTAAATCTGTATTAGGAAATAATGAAGGCTACTGTTGGTCTTGGGTACCAAAGGATACCAACAACCGACTTACAAAAGATACTGAATCTGCTATCAAGAAGTTTCCTTAATAGTGGGAGAAAAGGGGTGTTATTTTCACTTTTGATAAAAGATTAAGTCCACATCTTCAAAATATATTAATTACATTAAATTTCTCTTAAAGAGTAAATATAATTGCTTTTCTAGCTGAAAAGTCTTATTGTAGACTAGAAGTCTTTATGCCAAAAATCCATGGCACAGAGATATCCCAGGGCAGTTGGGGCTGGCAGTGACAGATGTTGAATGTGTCATTGCCTATTATTTCCCTTACAGTTTCCATATCCTGGGGAAGGCAGGCCCTTCCATGCAGCAGGACTTTTACACCGTGGAGCACCTGGCTGCCCAGCTCCTCAACTCAGCCTTCGTCAATTTGAACAATATTCCTGACTACCGACTCAGACCCATGCTTCATATCCTTTCCAAGTCCCTAGCTATCCCAGAAGATTGAATGCAGAAACAGTACATAGGCACCAGAGGAGGCAGAGCTGAGCTGCATGGAATAGATGGGATCATATATCTAAGTTTATAATAACCATGTTAAAAGGACAGGAAGATTGTCCAGCTGGGTGGCTCGGTTGAGCATCATCCCGTTCACCAAAAAAGTTGCAGGTTCGATTCCCACTTGGCACATACCTAGGTTTCAGATTTGATCCCTGGTCAGGGCACATATGGGAGGCAACCAATCAATGTTTCTCTCTCCCTTCCTCCCTTCCTGTCAGTCCCTCACCTTCTCCCTTCCTCTTTCTCTAAAATCAATAAAAATATCCTTCAGTGCCCTAGCCAGTTTGGCTCAATGGTAGAGCATCAGCATGCAGACCAAAGGGTCCTAGGTTCATTTCTGGTCAAGAGCATGTACTTTGTTGCAGGCTCCTCCCCACCCGGGCCCTGGTCAGGGTGCATGCAGAAGGCAACCAATTGATGTGTTTCTCTCATATCGATGTTTCTATTTTTCCCTCTTCCATTCTCTCTAGAAATCAATGGGAAAATATCATTGGGTGAGGATTAATAACAACAACAACCAAAAATAATAATAATAATAATACACACACACACACACACTAGTGGCCTGGTGCACAGATTCGTGCACATTGAAAGGAAATTAATTAGAAGAAATATTTTAATATCACCATTTGCCCTTTCTCTATAATAGAAGTGTCAACCAAATTCATGATCGACAATGACAGATCAAAATACACACATGTGATTGGCTCCTGCAAGAGCTTTATATGTATTGCACATGCCCAAGTCAACGCTTATTTTTAAATTACCAGTGCGCATCATATGTAACAGTCGGTCGGTCAGACATATGGTCAGTCACTTAGTCTTTTATATATATAGATATGTTTTTCTTGAGGATTGAAGAAAAAAATTAAGGACAAGAAGATTGAAGTAAATAACGGGAAGGCAGTCCAGGGGGCCTTGAAAGCTCGTTGCTGGGCACAAATCCTTACCATGCCACTTTTTTTTTTTTTCCCCCAGAGAGTAAGGGAAAGGGGGAGAGAAACAGAAAAATCAGTGATTAGAGAGAATCATCAATTGGCTACCTCCTGCATGCCCCATACAGGGGATCGAGCCAGCAACCTGGGCATGTGCCCTTGGCCGGAATCAAACCCATGACCCTTCAGTCTGCAGGCTGACCCTCTATCCACTGAGCCAAACCAGCTAGGGCTACCATCCCACTTTCATCCTTTTTGCATATTTTGTCAGGTGCTTCCTCTTTGAAATTGCACTCTCATATTTCATTGTCATTTGGATTCTTCCTTGTTTAGTATCTTTTTCCCCCTGCATTATAAGGAGAATAGTGAAGGAGAGTTTATTACAAGAATGTCCCTCCTATTTTCTGCCCTACTTTCAGACAACCCAGTGCCTATAACATGCAGCCTGGTAGAAAGGATAGTGAAACTGAACATATAATGGAAATGAGTATCCATGCAGTGCAGGATTTTCAGAAAAGGGCTTGAAGATGAGCACAGGATGTTCTTGGCATCTTGCAAATCCTTTGTCGGTTGCCTCTGCCCAAGGATTCGACCTGTTGCCTGACACAAGGGGAGCTCTAGAATGAGAAGGGCATGTGCTCATGTACTAAAACTTCTTAACCCGCTGTGGCATGGGTCTTTGTGAAGCCTCTGGTGCTCTTCTGTCCCCCAGAGCACTATGAAGCCCTGGTGTCTCCCATCCTCGGACCTCTTTTCACCTACCTCCACATGGTAAGAGATGGGTTAGGAATGGTGCGTGGCCTCTCATGAGTCTTGCAAGTCAGGAGCTTCTGAAAGTGTTGGTTCCTAGCTTTGCCAGGAGGTCTGTGCAACCAGCTCGTCTTTGCTACAGTGGATTAAGCAGCCCCCCAAGAACTAAACTGGTTTAATTGCCACAAAGCACCTACAGAGTTGGCTTCTGCTCCTAACTTCCTGTTACCTGAGGAAAGGTGATCAAAGGAGTGCCTCCCCTGGTTCTGTTTCTCTGACTCTGGAATTAAGCAAGGGAACCAGCTGGGTGGAGAACAGATGTTCAGAGTGACTCGGGAATTCTAAATTATTGATCCTTTCCAAGCAAATATGTGTAATTAGCTGCCCTTGTTAGGGGTGTGAGAGGTTATAGAAACCATACCTGGTTTTTTAGCCTGTGGGCCTCCCAAGGTTCTGTCTTTGATGCCTGCAATCATCCTTGGCTAATTTTAATCATGAAGTAGACTTTAGATATTATCTGTTCCCACCTTCTACACGGTGCTAGCACTTCCTTTTTGTTTTCCCAGAGGCTTTCCCAAAAATGGCAAGTCATCAACCAGAGGAGCCTGCTGTGGTGAGGAGCATCTCTTCTCCTTGGTGGATGAGCTGGAACCACGCTGGGGAGGGGGAAGATCAGAGGGGAGAGGCGGTTTCCGCTGTCTCTGGGCTGGAACAACAGTGGGTGATAGTCACTCTCAGCCTAGAGGAATGATGGTGGCTTGCCCGTGACCTTTAGGCAGACTCGGATAAGATTCAGACTGCATAGTTGGTACCTTCACCTGCCTTAGGAGAATGCTGAGCCATCTTAGCCACTTAGGATTTTGATCCAGTACTCTGCCAACTGGATGTAGTCACAAGTCATGTTCCTCAGTGGATCATTGCTGTCCATTCCCAACATTTGCATGGAATGTAGACCGGAAGCACGCCAGGAGAAGGAACAGGGCACAGTTTAGTTAGGGTCACTGCTTTTCTTGTTCTTCCCTTTTTTGCACTTCATGGAATCTTGGCCCTCTGGTGTTCTGTAGTGGAGAAGATGAGACTGCAGAGGAAAACCCAGAGTCTCAAGAGATGCTAGAGGAGCAACTGGTGAGGATGTTAACCCGAGAAGTCATGGACCTAATCAGTAAGTGGCATCTGGGAACCAGGGGACTAGAGAAGAATTTTTCTGGAGAAAGAACTGGTCACCCACCCAACCCCATTAAGGCATGTTTGCAGCTATACTAACAGTTTGATGAGAAATAATTAAGTAGAAACAAGGTAGTCCTTAAATCAATCTCTGGACATTTTATGAAGGGCAAACAATTATATTTGTACATACTAAGGCCAAAATATCAGAAAATGGTCTAAAATAGCAGGAGAAATTCAGATTAATGGTAGGAATAACTTCTAGCTTTGTCCAAATAAGGGAACATTTTTAATCCTTGGAAACAAAGGTGGTTAATTTTTATTTTTTTGGTCATTTCGTTTGTGATACATCGTAGACCAAAGATGTATCAGGTATCCTCTCCTAGTCACTTAGTCTCAGAGAATCTGTAATTTCCCTCCAGTTACTCTAACTTGAAGAGGGATCAGAAGTCTGGTCAAATGCCTTCATTTCTGCTGATGAAGCTGATGTTCCTGGACTGTGCCCCATCTCTTCCCCTCCTCATCTGCCCAGAGACAGTTTGGGATCTATTGGCCTGAGATGGCTGTTGTCCGGTGGTAACAAGCCAGTAACCCTGCTTTCTTGCTTTAGCGGTATGCTGTGTTTCCAAAAAAGGTGCTGACCACAGTACTGCTCCCCCCGCAGATGGAGATGGTGAGTCTGTTGCATGGCCCTTAGAGAGGACTACTAGGCTCCTAAATATTGTCCCTTCTGTAGCCCTGTCAGTTCTGGAAGAAACTCTCCCCTAATGTGGATGAGATATTGTACATCTAGATTTCATCTCTGCTGGCCTCCTTGCTGTATATTCCTCCAAACTATACTGCATCTCAGAGCCCTTGCACTGGCTGTTTCCTCCAGAATAATTTTTCCTCCCAATTATATGCATTGCCTGTTCCCTTGTTTCATTTGGGTCTCTGCTCAAATGTTACCTCCAATAGATCTTCCATGACCAACTTACCAAAAATAGCAACTCCAACCATGCTATATTCTCTGCTCTATTTTTTCATTTTGCTGTTAATCCTCACCCAAGGATATTTTTCTATTGATATTTATTTATTTTAAAATATATATTTGTTGCAGTCCTTATCAAGGAATTTGAATTCAAAAGAACTTTAGCCGAAACCGGTTTGGCTCAATGGGTAGAGCGTCAGCTTTGGGACTGAAGGATCCCGGGTTCGATTCCGGTCAGGGGCATGTGCCTTGGTTGCGGGCATATCCCCGGTAGGGGGTGTGCAGGAGGCAGCTGGTCGATGATTCTCTCTCATCGCTGTTTCTAGCTCTGTATCTCTCTCCCTTCCTCTCTGTACAAAATCAATAAAATATATTTAAAAAAATAAAAAAAATAAAATATATATTTTATTGATTTTAGAGAGAGGAAGGGAGGAGAAAGGGATAGAGAAATAGAAGAAACATCAATGAGAGAGAAACATCGATCGGCTGCCTCTTGCACGTCTTCCACGGGGGATCAAGTTGGCAACCCAGGCATGTGCCCTGATTGGGAATTAAACTGTAACCTGGTTCATAGGTCCACACCTAACCAGTGAGCCACGCTGGCCGGGCTTCCATTGATTTTTAGAGAGAGTGGAAGGGGAGGGGTGAGACAGAAACATTGATGTGAGAGACACATCAATTGGTTTCCTCCCACACGTGCCCGAAGAGGGCCTTGAATCGAGCCTGCACCCGAGGTACATGCCCTTGACAGGAATTGAACTCGGGATCCTTCAGCCCTCGGGCCAATGCTCTATCCACTTAGCCAAACCAATTAGGACATCCTCTGCTCTATTTTTCTCCAGGGCACTTATCACTACCTGATGTTACTTTTGTTGTTGTTTTTTTATGATGTCATGTATTATTTATGAATTCATTTATTATTTGTATCTCTCATTAGAATGTCAGCTCCCATCAGGGAAGGGAGTTTGTGCTATTCCTGTGATATCTCCAGTAACTAAATTAGTGTCCACTACAATAGATCTTCATATATTCCTTCAGTGACAAAAGTTCCTCACCCGTGGCAGCTTTTTAGTAACAGTCCAGAAAATCTCATTTCCCACTGTTTCCCAAATGTACAGTTAGATGCATCTCTAGATCTGCCAGGGGCAGTGGCTTCTATACCCTTTCATGAGGCTTGGGGGCCATCCAGTGCTACTCAGCCGCCAGGCAGCCCAGATACTGAACTCTCCTGTGTTCTGTGAGCTTCCGTCAGGACAGGAGAGTCTGCTCTGTTCTGAAAGGCTGGAGTTAACATTCTGCTCTCTGCTTACAGATGAAGAGATGATGGCCACAGAGGTAACCCCCTCGGCCATGGCAGAGCTTACAGACCTGGGCAAATGCCTAATGAAGCACGAGGTGGGTGGAGGGCAAGGTGATGTTTCTCCTTTTCCAGCTGTGGAGCCAGCTTCCACTATTCTCACTCTGTGATGCCTTCAGAAAAGTTTTGAGGGTAATACTCCTTTATATGAGTTAAGTTCTAGTTCCTAAAGTTCGAGAAAAGAGTGGGAAGAGCTGAAGGCCATGTCTCCCTTACTGATATGGGCAAAGGCTCTCAGAAAAACTCAGCAGCAGGCCGGAGCTCTGTCTCCTTCCTGTTCATAGGTTTCCTCTTCTATAGTGGTTGTTTTTTCTTTTTGACTGCCTAATTTACATAGAGAGGAAATAAGCTAATTTCTCTTATCATTTTCCTGCCTACCTACTATTAAAACTCCAGCTCCTGATACATAATACTCAGAGAAAGTTGTGCTTACTTTCCCGTTGTAATCTTTCATCCTTTCCATTAGGATGTTTGTACGGCGCTATTAATTACAGCCTTCAACTCCCTGGCCTGGAGGGATACTCTGTCCTGCCAGAGGACGACTACACAGCTGTGCTGGCCCCTTCTCAAACAAGTATGGTTATTTGCTCCTTCTTGAAAGGTTTGGGTCATAAGGATTCACTGACTCATTTGGAAGAATTGGGGTGCTGGGGCCTTCATAGTCCCACTTTGGCCCTCAATAGAGCTGTCTCCCCAGGTGCTGACAGGGACACTGCTCGCAGATGCTGTGACATGGCTTTTCAGCAGCGTGCTGAAGGGCTTGCAGACGCACGGGCAGCATGAAGGCTGCATGGCTTCACTGGTGCACCTGGCTTTTCAGATCTACGAGGCGCTGGTGAGTTGGGCAGGACAGCCGGCTTCATCCTTCACAGCCAGGCCATACTCTAAACGTAGGCAGCTGCCTAGTTGCTAGTGCTGCATGGGGAAAGTGGCAGTGCCCAAACCTACTCCATTTAGTGGGTTTATCCTTACTTCTCAGCGTCCCAGGTACCTGGAGATAAGAAGTGTTATGGAGCAGATCCCTGACATACAGAAAGACTCTCTGGACCAGTTTGACTGCAAGCTTTTGAACCCGTCTCTGCAGAAAGTTGCTGACAAGCGCAGGAAGGACCAATTCAAACGCCTCATTGCTGGTTGTATTGGGGTAGGTCATGCACCTTCCTTTGTGCTCCCAAACACCTTGCGGTCTTAGACGATGTGTTCAGAAACCAGCTGTATTCATTGACCATTCTGGTGAGATTACCTTTAAAACAACCCACTGTCAGGGTCCAGCATTAGTTCTTTCTCGTTTGTTTTCCACAGAAACCCTTGGGAGAGCAGTTCCGGAAAGAAGTTCACATTAAGAATCTTCCATCACTTTTCAAAAAAACAAAGCCAGTGTTGGAGACGGAGGTGCTAGACAAAGAGGAAGGCGGCCTGGCCACCATCTTTGAACCGTGAATCAAGCTTTTGGGCATCCTTCCTTGGCCTTTATTGTCATCTCTTCTTCTCCTTTGTAGCTAATCTCTAGGCCCCTCTCCACTGCCACCTCACCACCATGGTCAGCCTGGAGAGACCCAGGTCTGGAGCTGGAGAGTGGGCCCTGTGCAGGGCTAGAAGTAATTATACAGAAGTCCAAAAAGGGAGTTAGGGCTTACACCAAGCTGTCTAGACCTCCCAGGTATCTCCCATTCTACTTGGAGTTTTGGCTTTTCCAAGAGAGAAAAGCTAGAGCAGAGCAGCCCTTCTCCCCAAACTCTCCCGCCCCCAGGCAGCCATACACATGTGCAGAGTGGAAACTAGGGGTGCTATACCCAACACTGCAACTAGCCAACCTTGTGGCAAGGGCTTAGCCCTGAACGACTCGTCCAGGTTCTCCTGGACCACCACAAGTCCCACCGAGCCCCCAAGCTGCTGGGCTAAAGACTTCCCCTCCCCGAGGGGCATGTGTGGGTCAGGTGCTGAGTGCTGAATTTGGCCAGTTCCCTCACTGTCTGAGCAAGAATCTGGTCAGCTGATGGGATCCATGGTATAGGCTAGTGCTAAGCCCTGGATGCGTCCAAGTGTATCAAGAGTACCTTCAGGGACCGGGGCTGGGTCAGCATCAGTAGTGCTAACATTCCCCTTAGAGCTCACACATGCCCTTCCTTGAATGACCTTTCAGTGTGGTTTCCCCAGCACCAGGGTCTACTCAGGCACAAGAGCCTCAGTACCCTAGCTAGTGTCACATGATGCCATTGGCATCTAAGGATACTCCAGACCAACTAGGCTACATCTGTGACAAGAAGCTAGCAAAGCCACTGGTCTTTCGTAGGACTAGCTGAGTCCAGGTGCCTTCAAAAATCTCATGGCCTTTCAGGTCCCTGGCCACTTCTCTCATGGGCCATTTCCAAAAGGAAATATGCCTTCCTATTGTGAGTCTCCAGTCCATCCTAGAGATCATAGGATGGCCCTCTAAGCATAGGATACATAGATACAGGACCCTAGTCTTGAGGTAATTGCTGGCCATAGACAAGCATACTCCATACAGAAACTATATAGTGTGTGTCCTGCAAAAAGACAGAGGGCTGTCATCAATCCACTGATGAGGGTTTCCGTGAGGACTGAGTGGAGCAGTGTGGGCTAAACCTCCAGCTTTTAGCTGGTGCTGGTCCTCAGGCAGGATAGGTTCAGGAAGAGAAAAACTGGGGAAACAGGACTTGGTGTCTGGTATAGCTGTTTCTATGGCACATTCTTGTCCCACATCCCAGGGGTGGTACTCTGGGCTTGTCAACTGTGAAGGCCATCTCAAAGCATGGTTCCCTCCAAACTTGTTAGCTGTCTATTCCTCTGTCATCGGGGCTATGGAGGGCATAGTTGTATTTATTGTGTTGTACTATTTTTAACATCTTGTGACTTCATGCTAGAAGTTTTCTATTGTTTATAGAACCTTTTTGTAGAAACATAACTCTAAAGCACATCTGCATGTCAGTAAAAATCTCAATTTCATACAGAAAGCCCCATCTGTCTGTTTCAACCTAGTGACATACTTCAGGGTCACTGTTTCGTAAGAGTGAACAGGAAGAACTGATGGACATGCTCTGTCAGGCTAGAAAGAGATTTCTATCCCTGACAAATGTAGACCAGGCAGCCCATACCGCTCCCAGTGCTGTCATTGGTGGCTCTGGACCTGTCTCATAGTCCAAAGGGAATTGATATGCATCCTGTGTTTATATATATATATTTGTATTGCTTTCAGAAAGGAAGAGGAAAAAAGATAGAAACATCAATGAGAGAGAATCATTGATTAGCTGCTTCCTGCATGCCCCCTACTGGGGATCGAGCCAGTGACCTCATAGTTCCTGAGTCTACTCTCAACTGCTGAGCCACACTGGCCAGGCACTCATGTGGCTGACAGCAATGTAACTTGTCTGCTAAGGACCACCCTTTTTTCTATCAGCCATTTCCTCTAGTATCCAAGAGGTACGTTAAATGGCATACAGTATTTTCTGACTGTCCCCAGAAAACACCTCAGTTTCGTGTTTCTCATGTAGGCCTTGTTGGCCCTAACCTGCAATGACATCTAAGACCAGTATGCTGATAACGCCAAACCTATTTGAACTGAGGCGCCATATTTGTGAACCAAACCTGGAGAAGTGATCTCAGACAAAACACGTTTTGTTTGGATGTGAATTTATTTACATGGAGGCCTTATAAAGGCATAAAGGTCGCATTTTGTGACACATTTAACAAAATGTATTTACTAAAATGAAGCTGGAATTGTCCCAGTCACATTAGGCTCTCCACAGCAGTCCTGTGGCAACAGGTCAGAACCCAAAATCGTCAGCGTGCCTCAGGAGCGTCCAAGCCGAGTCATGCTAGTAAGTCTGCAAGCCTCAGTCCATCTGAACTGCATCTAGTTCATCCAAGAACCGCCGGCACTTGCCCATCAGTACCTTGATGGCTTCGCTCACCAGCACATCAGGTGGTAATACCCCCGTAGACTCAACAGAGACTGGGAACCAAAGAGACAGGTTAGCCTAGACTGCTTGCTAGATTTTACATCTGAACTCTGCAAGGAAGCTGTAACACCAAAGAGCTGTCCCCCATCACTCCCTGCAAACTGGATACTCACAGATATAATGGTCCCGAACCCGAGCAAGCCGCACAACCTTCTTTAGCTTCTCATTCCGGAAGACTTCCCTGCTGAAGGTATCTAGCCGGGGATTGGCAACTCTGGCCACTTTTTTACCTAATGGAAACAAACCATGTTATCAACACATGAGCCCAGAACTTTCATTCTCTCTGCTACTTTCAAAGAAAATATACCTTAAGCCCTGACCTGAACAGCAGCCCAAAAACCATATACCTTGGACTTCATGCACCTCGATCACACCAGGTGAGAAGCACCGGCTCAGCTCTTCAGCTGCCTCCCCTTCCACGGGCTCCAACAGTGTGATGTCCGGCAGGAGCCTGTAACTGGCTGTTGCCACAGGTGAAAACTTGGCATGATCTTTACCTGGAAGGAAATCAGAGCATGTGGGAAAACCCTTCTTGACATTCCCAAAGCCTGTTGGTGACATCTTAGCCGAGTCCCTTAGCCACGCCTCACCCCACTGTATTCAAACTACCTTCCTCCCAGGGCAGCTCATGGGGTTCTCACCAACGCCCTTGACACAGTGCATGAGCAGGTCAATCTCCTGGCCAGGCCGCAGCTGAGCGATGAGGATGTCGTCATGCACTGGTCGGATGGTGCCCTCCGGGAAGAGGTCAGCCTGGTTCCCCAGGGGAACCCATGTCATGTGCCTGGTGTACACTAGAAGAAGAAGCACATCAAAAGACCCGAGTTCCTAAAGTTGGCACCCAACAGGTAGGCCCTCTCTGTCACACCACCAATCCTCACCTTTGTGGTTCACATAGAGTTCATTGGGGTCAGAGGAATCTTTCGCAGCATGGGGGTTCCGAGTACACCTGACTTGAAGCCGAAACTGCAGTGTGTCTATTTCTGTGCCTTCTTCGTCTCCTGCATGAAGAGGGAGGTGGCAGCTCTCAAAGGACTAGTGCACATTTGAGTGCCAGGCACCATACTGAGTGCGTTATATTTCTCATTTAATACTCAACATATTTTTCTTAATATATTTTATTGATTTTTCACAGAAAGAGAGAGGGATAGAGAGTTAGAAACATCGATGAGAGAATAATCGATCAGCTGCCTCCTGCACACCCCCTACTAGGGATGTGCCCACAACCAAGATACATTCCCCTGACCGGAATCGAACCCGGGACCTTTCACTCCGCAGGCCGACGCTCTATCCACTGAGCCAAACCGATCCCGAATACTCAACGTATTCATTAAAATCAAGGCAATCACAGATAACACTAATGTACCAAAGGTTTAGTATAGTCAATCCAGGATTTGAACACAGGCAGTCTGATTTCAGAATCTACTCTGCAGAAAAATAGTTACTCCCCTTCTCCCACAATTTCATTTTCTCAAGCCCTCACCTTGGTTCCGATATTCAAAAAGACGGGGATCCGCATGAATGGGAATGAGCCCCAAGCGATGAGCGAGGATCTCGTCCTGGACAATGGATGTGTTGTTGTACACCAGGACCTTTTCCACAGCCATGGTTGGCACCTGCCCAACAAAACGGCATCACCTATCAAGACATAAACTCCCTGACAGCCGACATAGTTAGAGAAAGGCCTCTTCCTGTAAAAATGCTTGATGAAAAATTTATACATGAGCAGGAGAAATGCTCAGCAGAATTTCAGGAAAACTAAGCCTTAAGACAATTCTTCAAGCGAGATAATAGCAAGATCTCCCCACACACCTCACCCCTGCCACCAGGCCCACCAATACCTCAGCTAATAGAATACGCCGAAAAGCATTGGCAATGGCTGCATCAATTCCCACCATGTCAAACTCCAGTTCATTTTCATCCATGTGTACCACATCCACACGGAAATTCTAAAAACAAACACACAAAAAAAACACTAAATGAATCTTGCTCTCCGTATAGTCAATACCTTCCCCTTAAAGTATTAACATTCTTTTAGATGTTCCTTTCTCCCCCAATTAAAAAAAATTTTTTTTTATTGATTTCAGAGAGGAAGGGAAAGGGAGAGAGAAATATCAATGAGCATCATTGGACTGCCTCCTGCATACCCCCCACTGGGGATTGAGCCCACAACCCAGGCATGTGCCCTTGACCGGAACTGAACCCAGGACCTTTCAATCCAAAGGCCAATGCTCTATCCACTGAGCCATACTGGCTAGAGCTCTCCCCTAATTCTTTGTTTTTTGTTTTTTTAATCTATTGGGGTAACATGGGTTAGTAAGATCATATAGGTTTCAAGTGTACACTCTTGGATACATGATCTGTATATTGCATTGTGAACCCACCACCCAAGTCATCTTCTATCACCATATATTTGTCCCCCTTTACCTTTTACTATCCTCATACACACACACCCCTTCCCTCTGGTAGCCACCATATTATCAGTACCTATGAGTTTTATTTTTCTTGTTTGTTCATTTGCTACTTTCAGTCAGGAGAGAAACATCAATGATGAGAAGAAATCACTGTTCTGCTACTTCTTGCACGCCCCCTGTGGGGGATACAGTCCACAACCCTGGCATGTGCCCTGACCAGGAATTGAACCATAACCTCCTGGTTCACAGGCCAATGCTTAACCACTGAGCCATACCAGCTGGGCTGTACCACCTCTTCTTTATCCAATCATCTATCAAAGGACACCAGCTGTTTCTGTGTGTGTCTGCACTATGGCTTTCAGCCAGACCATCCAGAGAGACTTTTCTAGAAAACATGCTTCCATACTGCTTAGTCCAGTTGACACTAAAGCCGTATCTTGTTAGCCTTTTCTGGTGTATTTAGCATTGATAGGTCCCTTCTTTTACAAACTAGTGCCTTGATTTCTGAGCACCAATCTTTTGGTTCTCTTCCTTCTCTGATGAATCCTAAATTCACTCACTACCTTCCACCTACACTGTAAACATTACTCCCCAAGTTTTCCCTCCAAAGTGACCTCAACCACACTTGGTCTTAGCAATTATCTGTACTGACAACTCCCAAATATCTCACTTCTCATCTCATTCAAACATATATTCTAGCCTGATAGACTTATCTACTTGCAAGAAAGTGAATGCATCATCAATCCCCAAATCTATTATCAATGAATGATGTCCCCATTCATCAGAGTTCCCCAAACTAGGTCATTTACACTCCCCCCTTACACCCATATCAATGCAATCACCAAACATACTTTTATATCCTCTTTGCTCTATCACCTACAGTCCCTAACACACATTTCAATCTTGCCCACCACTCATGCCCATCCATTTTATACTTATTTAAAAATATGTTTTTACTGATTTTTAGAGAGGAAGGGAGAAGGTTAGAAACATCCGTGAGAGACACATCAATAGGCCGTCACCTGCACGTCCCCTACAGGGAGGGGATGAGGCTGCAACCTAGGCCTGTGCCCTGACCTGGAATAGAACTGTGACCTCTTGGTTCATGGGTCAACGCTCAACAACTGAGCAACAGCCGCCAGGCCATCCACTTTATGTTCTAGCAATAATGAACTGCGTGGGCATTCCCACAGCACCGCTCACACAGCCCCTGTAATTTAGCTTCTCTTCTTAGTTTCTCCTCATCCTAGGCTCAATGTAGATGTCATCCCTTTAACGAAATCTTTCATTCCTCTATCTTCCCTTCCATTCTAGATTGCTTCTGCGGAATGGGATACCCCCACCCCACTCCATCCCCCTCGTCCTTACTGCTATCAGCCGGCGCTTTCCACGTTACACTGAAACCGTTTGTTTATGCGCGCTCTTCTCCAACCAGACTGAACATCTTGTTCGCAGAACTGGGTGGAAACCACGTGTACACGGAGCACATTGCTCAGTAAACCTTTTATGAACCGAGTCAATCCCCAGAAACAGCTTCTGAGCACAGGCTGCTCAAACCACTAGGCTCGATCCTCATACTCTCTCCGACAAGTCCAGCTCCACCCACCTTCTCAAAGCGGTCCTGGTCCCAGGCATCATCGTAGCCCGAATAGTTCCCGGGAAAGTCGGTGGTATGAAC
This sequence comes from Pipistrellus hanaki, assembly GCF_964339955.1. Taxonomy (NCBI): domain Eukaryota; kingdom Metazoa; phylum Chordata; class Mammalia; order Chiroptera; family Vespertilionidae; genus Pipistrellus; species Pipistrellus hanaki. The sequence goes on along the minus strand of NC_140509.1, from coordinate 12,754,355 downwards.
CTAAAGGAAAGAGACGAGTCTGACCGAGAAGGGGCAGCGAGGCTAAGCCCGTCCCCACTCCCGTTCCCCTCTCATTTTTCTCCTCCCGACCTCAAGGCCACAAAGCTTACATTGCGAACGCCGAACTCCCCTAGAACCACGCGGCTCCGCATTTCTTCCACCGCCTGCGCTGCCGCCATCTTCGAGCCCTCTGCACACGTGACTGAGGTTGCCACCGGCGCGTACGTTCTACTCGCCCTCCTCTGTCTCCGAGGCAACGCGTCCCCGCCTGGAAGATTAAATATCGCGAGACTCCGCCCAAGTCCACGTCCCCAGCTTCCGGAAGTCAGTTTGAGCCAAACATCCGGGTTTCTTTTTTCTTTTCTTTTTTGCGGTCCGGTTGATTCCACCTCTCACCCCTGTACCTTTCCTCCTCTCAGGCCCACGTCTCTCCCCCTCGCCCTCCGCGCGGGGAGTAGCGCGGGATTCAGCGACGGGAGCCCTCGAGGGACATGGCAACTACGGCGACGCCGGCCGGCGGCTCCCGAAATGGGACTGGCCCGGAATGGGGAGGGTTCGAAGAAAACATCCAGGTAATGGCCTCAAGGCTCCGGCTGCCAGCAGCCCTACGGGCGGCAGTGGTCAGAAGTGTCGTGCGGACTCTCCCCCGGGCCTTAGAAGTCCGCTCCATTTGCAGCACTTTTCCTCTCCTTTGGGTCTTCGTGTTCACGACTAGTGCTGACCTGAAAGGGCAGACAGGACATGTACTCCAGCCAGAGGCCTCGGGTCTTTGGCCCCACACGCTTTCTTTCGAGACAAGTGAGGAGATCGGTCGGGGTCATGGGGAGTAGTGCAAGCTAGAACCACACTGTGCACAGTCTTGTTTGGAGTTGGGAAAGACAAAGGAAGGGGGCACTTTTGCAGTCCTTTGGGCTTTGATAGGGAAGGTAGGAGAAAAACTTGTATGGGAGGCAGGGAATAGTCGGTTCCTCAGGCTAGAAGAGAGAGAGAACCAAGGTTCTGAGAAGGAAGGAGTGCAAGAGAATGGCCTGATCTGTGGTGATTCCAGGCCAACTCCTCGGTAGTGGAAGAACAAAGCCCCAAGTCCTGGGATGAACAAAGAGGGACGTAATGGATGGAGCAGAAAGGCCCTGCACTCTAGGAGCTTATTGTCTTCACAGGGTGGGGGCTCAGCCGTGATTGACATGGAGAACATGGACGATACCTCAGGCTCCAGCTTCGAGGACATGGGCGAGCTGCACCAGCGCCTACGGGAAGAAGAAGTAGACGCTGATGCAGCCGCTGCTGAAGAGGAGGATGGGGAATTCCTGGGCATGAAGGGCTTTAAGGGACAGCTGAGCCGGCAGGTGGCTGACCAGGTAAGAAAGACGATCCCTGGCCCTAGGATGGAAAGTACACCTAGGAGGCCCCAGGTTCTGGCACAGAACCATGTAGAAACCCAACAGAAAATACCAAGAGGGCTTAGAGCCAACAGTCTGACAATACCCATCCACCCCACCCTTGTCTTCCTTCCTTCAGATGTGGCAGGCAGGGAAGAGGCAAGCCTCGAGGGCCTTCAGCTTGTATGCCAACATCGACATCCTGAGACCCTACTTTGATGTGGAGCCTGCCCAGGTGCGAAGCAGGTGAGGATCCTTCTCCTGGCAGAAGCTGCCCTTCTCACATCTAAACTACAGCCGGAGACCAAGCCCTTAGAGCCCCCTCTTCCTGACACCACCAGCCCTCATGGTCACATCTGTATTCCTGCTGCACCATCCCTCTCACCAGTCCCGGAACAGGATATGGTGTTCACACCACCTCCTCCTCTTTTCCATCCAGTAAACCACTCACCTTCCCTCGGAACCTAGCTCAGATGTCGCTTCCTTTGTTTCTCATTCCTCACCCTGTGCCCAGCTGGTCCCTTCCTGGTGCCCCCATGGAGGCCTGTTCCTCCCTCTAACAGATAACACTTACCAAACACCAAACTCACTGCCGGCAGGCCGTGTGCCTTGTTTATTTAAGCAGTCTGTACTTCTTTTCTTGTGTCTGTCTCCTCAGAGACCTCCTCAAAAGCAGGCTCTGTTTTGCTTATCATTTATTCCCAGCACCAGAACAGTCTCTGCACCAGAATATCAGTACATAGTTGTTGACTGAGTTTTCAAGAACTGGAATTAATCTTGGTTTGGTTCTTTGTTGATCCTTTAACCAATACTTAGCAAATGCCCAGTACACTCAGCAAGTACTTACTAAGCTTTTTTCTCTGCATCCTCTACTGGTTGTGTCTGAGTTAGCGGGGAAGACACCTGGGAGCCTGGCCCGGGAGCGCAGTTACAGCACAGCACTCATTTGCTGTGAAGGGGCACACGGGGGACATCTGACCCGGAGCAGGCTAGAGGGGGGACAGGGTGGGTTTCCCAGGAGAGTAAAGTCTAGTCACATTCCAAGGTGGTATTGGGAGCTAACCACTTAAGGATAGAATGACTTGTATTCCTTCTGCCTGGAATTTCATCCCAACCACTTCAAATATTGTACATTCCTAGAAGGTACTCAGCAGTGCCTGGAGGAATGACAATCAGAAGAGAGGCAGGAAGCACACTGGTCCCCTCAAGTGCCACCTTCAGAACCTTTCCCAGTGCTTCACCATCACTGTTTGGAAATCTGGGACTCTCAGAGTTTGCCTTTTAAAGGAAAGCAGTTCAGACAGGCAAACTCTCAAACCCTCTGCAAGGCCCAGCTGGGCTCCCTGAGCTCTCCATGTTGCTGCTGCATCAGTCAGCACGGCATCAGGGGTGGTCCTTCCTGGGAGCATTTTTCAGGCAAAGAAGTGATTTCCTCATTCCCTGTCCGTCTTTACTACCCTCTTCTCCCTTTACCATCTAGCATGTTCCCTGGAGTTAGATGAATAAGATTCAGGCCCTCCAGAACCTCATAAGCGCTGCCTCTGCTCTCCTCTCTCCTCTCCCAGGCTCCTGGAGTCCATGATCCCCATCAAGATGGTCAACTTCCCCCAGGTGAATGGAGGGGAGCATGACTGGAAGAGCCAGGGGAGGCCCTGGGGCAGAGGGTGGGGTCACCAGGCCAAACCTAGGAAGGAATAAACAGAAGAGCCGTTGTGCCCTCCAGCCTGAATGAGTTGGTGTTTTAACAGAAAATCGCTGGTGAGCTCTATGGCCCTCTCATGCTGGTCTTCACGCTGGTTGCCATTCTCCTCCACGGGATGAAGACGTCTGACACCATTATCGTAAGCAGGACAGGCCTTGGGGGGTGGCTGAGCTGAGCTGCCCAAGGAGGAAACGTTGTAGTGAGTTAGCAGCCCTGCGGATAGCCCTGGGTAAGGCTGAGACCAGAGGCCTCCCAGGACTAAGCAGAGCCTTCACCCTACAGCGGGAGGGCACCCTGATGGGCACAGCCATTGGCACCTGCTTTGGCTATTGGCTGGGTGTCTCCTCCTTCATCTACTTCCTCGCCTACCTGTGCAACGCCCAGATCACCATGCTCCAGATGCTGGCACTGCTGGTAAGGAGTCCGGCGTGGTGGTGGGCAAGGGTGACCTTATAACACTAACCAGGCCCTGGTGTGCACCTGTCCTGGGGCTCCACGGCCTGGAATGGGATGAGCTGGCCGGGGACCATTTCTTTCTCAGGGTCCCCATGAGGGTCCAAAGGCCAGCCCCCCTGAGAGGTTTTCCTCTCCACCTTCCTTCTAGGGCTACGGCCTCTTCGGGCACTGCATTGTCCTGCTCGTCACCTACAACATCCACCTGCATGCCCTCTTCTACCTCTTCTGGCTGCTGGTGGGCGGGCTGTCCACCCTGCGTATGGTAAGCTGGGCAGATTTCCAGGGTGGGGCTGTCCTCCCGGGGAGCTGGGGAAAGCTCATAAGAGGCTCTCAGTGGGGGGAAGGGCCCGAAGAGGGTTCTGATCTGGGAGGAGTATCTTCTCCACACTGCTCACTGGAGCCAGGCCCTCTAAGCCAGCGGTCACCAGCCTGCGGACCTCACGGACCACCGGTTGGCCACCACTGCTCTAAGCTATGTTCCTGTTGCCCTAGGTGGCAGTGCTGGTGTCACGGACTGTGGGCCCCACACAGCGGCTGCTCCTCTGTGGCACCCTCGCTGCCCTGCACATGCTCTTCCTGCTCTATCTGCACTTTGCCTACCACAAGGTGGTAGAGGGTAAGTGACAGGAGGCCCGGGTGTGGGGGAGGGAAGCACAGCTGCCTAGTGCAGGATCCAGCTAGCTCTTGCTCACATTCCATCCTCCTCCTCCTCCTCTCAGGGATCCTGGACACACTGGAGGGCCCCAACATCCCACCCATGCAGAGGGTCCCCAGAGACATCCCCGCTGTGCTCCCTGATGCGAGGCCTCCAGCCAGGGTGCTCAACACTACAGTCAAGGCTGTCGAGGTGATCCTGCAGTCACACTGACCCCACCGAAACCCTTGGCCAGCCCCCCTTAGCCCTGCTGCAGAGTGGAGGAAGACTCAAGGACAGAACTGAAGGCACTTCTCTGGTGGGGTCTGCAGCTGCCAGAGCTGTGGCCGCTTAAGCACCTCCTTCGACGCCTGTTGGGGCTTCTGAAGAGCACAAGGCCAGGCACCCGGCCAGGACTGCAGGGCTCTGCAGCCAGTGCAGAAAGTGGGTCAGCGCCTCTGAGGCCCTCTCACCGCCCACCCCTTCCTTCCTCTATTTCTCCCACATTGTCTTGTTAAATATAGACTTGGTAATTAAAATACTGATTGAGGTCTGGGACTACAGCACCCTTCCAGTGGCCCTCCCTGCCACCCCACTTCCTGTGCTCTCTGCTGTTCTGTCAGTGGCGGTAATGTCACACGTTCCCTCATTTATACCCTCAGGATGGAAGGTGGGACAGTCGGGATGAAGGTAGGACAGCCCAGACTACCCCGAAGCCAGTGATTGAATATGGAGCCCGACCCTGGGTGCAGAGGACAGCTGCCCACGGAGCAGCAGGGCGGCCTCAAACACAAGAACCATTAGGTGGAGCAGTGCACCCAGCCTGAGTCTGGGACACCAGTGGAGCGATGACAATTGGACAGAAACTTCCAGGCTCAACCCCATGTCGTTATAAGGCCCTTATACACCTGGGCCATGGTGTAGGAATAATTTTCCTGGGTTGGCCCACATTTGAAGCCAAACTTGGCTTTGCCCAAGTTATACTGAAGCCAGAGGAACACACTCTCTTCACGAGTTCTGTCCTTCCTCTTCAAGAATGCTGGTTACTCTTAAAAACAACTACTCGGTGGTTGAGCATCAACTTTAACGCAAAGCTAAAGTCTCAACAGACCTTTGAAGAAAGGGGGCTTCTTGGCTATAAATCTGGAAGTCCCTGGGGCCTGCTGAGGTGACACAGCATTCTCAGACCCCCAGCACTCCAGACAGGACAGCTGAGGTAAAATAGGAGTCCTGGGACATCAAGGCCACAAAGTGCTGCAGCCGGACACAGTGGTGGTCTGCACAGCCTGGTGGTTGCAGGGGAAGTGGGGGAGTAGAAGAAATGGATGGGTTGTTTTTAGTTTAAATAAATTGAATAAAAGTAAATAACTTTTTAAATTAAAAAAGAAAGAGATGCCGGGACCGGTTTGGCTCAGTGGATAGAGCGTCGGCCTATGGACTGAAAGGTCCCTGGTTCGATTCTGGGCAAGGGCATGTACCTTGGTTGCGGGCACATCCCCAGTAGGGGGTGTGCAAGAGGCAGCTAATCGATGATTCTCTCTCATCAATGTTTCTAACTCTCTATCCCTCTCTCTTCCTCTCTGTGAAAAATCAATAAAATATATTTTAAAAAAAGAAAGAAAAGAAAGAGGCACAGTGAGCCCTTTACTGTGCCCTTTTAAGGTTGACGCAGTGCCTTAAGAGGCTAGCACAGAAGGGTAAACAGTCTCCATAAAACCCAGAGAAGAGATGGTAAAACTCCTCTTTGGATCCTATCTGGAGTCACAGATGAAAAAAAAAAAAAAGAGTGGCACAGTGAGGCATACCTGGGGAATGGGGTCTCAGCTTGTCAGGGACCCTCACTGGGGACTGGTGCAGCAGGAGGGGAGAGGCCCGTACAACCAGGACATAGCATTAACCCACACTTGTGAGGCTTGCCAGCGACCTAAGGCTGGGGCAGATTTTGAGCTGGCTATCAGGCCATCTGCGGGAGCAGCTGAGCCCTAAGGATTGCACCTGCTGAATTATGCTCCCCCAGGAGGAAAGATGGTGTCTGAGTGTCCCCGTTCCAACCCCCCTTGCCTTTGTGCTCTGACAGCCTACGTCAGCTTTGGAAACTGGCAATTCACGTACAGACCTGTGTCGTCCTCTACAGCACGAAACACAGTACGGGAGGCTGAGTCTGGTGGTCCATGGCAGACCAGAACCCGAGCCCAATGGAGTCCTTTCTGGAACAAAAAGGCAGTACATACACACATGCATAGGTGGAAAAAGAATTTCTGTTGTCCCAACACCCACACTGCCAGCAGGAGGTTTACAGCAGGACTTCAGGAAAGATGACTGCCGCCCTTTGTAAAGAGCATGTCTCCTCTAAGGGAAGGGCACGGACTCACCACCCTCCGGCTGCCTGAGATCCGTTTTCTCCCTCTCCCCGCCCCCCCCCCTTCCTCAACGCCCACTCCCCATTAAACCACTGTGGTCAAGGTCACGCCCCTCTCTCTTACTGGAAGTCCTTGAGCAGTCAAAGATGACCTTTTCATTGCCAGATGCAATTTTTTAATTGAACTTTTTGAGGTGGCATCGGTTAACAAAATTCAACAAGCGTTTATGATAAAAACTCTCAACAAAATGGGTATAAAAGGAACTTATTTCAACATAATAAAAGGCATATTATACTCAATGGTGAGAAGCTAAAAGCTTTCCTCTAATATCAGGAACAAGACAAGGATGCCCCCTCTAACTGCTATTATTAAATATGCTTACTGGCAATCCCAACCACAGCAATCAGACAAGAAAAAGAAATAAAAGACATCCAGATCGGAAAGGAATAAGTAAAACTGTCACTATTTGTAGATGGCATGATACAATTATAGAAAACCCTAAAAAACTCACCAAAAAAAGTAATGGAATTAATAAATGAATTCTGTAAAGTAGTAGGTTACAAAATTAATATACAGAAATCCATCATGTTTCTATACACTAATAACAAATGAGTGGAAGGAGAGATTAAGAAAGCAATCCCAGCCCTGGCCAGGGTAGCTCAGTGGATAGAACAAACCATCATGGAAATGTAAATCAAAACCACACGGAGACCACGACTGGCATGGCTCAGTGGTTGAGTGTTGACCTATGAACCAGGAAGTCACAGTTCGATTCCCAGTCAGGGCACATGCCCAGATTTGGAAGAGGCAGCTGATCAATGATTCTCATCACTGATGTTTCTACCTCTCTCTTCCTCTACCTTCCTCTCTGAAATCAATAAAAATATATTTAAGAGGGCTGACACTGGTTTGGCCCAGTGGATAGAGCGTTGGCCTGTGGGACTGAAAGGTCCCAGGTTCCATCCGGTCAAGGGCATGTACCTTGGTTACTGGCACATCCCCAGTAGGGGGCGTGCAGGAAGCAGCTGATAGATGTTACTATCCCTCTCTCTTCCTCTCTGTAAAAAATCAATAAAATGTATTTTTTTAAACTAAAAACAGAACTAGCATATGACCCAGCAATTCCACTTCTAAGTATTTATCTAAAGAAAATAAAAACATTAATTTGATAAGATATATGCACCCCTATGTTCACTTCAGTATTTACAATAGCAATATATGGAAGCAACCTAGCTGTTCATCAGCGGGTGAATGTGTGACAAAATACGGTGTATATATACAATGGCATACTGTTCAACAAAAGGGGCGGTGGCCTGCCGCTGACCCTGGCAACAGTTCCTGGGGATGGAGGAGGAGGTCAAGTGCACTCAGCTCTCAGGGCTGTGCTAGCTCTCCACAGGCGCTCCTGAGTCCAAGTAAGTTAGAGGGGCACTCTGCCTCACCGCAGCATCCGCAGCCCTCTTTCCCACATTTTCTGTTCTGTGTCACATGTCCTCATACTCTGAACACACACGTGCACACCCACATATGTGTACACACTCACACAAGCAGACACACATGTCACTGTACACACACAATCACATCCACACCCCCCTGGGAAAATGGCAGAGACAGGCATGAGAGCACAGAGCTGAGAAGGCGGAAGCAGAGGGTTGGGTAGAGTAGGAAGCAACCTGCCGAGGCAGCTCAGGTTTGGATCTGGGTCACTGGTGGCCCGAATCCCAGCTCCCTCCCTGGCCAGCTTGGTACTGCTGGGCTAGGAACTTCACCGGAGGCCTAGTTTCTTTCTTTCTAAAATGGGGGTAACACCACCACAAAAAAAAAATTAAATTAAATTAAATATGTACTAAAGTTCTTTATAAATTGCAATGCTGTGAAGAATCATATGGAAACAAATATAAGGGGAAAATGTTACCCCTAAGTTCACCTAGAAAATATTCACTTATTGTGAACCAACGGTAAAAAGCTAATTGAAGCTCTACAACTCCGTCGCAAGGCAGTGCTGCCAGCCACCTGTGCACATCACCTGGGGGGGCCTGAGGCCTGGGAGCCCTGGGCTAGCTGGTAACCACTGTTCCACTGCACAATAGCAACAGGGTCATAAGACTAACACATTATCTTTAGTTTCAATCTTGACATTTTGTTCATCATGGATTTTTAAAATATATATTTTATTGATTTTTTACAGAGAGGAAGGGAGAGGGACAGAGAGTTAGAAACATCGATGAGAGAGAAACATCAATCAGCTGCCTCCTACACACCCCCTACTGGGGATGTGTCTGCAACCAAGGTACATGCCCTTGACTGGAATCGAACCTGGGACCCTTCAGTCCACAGGCCGATGCTCTACCCACTGAACCAATCCAGTTTTGGCCATCATGGATTTTTTGCATTTATTTTAAAAATGTTTTTTATTAATTTTAAAGAGGAAGGGAGAGGGAGAGATAGAAACATCAATGATGAGAGAATCATAGATCAGCTGCCTCCTGCATGTGCGGCCCCCCCCCACACACACACACACACACCGCTGGGGATCAAGCTTACAACCCAGGTATGTGCCCTTGACCAGAATCGAACCTGGGACCATTCAATCCATAGGCTGATGCTCTATCCACTGAGCCAAACCAGCTAGGGCTGCATTAAAATATTACTCATCTTGGTTACTGAGTTTCTTTCGGTGCTCCTTAAATTCCGCATGGGAGGTGAGGTCTCCCTTGCTTCCCACCCCCGCGAGGTGGAAATGAACGTCACTCATTATTGCCGTGTTTGGTTCCGGTGGATCACCTGTGTGTTCTCAGCCACGGCACTTTATCTCCTCTCCCCATTTGGCAATCTATGAAGTAAAGCTATTGCAAAGGGTATTAAGCCAGAAAGTTAGTCTTTCGTGTCAATGACCTTTCAGTCTGGCGAGGCGAACTGAGGCAGTCTGAGGACAGTTTGAGCTGCTGAGTCACACAAGACAATGTGACCCACGCTGTTGTTATAAACTGTGGGAATTCAGAATGGGAGGGCTTTTGAGAGCCACACCCCTCTCCAATGGCTTCAACCATGGGAACCCTAAGTGGGGGAAAAAAAAGTGGATTAGCACAAAAAAGGGAGAGACATTTTCAATAGAAGAACATTGCATGAGCTGAGATGGTCCACTTCCTTTGGTCTGGCTCATGGGGCAAAGCTTGGTTCTGAGTAACCTGGACACACACAAACCCTAGAGGAGTCAGCGTTTCTTCCCTCCTCCTCCCTCTCTTCCTCTCTGGTCACACACCCCCCTCTGCGGTTGCTCCTAAAAACTCACAGCAGCTGGCAATTGTTTTTGACCATTTGGCCATTTTAGCACTAAACCTTGAAATGCGTCTCAGTGATATATATTTTTGGCCACAATGCGAACAATATGAGCTCAGGGTCTGGTCCTTAGGAATGGGGAGAAGAACCCGTTTATAGCCTCAAACATCTCCCTGTCACGTGCCTCCATCCCCTCCCCACCCCGGCCGGTCTCAGGCCTCCGCCCTGACACCTATTTTTACCTGCAGCCCGGCCCGCACTCAGGGCGCGTCCTAAGCCGCCGGAGAGAGGTCCCCGCGGCTCGGCACCGCCCGGCGCGCGGCACCCTCGCGGGCCGCGGGCTGGGGCCGGGCAGGGGCGGGGCGAGCGGCGGTGACGCGGACGTTGCCATGGGAACTCGCCGCCCGCTTCGGCTCCGGATCCGAAGCTGGAGCTGCAGCCCCATCGCCCGCCGCCCGCCGCCAGCCGCCCGCCGCCCGCCGCCCGCCTCGGGCTCTCCCTGCGGCCGCGGTGGGGGAGCCGGGCTGGAGGGAGGAAGGGAGGCTGTGGATGGGACTCCGAGCGGTGACCCGCCCCGCGCGCCCTCAGTCGAGGCCCCTTAGCGGCCGCCGCCGCCGCTAGAGACGCGGACAAGCGCGCAGCAGCGCCCGGCCCGCAGTCCCGACACGGACCGCACGGTCCGCCCCGGCGGGCGACTTCGGCGTCTCCGCCGCCCCGACCGGCTCCGCCCCGGGCCCCGGCGCTCATCGTCGCCTCCGCCGCCGCCGCCGCCGCCGCCGCCGCCACAGCCTCCCGCGCCTCCGCCGCCGCCTCCGGCGCCTCGTCCGCCGCCGCTGCGCCCGCTCCGGCCGCGCCCCCAGCCCGGGCCCCGACCGGAGCCCCGACCGCGCCCGCGGCCCTGCCAGCCTCGCCCGCGGCCCGGGCGCCGGCCCCGGCCCTGGAGGTCCCGCCGCGGGCACGATGCTGCCCAGCTCCATCCAGATCTCCGGGGAGCCGCTGTCGGGCGCCGAGGTGCGGGACATCTGCCGCGGCCTGCGCGACAACGCCGTGCGCCTGCTCTCCCTGCGCGGCTGCCGCCTCTGCGACCGCGACTTCGGCCGCATCTGCCGCGCCCTCGCCGGGGCCACGTCCCTGGCGCAGCTCAACCTTAACCTGGGCGTCGTGTCCAGCCCCAGCCGCATCAAGCAGCTGGCCGAGGCGCTGCGGACCAACCGCTCCATCCAGTCCCTCTTGTGAGTGTGCGGCCTCCACCGGGGGTCCCTTCGCGCGTCCCTGCCCCCTCTTCCTCCGCGCTCCGTCCTGTGCCTCTTCCCACCGGCCCCGCTCTTCCCGCTCACACGCCTCCCTCTCCCGCTGCCCACGCCTCCGCAGCGCCCTCCCAGCTCATCCTTCTCGGGATCAGCACCCGCAGCCTCGCCCCCAAGGAGACAGGATACCCTCCCCTTCCTGGTGGGCAGGTGCACCGCTCACCTGGTCACCGCATTGACCTCTGGGGGAGCCCCGCAGGTCCCAAAAAGGAACACTGCCCTGGACTAGAGCCCTGCCCGACCTTCTCCCACTGAGGAACCCTAATCCACCCCCACCGCCTTCTCTGCCAATCCTGGATCCCAGTCCTAGAAAGGAAACCTACCCGTGTTCCTTTAGAGAGGCTAGAACTTCCTTTCTCCCTTCCCAAAGCCTGGCCTCAGAGCTGTGCCTGAGCGCCCCCCTCTCCTCCAGGGCTCACCTCTTCCCCACAGGCAGGGCCGGCGACTGCGTAACCTCTGCTCTCTGGTCTCACCCCCCAGCCTGCATGGGAGCCCCCTGACAGATGCGGGGTTGGCCTTGCTGAACCCAGCCCTGGCCCTCCATCCTGCCCTTGTGGCTCTGGACCTGGGGGACTGCATGCTGGGTGATGAAGCCATCAACCTCATCTGTGGCCTCCTCCCCCCAGACGGGGCCAAGTCTGGTGAGCAGGGCCCTGCTGAGGGCATGGGCTGGTGTGGCCTTGATGAAAAGCTAATGCAGAGGGCAGGGGCCCTGGCCCAGAGCGGAGAGCCCTGACAGTGTGGGTGAGAACGTATTTTAAGTATTTTCAGGAAGGAGGAGGAGGAGGGGTTGAACAGGATGGAGAATCTGAAATCCAGTTCTGGTGGGCAGGGAGGGCAGGGTCTCCAATGGCACCGGAGCTCTGTAGTGGGGGTGGGGTGACTCCCAGCCCCTAGGGACACCCCAGAGATCTAGGGCAGGGTAGGAGCTTAAAGAGGGCCTGACATTTTCCCATCCTGGCTTCTCCTCGCATTGTTGCCCAGGTCTGAAGGAGTTAACGCTGAGTGCCAACCCTGGCATCACTCCTAAGGGCTGGAGCCGCCTTGCCATTGCTGTGGCCCACAGCTCCCAGGTCCGCGTCCTCAATTTGGACTACAACCCCCTGGGTGAGGCTCAAGAAAACTTCCTTAGGTTCTCACCACCCCACTCCCCTTCTAAGAACCTGGGACCATCGGTTGCCATGGTAACCCCCACACTGGGGAAGGGAAAATGGAGGGGGGGTGTCTGGGAGGTAATAGAGGAGTCACCTGTGTGGAGGACCAGATAGATGACCAACAGGTAGATCAAATCATCCATCACCACTTCCGGCTTGCTTCATGCATTCACTCACCAATCACAATGCTCTGCTCCTGGCTACCTACCAATTGTCAGCGTTTCCTGGCCTGGGGGTGGGATCTAAGGTTGTTAGGGCCCTGGGGAAGCTGTCTGGGAGATGAGTATATGTGTGTGCATGCTGTCTCCCAAGGTGACCATGTGGCAGGGATGCTGGCTGTGGCTGTGGCCTCCAGTCGCACCTTAGAGGTCCTAGACTTGGAGAGCACAGGGCTCACCAACCAGTCCGCTCAGGTGAGACATCTTCATGTTTGGGGAAGGCCGAGGGAAGGGTGCGGGGGAATCAGCCAAGGTGTCTGTGGACATAAATGAAGGGGTGGCAGGCTGGAGTCAAGGAAGCCACCTTAACTGAGTCTATTCTTTTCCATGCTCTTCCACGCCAGACCCTGCTGGACATGGTAGAGAATTACCCCACAGCTTTGCGGAGCCTGGTGCTGGCTGAGAACAGCATTAGCCCGGAGCTGCAGCAGCAGATCTGTGACCTCCTTTCTGAGGGAGAAGAGGAGGAGGAGGTGGCAGGAGGGCCTGGTCACACCCAGGAAGGAGAGAGGGGGCGGGAGCCTGCCGCCCACCCCCGGGGAAGCAGTTCCTGGATGTGCCCCAGTGGTAAGAGCCTTGTGGGTTGATGAGAACCAGGTTGGAAGAAGCTTGGGATCCGGGAGGATGGGTGTGGGAAACCTAGGCCACTTTCTTCCTGTGGATAGTCCCCACTGCAGGAACAAATGGTGGTCTGAACACCCGTCTTGCCTTCCACAGATCCCAGCTCTCAGATGGTGCTAATGACTTCAGGACTAGGGGACAGTCTGTTGGCTGAGACCGAGATGTGACTCTCCACTTGGGCTTCCACACATTATTACATTTGCCTCTGTCCCAGCACCTTGCCCCAGATACCAGGGTCAGGCCCTGGGGCTTGGGAGGGAGGGGGTTGCCTGGGGCTCTGGCAGCTCGTGGCAGTGTGATGGGAGGCTCTGGAAGCTGTGAAGAGCAACAGCCTTGGAGGCACTTGAACGCAAGGCAATGGCTCTGGACTTGTTGGCAGCCCTGGCTGCAGCCCGCTGGCTCGGAAGAGATTTTATGAACTCTACAACCTGGCGTGTGGCTGTGGTCACTGGGGGCTGGCAGTAGGGGAGGAAAGGGCATTACCACTAGGCACCTCTAGGGGGCAGTGCCACCCCACAGCCAAAGCATCCCCTGGTCCCAAGTCTCAAAACCAGACTGACTCAGGCCTTGCACTACAAGGTGATAGATACCAGGTGCGATTCTGAGGTGACACCTTACACAGGTAACTAAGGCAAAGAGATTACTCCAGAGCGGGGCTGGACTCGACCTAAAGGGGAGACACAGGGGCCCCATCCTCTCCCACTGCCTGATGCTCTGTGCCCAGGGAAGGCCCAGGCAGAGCGGGGCAAGGGAGAATCACCAGCAAAGAGTAGGGCATCACAGGACTGGGAATACTCAAGAATGGAGAGCAGAATAGTCAGTAACAGACAAATTAGTCCATAACAGTAAAATAGTTTCATTTAATTTTAAAATAGTCATTAATGTGAAAATTTCCCCAAGCTGGGAGTAACAGTCTAGAGCCAGGAGTGGGAGGGGAGCAGGCCTCCTGTAGAGCCCAGCTGGAGGCCCCAGGCCCGGCCTCCATCCTGAGTCAGCCCCTCCCAGCCGGAGGGCGTGCTGCGCCAGGCCCTCAAAGGCAAAGGCTTGTGCAGGGGGTTTGGGAGGGAGGGAAACAGGTAAAAAGTAAAAAGGTTAATAGAAAATAGGAATTAGAGGTTAATCATCCCAATAATAGCCCCTCATCAAAAAACAAAACAACGCACCTCATGGCTAAGAAAGGAAGGAGGATGAACACTGATGTGATAAGCCCCTCAGCTCCCAGAACAGCCCGATTTGGGCTGGCCTGATTTGGGGAAAGATGCTGAGCCCTGGCTGCATGTTGCTTTTGGAGAATAAATATTTCAAGAAGGGGGAAGCCACGAGGCAAGCTGGGGCCAGGCAGTCAATGCAGCTGGAAGGCCTGGTGGGGCCCACCACTTGGCCCTCCCCGTACAAGGAACAGAGCTGTGCAGGCCTTGAGGGATGAGAGTTCCAGGCTTGGCTGGGTGGAGACAGTGAGCTGCAAGGACCAGGTCTCCTTGCAGTCGCAGTGCAGCAGTGGCAGGAAGGCAAGCAGGGGCCTTAATTGAGCAGATTGCCCTGCTCCTGGGCCTGGGTCAGGCTGTCCTTGCGGTGTAGGTGGTGTACCCCCATCCTCTTGGGGCTGCGCTGGGGGCGGCTGGAGCCGGGGAGCGCCCAGGCCCTGCCCTCCGTGTGAGAAGCACCAGGCCCCGTCTCTGTGCCGGTATCACGGGGCAGCAGGCTCTGTTGTTCTTCCTCGGGGCTGATGGGCAGATTCAGCTCCTCCTCCTCTTCCTCCCTGGCAAGGCCAGAGTCAGGTTCTGTTGGCAGCAAAAGCCGGCTCTCACCAGGTGGGGAGGAAGGTGCCTGAACCCCCTCCTCTCTGTCAGCGGGGCTCAGCGCAAACTGGCGCTGCAGCGCAGGGAGCGCATCATGTCCGTAAGCTGTGCCCTGGGCCACAGTGGCTGGTGGAATGCGGTCAACAAACGCCCGCTGCCAGCTGGCCAGCAGGTCGTCCTCGGAGCTGGCAGAGCTGGCTGGGGCACTGAGAACTGGGGGGGCTGGGCTGGGCTGGTGTTGGGGTGAGGCCTGGGCCGATGCATGGCTGCTGGGCACTGGGCTCGGACGGCCCCGCTCACTCCCCTCCTCCACCAGGCTCAGGGAAATGGCCTGGCGGGTAGCATACGTGCAGTTGGGCAGGGGGCTGTTGTGGGGGATTCGCACCTTATCCTCAGAGAACTCTATCACCTTTCGGCCAGGATACAGAGGGTGTGGTGGAGATGGGGTGGGGTAGGGGCTTAGTTTCTCAAAGGCCGGCAGAGGCAGCTCCTCATCTGGGGAGCCCTCCGCAGTGCTCAGAGAGTGGCACTCCCCATTGGGTTGAGGGGTGGGGCTGCCAGGGACTGGGGGACTGGCTAGGTCACCTGGGTCACCCCCGCTCATGTCTACATGGACGAAGACATCCTCAGCCAAGGGGCGCCCAGCACTGCCTGACTGGGCCGAATTGAGCAACAGAGACTCTGGCTTCTCCAACACGCGGGCAATGACCGAGGTGGGTACCACAGCCCCTGGTGCCAGGCCGGGGGCAGGGTCCGGGCTGGCAGCCTCTTGACCACTGTGCAGATGTTTCCGAACCATGTCCTGCAGCTCACAGGGCAGCTGGGGAAAAGGAGCAGAAGGAAAGAGAGATATGAATGATCCCAACCTAAGACAGGCTGACTCACAGCAAAACATGGCTACCACATGCATGTGCCACTGTGTGCTTGGCACTTGGCTGTCTCTTGTGCTTGCAGCACGCCCAGGCGTATTCTCATTTCACACAAACAGGCTCGGTAGGGCTAAAATAACTTGAAGCTTTTGATTAACACCAGCAGGAACTGAACCCAGAACTGTTGCCAAGGCTCAGGTGCTCTCGAATCTCTGTCTCTCCCACCTTAGCAGTATCTTCTGCCCAAACCAGACGTAAGTTTGAGGCTCTGTACTGACCGCAGCCTTGGGAATGTCCCACCACTTCTGTAGGCGCCATCAACCTTGAGCCTGAGGATCTGGGGTCTGGAGTTTGCCCTTTGGGGTCAGGGGATCAGTGGGGCCTAATGCTCTCTAAATATTCTTATGGCTGATAGCTATGGCCACCCCTCCTTCCTGCATGGGATCCTGAAACTGAGTCCCTCTCTCCCTGTCTCTGTTCCAAAAATACCCTCAGTCCTAATGATCGGCAGTGACAGCATACAGGATACCAAACAGTGACAGAGTTGACTGCTTGAGAGGAGACACAGAGGCCAAGGGAAGGCAAAGCAGCAAGGGTAGTGAAAGGCAAGGGGATGGAGAGAGAGGAAGAAACTGAAGACAGAAGAGTCCTAGGAAGGCTGGACTGGCATTGTTGGGGCAGGTATTGGACTCACATCAGCGAACTTGTGGTTACGGAAGTGGGACTTGTTGCACTTGAGGAGCTGCACAGCCAGGTTGCAGTCCAGCCGGTACCGCTCCTGCAGATACAAATATGGTTCAGAGTCCAGCCCTGTCCCAGGGAGCAGGGCTGGGCCAGGACAAAGCTGGCCACGGGCAAGGAAGACCCCGGAAGTGCACATACGTTGAGCTCCTCCAGCTTGTTGATGGTGTTCTTGGCATCCAGCAGCTTGTTGGTCAGCTCTACGATCTCCCAGTCCAGTGTCTTCCTATCCATCTCAGCCTTCTTGATCTGAAGCACAACACTTGTGGTGAACCCAGCCCACGCCCCAGCCAGCCCTTCCTCCCCCTTCCCTCCTCCCAGCCTGAGACGCAGGAAGCCACAAGTGCTAGGGCAGCCAAGGCAGATGGAACAGACAGACAATGGACAGACAGAAGGAGACCAGACACTGCTGTTCTCCGGGCTGACTGTGGGGCAGGAGCTTTCCAGCATGACCTGGGCCCAGCAGTATAAGAGGCTGTCCATCCCTTGAGGGAACTCTACATACCAGGCAAGGGGCTGTACCTGGGAGGAGAAACAGTGCAAACGTAGGCACTGAAGCCTATGTATGGGGGTGTTTCCAGGATCAGACTAGGAAGAGGGAGGAGGGAGGAGGCTGGGTGGCAGCTGGGGGAGCCTGTGAGATTATCTAGATGAGCTGGAAGGGAGCTGCAGGCTCTGATCTTCAGGTCATGGCTGCATCGATGGCCCCCTCCCCCGGAAGGCTTGGGTTTGCTGACAGTGCAGCGAGAGGCTGTGAGAGTTCAGTAGTGACATCCATCAGTACCTCTGCCTAGGCCAAGAGCAGGCTCCCAACTGTCCCCTAGGAAGGAGGCACTGACTACCGAACAGGCCTCACATAAGGAAGAGAATAGGATCGGGCAGAGGGAAATGACCAGGGCCCCGGCAATCCCAGGTCTTTGCTGAGGAGGAGGCCAGGGCAAGGTAGAAAACACACAACTCAGACGCAACTGCAAAAATCCAGCTGTGGCTAAGAGAGGCCTGAGAGGAGAGTGCAGCAGCAACGGTGGCAGCATGAGGGGGA
Source organism: Pipistrellus hanaki (assembly GCF_964339955.1). Classification (NCBI taxonomy): domain Eukaryota; kingdom Metazoa; phylum Chordata; class Mammalia; order Chiroptera; family Vespertilionidae; genus Pipistrellus; species Pipistrellus hanaki. The sequence continues at coordinate 12,736,794 of NC_140509.1, read as the reverse complement.
GACGAGGAGAGAAGAGAAACAGTGTGAGCATTAAGACAGTCCTGACTTGCAGAGCACATGGCGGTCCCCTCCCCACCACTGCCCCCGCCTCCCTCCCCAAGCCACAGGGCAGAAAGGCATTCCCTTGGCAAGTCCTAGCCCCCTGCTATGCTGTGAGCACAGTGCCAGCCAGACTGCCCTCTTGGACAGGTTACCAGCGTGTGCAGCTTGTCCTCCAGCTCCTGGTTGGCCCTCTGGGAAGCTGTGTAGCTGTTCTGCAGCCTGGAGAGGAAGACAAGGCAGACCCCTGGGTCAAGGTCCATTTCTTCAGGCCCTGAAGGATCTTGGGCAAGTCATTCTCCTTCCCGAACTTCAGTTTTTCTTCACCAGAATCAGATGGCTTCTGAGGCCTCTTCCAGCTAATCCCCAGTGATGGGGAGATGTGTGCACGTGTGTCCTAGCCCCTTGTTCCCATACCTGCGGAACTTGTCCTTAAATTTGTCCAGCTCCTCGCGGCTCTGGCCCAGCTCCACCTCCAGGCAGTCCTGCCCAATCTCCAGCTCGCGTTCCAGGTCCTCGGTGCGCCTGGTGGCCAAGGCCAGGCGCCTGCGAAGCTCTTCATTCTCCTGCTGCAACAGCCTGGCAGGGGAGGGGTCAAGGGCAAAGGGGCATCAGAGATAGAAGGGCCAGCCCTGGAGCCCCAGGCTGGTCAGGGAGGAAGTAGAGATGGCATGAAGACAGGCAACTAGGGGCAGGGCACTCTTGAAACTCAGCCCTTCTGGCCCAGAGAACACAGCCTGGCTTGGAGAGTGGGGGAGGCAGAGGGGATAGATGTTAGTCCCCCACCCTCCCCCTCCCTGGAGAAGAATGAGAAGACAGAATTGGGTGGGGGGGATTCTAAGTCTGTCTCTGGTTACAACCCAAGCCACCAAGCCCCCAGCTCCAGTTTCCCCATTGCACTATCAGCCTGCTCCATTATTAATCTCCTGGAAATCCAGCCCAATACTGCCCCCCTCTCCAGAGGCCTCACACGGCTGACAGAAAGGGCTCCAGGGAGGCAGCTGGCACAGAAGGGCCAGGAGCTGGGGAAGAGCTTGCTGGCAAGAGCAGGCCCTCAGAGCCATCCCCTCCTTGATTCCAGGTTCTCTTACAGCCCATGGGACAAACCTGTTTTTCCAAAGGAATATCCACATCAAGCCTCCTCCCAGAGTCCCTAAAACACCCCACCCCAACCCAACATTTACTCTACCTAATCCAGGGAGAAGCCAACTATACCAACAGCCTTGCCTGGAGCTAAGAGGGACAGCTGAGGCAGGGCAGGCTCAGGCAGCAGATACTCACTTCATCCTCTCTGCGTCAGTCAGGGACTCCTGGGCACAAAAGAACAGAAGCTTGAGGCTCAGCTCTAGGCCACTGGCCTCCTGAGTGGCCCACCCTCCAAAAAGCCCTGGGCCACTGCTGAGGCCCAAGGACCTTCACAGCAGGGCTGCAGTGAGTGTCCTGTAGAGATGGAGGCAATCCAGCAATGCCCAGACAAGCCAGACCACTCTCTTCCCATGCCAACTGGAAGATTCAAGAACCCCTTCCAACCCTCACCAGCTCCAGTCCCTTAGGCCTAGAGCCAGTTGCAAATAAGTCCTGGTACCCCCGTCACCTCTCCCAGGGATAGAGAGCCTCAGCTGCTCACTGGGATCTTGAGCCCCGCAGGCATGGCGGAGACCTCCAGAGAAGTGAAGAAACCAGGCTGGGATATAGTAGGTCCTGAGCTCTGACCATTAGGCAGAGGCTCGGGAGGAACAAGTGCAGGAGAAAAGGAGAACCGCTGGCTAATCCTGACTGAGGAGTGAAGTGTCTCTTCTTGCCTTTAACCTCCTACCCCATCCTCCCGAAACCCCTATGTTGGTCACAGTCAGGGCTCAGCCAGACACAAAGCTGAACAGCCACGTGCTATAGCAAGCGGGAAATGTCACTCCACATAAACCGACTGCTTCAAACGCCAGTCAGTCAGGGTCAGGAAAATGCGGAGCGTGCCCCAGACCATGGACTTTGGAGCCACTAACACCTGGAGTCGATCCATTTCTACCACATTCTGGTTATATCAATCTGAGCCAGGGCACCTCGCACAATACCTGGCCTGTTTATTCACTATCTCTGAGCTGAAATGGGCCAGTCACGGCATCTCTGCCCTGACTCTGACCAAGGTGGCCATGGTACCCTGATGCTCAGCATGTGCTGACTCTCTCCAATTCTGTAAGTGCACTCCAGGCATTGCCACAGGGAGGACACCAGGTAGCAAGGAGAATAAACCACCACAATACTCGTTTCCTCCTGATAGTGAGCTTAATGAGGGAGGATAACCAATGTACTTAACAAATGTTAGCCAGAGTAAAGCTGGAGGAGGGCCTGACAGTGAGGAACAACTGGTCTGGTGCAAGTAGCTGGAGCATTGCCTTCATCATCACATCATCACCAGAGGAGAACGAGTCTCAGCCTCCAGCAGGTTAGGGCCCCTCGGCCCGGTGGGCTGCCTCTCATAGAGAGAGCAACACTGTCATTTCTGCAGAGCCACCAAGGCTCTGGGCCTCCTGACGTGTGGACATGTGCTCATGGCTGGCCTCTGTGAGCCCGCACTGCCCCCACCAGCAATGCCATACTCTCACCCAACTCAGGGGCCAGAGTCCCCCAGGCGGGAGAAGTCAGCCAGACAGCCAGCTTCAGAGGCCCACCTCCGCCAGGCAAAGTGGGGTCCCCGTTTGCTGACCTGCTGCTCAAGCTGGGACCCAGGCACGTCCAGCCGCAGCTCCCGATGCTCTGGTGGTGCCTTGCGGTAGGGTTTCTTAGCAGGGGCCGCACTGCTCATTCTGGGAGGTGAGGGCTCCTCAGCCTGATGAGGAGAAGCAAGGAAGGAGGGGCCTCAGAAAGGAGGGCAAGTGGCCTCTGGATTGAGGAAGAGGATGATAAGGGAACATATGTGGGAGCCACCAGGCAGGCCCACAGACTTGGGCCTGGCTGGGGTCACTAGAAGGGCTGGATCCTGGTGTGTCAGTGCACCCGAGGAGTCAGGAGAGTGCTGAAGGGGGCATGGGTCCGATGGGAACAGAGGGGTGAAAAAAGCAAGACCTGGGACCTGGGCCTCACTTGCCCGGGGAGTGAGCGGAGTGTGTGAAGGCTGCCAGCCACTGTCCTGTGTGGGCTCAGAAGAAGGCTTCGAAGGGAAAACTGCTCTCTACACAGACCAGCTAACCCTACTCTACAATGGGGCAAGAACAGCACTGGTTTCACAGGGTTATTGTGAAGGTTAGGTAAAGCACTGAGAATAGTACCTGGCACTTAGGAAATGGTTAATAAACATTACCTTAAAAAATATAACTTTTGCCAAGACCGGTTTGGCTCAGTGGATAGAGCGTTGGCCTGTGGACTGGAAGGTCCCAGGTTCGATTCCGGTCAAGGGCATGTACCTTGGTTGCAGGCACATCCCCAGTGTGTGGTGTGCAGGAGGCAGCTGATCGATAATTCTCTCTCATCGATGTTTCTAACTCTCTATCCCTCTCTCTTCCTCTCTGTAAAAAATCAATAAAATATATATATTTTAAAAATATATAACTTTAAAAAAATTAAAAAAATAACTGTAACTAGAAAGTAAGGTTTTGAGGCTATTCTCCCAACCCAGGCTCCTCAGTGGGGTCTCTGAACTGGAGAGAGTCCTGAAGACCAAGCCCCACTAGCCGCCATCAGTCTCCTTTCACCAGCCCCTGGGGCAGGAGGCGCCACCTGCCTGCCCCCTCACCTGCCAGCCTCCCCAGAAGAGAGCCACGTGGGGGTGCGGGCCTCACTCGGACATACCGTCTGTTTGTCAGCAGCTTGCTCTGTTCCGCTGTCCGGGAGTTAGCCCTCGGCTCTCCGCATCCCACGGCCCCTCCACTTCCTCTTGCCAAAAGCTCCTGAAACCGGAGAAGGGAAGAAAGTGGAAACCAGGTGTCAGCCGCCCGTCTGTCAGTGCCACAGGCCTCCCTGCCCAGTCTGGGACCTGGAAGGCACCCCGGGGAGAGTCAGGCAGGAAAGCCATGGGACAAAGGGGCTGAGGGGGGCGCGGGGGAGGTGGGGGAGGATTAGAAGCACGGGGCCCTGCCTGCTCTACGAATCCTGTCACGCATGTCTGTGTATGTGTTCATGGTCTCGGCTTACCCACATGCCCAATTCTGAAATAGGTCTAGTCCTGTCCTGTCCTGTCCCTCTCCTACCCCACATCTGTCCTGTTCATCTCTCAGTATCTGCAAACAACTAAGAGTTTGGAGAATGTGGGTTGCATAAGAGAATACCAGGGAAAAGCCTATTGGAGAAGTAAGAAGATGCTAGAAAGAAAGCTCCTAGCAGTCTCCAGAAAGAACCCAAAGATTATCTTTGTGTACACTATGGTAAACAGCCTTTGTGATGACAGGGGTAGGTACAGGAGAGGAAATCTAAAAAGGGCAGCAGTTTAGAGCAATGATGGTTCTCAAACAGGGTGACTTTGGTCCCCCTCACCTCCTTCTCAGATATCTGGCAAATGTCTGAAGATATTTCTGGTTATCATAACAGGAGCGGGTGCCATTAGCATGTAGTGGGTAGAGGCCAGGGCTGCTGGTAAACATTCCGTGATGCACAGGACACCCCCATGAGAATGATCAACACACAACGTTGGCAGTGCCAAGGCTGAGAAACCCTGGTGTTCAGACATTTGCCAGAAACCCAAGTCTGGGGAGCCGAGATGCTGGGGTTCCAGGCTCAGTGATGCTGACACTGTGTGGCCCTTCCTCGTTGGATAAGCCTTTCTCACATGTCCCAGGTGGCTGGACTGAGTCACCCTGTGGTCCCCTCCAAGTTCTTGGGGTTCTGAGCTCTGCCCCCATCTGTAATGAACTAGGCTGCAGCAGGGGGGCAGCAGCCACCACAGGGACCAGCGGAGGCAATAACCTTAGGTGGCCTTCTGGGCATAAACAATCTTCCCGCTGCCTTCCACCTAAACAGAGCTGGGGGCTGAGGGAAGCCTTGCGGGCTGGAGCGTGTGCTCCTGCTGTTAGGACATGCCCTGGCCATGACTCTTGTCACATTCCAACAGGGCCAGAGGCAGGAAGAGGTGAGGGTGTAGGGAGGGCGGGGAAGCAGGAGTGGCCTCGCTCCTCTGTCTGAACAGCTCGGTCTCTGGCCTGGGGTTCTCGGGGAGCTGGGGTGTGACAGCAGGCACGAGCCGCCAACCTCACCCCTTTGATGGTGAAGCAGAACGTGTCCCCACAGGGCACAAGCAGCATGCTGTGCGGGGCTGACTCCCTGCACAGGAATCCGGGCAGGCCTGAAAGGACAGTACATTCCTGGGGTGTGGGAGCAAACACACACCCCCACAGGTTCCCCAGGGCTACCCCTCCGGAGGGCCCCAGGGTGAGAGTTCCTATGGCCTGGCAGGGAGGCCCAGGAAGCCCAAACCAGCCTGGGTACCTGGATTCTGATACAGGGGGTACAAGTGGAAGTGTGTATTTGAGTTGGAAAGGGGGGTAGAGCCAGAAACACAGGAGTAAGTGCTACATGCAGCCAAAGAGATTCTCCAAAACCCAGGGGGCTCCTGTGCTGGCCTCTGCCTTCTCTTCTTTTCTTTCTTTCTTTTTTTTTCTTTTTAATATATTTTATTGAGTTTTTACAGAGAGGACGAGAGAGGGATAGAAAGCTAGAAACATCGATGAGAGAGAATCATTGATCAAGCTACCTCTTGCACACCCCCTACTGGGGATGTGCCCGCAACCAAGGTACATGCCCTTGACCGGAATCGAACCCGGGACCTTTCGGTCTGGAGGCCAACACTCTATCCACTGAGCCAAACCGGTTTTGGCCCTTCTCTCCTTTTCTATGGAGAATCCAGGCCCCTCTCCCATCTGATCCTGTCAGCTGGGCAGCCCCTTTCCCTGCAGGCCCCTTTACGTACCCTCCTCTATTCTCAGCTGCTGCTTTTCTCCCCTACCCTATTCCTGCCGATGCCCAGCTGTCCCCTGGGCACCAGGATGTGTGTATGGGCAGGAGGACACTGACTGCTCAGATATCTGGTAATTCTACCTGTAAGGAGAGCAGCCTTACTCCGCAGCCCTCCCTCTAGTTGCCACACATCCCACAGCTCGTCCTGCCTCATCCTGCCCTCAGGTCCTCACGCCCCAGCCCCTCAGCACATATTCCCAGAGCTTCCACAACCGGTCAGTCTGGCTTGCTGAGGGGCAGAGTGGATGTGGGTGGCAGTGACATGGGGAGTAAATGCAGGCACGGACTTCCTGGGACAGACGGTGGGGAGATGGGCAGGTTCTCCCCCAGCCAGAGCATACATTTTTCATGCTTGTCAGTCACAGAGAGGGGAGCCACTCCCACCTGGGAAAGCAGAAGGCAAAGCCCACCAGGGAGCCTGCAGTATCCTCACTCAAGTCCACGAGGGAGAGTCTGTGCCACTCCCTGCCCCCCTCGCTCCAGCTCCTGAGATCTGCTAAGTGCCCCAGGTACAGCGTCTAGGGGCCCACGATGCCGGCGCTGAACGGGAACACAGTGGGCCTGGCAGCCCGCTATCTTGACTAGACGCGCTGCAGGGAAGGGCAGACTCAGGGGGAGAACGAAGCCAGGTGGTGTGGGGGACAGAACAAGCAGCAGCTGGACACCAGGCCCCCACGCTGAGAGATGAAAGGTAAACTGAAAGGCAGCAGAGCAGGCCCTCCAGGAAGTCCAGCTAGCAGGGGCAACCTCCACTGGCCACATCTCTACCCAGAGGTTCCCAAGTGGCCTTGCGTTTCAACCCCGCACAGAGAAAAGGACTCCAGGGAAAACAGCGGGACGTTCAGAATGGGCCATGGGCCACGATGAGCGAGTGAGCAGCCTCTGAGCACTGGATGCCCAGCTCTGGAAAATGGTCCTTGGAAAGTCCAGAGATGGACAGGGGAAGAATATTACTCCAAAGCTACGTGAGCTTCAAGGAACTGGGGCAGATGACTAAGGATGTGCAGCTACCAGATCACGTGCTTGGTTTGGACAAGTACAGCTGTGCTCTGGGAGAAAGGCTGAGGCCCAGGATAAAACCTCTGGCTGACCCAGTTTTTTCGGAGCTCCTTGGGCTGGGCCTGCAGGCACTGCTGAGGGAGATCCCAGAGCAGCAGTAAACCCTCCTCCCCATCTCAGGGAGGTGAGGTGAGAAGAAAAAGCAGCTCTCCTCACCCTTCACCACCCCACCAACCTGCCTCCTCCTCCCTCTTCTGCATAGTATTCATTCTTCACTTACTCCAAACCAGTGTGCAGGAGAGATTCACCCCATATCTGCTGGGGGGGGTGGGGGGGAGGTGGTGGTGGTGGTGGTGATAGCTTCCTAATTGCCATGTTGCAATCTGCCAGTCAGTGCAGGCCGCCTGTTGCCACCTGCCCTGTATTAAATACCTTCTCCCTGATTACAGCCCAGGGGCATGATTAGCTGCCTCCAGAGAACAAAGTCTGCTTTCATTGGAAACGGTACTCTCACGCACAGTGAACCCGCACTGTGAACCTGAACAGCTGAGCGGGGAGTGTAGACAGAGACGGATATAAGGAGAAATGTGTGCCAGACGTAGGCTGAGCAGTATCCTTTCATCAAAGCACAAAAAATTCCCCAAGAGTCACTCTTTAACCAGGAGATGGGACTCATACCTGCTCCTTTTTGTGGATGTGAAGTATGTGTATGTGACCATGGACCTTCGCTGCGATCAGGGATCACCACTGCTGAAGATGCAGTGTTTTCTGGAGAAAATTCTTCAGAATCCTGATCTCTCCAAACCATTATCCTTACTCCTACTCCCACCGACACCCACAGGAGGCAACAGAGAAAGGTGCAAGTTCAAGAGCCAAGGACGCCCTCTCCTTCCTTCTGCCATCCTTCCTATGGGTTTCCCGAAGGCCCAGGGCAAAGTCAAAGGTGCAAAAGAAGGGAGGTCCAAGCACCTCCTCTGAGCGCTCAGAGGCCACCCCTCAACACGGCCCAGTGAGGGAGACGGAAGTAAATCCAACATGGGTGCGGCTCCTTGGCTTTTCAAACTTCGGCCTTCCCTCACCAGATGTCTCCCCCAGGTCCACGTTCTGCTCTACAACTTCACTGCCCGGTTCAGCTGCCCTGGAAAGACGGCCTGCCTCCACCCCCACCCCCACCCCCACCCCCACATCGCCCATGCTCTCTTCAGGAAATGATGGCCCCAACATATATCTGGGCTCAGGCTATTTCGGAACCTGATGATACGCCTTTCTGCTCACAGCTGGCCGTGAATCAAGCAAGTGGGGCACCTTGAGGGGTCAATGAACGCAACCTCTCAAGAAGGGCCCCACATCACCAGCAAATCATTCAAGCTCTCCTTCATAATTCACCCAAGAAAAGTCTAACGTAAGTCAGCAATCACTACTGCTTTTAAAATGAAAGGAAAACCAGCCCTTCTTTAGCATACTCCAGCCGTGTTGTATTCTGCCTTAATTCCCTTGGAATCCAGCAAGATATAAAAAATAGAAATAAGTACAGGCCCTTCCAAAAGCCCCTAATCAACTGCTAAACCATGAATGTCTGATCGCACAGGAACTAGAGCCTCCTCTGTGAGACTGTCCTCTGCTAACAGTATGTGTCCTCGGCTGTGGAGTCTCTGAACTCTGCAAGCCTGGAGAAGGCTGCACTGCAAGCTCCTGAAATCCAGGCTCTGCCTCCAAACAAGGCCTAAGAAGCACAAATGACCACCCTGCAAGGGCCAGTCCTGTAACCAGGTGACTGGGCAGGGGCTGCCACCAGCACTAACATGGCCCCTCTCCACCTGGGCTGTCAGTGAACAGCAGAACAGTCCAGCACAGTGAGCGGATCCAAGAGCTGTTGGGCTCAGCTTTCCCCACACGGACCCCAGGTGCCCCTCCCACTTGCAACCAACCCCCCGTTTCCGGCATGCAGCTGTTCCTGAGATACATGAGCAAAGCCCTCAACAATCCTGGGCGCGTGGCGGGCAAGCAGCCAGCAGCTCATGGAGTGGGGCCTGGGCAGGCTCTGTTCTGGGCTGATGACTAGGCTGGAAGATGCCAGTCTGTGCCCAGACTGGCCTGCTGCCCCTCTGACAGCCATGCTGCCACCCCTCTGGGCAAGTACAATCTCACCCTCTTGGGATAAGCTGCCTGGGGCCCTGACCTGGCCTCATGCCTGCTCTAAGAGGAACACACTGACAGGTTTTTAAAAGCCAAAATGGGTGGGTATTATTCTGTCAGAGTAATCCTGAGGACTCAGAACTGGAACTGGTGACCTTCAGTGCTCACCTGGCTCCCCACCTGAGCAAATACCTCAAAGTCTATCACCCGACCGCATTCAAGCAAACACTAGACAGGAACAAAGGGGCTAAAGACTACTGATGATGATCCAAGCAAACCAAACCTCCCTCCTCACAAAGAGAGGGCCAAACTACCCCCAAGATCATAGGCAGCACTTGACAGTAGTCCCATGCCCTCTCCTAAGATGGAAGAACCAAGTGAGGGGTGGCGCTGAACTAACCTCCCCTTCAGCTTCCTTTGGCCTTCCTGGTCAGAGCTGGCCACAAACCCCTCCAGCTCGCTAACTCAAGGTCCCTAAAAGTCTGCATAGCATCTACCAGCTCTCACATCTACACACCCCACCCCACGCTAGTAGACACACCGCTGCCTTCTCCCTCCTACCCCAAGAGTATGGAACCACTGTGCGGGCCTGCAGGTCTCAAGTTCCCTGACCAGCCCACCCCACACTGCACGGCCTCCGGAGCAGGAGACCTGGTCTGTCTAAAGAGTTACCTGTGCACAACTCCAGGGAGCTCCAAGCAGCCGGCCTTCCTGTTATCTCGGGAACCCCCTTCTCCTTTCCGAACCTAAAGGGCCATTCACCAGCCTCCCAATCTCAGGCCAGGGCCTCACCTAGGCCCATGTGGAATCCAAGGCAAGTCCTGCTCCCTTGGGCTAAGGCGCCCTTCCCAGCTCTTCTGGGCTAAAGTCCTCCTGAAGTTCCAGCTGTGGAAGGCAGTGGGGGAGGGCGCCAAACTCCACCCACACCACCTCCCAGAGTGACAGTCACCCATGGGAGCTTCATCTCAGATGGTACCGGGTTCTGGGCTCCTGCTTTCAATTTCAGTAGCTTCACTCTTCTGCCCAGGGAATTTCTCACAACCAGGCCAAGGTTTTCTTCCACCTCCACAACTCCAAGGAGAACCTTGCAGCTAATCTTAAATGATTATTACCCTGGAGTGAGAATAATGGGGATACCATTCAATCCTCCTCTTAAAAAAATGAAGGAAACTGTTCAGTCTAAAAGAAAATCTCCACCTGTCTCTGAGGCAGGAGAATGAAACAGTATGCTAACCAAGGGACATGCTCCCACTCCATGGTGCTGAAGGCATATTAAACAGAAACTACCCAATTCTGTTTTCAGACAGATCTGGGCAGCATGGTACAGACTGAGGGGAGGCCAAGTCCAGCAGCAGGCTGGCAGATGGGCAGGTGGCTGTGCCTAGGAAACCCTTCTCCCTAGCCACGAAGAAGACACATCCCACCCAGAGCAAGGAGCCTGGGAAGATGGAGGGAACCCAGCTATTAGGATCAGAGGAGATGGCATGAGGTAAGCTAGGGGGAGGAGGTGGCTGGACTGCGGGAGGGAGAGAGGTCAGAGGCACTGCTGGCGGTATTCCCAGAGCAGATTAGCTGGCCCAGGTCAGACTCACAGGGTTAGTGTCTTCTCCCCAACCAGCCAGCTCTCCTGGTTAGCACGGTTAGTGACAGACTCATGGCAGACACCCTCCAGGCACTCCATATAAACAGACAGCTTGATTTGTGAGCAGCCCAGCTCCGGAGCTGCAAAGAGAGAACAGAAGGAATGCCACGCTGCACATGCCCAGGGTACACAGTGCACTCTCCTGACAGGCGAGGCTCCTCTGGACTTAGCCTCAGACCCTCGGGAGCTTTCTCCCACCCAGAAACCATGCCAGGCAGAGGGACAGCATTCCCCTGCCACGTCGTGAGTCCAGCTCACTGACCCCGTGTAACAGGCTCTCTGGTTGGTCAACAGAGAGGTCAGCTGTCGTGGAAAGGTTGCTGCTACCGGGCGGGGCAGCTCCTTTCTCACTTAGTCCCCAAACACTGATGCCAGGCTACCCCAGAGCCCTGAAAGCTGGGTTGTAAGAACACAGCCACCCACAGCTGCAGCTGCCACCCATCCGATGCCTGTGCTAGCAGAGTCCACCCACCACCTCCCACAGGCTCTGAGGAAAGGGGCTGGGAGAGAACTGGCTCAGGGATCAGAAGCTGCAACAAGAGCTGCGTGGAAAGCACCGCACAATGGGGCAGTGTGCAACCCGGCCCAGCATGGCCCAGCACGGGAGGGACACACACTGCCGCGTTTGAGTTTCTGAAAGGGCCAGGGGGATGGCTCTTCCCTGGGAGCTGGCAAGGATAAAAGCTCTGCTATAGCCAGGCTCCAACGGGGACCAGTCCACCCCCTCAGAATGAGCAATGGCAGAGAGACAAGCATCACACTTTCCTGAAGCCTGCAGATCGGCCCTAAGGGAAGTAACATGCCCCGGCTTACAGACATCAAGGCAACGCAGCCACAGCAGTGGAGCCCAGAGGCCCCACAAGAAGTGCCTCTGGGGCGACAGGACAGGAAAGCTTCAGCAAATGTATTGGCAAATACTGCTGTGTTAAAGGAAAGGCAACATACTGTCAGGGGAAAAACAGGGAGGGACCCTCCCTTCTGCCTGGATAGCCCTGCAGAAGAGATGACCTGGGGTAGAGAGGGGAGAACAGTGACCAGCCTAGCCCCACAGAGGGGCCTGGCCCTGCTCCCAAGAGTTAATGGTTAACGCAGGCAGGCAAAGCCTCTGATAGGCTTCCGACTGCCTGCTCTCGGGGTTCCCCATATTGCTGTGACAACAGCCCCAGAGCTCAAAAGGCCAAGGCCTGACCACGCAGGGTGAGATAAGCATCTAGAAGAGAATTCTTCCTGTGGGCTCTGACCTCTTCTCTGGACTGATAAGAAAGCATGGCCAGCCTGGCTGATGTTTCTCAGTGGTTAGAGGGCCAGGGTCAAAGGATTAAGGGTTCGATTCCCAGTTAAGGGCTCATATCTGGGTTGCAGGTTATATCCCCAGCCCCAGTGGGGCATGCGTGGGAGGCAACCAATGGGTATCTCTCATATCAATGTTTCTCTCTTTCCCTCCTTCCCTTTCACTCTCTGTAAAAAATCAATGGGGGGGGGGGGGAGGAGATCCACAATGGAAAGAAATGAAGGATGGAGGGAAGGAGGGAAGGAGAGAAGGAGGGAAGGTAGGAAGGGGGGAAGGGGGGAAGGAGGGAAAGAAGGAAGGAGGTGAAGGAAGGAAGGAGGGAAAGGGGGAAGGAGGGAAGACGAGAAGGGAGGAAGGAGGGAAAAGGGGAAGGAGGGAAGGGGGGAAGGGAGAAAGGAGGGAAGGAGGAAAGGGGGGAGGGGGGAGGAGGGAAGGAGGGAAAGGGGGAAGGAGGGAAAGAGGGAAGAAGGGGAAGGGGGAAGGAAGAAAAAAGGAGAAGGGGAAAGGGGGAAAGGAGGGAAGGGGGGAAAGGGGAAAGGGGAAGGAAGGAAGGAAGGAAGGAAGGAAGGAAGGAAGGAAGGAAGGAAGAAAGGAAGGGGAGAAAGAAAGGGGAGAAAGAAAGGAAGAAAGGAGAATGCCAAATGCCACTGAGAGCAGACAGCTGACACCTCTAAGAAAGTAACTGACAAAGAATAGGTCCCACTCTTCTCATGGCCAGGCCAGCTGGCTCACCCAGCCTCCTCTCAAACCTGCTTAACATGCAAGGTAGCCTTTCACTCCTGTCAAGAGGCCATCAACGAAGACATGCCTCCCCCAAACTGAGACAAGGAGTAGCGCCCAGTGCTTCACTCCACTTTTAGCTATTGGTTTCATTCTTTTGACAGTCTAGGCCCGTGGTCGGCAAACTGCGGCTCAGGAGCCACATGCGGCTCTTTGGCCCCTTGAGTATGGCTTTTCCACAAAATACCACGGCCTGGGTGAGTCTATTTTGAAGAAGTGGTGTTAGAAGAAGTTTAAGTTTTAAAAATTTGGCTCTCAAAAGAAATTTTAATCGTTGTACTGTTGGCATTTGGCTCTGTTGACTAATGAGTTTGCCGACCACTGGAGGCATTAACAAGGTTATAGCAAATCTGGCTGTGAGCCTGGAGTACACCTAGATAAGACTAGTGAGACAACCAGAAAAGAAAGTAGGTTATAGGGGCACTAAAAGCAGCTCAATAAATAACAAAGAGGATGCCAGAAGCCAAAGACTAATTCAGCAAGAAAATATACCAGTGTGTTTCACCTCCTCTTCTAACCCTACCCTTAGGGGTGTTTTATGAAATAAAAAAGCTGAAAAGGGAGACAGCTGAAACCAAGCACCTGGAAGATCATTTAACCACATTAACTCAACCCTGAAAAGTAATTAGTGACGCTATTTTTAATACTACCACTTTTGTTTATGCAGGGCCTTCCTTCCTAAGCATTCAAAAGGTTTTGCTAGATAAATCCTATTTCTTTAGTCTCCCTGAGGAAGTACTGGGGGGAGGGGAGATCACAGAGTAACCTGGAGGGCTCAGCACAGACTATGTGGGGCAAGCATGCAAACTCGTGGCCCGCCCACAACGAATATTTTTGCGGCCCAGCCAAAAAACAGTATGTAAGAAAACATTACTTTTATCATTGCTCTTGTTCTATTTTATACTATACTTTTCTAAATAAACCTACGTTTCTATGAAAACTAAAGTTGTTGTTTTTTTTGTTTGTTTTTTTATGGCTCACATAAACCTAAACCTTATTTGGCCCGTGTTAGCCTTTGAGTTTGACATACCTGATGTAGGGCCTAAGTGCCTTCATTAAAGGACTGTGGCCCTAAGCAGCTTCAGAGATAGAAGACCTTGCCTCTAGTGGAGAGAGACAGGTTAAGAGCCACTAGCATTAGAGAGCAGTGAGTGCTCGGAGGGTACAAAGGAGAGGAGCCTGGCTGGGGGAGGGGTTTAAGGGCCAGACAGGAAGGCTGCCTTCCTGAAAACTCAGACGTATCTTCCTCGTCTGATTATAAATTCACACTGGAGTACCACCTGGCGTTATACAATTAATAGGTCTAGACTTCTGGAAACAACTTTCTTTGGTGTCTGCTGAGAGCTGGTGTCTAAGAACCACCCCTTTGCCCCCATCAACTACACTAAAAATAAAAAGGCAAAGAGAAGACAGCAACTCTCAGCTACCAGCCCCATTTCGGGGAGTACCCAAGTTAAGCGGGTTCTGTGGCACAAGATCATCCAAGTCCTAAGAACCTGGGTCCAAAGAGTCTGGCTTCCTCGGTGCCTAGGTGTGTTCCACCAGCTTCACCAACACTTTTCAGTTCTTAAAACACCAGGAGGGGATAAAAAAACAAACTACCAGGAGACATGGGTCCTCAAACACACCATCCAGTCATCCCCAGCCTTAACTACATTACAAATCTGTCTGCCCCCACCTGTATCCACCAAAGTCCCCACCAACCTCAAATGCATGTCATGACCCATCAAAGGAGTCATTACAACACACAAATGGAGAGAGGCATCCACAATCTCTTTTTAACAGGCTACTCGCTGACGATGTCCCCAACCTCACCTCTTTTATTGCTTCATCACAGGAAAGGAGACTCTCAATTTTACTCTCAGTTCCAAAATGCTCCTGGCTACCTGGCAGAAAGCAAAAGGCTTATTCTAGTTTGAATACAACAAAGCCTTTTCTTATACACTGAGTTTTTCAAAATGGAATTTGTTCAACAAATATTTATTGAGTATCTTTCATTTGCCAGGCACCGTGCTATATGGGGTAAACTCACTACCTTTAATGCTCAAAGCTCCCGAATAAAAGATAATGCCACTCTCACTTTATAAGGTACAAACCAAGGATACTAATGGTTAAGCAACTTGTCCAAAGTCCCACAGCTAATAAGTGCCAAGGTCCAAAATCAGACTCTCTCACACTGCTCACCCACTCCCAATTCTCCACATACCCACCTTCCCAATCTCCCCTATCATCTCTGGGGGTCAGCTCAGTGAAAAAGATGAACTGAACAGGGAACTCACCATACAAGATCAGTACCAGAACAGAGGTTCAAACACAGTGCTGTGGGGCCAAGAGGAGGAAAGGAAAGCGGGAGAGTCTTCTCATGGGAGGTGACAGGGGAGCTGGGTCTTGGGGGATAAGCAGAGTTTCAGAGATACGGTGAGCATTATCAAGAGAGGACAGTGCACAAGCAAAGAAGAATACAGTGACTGGACGGCCACACCAAGTTCAGGAGCAGCAGGAAATTTAGGAGCAATGAAGAACAGAACAGATGAAGTGCAGTGGCAGCAACGCAGGCTAGAGGGTTGGGTTTGCGCTAGCACATGTGTCAAACACACGGCCCGCGGGCCAAATCCAGCCCGCCAGGCCTTGCAATGTGGCCTGCACCGCGCTGTCATCACTGCACTCCGCTGTCAGTTTATGACATTGTCAGTTTAGGACTGTTCAGTAAACCATTCGGCCCGCGATTTAGGCTGGATTTTAGATTTTGGCCCCTTCTCTGATTGAGTTCGACACCCCTACGCTAGAGTGTAACGAATCTTTGACTAGAATTTTATCCTAAAAAAAAGGGGAACTCCTAGCATTTCTAAGGGAAGAAACATCGTTTTTTTAATAGAAAAATAATTTCAGCAGAGAAGCTAGACCGGAGTTGGGAGAGACTGCCAACACATTTCATTTGTTCTATAGGCACCTAAATAGGTGCATTATAAAGCACCTATTCTGTGCTTATCCTAAATGGGAGGATGCAATAATGAATAAGATACGGTCCCTCTTCTCAGTCTGAGAAGAGTCAGACAAGTAAACAGGCAATTACAGCGCAGGATAAACGTGAAAAAAGAAGAAGCTCAGAAGAAGGGCACTAAAAGGGGTGAGGTCCCGAAAGGAAGTGACATTGAAACTGATGTGAAGGACCAAAAGGGAAGGACGGGGGTGGGGGTGGGTGCGTGGGGGAATGCATCCCGACAGCAGGACCAGCACTTGCAGAGGCCCAGAGCCAGAATGAAGTAAGTTCAGAGTGCTGTTAAGAGACTGAATCCAGGTGAGAAATGAAGGCCTTGGCACTCAAAATGTGGTGATAAGGATGTGAAGGGATTAGGTTGAAAGGTAACACACGAATAAGGGGCGTCTGAGAAGAAACTGATTTAGACAAGTAAAAGAAAACAGTAACGGGGGAGAATCAACTCAAAATCCATCCGACTTCACCCTGCAGTTTAATCATTGCTAAAATGTCATCAGCATCCAGAAAGTCTGAGGACTTCTACCCAAACACAAAGATGTACTCTACGGAGATAACACGTTTCAGCACGCTGCCTGCAGCACAAGAGATAACGAACACTATCCTGAGCACGTGGCTCCTCAGTTAAAGGAGAACAGCAGAGACAAAATCACGTGTGCCACAGGTGATGGTGAAGACAGAGAAGTTCATCACGGGGCTGGGTAGGAATTCACAAGGAAAGCCCTGATCCCTGACCCCCCAACCCCCTGAAATCTGGTTAGAGTAGGCACGCGCCTACTCTGATGGCAGGGTGGAGAGTCATTTACGGGAGAAAAAGATGGGCCCTGCGGGTGACTTAAACAGACAGGGCATGACTCAGAAGGAGGGGAAGAGTGAGTCTTAAATTCAGGGCAAAGGAAAGCCAGTCTATCAAACCGTGGCACACCTCTGCCCTGAGGCTGCGCGGAGGCCCGCCCGGCTCCAGGAAAAGCTGAGCACTGAGCCAGGGTCGTCCTCAGCAACACAAGCCTCAGCAGAAGCACATCTGTTTTCCATTTTCCTCTTACGCTGGGGAAGGAACTGTCTCAAATGCCAGGTTGTGTGAGTTTTTCCAATGTAGTTTGTTACTTGTTTTTAAAAAGAAAGATGCATCCAGTCTGTCCATGAGTTTAACACTATGGCTACTTCAATGGCTCATATCAGTAATCAAAGTCAGAATGCGCCTTATATTCATATGTACATTAATATGTCCTCTCTTCCCCCTCTTCCTCTTTCCTTCCTTCCCTCTCTCCCTCCTTTTCTCTCTCCTAATGTCCTAATGTCTTAATATCCTAATGTCACTCTGCTCATCCAACCGAGGCCCAAGGTTTTGCAAAGGCCAATTTGAATCATGAAGAAAGAGTCCAGATTTGGCTAATATGGCACAGACGGCTCTGCCACCAAGGTCCCAGCACCAGTTATTTCTGAGAGGAAGGAGAGAGCTGTGATGAGCTCAGCTTCTAAAACATTTTTTAAATAGCCAAAAAATTTTACTTGCAAAATGGGTATACATCTAACCATCACAACAAACAAAGATATACAAATTGCCACCAGGCATATTTTAAAGTTAACTTCATACTAAAAAAAAAAAAAAAAAAAAAAAAAAAAAAAGGGCTCAATTGCCAAAGCCAGATTGCCTGGAATCAAATTCCAGATCTGCCACTTATAAGCTCAGTAACCTTGAGCAAATTACTTAACCACTCTGTACCTCTATTTACTCATCTGTAAAATGGGGATAATAGCAGTATTTACTTCATAGGGTTGTTATAAAAATTAGTTAATACATTTAAAGCACTCACAACAGTGCCAGGCACATAAAATGTGCTTGTTAAGCACTATTATCCTCATCGTCGTCACTCAACTGCAAAGAAGCCTCAAAGCTTTAGCAGGAAATCACTGGCTTTTTAACACTTTATTTTTTAAACTATGTTTTTACTGATTTGGGACAGAGGAAGGGAGAGGGGGAGAGATAGAAACATCAAAAGAGAGAAACACTGATCACCTGCCTCCTGCATGCCCACTACTGGGAATCGAGACCGTCACCTGGGCATGTATCCTAATGGGAATCAAACCCAAAACCTCTCAGTGCATGGGACAACACTCAATGAACTGAACCATGCCAGCCAGGGCTTAACAACACTTCAAATAGTTTAAAAAGCTGTGCTTCATTTCTCTAGCCCCAGAATAGCAGCCCAAACCAGTACAGGTCCTCCAGAGAGACTCCAGGTTCGATCATGAAGCAGAGATTAGTGCTGAGATCTGATTAGCATAACAACAACAAATACACATTGCAGGTCAGGTACTGTACTAAATGCATTAATATATTAACTTATTTAACCCTCAAGACAACCCTAAGAGATACTCTTACCAAACACATTTGGTTGATGAAAAAGCTGAGGCATAGAAAGCTATGTAATTTCTTTTTAAAAGATATATTTTTATTGATTTTAGAAAAGAAGGGAGAGAGATAGAAACATCAATGATGAGAATCAGTGATTGGCTGCTTCCTGCACGCCTCACAACCCTAGAATATGCTCTAACCGGGAATTGAACACGTGACCTCCTGGTTCATAGGTCAACCACTGAGCCATGCCTGCCGGGCTCTTTCTTTTTTGTAAATATCCCCCAAGGAGTAAGGATTTTTTTTTATTTTTAGAGAAAGTGGAAGAAAGGGAGGAAGTGAGAGGAGAGGGGGGAAGGGAGAGAAGGGGAGGAAGAAGCATTGATAGCATCAGTGCCTCAGGTACCTGAAGGTACTGAAGCTGGCCTAGTAACAGTGATTGGCATTGGTGTGTCTGGAGTGACTCTTTGAGGGGGGTGGGGGGGGAGGTAGAGAAGGGAGCAGGAGATGGTTAGTGAGGTGTCCAAGATCAAACCAGACCTCCCAGTCCAGGCATGGAGCAGATGTCAGCCCTGAAACTGGCTTCAGTAAGAAGCCTAATTCCAAATTTGGCATGGGCATAACCACAGGGCATCAATGCGAGTGAGGACCATATTCACTGCATTCTGTGGCTCCAGACCCCTTTCTTTTTCTCCAACCCCAAGTCCACTATGTCTAAAGCCATGTTTAGTTTCGCTTAATAAACTGACTTATTTTAAAATGTAATTTGATGGGGAGAGCACAAAGGAAGAGAAGCAAGCTACCAGAAGAGAAAAAGGGCAAGTTCCACAATCCTTTACTTCCATCACCACACTGTCCAGGCTGTAAAGCAGTTCTCAAAATATTAGGGGTCTCAGAGAGTTATGTAATAAACATTCCCAGAGCTTTACACCAGTCAGCTTGACCTCTTACCATAAATTGATCTGGATTCTTCTGCCTTTCCTCCTCCTCTGACCGGACCGACCACCGAATCCACACCCACAAGAACACTAAGAAGCCCTCTTACAAAAAAAAAAAAAAAGAAAGAAAGAAAGAAAGAAAGAAAGAGAAAAAGAAAAAGAAAAGGAAGAACAAATAGAAATGCTGCAAGAGTGAACTCAGGATTTGGTAACAGCAGGTGCCTAAATGGTCAGTGAAACACCATCAGAAATTTGTTTTCTCGTGACTCCCCACCATCTGTCACCCACAAATCTCCACTTCAGGCAGGATACCAAACTGAAGCTGTGATGGGAAAAGTGAAGAAGATAGTGAACATGTAGGAAACTGCTTGTGACAGGGATGTGTTAAACTATGCACAGCCTGATCTCTGGGCTACTTGCCACGTTCGCTTGCACAGGTGAAGGCACACAATTCTGTGTCCGACTCTCAAAAATCAGCATGCAATCCGAGGAGAATACTAATTTAGGGACCACAGGCCCAGGGGAACCTCTATAGAACAGCGCCCTCCTCAGAGTAAATGATTCTCATCACCATTCCGAGCCCATGCATCCTGCTTCCGCCGAGCATGCCAGCCTGTCTCCGGAGGCCACCTTACCCGCTTTGGGGTTGGGCTTGGGCAAGTCGCTACCTCTTCTTCTTCCTCCAAGCAGGCACTGTGATTCTTCCAGTCCCTGGGGCCCCCGAGTCTTCAGCTGAAATTGGGGCAGATGCTTCTATAGGAACTGTGGAAAGGCTGACCTAAGTCTGTAAGGGTCTTTTGGCTTGAGCTCCTTCCTTACCCAACCTGCCCAGCATCCTCCAGGTTCCTCCTATGCTCCTCCACGGGAAAGACCCCTTTGCTCTCCCACCGGCCTGATACAGTCGGACCTCGGCCACAAGCTCCAGGTTTCTTTACTTTTCAGTTTAAAAATTCCCCTCCAAATCGGGGCTCTGCTTCTCCAGGAACCTGCATACCTACTTCAGGCTCCCCTGCCCCGGACCCCTCCCCCAGGGCTGCCATTGGGTCCTTGGGTCCCTCACTTCCTACCCAATCTCCCTCTTTTTTTCTCTCTGTCCCAAACCTTCCACCGTCCCATTTCCTCTTCTCAACACTGGAGCTCGTCCCTCCCCCGCCATACTCCATGCTAGAGCTCCCGCGACCCTCCCCCAAACTCCAGCCTCCCGGCCCGGCTACTCAGACCCCACAACAAACTTTCTTCCGCGGCCCGCTGCCTTCAGGCGGCCATCTTGTCGCGGGGCAGGCCGGGTAGTGGCCACGGCTGTGGGAATCCCCACGCACCGGGCGCCTTGCGTCATCGGGGGCGTGACCGTGGGCGTGGCCTCGTGCTGGGCTGGGGCGGGGGGAGGGGAATGCTGGGGATCTCCTGGAAGCGGGGTTTGGAATCCAGGCACCGGGAGGAGGAAGGAGATGTAGAAGTAGGGGAGTAGCGGGAAGGATGGGGAAATATTCTGGTTCTCAAAGTAAAACAAAACAAAACACACACAAAGAATAGGGGGCAATAGTGGGAGAGTCTTAGCACTGGTTCCCCATCATCCAAAAGATAAAAGCAGCTTCTCAGATTGTCACGCAGAGATCCGCATGACCCAACCTCTTCCACATTCACCAGCCTAATTTTCCATCTCTCCCCGGGATTTCAGGTTCCCAATTGCCCTGTGTATTCAGGTCTTCAAATGCCCAAGCCCTCCTCTCCTCTGGCATAATCAATTCCTATTCCTCCAGCCCTGAGCTCACGTGGTCACCTCCTCCAGGAATCCTTTCCCAATCCCCCAGACTGGATTTGGTGCTCCTTTTGCATGGCAACCTCTAATGCATTAAGCATTAAGCATACTTCTGCCTCAGGACTTTAGGGTTTGCTGTTCCCTGTGCTGGAAATGTTCTTTCTCCGGATATTCACTTCCATGAATGTCTCTGCTCATGTCACCACCTCAGAGAAGACTTCCCTGGCCACTCTATCTAAAACAGCATCTTCAGCCACTTACCCTTACCCTGCCTGAATTTCTTCTTTCATAGAACTTAATGTTATCTGACATATTAAATATTTCTTTGTATGTTTACCATCTCCCACCAGCATGCAAACTCTACAGGTCTGGGACTTTTTCTCAATTGTCACTGTAGCCCCATTGTTGAAAACAAATCCTAACATAGTAGGTGTTCAATAAATGTTTATTGAACTTATAAATGGCATGGAGATGAGTGATAGAAAAATTTTTTTAAAATATATCTTATTGATTTTTTACTGAGAGCTAGAAACATCAATGAGAGAAACATTGATCAGTTGCCTCCTGCACACCCCTCTCCACTGGAGATGTGCCCACAACCAATGTACGTGCCCTTGACCAGTCCGCAGGCTGATGCTCTACCCACTGAGCCAAACCGGTCAGGGCTAGAAAAAAAAAATTTTAATCCTTTTTAAAAAATATTTTTTTTATTGATCTCAGAGAGGAAGGGAAAGGGAAAGAGAGATAGAAACATCCAATGATGAATGAGAATCATTGATTGGCTGTGTCCTGCATGCCCCCCACTGGGGATCGAGCCCACAACCCAGGCAAGAGGTAGCAACTTGCCCTTGATCAGAATCAAATCTGGGACCCTTCAGTCCGAAGGCCGAGACTATCCACTGAGCCAAATCAACCGGGGCTGATAGAGGAACTGTGAAATATAGGGGTGGGGAGGAGAGGTTTAAAATACTACAAAATAGAAAAATGTTTCACAGGCCCCAAAGCCAGATGTGGTCCTATCAGGAATGATAGGCGACACAGAACCCAGGCTCTGAAAAGAAAGGAGTGGAATGAGAGCCAGGTGGAACTCGGAGATGGGTCCTCGGGGAGCAGAGTCCTCCTGGGAGAGCTACAGTTCAGGTAGAGGAAGTGGGGTGGGCTGGAGGAGTGTACTCAGATCTAAAGACAACATCCACCCCGAGCCCAGGCCTCTCTCGGCCAGATGGTTCCGGAGGAGCCTCAGCATCTGTTCCTCTGTAAATTATCCAGTGCTCCCTTCTGCCTGTCTTCTCTGGTGACAGCCGGAACAATTGTCCAGGAATTCCATCTGCTCCCCTGTCCTTCTCCCCTCCACAGCTCATCAACATTTCAGAGCCGAGAGGTGTCCCATTTCCCTGGGTCTAGGGAATGGGAGCTGGGTCTGTTCCTTGGTGGAGCTGGCACTTAACTTCACCAACGCACACAAATAAAACATTTCAGGGGTCCCAGGCCCCAGAGGCTACAGGTCAATCACCTTTATTTCCCATCTTGTCCTTTCAATCCCATACAATTTTTTTATTATTGCTAATTTAATAAAACCTCATTAAATGAAACAATCATACTGGTTCTTGCAGAGTTTAATATAAGGGCTCCCAATCATTATACATTTAAGGTCCCCCTTAAATTGCCAGTACAGTCCTTTCAGACTGTGACATTCATTGTAATATTATAAGACCACAAATTCAGACTTTTTGAAATACCACTGTTACTGTTTGCTAAAAGGAGTCTGCCTGAAAGGAGAAATGAGGATGCTGGTTTTCTTTTCTAAATAGGACTGACCCCCCAAACCTCTTCTCCACCTTTCCTGAAATTGTTTTGTGATCCACAGAGGGAGGAAAGCCCACGGACTGCAGGTAAACACACATGTGGTTTGTAAACTTTAAAAGTGATCCGAGTTCATATTTTATAAACAAAGAACGTATCAGTAAATGTAAACATGCCTTTGAAGAGAAAGGAAATCAGTCCTCCAGAGTTTTTAACTTTTAGGATATGTGAGATAAAGATGTTTTTACTTGGAAGTCACCTTATCACTCCTTCTGTGGATACGTGTGTGTGTGTGTGTGTGTGTGTGTGTGTGTGTGTATTTCAGAAAGGAAGTGAGGTGGAGAGAGAGATAGAAACATCAATGATGAGAGAGAACCATTGATCAGCTGCCTCTTGTATGCTCCACTCTGGGGATCAATAATCGAGCCTACAACACGGGCATATGCCCTGACTAGGAATCAAACCATGACCTCCTGGTTCATAGGTCAATGCTCAAACACTGAACCACTTCATCTGGGTTAATCTTTAGACCCCAATTGCATAATTTTTCACCATCACCAACATGTGAGAAAGATGGTGAAGATTAAAGACCTCTTCTACGCTTTTGGGGTTTTATGAAGTAGTTACAATTTGCAGAAGAGTCAGGCCAACTGTTTTGTGTTGTTGTTTTTTAAGTCCTTTAGGGAAGTTGGATATTTTGCCTTTGATTTTTAGGGAGAGTGGGAGAGAGAGGGAAAGACAAAGAGAGAGAATCAAAGTGAGAGGAAATACATGGGTTGGTTGCCTCCTGCATGAGCTCTGACCAGGGCTGGGCCGGGAGGAGCTTGCAACCAAGGTACCTGCCCTTGACCAGAATAGAAACCAGATCCCTTTGGTCTGCAGGCCGATGCTCTATCCACTGAGCCAAACTGGCTACGGCAGGCTAATTGCATTTTGATGGCAGTTTTCATATGGCTGTGCCTTGGTGTCCACAGGGCTGCAGTGACTGCAGGGACCGCCTGCACAAACATGGTCAAATACTCCCAGAACACAAGCTGCTTGACCCAGATTGAAGACAGTTCTTTCTCCTGATTCTGTTTATGTATATTTAGTCTCCCAACTGGAGTAGAAGTGCTGCTGTGGGAGTCTGGGCTTTATTTTATTTTTTAAAATATATTTCTTAATTGACTTCAGAGAGGAAGGGAGAAGGAGAAATAGAAACATCAATGATGAGAGAGAACTGCTCTTAAAATAAAATACTTAAAAAAAAAAAAAAAAAGAGTTGAAACCATCCTAAGCTCATCTCCATAGTCCTTTGAACTGTTCATCATGACAGCTAGAAGGGCCTTAAAGCCATATGCAACTTTTTTTTGTTGCAATTGACATTCTCTACTAATAGTTTGAAGCCAGGAGGCTGCCTAAATTCTTTTTTTTAACCCTCACCTGAGGATAATTTTTCCATTGATCTTTAGAGAGAGAGTGGAAAGATGGCAGAAGGGGGAGAGGGAGAGCAAGAGAGAGATTGAACATCAATGTGAGAGAGATACATGGACTACATGCCTCAACCAGGGGGCCTGGATGGAACCTGAAACTGAGGTATGTGCTCTTGACTGGAGCCAAACCCGAGACCCTTTAGTCTGAAGAACAATGCTCTAACCACTGAGCAACACCAGTGAGGGCAACTGTCTATATCCTTATTTGTGACCCTGATTGGACATGCTGCACCCTAGTTACATGGCTGTTTTGACAATGATTTCAAAACTCAAGAGGGATAACTAGGTCTGCTTCCGTAGATTTAAGTTATAGACATCTCCTGATTCTTCTATTAATAGAAATCCACAGCTGCCACCCTGGGGGATAAACTTATTGTATGTAAATGCCTTCTTCATAACTTGGGATGTTGAATTTGATGGGAGCCCAAGAAATGTAATTTAAAAGACATTGAAAGTTGCATTCTTTAATATTCTTAAAACCACTTAAACCTTAAAAGAAAATGAAGGCAGGAACCCAAACAAGGATTTGTACACCCATATATGCAATAATGCTATTTATAGCAGCATTATTACAATAGCCAAAAAGAGGAAGCAACCCAAGTGTCCACTAACAGATGAATGGGTAAACGTAATGTAATATATACCCTGAGTGGCCAGATCATTATGATCTCTGAATGCAAAATAATCTGGCCACTCAGTGTATATCCTATATAATAAAAGGCTAATATGCAAATTGTCCCCTCGACCAGGAGTTTGAGGAGCAGGCAGGCAGGCCAACTGCCCATGTCTCTTCCCCCTGGTCAGGTTGGCTGGACCCCACCCATGCATGAATTCATGCCTCAGTGTGTGTGTGTGTGTGTGTGTGTGTGTGTGTGTGTATACATACACACTGAGTGGACAGATTATTATGTGTTTAGAGGTCATAATAATCTGGTCACTCAATGTATATATACACTGGAACTCATTTTAGCCCCCCAAAAGGGAAATTCTGACACATGCTAAGATACAGATGAACCCTGAGGACATTATGTTAAGTGCAATAAGCCAGTCACAAAAGGAAAAATACTGTATGGTTCCATTTATATGAGGTACCTAGCATAATCAAATTCATAGAGACAGAGAGTGGTGGTTTGCCAGATTTGGGGGGAAGAAAAGATGAGGAGTTGTGTTTAATGGATACAGAGTTTCAGTTCAGGAGGATAAAAAAAGTTCTGATGCTGAGTGGTAGCGATGGCTGTCCAGCAATGTGAATGTTGGCCATCAGTGTTACTGCCGCTGAACCATATACTTCAGAATGGTTAAAATGGTAAATGTTACCCACGATAAAAAAGATTTCCTGTAAAAAAAAATATACATTACATACATCTATATGATACCAAGTCTTGTTTTCTGGCTTCTGGTAGGGTCCTGCCTCTCCCAACTCTAAGGCAGGGACTCCTGAGGACAGGGCTTGTCTCCCCACTTCAGAGTCTGGGGACGCTGAGGTGGAAACCTGTGCCTCCCCTCTCAGGTTTCCATTCCGGGTCCTGGGGAAGCTCAGAAAGTACAGAAGGAACAGCTCACCTCCCTCTTCTGCTCTGCATGGCGGCTCCCTTGTCAGGCCCTGCTTCACTCCAACCTGGTAAAGGCAGGGTAGGTCTGCGGTCTCTTTGCTGAATCGGAAGGGCTTTAATCACGGTTGGTTACTTGAAATGTGGCCCTGAATGTAATAGACTAAGCAATTGTTTATACATAAGAGGTTAACAGGGGAGATTCAGCTCCAGAAACTTCATGTAAACCTTCAGGGACGGCTCCTTCAGCAGCTGCTGGAGAGGCTGGAACAGGACCTGCCTGGGCTGTTGATGCCTCCGACACCCCTCATGAGTGCTGGGTGGTTCCAGGCTGGAGGGGGCTTCACAGGCATGTGAAATCTTTGTATTCTGTGCTTTACATTCATGATTCTGGATGAGGTGAAACTTTGTCCTTCCAGGCCTTTGCACATGAGTCTGCACACTCTCATGATCCCAAATGGACATGTTCCCTCACTTGACATGTTGGACACCAGCTACATGACTGAACACGGGACCCATCAGCCAGCAAAGTGTCCCCCTCTGTCACTTTTCAACTAACCTCCAAACCCACAATCAGTATCTATCCTTGGCCAGCCTATGCCCTTTCCTTGGGCAGGTATCTCCCAAGCCTGGCATTTAGAGACTGAGACCTGGCACTCCAACCCCTGAGGCACACCATAAGCCCTGCGCACACACACACACACACACAAACACACACACACACACACACACACGCACGCACGCACGCACGCACACGCACACACGAGTCAAAAACAGCCAAAAGGTGGGGCACAATGCCTGGTTTGGATTTCAGCCCTGCAGCAGCTGGCTCCAACTCCTGCATGCGGTAGAGGCGGGGGTGGAGGACAGGAAACAAGCAGGGGGAGGGGAGGGAGGACATTTGTTTCAGGACCCACAGGCCCCTGGGCTGGCAGAAAGCCCAGTGAAGGGTGGATGACTTGGGCCTGCCCGCCTTCCTACCTGCTCCAACTCAGCTCCACCTGGGCCCCCACTTACTGGGCTGACAGGAACTGGCGTGGAGAGACAGTGGCAGCACAAAACAAGCAGGTAGATGATTGTCCCTTACCTGGTGAGGACAAAGGCCAGGCCTTCATGCTCCTTGGTCTTCATGAGGTCCAGAGCCCAGAGGCACACCTGGTCCCCTCTTTCCTTGTAGTGTGTGGACAGTGAGAGTGAGTGTGCCTGCCCTATTGGACTATAAGCTGCCTGAGATCAAGGCTCAGTCCTTTTTTTCATTCATATTAACTCATTCCCTCGCTCAGCTAATGCTTGTTGAGTGTCTGGGGTCCCTTTCCTGCTCCTGACCACAGTGCTTATTGTCATGCTGAGCTCCAACAGGGAGTGAGTGGGTCAATGAATGTGTGAATGAATGAGGCTCTTCTCTTGCTCCCCATTCTCTTGTCTCTGCACCCTCATTTGGTGTTGGTAATACACACAACTTTCCGTTTGAAAAGGAGGCTAGAGAGCGAGGAGGGGAACTTGAGAAAAAGAACCCAGGTAAGGGGGGGGGGAATCCAGGAAGGATGAACCCTTGGTGCTGTGGAAGAAGGGTTTCTTGGCAGGTGTGCAGGAAAGAAGTGCTCAGGAAAGTGGGGGATCCTGAGGATTGGGAGACCAAGGAGAGCAGTAGGTACCACACTGGATCAAAATTAGAAATCAAAATCATATGCCTAGTGGTCCCTCCAAAAGGGAGGCCACTACTGAGGAAGGCTTAGGGGGACCCTCAGGTCACCAGGCTTCCAGCCCAATCTGTCCCCAAAGTCCTCCCAGTGAAGCAGAGTTGATTAGCACCAGCCAGGGGGCTCTCACCACACAGCCCGGACCAGTCTCCTTTCCCAAAACAAGACAGCGATAAAGAGCAGGGTTTCTGTGAAGCAGACTGGTAGGAGGCTGTGTCACTTAACTAGCTGCCTGAACACGGGGCAATAACTTCTCTGTGTCTCAGTTTCTCCATCTATAAAATGGGTGAAGCATAGCACCTATTCCACAGAGTTGTTGTGAGGCTCAAATGAGTTCATGCATGTAAAGTGCCAAAACAGTGCCTGGTTCATAGGACGTCCGTCTATTTACTAGCACGGACCTTGAGGCTCAGAGAAGTTAGATGTGCCCTGAGGGCCACCCCGCTGTGGATGGTGAAGCCAGGATCTGAAGCAGCTTTTGATATTCTTGCCGTGACGCCACAGCCCGAAGAGTACTGAGAGTGGTCCCAGGCTGATGAGACAGGAAATGAGGTGACAAGGATGGCGGGGCAGAAGGTTTAACCTCAAGGCCTCCTGCAGGGGGGTGCTCAGGAGAAAGGGGTGGGCCTGGAGCCGAGGGATCATGTAGCAAATGCTTGCCAGGAGTCCCGAGTGGTGAAGAGGGGCTGACAAGGGCCGAGGCAGGAGGAAAGAACTCCCATGGCCTCCCCAGCGCCAGAGGGGGAGGACGATCAGATAGAATTGGGTGAGCAGCCGAACAAGGAAATGGAGGCAGGAGAGGAGGCAGGGATGGCCTTAAGGTTTTAGCATCAGTTCCTCAGGCTATCGCAAGGCCTCTGCCAGAGACAAGTGGTTGGGACGGGGGTGTTCTTGGAAATCCAAGCAATGAGACAAGCCCTCTTTCCTGGGTGAGTGTTAAGTGGGGAAGTTGTGTGTGTTAGAAACAGTTTGGCAGAGACAGAAGCCTGGACTACATACATGATGCCTTCTACATCAAGGGGCTTCCACCCCTCGCAGTGGATGGATCCGGAAATATATTTAAACAGAAACTGTTACTAGGAGACAAACCCCAGCACAGCACAGTTCAACTTCCCAACATTACTCTTGTCACCGATCCCCCTCCTACTCCGGGGCAGGAAACTGACTTTGACCCGGGACCCCACCCCTAAAGCCTCAGCAGCCACTCCTCCCAGCCCCCACGCTCCCACCTCCTTGTAAAAGGAACTGCACGTTGTCTCGTTCCACCCCCACCATGACCCTGTTAGAGACGAAGGCCGGCGCTATTCTCTCCACTTTACAAGGAAGGAAACCGAGGCCCCAAAAGGTTCTGAGACGTTCTCAGGTGCCCTCCTCCTTTCCTCCAGCGGATCCACAGACATCTCTTGGTTCTCCGGGGGCATTTGTTTTTTTCTGTGGGAATAATAAAATGGTGGGACTAACTATATATTAAAGAGACAGTGAAAATGGACAGTGGGGGGTGTGGCAACATAAGGATAAGTACCAAACATCAGGGCTGGAGCCATCCTTAGAGATCTCCGAGTTAGGGCATGCTATTTGCAAGGGAAACTTAAACCCAGAAAGATGGGGCTTGCCCACTGAGTACCTCTGCCAGATTGTCACGCTCTGTTCTAGTTCTCTATCACTGCATTTAACGAACCACCTCAAAATTCCTGGGTTAAGGCAACAATCTTTCTTCTAATCTCTCAGATTCCTGTGGGTCAGGGATTTAGGAAAGGCTCAGCTGGGCTGTTCTGACCTTTTCGGTGGCTGAAGATGAAATGGCAGGAGCTGGAGCAGCTATGGGTGAGCTGTCCGGGCCTCTCTCTCTATGTGGCCTCAGATCCTCTCCATGTGACTAGCTGGGCTTTTTCATAGGGTAAGGTCAGGTGGGCAGTCAGATTACCAGGCAACTCGGATCTCCAAAGGCATGTGTCCCAGGAGAACCAGGTGGAAGCTGAATCATCTCTGTGACCTAATCTCAGAAGTCACATAGCGTCATGTCTACCACCGCCGACTGCCTCAAGTCAAGGGAAGGGATGCTGGGCCCTGCCTCTCGTGGGGAGGAATGTCAAAGTCACATCATTGGAAGCGCATGTGGGATGGGAGCTCTTTGGAAAATGTAGTCTGCCAGGCAGTTGCTCAATCACCCAGATTGATTGCATGGTAAAGGAGAAAGACAGGCCTGGTCTGAACCTTTGTTTCATAACTCATCAGCTCTGTGGCCTAACCCCTTGTATCCTCTCCTTCTCCATCCATAAACCCGGAGTTGGTGGTGAGGAGTAAGTGGGATGGCCTGGCCCACAGGAAAAAGGGTTTTTCTTCTTCCAAGTTATGAGACAGCAGTGAACACACCATCAACCTAAATGCCTCACCCTGCCCATGAAGCAGACTCAAGTCTCAAAAAAAGGCAGAAGAGCCCTAGCTGGTTTGGCTCAGTGGGTAGAGTGTCAGCCTGAGGAGTGAAGGGTCTTAGGTTCAATTATGGTCAAGGACACATACCTGGGTCTTGGGCTTGATCCCCTGTAGGGAGCTTGCTGGAGGCAGCCCTTCAATGATCCTCTTTAATCATTGATGCTTCTATCTCTCTCTCTTCTTCTCTCTTCCTCTCTGAAATCAATAAAAAAAATAAATAAGAGGAACTAAGATAAATGGGAGTACACATTCACCACTGAACAGTACAAGACATGAAATGATAAATCAAGAACTAAATTATAGCAATAAACAAAACAAAGTCCTTGCCTTCACAGATCTTATAATCTAGTGGAGAGAGCCAGCCAACATATAAATATGCTAATGGTATCATGTCAGGTAGAAAAAAGGGCTGAGGAGAAAAATAAAGATAAGGGAAACATGCGGGGTTAGCCTTTGGGTTGGTCAGGAAGATCCTCTTTATTAAAATGAAATTTGAACAGAGAATTAAATGAAGATATGAGGGTTTGAGCCACGAAAATATTTGGGTAAGAGAGCAGTCTAGGCAGAAGGAATAGCTAGTGCAAAGGTCCTGAGGCAGGGAACATACTTGATGTGTTTGAGGATCAACATAGAGGCTAGTTTAGCAGAGCAGAACAAGGCAGGGAGAGTATAAGGGTTAAGGTCAAAGGGGATCCACATAGTCTGATTTTTATCGTTGAGATATACTTTTTATTTTTGAATAATTTTAGATTTACAGGAAAGTTGATAAAATACTAAGGAGAGTTCATATATACCAAGCAGTTCCCCCTGATGTAACACTTTACATTACCATGGTAGGTTTGTCAAAACTAAAAAGCCAACATCTGTACCCTAGTGTGAACTAAACTCCAGACTTTATTCAGACTTCACCAGCTTTTTCACTAATGATCTTTGTTTCCGTTTAGAATGTCACATACATTTAGCTGGCTTCCAGGCTAGCAGGATCACCCTGGCAGCTCCACCACAGAAGATCCATCAGGAAGCTGCTGCAGTAGTCCAGGCAAGAGGAAAGGGGCTCGAAGTCATTTTGTGAAAAGTGGTCAAATTCTGGGTGAACTTGAAGGCACAGCCAACAGGTTTGGCAAGACATGGGATATGAGAGAAAGAGGAGAGTTAAAAATGATGTCAAGGATTTTGGTGTAAAATAGGCATGTACTGGTTTGGGGATGGAAACCAGGAGTTTGCATTTGTACATGCTAAGTTGGAGTTGCCTATTGCACCATGTGGAGATGTCGAGTGTGCAGTCAGATACATGAGAGGGGATTTCAAGGATAAATCATGGCTGGAAATGTAAACACGGGAATCCTTAGCTTACAGCTGCTATTTAAAGCCATTAGGCTGAGGAGATCATGAAGGGAGTGAGTGAAGATTGAAAAGAGAATCGATCTGAGTATTGAGCCCTGGGCTATGGGAAAAATTGGGAAGATGAGGAAGAACCAAAGGGGAATGCAGCTGACAGAGCCAGTGAGATGAGGACTGAGAAGGAATTGTTTGATTTGACAATGGCGAGAGCATTGGTGACCTTAATAGGTGACCTTGACGGACAGAGTGGTGGGGTGAGAGTGGTTTCAAGAGAAAATTAGAGAGAACATGAAGATGGCAAATCTAGACAAATTTTTTTAAAATATATTTTATTTATTTTTTACTGAGGGGAAGAGAGAGAGATAGAGAGCTAGAAACATCGATGAAAGAGAGTCATTGATCAGCTGCCTCTTGCACACCCCCCACTGGGGATGCGCCCGCAACCAAGGTACATGCCATTGACCGGAATCGAACCAGGACCTCTCAGTCCACAGGCTGACGCTCTATCCTCTGAGCCAAACAGGTTTCGGCTCTAGACAAATATTTTTGAAGAGTTTTCAGTAAAGGGAGCAGAAAAGTGGCTCTGGAAGAGAATATGGGACTGAGAGAGCTTATTTATTTTCAGATGGGAGAGAGTATGATGAAAATGATCTCCTAGAGACAAGTGAACTAATGGTGCAGATGACCTCGGAGAACTGGTGGAACCTGCAGTTAGGTGAGAGGGATGGGAGCTAGCGCCAGGGTGGAGGGGTTCTAAGTAAGAACAGGAGGGATGACGGAGGGTATGGAGACAGATGGAAGGAGGTGGGTGGAAGCCTGGGAAAATTCTCTTCAGGCTGCTTCTATTTTCTCCATGAAGTTGGAAGCAAGACCACTAGCAGAGCGAGAAGAAAGGAGAGAGGAGAAGGTATTGTAGAAATAGCTGTCAGGAGGGTGGGAGAGTACACAGAACTACTGCATATTGATGGTCAACACAAAGGGTGCTTGAAGCTATGAATTTGAGACCAGTCAGCCTGGAGATGAGTTTTTTCCAGTCACATTCAGTTACTGGGGCACAGGCTAGAGAGGACACAGGAGAGGGGTTTTACGAGATAAACAGGATGGGAGAGAGGCGCCAGGGAGTTGTTATAAGCAATGGACTGGTTATAAGGATATGTCCTGGAATCAAAACTGGGTAAGGAGGAAAGGGCAGATGTGATGAGAGGGGACACTGACAAGGAGATAAGATCAATGGATGAGAGGCAGGGCCAACTTATCTACAGGAGGCACTGTGCAAAATTCCCACAACTCCTTCAGGGACCT
Organism: Pipistrellus hanaki; assembly: GCF_964339955.1. Taxonomy (NCBI): domain Eukaryota; kingdom Metazoa; phylum Chordata; class Mammalia; order Chiroptera; family Vespertilionidae; genus Pipistrellus; species Pipistrellus hanaki. Next base: position 12,704,315 of record NC_140509.1, on the reverse strand, counting down.
ACAAATGTTTTAATTTTAATGTATTTTAAAATCAAAAGAAAAAAGTGGAAATAATAATAATGAATATACAGCAGGTACTCAAATAACATTATTTCATTTAACATAATTTCACCAAAATGTTGATGAATAAAAAAAAAAAAAAATGACCCCCTGGCCAGTGTTTTTCAGTGGTTGGAGCATCATCCCATACACCAAAGGTTAAAGGTTTGATTTCAGATCAGGGCACATACCCAAGTCATGAATTCAATCCCCGGATAGGGCACATTAGAGAGGCAACCAATTGATGCTTCCCTCTCACATTAATGACTCTTTCTCCCTCTCTCTCTTTCTTCTTCTCTTCTTCTCTCCCTCTCTATCTCTCTCTCTTTCTTCTCCTTCCTCTCTGATGAAGATCTCCTCAGGTGAGAATTTATTTATTTATTTATATTATTATTATTATTATTATTATTAATTTTAATCCTCACCCAAGGATATTTTTGCATTGATTTTTAGGGAGAGTGGAAGAGAGAGGGAAAGACAGAGAGAAACATCGATGTGAAAGAAACACATCAATTGGTTGCCTCCTGCAAGCACTCTGACCCAGGCTGGAGAGAAGCCTGCAACTAAGGCAAGTGCCCTTGACTGGAATCGAACCTGGGACAGTTTTGGTCCACAGGCCAACACTCTATTCACTGAGCCAAACGGGTGTGGGCTCCTCAGGCGAGAATTTAAGAAAAAGAAAAAAATAATTTCCTGGCCAGGGCCATTGTCTGTGTGGTCCTTGCACCTTCTCCCCATGCCTGCATGGGTTTTCTCCTGCAGACTCTGGTTCCCTCCCCCATTCCCAAGACATGCACATGAGAGAAATTGAGTATCTACATAGTCCAGTCGGAGTGAGTGTGTGTGTGGGCGTGTGAATGCGTCCTGATATGGAAGGGCATCCTGACCAGGATTCCTACCTCATCCCATGAGCTGCTGGGACTGGCTCCGGCCACCTGGGACCCTGAGGTGAAATAAGTAGGTTGGAAAATAATTATCTTATTTGTTTTTATTAAATTTTCTTAAATGTATGTATAGCTCATATTTACACCAATGTTGAACATTAGAAGTGTTTTAGTTCTTTATTTAGAAGTTTAATGATGCTTTGTTTTGGTGACCAGAAATGTGCCTATAGGAACATTTAAAAATTTATTTTATTTTTATCATTTTAAAATTTTCAGTTACAGTTGACATATATAACTTACTAAGTGATGATCCCAAGAAATCGTGCCTATATACATGGTTAGTAGAATATCATTGACTATATTTCCTGTGCTGTATTTTACATCCCTATGACTATCCTGTAATAACATCTGTAATTTGTTCTTAATCTCTTCACCTTTTTTCACCCATCCCCCAAACCCACCTATGCCATAAGAACTTAACTCAATTGTTTAGATCAATTTAGCCTACGGTAAAATTGTTTACAATATAGGTATGTCTTTTCACTTAAAGTCACAGTTTCCAAGAACCTACCTATGACATTAAGTGAGGACTTACTATAGAATCATGCATCTTTCTTGGGTTATATTTGTCTTTATACCAATGCAACCATAAAGTGTAGTTTTATTATTCTTTTGTGGCAGAAGAGGGCCATGAAGATGAAGTGCATAGGACCCACCAATGTTGTAATGTAGCCCGGTGATCCCTGTGGATCTAAATTCAATATATGTTAAATGCATTTGAAATGGCAAAAGCAAACACAGCCTCAGTACAAAGGATTGTTTGAGTCCAGGTACTAGAAGGCATAGGCTGAAACGATACAAGTTGGTAATAGGCAAGTGTGATTATAATAGGAGACTGAGATTATGGAGTGTGTGAAGAACTGAGTAACAAGGTTTGGCTGAGACAATCCTCCTTATTAGTGAAGAAGAAATCAAGGAAACAGGAAGTTGGTTTTATCAGTTATCTATTGCCATGTTAACAAATCACTTTGAAACTTTGTGGCTCAACCACCATTTATCTGCTCATCGCTTGGTAACGTGGACCAGTCTCAGCTGAGCAATTCCGTTCGTCTTGCTGGGGCATTGTCACGGGGCTGCGACCATCCGGAAGGTTGACTGGGGCTGGGTAGTATGACCTCACATGTCTAGTAGGTGGTGGCCAGGGCACCTCAGTTCTTCCCCATTGGGCTCCTCATCTTCCAGTAGGCTAAACTGGACTTCTTTACATGATGTTGGAAGTGTTCTGAGAGGGCAAAGGGGCAAGCTGCAAGGTCTCTTGAGGCCCAGACTCTGGAGACTCACACAGTATCATTTCTGCCACATGCTTTTAGTCAAAGCAAGCCATAAAGCAGGGGTCTTCAAACTACGGCCCGAGGGCCACATGCAGCCCCCAGGGGAGTCTGATCCTGCCCGCCAGGTTTTTTGGGCAGTGAGCGCAGCCAAGGTGTTACAGTAGGAATTAGTAGTTCATATAGTCCGGCCCTCCAGCTCTCTGAGGGACCGTGATCTGGCCCCCACTTTAAAAAGTTTGAGGACCCCTGCCATAAAGCCAGCCCAGATTCAAGCGGTTGACAACAGACTCCGCTCCTTGTTGAGAAGAGCAGCAAAATCATTGCAAAGGGTCATGTGGGACAGGAGGAAGTGCAGTGGCTTTCGTTGCAAGCACATTAATTGGAAGAATTGTCTATGTGGAACTGAGCCATCAAAAATCTCCAAGAATTTGACAGAAGTGGGAGTGAAAAGAGTGACAAGCCAGATGCTAAAATTTTTATATAAGGTGCCTGGGTTAGGTGTTTAAGAATGTCCGTGCTGCAGGTACAGATAACGTTATACTCTGTCCATCAGTTGGGGGAAGGGAGGATCTATCATTTACAGCCTGAGGGAGAAGTAGTAAGTGATACAGTCTGATGCCATCAACTTCCAAAGTTTTAACCATCTTTACTGTCTCATCAGTGAATGCCAATGAATTTCATTAATGAGAAGGAACTGGTCATTTTCCACAACTGCTTTGACACAGTCGCTCCCCAATTCAGAATCTGCCTTAAGGAAGGATCCCAAACCCTGGAGAAAACCACATGCATAAAACGTCCCCAGTCCCCAGGCTCGTCCCCAGTCCCCAGACACAGTCCCCAGTGCCCAGGATGACGGACGTCCAGCACAAAGTAGCAGCACACAGGTGCTCAGGAATATTTGTTGAATGAATGTATAATAGCAAAACCATAAACACAATTGTGTAAGGGTCCAATTGTGAGAATCCCACAATGAGGGCTAAGTTAAATAGATTGTGATATATCCACTAATGGACTATTATGCAGCCATAAAAATTGTGCTTTTGAGGACTCTCAATACATTATGTGGAGTAAAAAAGAAAAAGTCAGGATACAATATTACAGGTACTGAGTAAAAACTTCTGGGTAGGAACAGGGTAAAAAAAAACAACCCACACATTAGTGGTTTTTTCATGGTAGTAGGATCATGGGTGATATTTTTTTTTTTTTACTTGATTCTAAAGGATCTATCGTGCTATTGAATTTCTTTTAAAATAATAAAGTTGCACACATTCATTGTGGAAAGAAAAAAATGCAGAAAAAGATCATTAAGAAAAGATCACCTTTAATTCCATTATCCAGAACAAAAGTCACTGGTAATTGACAGGCGTTCTGTTTTGTCTCTCCCTGCTCCCAGTTAACATACTTTTGGCTTTTTTTTTTTTTTTTTTTTTTTTTTACATTTGGCAAGTGTGATTATAATAGGAGATTGAGATTATGGAGTGTGTCCGCTAGGGGCGGCCTCAAATGGGCGACTTTTGATAGTCACATAATCTATTTGACCTACACTAATTGGACGTTATAGGTTGTTTCCAATTTTTCACTGAAAAACAAATTAAAACAAAATAAAAGGCTAGAGCTATGGCATTACTCAGATTCAGAAAGCTCTTTAGGGAAGAGGAAGTGGCTGGAGAGATGAGGTGGGTGTGGCTGTTCCATCCAATGGAGACTGCAAGAAAAACTAGGCCAGCGGCTCGGTCCCTGTGGGGTGTCCGTGGGAAGCTTCTGCAGGGGCTGGAGAGCCCTCCCTCCAATCTGTGGCATTTAAAGATGGAGAAATCTTGATCTGGAGGCTTCGGTGGTGTTCCTAGCCGCTGCCCTCTTGCGCTGCGCAGGCAAGAGAAGTGCTTCCTGTCCTCGCCTTGCACAGGTGTCTCCGAGCCCTGAGCCTGGACAATAGTCCCCCTACTCTCCGCACCGAACTCGGTTAGTCAGAGCTCTGGGTTTGGCCGATTAGCCTGAGCGCAAGAAGGGATGTGATCCGGGTACAGGAGAAGGAACTGGGGTAGGGGGGGGGGGGGCACATTTACAGAGTCAGGGGCATTCCCTGGCCAGAGGGGCTTCCCATAGCGGCCACGGGAAGGGACAGGGTGGCGGGGATAGAGATGGGGTGGGGGTGGGGCCGATCCTTAGGCGCGGCTGATCCTAGAGGGCTGTGCTCGGCGGCGCGGAGAGAGAGAAGCGGAGGAGAGGCGCAGCCATTTGAAGCGAAGCAGGTGATGGAGGATTTCCTCACGGCGGAGGCGTGGGCTGGGTGACAGGAGGAGGGCGGGGGCGGCGCCGCCCGGAGCGCGTGCGGGATCCACAGGAAGAGCGGGACTGGTGAGGACGGAGGTGGGGCGGGGGCGAGAGGCCAGGGCAGCCAAGCTGGGGTTCCAGATGGGAGAGTCACTGGGCGGCGCACATCTGGCTGGCACTTTGCATGTAGATTCCCATGATTTCCTCCCTCCGATGGAGAAAGCGAGGCTCGGATAGGTTGGGTGGCGGCGGAGGGTGGGGGCCCGGGGAAGAGAGCGGCAGCGGGGAACGGGGCGAGCGCCGCGCTCCCGGAGGAGGCGTGAGCCGGGCGCCGCGGGGGGTGGCGGCGGGCGCGGAGGATCGGGGCGGGCCGGCGGCGGGCCGGGGAGGGCGCGGGAGGAGGGATCGGCCGGCACACGCCGCCCCTGGCAGGCGGCCCGAGCGCACACGAGGAGCCGCCGCCGCCGCCGCTCGCGATCGCCTGGAGCCCCAGATTCCGGAGCGCTCGGCTCGCATGGCAGCCGCCTCGGCGCCCGGCCCCGAGGCCCGCTAGGGGCGGCCCCGCGGCGGAGCCCGTCGGACCCGGCCTCGCGTGGCGCCCGGAGCACCGCCTCGCAGCCCGAGGTGAGGACCGCGAGGGCGGGGCGCTCCGGACAGGGGCGCTCGGGGGCTCCGAGCAGGGCGGCGCGGCCGAGCGGACGCGGCTAAGACCGGAAGGGGGCCGGTCCTGGATGGAGCCGGGAGTGGGGTCGAAGACCGCTCGCTGCTGGGAACCAGACCCCTCGTCCCCTCCCTGCTCCAGGCCTCCCCTAGGCGCGATCCTCATCCCCACGGACCCCTCCGTTCTGGGCGTCCCCAGCCCCGGCCCTTCCACGCCGCCCCTCCTTTGCCTCTTCCCACAGAGCCTGGTTCTGGGCCGTTTCACCCCCCTCCTCGTCGGTTCCACCCTTCCCCGCCCCTGCCTTCACCCCTTCTTCTGTCCGGACGCCCCGCTCCCCCTCGGGTCCTGTCGCTAAGAATCGCAATCCGTGCCGCTTCTCTCCGCATCCGACCGCCTCCCAGCCTGCGTCGTCCCACAGGTGTCCGCACGTGCGGCCGTCCACCCGTCCGTCCTCCCCGGGGCCGGCGCTGACCATGCCCAGCGGCTGCCGCTGCCTGCATCTCATGTGCCTGCTGTGCGTCCTGGGGGCCCCGGCTCGGCACGCCGTAGGTGAGCGCACCCCGGACGCAGGTCGCGACCCTCTGCCTCCCCACGTCCCCCGCTTGCACGTTGACCTCTGCCGGCCGGAGACGGCACTGCAGCCGCTCGGACCCGCCGGGTTGGTGAGACCCAAGTCATCCCTTGGAGTGTCTGTCTGTTGGGGACTCTGCCCCAGAGCTGAGCCCACCCAATTGCTGGGGCCCCGCACCCTCCCGAGCCCAGCATCTCAGGGGCAGGGCTCACCCCTCCCACATCAATCAATCTCTTCTAGCCGATGACTGCAGCTCCCACTGTGACCTGGCCCACGGCTGCTGTGATCCTGACGGCTCCTGCAGGTACCTCTCTGAGCACGTGCTCCTACACCCTGCGCTCCTCTTTTCCCAGCCCTTCACACCCACAACAGGGTAGGGTGCCCAGGGGCTTAACACCCTACTGTTCCCTTCCCACCCACCCCCCACCCCCACGGCACACAGGGCAGACCAGCCAGCCTCCCTTCACCCCCCTTTGCCTTGACTCTTCCTTCTTCCAGCTTATGCTCCCCACTGTTTTACTCACCCAAATCTGACCCAAGAATTCTGAAACATTCCTCCTCAAGACCAGGAGAAAGGCCTGGAATTTGAGAGAGTTTGGAGATTGGGAGCCTGGAGGAAAGGGAGAGATAGGAAAGGCATAAAGAGAATTGGTTTGGCCTATAAGAGAAAGGCTGCTGGAGGATTGCTGGGAAGATGACCTTATGAAAGAGTATCTTTTAAAAATATATATATATATTTTTTTATTTATTTCAGAGAGAAAGGGAGAGAGAAAGAGAGATAGAAACACCAGTGATGAGAGAGAATCATTGATTGGCTGCCTCCTGCATGCCCCACACTGGGGATGGAGCCCACAACCCAGGCATGTGCCCTTAACTGGAATCGAACCTGGGACCCTTCAGTCCACAGGTCAATGCTCTATCCACTGAGCCAAACCAACTAGGGCAAGAGTATCTTTCTTGATGAATTTGAGTAATTGACTCACTGGGGTGAGGGTGGGGCAAATTCAATAGCAGGAGGGAAATGTGTCCGGATGGACATAAGGAAATGACCTGTCAGGGCAAGTTGCTGGAGGGGCTGGGGGTGTTCTGGACTCAAGTACGGAGGGCTTTTTAAAAAATAGGTCAGGCCCTGGCGGGGTGCTCAATGGTTAGAGTGCAGGCCTGCTGGAGAGTCATGGGCTCAGTTTCTAGTCAAGGGCACATACCTGGGTTGCAGGTTTGATCCCTGACCCCCTTCAGATCCTGTGTGGGAGGAAACCAATCGACGTGTCTAAGTCACTTCAATGTTTCTCTCTCCCCCTCTCCCCTTCCTTCCACATTCCCTAAAAGTCAATGGAAAAAATATCCTCATTCCGTGGGTGAGGATTAAGAAAACACACAGGTCAGGCTTTTGCCCTGGAATCAAGGGCACTCTTTAAAAAACAACCCACATTTCTGAGTCTCAGATATGCCAGGACTGATCCTGGGAGTATTTATAATCATCTTAGTTCCTTCCTCGACACATCCCCGGAAAGTGCATTCCCAATTTACAGATGAGGAAACTAAGGCTCACAAGGATTAGACAAAGTGCAGAACCACTTGAGTGCTGGTGTCAGATGATCTGATTCCACAGACATGACCCTAAACAGCCCACACCTATCCGGATGGGCCTGCTTCCCTTGGGGATTGTCATGTCTTCTTGTTTTCGAAATGCTCTGGTCTTGCCTCCACTTCCTCCTCCCTCCCCCCACCTCCCACCTCGCCCAGAGCCCTGACCCTGTGCTTCTCCCCATCAGGTGTGACCCAGGCTGGGAGGGGCCGCACTGTGAGCGCTGTGTGCGGATGCCTGGCTGCCAGCATGGTTCCTGCCACCAGCCCTGGCAGTGCATCTGCCATGGTGGCTGGGCGGGCAAGTTCTGTGACAAAGGTAGGGGAGCAGAGAGGGCGGCTGTTGGTCTGGAGACCCCATGTGCCTTGGGAAAACATCCACTATTTATTGTGTCCAGCCCCCAAACTCAAATACACAGCAGCTCATCATTTTAGCCTCCATACCTATGTGTTGCCTCAATTGGCCCTTACCCTAACCGCATGAGACGGGCAAGGCGGCTGCGGAAACGGTCCTCATTGTACAGCCAAGGATATTGAGGCTCAGAGATGAGCTACAACTTGCTTGAAGTTACTGATACGGATGGACATTGCCAGGGGCAGGAGCCTCCTGATTCCGAATTCAGTGTTGTTGTTTCCCGCACCAAACATACCAGCCTGGGTGGGTCTGCAGTATGAGCTGCACCCACTGAGCCTGAGGGAGGGTTCTGGCCAGGTCTGGGTGCCAGATGTAAGGGGCTCTCCCAGAACCTTCCGTCTCCTCTATAGATGAGCACATCTGTACCACCCAGTCCCCCTGCCGGAACGGAGGCCAGTGCGTCTATGATGGGGGCGGCGAGTACCACTGTGTGTGCCCACCAGGCTTCCACGGACGGGACTGTGAGCGCAAGACTGGACCCTGCGAGCAGGCTGGGTGAGTATGGCCCCATGGGGTGAGTTCAAGGTTAGGTGGGAATCTGTTGACAGGAGGCAGGACTGTTGAGAGGCTGGCAGTGAAGTGACAGGGCTGAGGGTCAGAAGCCCCACTGAGGGCACCGGAGGATAAAACCCCAGCTTGCCAGTGTCCCTAGTTCCGGGTTTCTCAGCTCTTTTATACCATCTGGACCATTTCAACAAAAATCTATAGGAACTGGAGATTAACAGATCAATGTGTGATTGCTCTGGCTGTTGGGGGTGGAGGTGAAGGAGGGTGTGAGGACCTAGGACTCCCCTCCTCCTCCCATGAAAGCTGCCCCTGTGGCCTCTAAGGATGTCCCCCACACACAGCCTTCCGCCTCAGTGTGTGCATAGGGAAAAGGGCCTGTAGGGCGGGGCCTGCCCTCTTTTCTGTGTGGGGCCTAAGAGCCTACCAAGGTTATAATACACTTGCCTTCAGCCTTGCCTTTGGGCCATGCTAACTGCTTCACATTGGGTTATCTCGTTTAACCCAAATGCTACTTCCATTTCCATTTTAAAAGGAGATATTGGAGACTCGGAATATGATTCAAGGTGACATTGCTGGAAGGGGGGTGGGCAGTGGTCAGGATGCTGACCTAGGCTGCCCTACAGGTGTGAGTCTGTATCAAAGCCCTCTCCCACCTCCACCCCAGCTCCCCGTGCCAGAATGGCGGCCAGTGCCAGGACGACCAGGGCTTTGCCCTCAACTTCACGTGCCGCTGCTTGGCAGGCTTTGTGGGTGCCTTCTGTGAGGTGAACGTGGACGACTGTCTGATGCGGCCTTGTGCTAACGGTGCCACCTGTCTGGATGGCATAAACCGCTTCTTCTGCCTCTGCCCGGAGGGCTTTGCTGGACGCTTTTGCACCATCAACCTGGATGACTGTGCCAGCCGCCCATGCCAGAGAGGGGCCCGCTGCCGGGACCGGGTCCACGACTTCGACTGTCTCTGTCCTAGCGGCTATGGCGGCAAGACTTGTGAGCTCGTCTTACCTGGCCCAGACCCTGCCACCATGGCAGACGTGCCCCTGGGGCCCACCTCGGCGCTGGTGGTGCCTGCCACGGGGCCTGCCCCCCACAGCGCAGGGGCTGGCCTGCTGCGCATCTCAGTGAAGGAGGTAGTACGTAGGCAAGAGGCCAGGCTAGGTGAGTCGAGCCTGGTGGCCGTGGTGGTGTTTGGGGCCCTCACTGCCACGCTGGTCCTGTCCACGGTGTTGCTGACCCTGAGGGCCTGGCGCCGGGGGGTCTGTCCCCCTGGACCCTGTTGCTCCTCGGCACCGCACTACGCCCCGGCACGCCAGGACCAAGAATGTCAGGTCAGCATGCTGCCTGCGGGGCTCCCCCTGCCACCTGACCTGCCCCCCGAGCCCGGAAAGACCACGGCACTGTGACGGGGGCGGGGCTTCGTGCCGCCTCCACCTCCTCTGCCCTTCAGACTGGAACGGTCCTCACTTGCCACCCCTCAGCAGCTTCACACAAGAAATATTATTTTTTTAATACACAGAATGTAAGATGGGAATCTTATTCAATAAAACTATGGCGTTGTACGTGGACTCCTTTTCCAGAAAAAACTGCCTGGCGTCACTGAAGAGGGCTGAGCAGAGGCCTGTTTCTGGGGAAACCTTGGGACTTTGCCTTAAGCCTGGTTCTCAGAGAGGAACCCATGACACCTCCCCCCGCCCCAGGGAAGTGCCAGTGAGGTAGAGCCATGGAGGCGAATGTAAACAAACAGCTCTGCAGCCACCCAGCAGAGGGTAAGATAGGGGTGACCCAGGGGGGCCTCAGGGGGAGGAGTGGGCTCCCTGCTGGCTGCTCTGCAGCAGCTGCTGGAACAGGGAGTGAGGCTGGTTGCGCAGGGCGGCAGGGGAGTCCAGCTCCACGACCCTCCCAGCTTGCAGCACCAGCACCCGGTCAGAGTTCATGATGGTGTTGAGCCTGTGGGAGAGGAGGTGGTCAGTGGAGGATGGAGGGCAACACCCTAGAGCAGCGGTCGCCAACTGGAGGTCGGTGAACTCAAAGGTTGGCGATCGCTGCCCTGAAGCAGGAAGCTGACCCACGTTCCCTCCTCTCCTTCCCTAGACAGCACAGTCCTGCCCCCACGCTTTACCCCGGCTCTGTGCTGGGGACTACCGATGCCTTCAGACAATGTGCTATGAGAATGAGGAGCTGAGGTTCATGGAAGTTTGGAATCTCTAGGGCTCTGACCCCCGGGTCCCTGACACTATATCCCCTGACTGGAATCCCATGCCGGATGCTTGCACACCTGTGGGCAATGGTTAGCACTGTCTTGTTGGCGAAGCGTTTGCAGATGGTCTGCTGGAGCAGCTGGTCTGTTTTCTGGTCCACACTTGCCGTGGCCTCATCAATGCACAGGATCTGGAACATGTGGAGGGGGTGGGCAGGAGGACAGAGAAGAGGGTTCGTCTTGGCTTCTGCCCAAGCACCGGCATCTACCCCCTGGTGGGGCCCCACGCAGCCCAGCCCAGCCCACAGATCCCCACCTCCAGCTCTAAAAGAAAAACTAACTGATCCTCTGAGACTTCTCCCTGCTCACTCCCCACCCCTCACATGCCCCTGCCTTCTTCCCGGCCCTCTCGGATGTCTCCTCTCACCTTACCTTGGCATCTGTGAGGAGAGCCCTGGCCAGACACAGAAGCTGCCTCTGCCCCAGTGATAAGCTCCGGCCCCCATCGCCCAGCTCACCATCCAGACCACCTACAAGGCACAGCATCGTCACCCCTGGGTCAGGTCTCTCTCTGCCCCCTCCCTGCTCCCTCCTCCTCCACCCTGCAGGGTAGGGCCTGGTACTCACCCATGGACGCAATCACCTCACTCAGGTGGCACTGCTCCAGAGCCTGCCACAGGGCCCTGTCCTCATGCAGGCCCCGGGGGTCCAGGTTCTCCCGAACACTCCCACTGAACAGAAAGGGTTCCTGGGGGATGATAGCCAGCTGGGACCTGGGCGACAGAGGGACATGGGTCTAGGCTGGAGGTGTGGTCACTTCTGTGCCCAGCACAGGTTTCAGCTATAGGTCTAGCACCTCCAGAGAAGCCTAGGGAAGAGCCCTGAACATAACCCTCACTCAGCTCCCCTGCTGTTCAGCGTGTTCCCAGAACTGGGCAGGTGCCATGAGGGATACGAGAGAAGCCAAAGGCCCATGCTCTGCCCTTAAGGAGCTTACATCTCACTAAGCTACAAAACACAGGGCAGGAGACTATCAGGCACTGGGACAGCCATGGTGGCAGGGAATGAGCAGAGAGTTTGAATAGTAGGGAGGGGATGCGTCAAGATGGGAGGGCCTAGAATTGGGTCCTGAGGAGCCAATGTGGAGCTAGAAGAGAAGGCAGGAAAGGCAGTGCCAGGGCCTGGGACCAATAATAGGCTTTGGAACAGAGCTCCCTGCCTTTTCCACATCAGAGAAAATGACACTAGGCTAACCTGGGCTGGTGGGGGGAGTTGTTTAGCACCAGATGTGGCCTCTTGTTGCCAGGGGCAACCGGCCCAGGTCTCGAGTGCCCTGAGCATCCCCCGCCAAGCCTGAGGGCTGAGAGGATGAGTATCTTGGGCACAGCACCGGGAGGCTCTGATTCAGGACGCAGTGACCATTGATCTAGACTGCAAGATGCATACTGGGAAGTACAAGAAAAAATGAAGCTGGAAAGGTGGGCCTGGGTCAGATTAAAGACCTGACCCCACAGCTACATCCCTGCACCTGAGGAGAGCGAGCCCTGGGAGCTCGCCATCCTTTCCGGCTGTCCCAGCTGCCTTCCCCGAATCGACCCTGCTGCCCTGAGTCTACGGAAACCTTTCGGCTAGGCTTCCTCTCTGTGCCAGTAGTCTGGTTCTCCTCTTCTCGCTCCCCCAGACCTGAGCTCGGCCAGCGCCAGCTGGCGGGTGTCCACTCCGTCCAGGAGCACGCGCCCCGAGCTGGGCTCCAGCAGCCGGAAGAGCACGGACAGCAGGGACGACTTTCCGGAGCCCGTGCGGCCCACGATGCCCAGCTTCTCTCCGGGCTGCACGCGGAAGGTCACCCCGTCCAGGGCATTCGGCAGCCCCGGCCGGTACACCAACACCACGTCCTGGAACTCCACGCTCCCCTGCGTCAGCCAGCCAGTGCCTAGCTGGTGGGGTTCATGGGTGGGAGGTGGAGGGAGATGGGTGAGACGGGGAGACGTGGGGAGAATTGGGGTTGGAGAGTGGAAGGATGAGAAATAGATGGCGTGAGAGGAAAGGGGGAAATAAGGACAAGTGAAGGAGATGGGAGAACAGACACAAAGATGAGGGACACAGTGAAGAAAGGGGAGATCATGCGGGGACATTAGAGGAGCTGAGAAAGATGGCGAGGAGTGGAAAGGAACCTGGGGAATGACTGGGGCGGTCGGGAGGGTCCTTCCGGGTTCCAGCGCCCAGGCCCGGGGCACAGGTGCGGGCCTACCTGCCTCGGCTGGCCCTGGGGCTCCTGGGGCAGGTCGCAGGAGTACTCCTCCAGCCGCTCGACGCTCACCAGCATGGTTTCTGTCTGCGTGAAGCTGCTCACCAGGCCCGAGAGCAGCCCCGTCAGGGACAGGGCATACGACAGAGACAGGCCCACCAGTCCTGGCAGGAGAGGAACACCAGGCACCAGGGGGGGCTTGGTGAGGAGGACTGAGGCCGAACGGGAGAATCTCAAGCTGCGGACTGCAGGCATTGAGCGGAGGCCGCAGAGAAGCAGGAAGGTGCCAGCAGCAGACCCAGGGCCACAGGACGCTAGGTGCCAGGCAGTGGAGTGGGTCCACAGAGGCTCTGAGGGAGGATGGGTGGGCCTGGCAGGGGGCTGGGGATGGGGGGAGAGGGCAGGGGCAGAAACCAGAAGACTGGTTCTAGTACCAGATGCAGCATCACCTGGGAAAGTCACTTCTTGAGACTCAGTGTCCTCAACTCTACAACGAGGGGCAGGAGAATTACGACACATACTCACAGGGACCCTGCGCGGCAGGGGAGAACGCTGGGGGACGGCGCAGGGAGAGGTCTGGGGCAGGGCACGGGAATCGCATGCTCCTGAGGGGAGTAAAGGGGCCCGGGGTGGTACCTGGGTTGGCGAGGCCCTGCTGGTGCTGTACCAGGGCGATGCCCGCGATGGCGCTGACCACGGCGGCCCCCATGAGCTGGAGCCGAATGTCCAGCCACTGCATCGTGGCGCTGGAGGCGAACTGGCACCTCTGGTTTAGCTCCAGGAGCCTCTGGTTCTTCTCCTCGAACCTGGGGGAGGCCAGGGGGGAAGCAAGGCCACTCCACTGCGGCAAGCACTTGCCCAGACTCCCCCACAGAACGCCTTCTTCTCGGAGCCAATCAACACACCCACAGGCCTCACGGAGGGCACGGAGAGGTCAGCGTGTTCTTTCACGGGCGGTCTGCTCTGCCACCCATCCCTCTCTTCTGTTTCTTTCCTCTTCCCCTTAGTGCCTTCACCCACCCTTCCCTTCTCAGGAGACCCGAAGCCCCTCTCTCCCACGTGCCTTTCTTCGTAAGGGGGGTCCTCTGCCCCCTCCCCGCCAGCACCTCACACCCTCGCTCCGGTTGGGAGAGGCAGACTCCACACACCTGCCAGTGGCCCCGCAGGCCCGGAGCACGGGGAGGCCGGCCAGGGTGTCGGCCAGGTGGGTGTAGAGCGGGGACAGGGTGAGGCTGCCCAGGCGCCGCAGCTCCCGCGAGGAAGCCCGGTAGTGGCGCTGCACGCGGTAGTAGATGAGGCTCAGAGGCGGCAGCAGCAGCAGCAGCCAGGGCAGGCCGGAGCCCAGCACCGCCAGGAGGCCCAGCAGGCCTGCCGCGTTGGCCAGGAGGATGTTGAGGATGAAGGGCAGGCTGTCGTCCACGCAGGCCACATCGGAGGAGAAGCGGTTCAGGACCCGGCCCATGGGCGTGGCGTCGAAGAACGTGATGGGTGCCTGGGAGAAGGGATGTGGTTGGGCAAGGGCAGGGTCTGGCACAAACGGGGTGGGAGGCCACCCTGGGGGAGGTAAGGGGGGGGCAAAAGAAAGCAAAGTGTCTCCAGAGTTTGGGAGCGGAAAGGAGGAACAGGTGGGGCCAGGAGGAAGAATATCGAAGGTTAGAAAAGACCAAGACTGTCCCTCTGGCCAGTGGTGACCCTAAAAGGCCATGCTGGCCACTCTGCTACCTCTGTGCCAGACATGCCTACGTCCCTCTCCAGAACACGGGGACTTCCGGCCAGTGAGTGAGGGTCAATTAGATGTCAGGAGGCACATCCTGATCGCCCAGGGCTGGACAGAGGGTGAGGGCAGTGGTCCAAGTCAGATCGTCTCATGGCCGCATTCAGGCTCTGGAGTCAGACTGCTGCTGGGATTCCAGCTCTGCCACTTAGTAGAGGTGAAACCCCTCAATCTCTTTAAGGCCCATTTCAAAAACGGGGATAATAGCCCAGCCGGGTCGCTCAGTTGCTTAAGCAGTGTTTCCCAACCTTCTCTCATGATGAGAATCACCTGGTGGAGTTGTTAAAACACAGATTCCTGAATCCCAACTAAGAAGTGCTAAACTAGAATTTTTGAGAACATATAGGTAAAATTGCATACCTAACTTAGTGCTCTGTATATAACATCTGTCTTAGAGCACTAGTTAAGTATACAATTTTACCTATATGTTCCCAAAAATTCTAGTTTAGCACTTCTTAGTTGGGATTCAGGAATCTGTGTTTTAACAACTCCACCAGGTGATTCTCATCATGAGAGAAGGTTGGGAAACACTGGCCTAGAGCATTATCTAAATACGCCAAGGATCTCCTAGCCAGTCTGGTCAATGGATAGAATGTCGGCCTGTGGACTGAAGGGTTCCGGGTTTGATTCCGGTCAAGGGCACATGCCTGGGTTGTGGGCTCGATCCTCAGTGGGGGGTGTGCAGGAGGCAGTCAATCAATGATTCTCTCTCATCTGATGTTTCTATCTCCCTCTCCCTCTCCCTTCTTCTCTGAAATCAATGAAAAAATATTTTTTTAAAATACGCCAAGGTTGCAGGTTCCATCTCCAGTCAGGGCACAGACAAGAAGCAACCAATAAATGCACAAATAAATGGAACAACAAATGGATGTTTCTCTCTAAATCAATCATGAAAAAAAACAAAAAAACAAACACGAGACTAATGGAACTGCACCTCACAGGGCAAATCGGTAAGGATTAAAGGCCATTTACATAGCTGCCAGTAGCTCAGCACAGTCTGTCTGGCATGGAGTAAGGGTTCAGTGACTGCCAGACATCGGGACTACTGCTGGGAGGCACAGTCTCCAAGGCAACCCGCTTCCCCGTCCCCCAACTCTCTGCCTTTCCTTGGGTAACGGTCCTATCTTAAAGCAGAAGACTAGGTTGAAGGACTTTCTGAAGTATCTCTCAAAGCCAGAGGAAGAGAAATGAATTTCTTCACAGCCCGAAGATGCCCCTCTTTGGCTCCTGGAGGAGAGGCAGAACAGTAGGCAGCTGCTCCCTGACAGGCATTGGACAGACCCACATGGGACTGGTTCACAGCCTGCTCTCTAGGGAAACAGCCTTGCCTCGGTCACTCTCAGAGCCTCAGTTTCCTCATCTGTAAAATACGGATAATAATACCTGCCTCACAGGGTAATTATGAGGTCCAAATAAGACAATGAATAAGAATGGGCTTTGTAACAATAACAACATTAATAATAATTGCCAATTGAGCACTTAGTATGTCCCACGCACTATCCTAAGCACTCTCTCCCTTTAAAAATATATTTTTATTGATTTCAGAGAGAAAGGAAGAGGGGGAGAGAGAAACACCAATGATGAGAGAGAATCATTGATTGGCTGCCTCCTGCATGCCCCCTACTGGGAATCGAGCCCACAACCCAGGCATATAACCTTGACTGGAATCAAACCCAGGACCCTTCAGTCTGTAGGCTGATGCTTTATCCACTGAGCCAAACTGGCTAGGGCTATCTTAAGCACTTTCCATGACTAATTAATTTATCCTCATACTAAGTCTATGGGTAGGCAACAGACTAGAATAGATATACACACAGCAACCAGGATGGATCTTAGAAGCAGCCCTAAATATAAACCGTAAGAAACAAAATTTCATTTAAAAAAAAAATATGAACACAAAAATTTCACACACACACACACACACAAAAGATACACATTAAACACACGAAGAATGTTGCTTTTTAAGGGGTATATAGGAAATGGAGATGGGTATGCAGAAAAAGGGATGGTTAGGTAAATAAGTAAACACAAAAGGGACTTTGCATGAACTAAGGGGTGCTTAGCTTAACCCTCAGCCCTTTAGACCAGAATCATGTGCCCTTGACTGACTCTGAGGACGCTTCCCTTCTCCCCCCATGTGGCAGAGGAGGAAGCTGTGGGTTAAGTAACCGGGTCTGAACCCAGGCAGCCCCTCTGCTCTCGGCCTTTCCAGACCACAAGTTGTCAAGTGCTGCTCTCATCTGTGAGGGGCCAGATTCTCCCAGGACCAGGAAGCAGGATGGGGCCCAAGTATAGAGAGGGCTCCCACATGCCATGCCCACCCTCTCACCCCCTCACCATAAGGACTCGACACAGCAGGCGGCGATGCAGGATGGCGGCTGCCCGGAGGGTGCCTGCTGCGAAGAGCACTGCCCGCAGGAGGGTGCAGAAGGAGTTGACTCCAGCAATGCTCGCATACACGGTGAGGTAGAAACGGATGTCGGAGGAGCCATTGGGGGCCGCTTTGGGCAGTAGGAACGCTGAGGTGCTGGGAGGTGGGGAGGAGGCTGTGGGTCACCAACAGTAGAGCCACGAGGGGGTCTCTTCCCCTCCCCTACAATACCTCTCCTCATTCTGCCGAGAAACAACCCCTGGAACACCAGCCCTCTTCTCCCCCTCCCCCCCACCTGCTTCCCAACTCTCACTCCCTGCCTGGCAACCACTCTGAGAGCACCGGGCCTGCTCCCAGCCCCAGGCACTCACTAGAAGCTTCTGGGGGAAAAGAGGAGCAGCTGGGCAGAGAGGAGCCCAGCAGAGTCCGGGGTGGTCTGGACTGACACCTCCTGGGAGCCATTCTTATCTGCCTTCAGCTGAGAGATCCAGTGGGAGAGCCACCAGTCAGCAGCGTTCCTTGTGGCTGGGTGGGGACAGGAAAGAGAAAGCTGTGAGACTCACCTCCTGACTCCTAATCCACTGCCCTTGACTCTGGTTCTCTCCTTCTTCACCCTGCTGGGCCTCCCCACCCTGCCACTATTCCATGTCCTCCCTGGTGTGTGCTTCTTTCCTGGTCTATCACTCCACAGATCGGTGGGGAGCTTGATCTCAAATGTGCAGAAGGGGGCAGATCCGACGATGGCTACAGAGTGCATCTGTCTGACTTCTGGGACTCTGTCAGCACTGGGGGCAGGCCTATTGTCTCGGCTATGGTCCATGCCTGGTGAGTCTTGGGCTTTGTAAGGATTAGTCCACAGGAAAGGATGTGATGGAGCTGGAAGACCAGGCTATGGGTGGGATAAGGACTCCGGGGTCTATTCCTACCTTGCATGAGGAGCAGTGAGGCCAGGATGGCCAGTGCCAGGCCCAGGCCGATGGCCCTCCAGTAGGCTCGGTACACATGGAAGGCCACAGCGCCCTCCTTCTTGCTTTCTTCCTGCAGCAGGCGGCCAGACGCGCTCTCCTCCGCCTCCAGTCCCTCCTTTGTTTTCTCTGGGCTCCGTACTGACTGTGCTGTGGCTGGAAGGATCAAGGTCAGGGGGATTAAGCTTGCAGGATGACAGTTGAAAACCTCAGTGTTTCAGAGAGGCAGGCAAGCTCTGGAAGAATCGTATGCCTACTGTCTTGTGGTGAAGAGCAAGCCACTTCCTGTCATCCTTGGGCCATACCTGAGTCAGACTCGCGACCATCCTCAGCCCAGACTTTGGGGGCAGCTTGTACCAATGGCAGGATCTCAGAGGGAGGCCCTGAAAGGCAGCAGGTGAAATCAGGAGGGGACTGTTCCAGAAATATACTAGGTTTTTCTAAAAATGTGTCTCAACTCCCCCACCCCCTCTCCTACCACCCTTCTCTTTGGATCCACTCTGGCAGGGCTCTGTCCGATACCCCGATTCTGGGCGGGACCATCAAGTCCACCCTCTGTCGGGAGCCCAATCAGCACAGACAGAAACTGTTCGCCCCTGGGAGTCATAGGCTGTGAGCACTCTGTCCGGCGTCACCTCTCAGTGCCGCCAGGCTCTCTCCTTACGCCTCACAAATTCCCAGCACTCCGGGGGAGCCTCACTTCCTCCTGTATCTCTCCCAGTGAGCCTGCAGACAGTCATGTCCCTCTGGATAATAATCCTTCAGGATTTTTTTTTCCTTTTTAATAAAAAAGACTGTTCTAAAACTGCTTTCTCTTCTCCATGGACATCAGTCTGTTCTCAGAGATCCGGGGACTGTAAGTTCCCAATGTACTCGGTCACAAAGCCCAAGTCCCCAGTCCACGGGCATTCTGCAGCGTGCTCCTTTCCCTCCTGCTCTCCCGTTACTCACATCGGTTCTGTGAAGGCAGGACAGGGGCTCCCAGGAGACAGCAAGATGACTGGGCCCAGGCCACACACAGAGGGGTGGCAGAGTCTGCACTTGACAATCCATCCGTCCCTCTTCCCCAGTTACACCCAGGTAGGTGGACCCTCACTGGCTGGCCTCCTGCCCTGGCAGCCCACATTACCCGCCTGGACCAGGCGCCCGGCCTCCAGCAGCAGCACCAGGTCAGCCTTCTCCAGGTACTCGGTGCGGTGGGTGCAGAGCAGCCGCGTGGTGTGGCTCAGCACCCCCAGGATGCACCTGTGCAGCAGGTGGTTGGCCACATCTGCATCCACAGCTGCCAGAGGGTCATCGAGGAGGTAGAGCTCCTTCTCCTAGTAGGGGTGTCGAACTCAATCAGAGAAGGGGCCAAAATCTAAAATCCAGCCTAAATCGCGGGCCGAATGGTTTACTGAACTGACAATGTCAATGTCATAAACTGACAATGTCATAAACTGACAGCGGAGTGCAGTGATGACAGCGCGGTGCGGGCCACATTGCAAGGCCTGGCGGGCTGGATTTGGCCCGCGGGCCTTGTGTTTGACACATGTGTCCTAGAGAGTGGTAGGGGCCTCATGGACGCCGAGGCCCAGGTCCTCTGGCCAGAACCCAGACCTCGCCTAGGATGTGATCTTGAGGGAGTCAGAGAAGAAGGTTCAGAGAACTCTGGGCGCTACCCTCATCGTGGCAGGCGAGAAGGAGGTGGGACCCGAGGTGGACTTCCCTCCAGTCAAACAAGGCCAGTGCCCCAGGGCCAATGCTCAGCCTTGCTGGGGCCCAGTGCCTCAAGCCACATAAAAGGATTTTTGTGTATGTTTTAAATGTTTTTATTGATTTTTTTTTTTTTTTTCAGAGAGAGAGGAAGAGAGAGAAATATTGATCAGCCTCTGGCATGCACCCTAACTTGGGATTGAACTCACAACCTGGGCATGTACCCTGACTGGCAATTGAACTGGTGACCCTTAGGTACACAGGATAACGCTTGATCAACTGAGCCACACTGGCCAATGCAGGCCATATAATAGTTTTTAAAGGGCCTTTAATTCTGCCCTGAATCTGCAAAAGGGGAATGGGGTGGCCAAGGAACCACCAACTCAGGTCATGGGTGAGGGGGAACCAGATGCTGAAAATATCCCCCACCCTCCAGCTAAGCTCCCAAGGCTCTGGGCTCGCCCACCTTTAGCTTACCTGGTAGACAGCACGAGCAAGGGCAACCCGGGCCCGCTGTCCCCCGCTGAGGGTCACACCCTTCTCCCCCACCTCTGTCAGGTCTCCAGCAGGAAGGATCTGATGGGACAGGCCTCTGAGCAAGCTCCCCAATGCTTTCTGCCCCATTTCCTATCCCTTTGCATAGAAATGAGACAGGGAGCTTGAAAAGACTGGTCTTGAATTTGGGGCGGGGGGGGGGGGGGGGGGACAAGCCAGAGGGGATAAGCCATAACAACTGGCATTTACTGAGCATTTCCTATGTGCTTAGCACTTTACAGGCATTATTTCATGCAATCTCCATGACAACTTTATGACGATGGTATTATTTCCTTTTCACAGATGAGATCAAAGCTCAGTCAGACTCACTACCTTGCCCAAGGTTGTTCCACACCTAGTAATGGGCAGGACACGAGCACAGACTCTTAGCCACTCCATCACACTGCCGCACCTTTTCTAACAGGCAAGGATGGTGTTGGGCAAATTGAATGTGACGCTTTGAGGGTTTCTCACGGAGTGCACCTCGAGGCTTCCTGTGGCCTCACGAGTGACCTCAGAGGACGTGCCTGTGGTCCACTCGATGGTAAGGCCAAGGAAAGAGCTCTGCTCCTCCTCCCTTTTCTTACTGCCTACAACAGTTCCTGGTAGGCATTTGCTACAGATGCTTGATAAAGAAACCAACAATAGACGGACAGAGGATGCTCATGGTCATAGTCAAAGGTCCTCCTTTCCAGCGAAGTGCCACATTCACCTGGACCGGGGAGTGGTGACGGCAGTCCCGCAGGGATGTGGGGGTTGGGTGGGGGAGTCATGGGAGAAATGTGGAACCCCATCCCCTCTAAATTTAGTACTCTGAATGTGGGGGACCCAAAGGGTTCTCCGGGCTTCCCTAGAGTAACCTTGACTCCCCCAAGTCTTCCCACTGGGAGGTAAGGGAGGACCTCTTGAATAAGAACAACAAGCCAGACCTACGTAGATCTCAGATCTCGGCCTCCCGGGGAATCCTTCACTCGCCCCAGAAGACTCCGGGTTCCCCCAGTGGCTATGTGGAGCCCCGTCACCTTCCTCCCCCAGCTCACACTCTGGGAGGAGCAAAGCCTGATGGCCAGTCCTAGGTAAGTGATGTCTGAGAGGAAGCAACCCCCTCCCAGGGTCAGTCTCTGATTTGAGGTGTCAGGGACATGAGCACACAGGCGGCCAAGAGGCTTCGGGGCCAGGACTCACACTGAGGTCGTCATTGAGGGCGCAGGCCTCCAGCACTTCCTGGTACAGCTGGGCATCAAATGCCTTCCCAAAGAGAATGTTGTCTCGGATGGTGGCAAACTGGACCCAGGGTTCCTGGGAGGCCAGGCCAAAGCCTTTGGACAGGTCCCACAATGCCACGCGTCCACGCAGCCTGCAGAGAGCCAGGTCAGCAGCATGGGTATTGGCTCCAGACTGAATCTCTCCATGCCCAACCCCTGCCTCCAAGAAGCCTTTCCAGACTGCTGTCTTCTACATAGAGTCCCCTTCATGTCACGTGGCTCTCCGGATTGGCAGCCACGGAAGTCCTAAATGAGGCTGTGGGCTCTTTCTGGACAGGGAGGGGAAAACTGCTCTCTGAGGGAAGCCAAGTAGCTGTCACATCTAGATGTTCTTAGAAGCTCAGAAGAGAGCACGGCCACTTCCCTGGACTTGGGCACAGAAGAAGAAAGCTTCCTTCACGCCTCGGCTCTTCTCTGGACCCCTTCCCTGCACAACCACATATTCACAAAGAGCAGCTGATGCTGGATGTTTGCATTCACTTTTTCCACTCACTAATACAGCACTTGTAACTCTGGTGTGATAATGATGAGAACTCACTTTCTTGAGAGTTTCCCCCTTCTCAGACTGAAACCTCTCCCAAGAAAGGGACTATGTCTTCTTCACTTGGTATCTCTGGCCCCTAAAAAAGGTCCACCACATAGCAGGGGCTGGGTTAACTGTTGCTGGAGGGCAGGACTGAGGATGGGGGCACTAGAGGCTGCTTACCTGTGGAGCTCCCCAGCGATAGCAGCCAGCAGGGAGCTCTTCCCGCAGCCCACCTTCCCCACGACGCCCACCAGGAGACCCTGCAAAAAACCCACACAGTTAGTGCAGGGTTTCCCTCCTGAGGCCCCGGCTGCTAACCACCCCACAGAGGCTTCTCTCTAGGCCCCAGGGAGTCTGTAGGGAAAGAATTCGCCATGAGGAACAAAGCCTAAGAAATTCCAAGGCAAGCTCTGAGGCAGGCTTCCCAGAATGGGGAGAGGGAAGGAAGGGACTCCAGGCTTTGGGACCCGGATGCTGGGCTGGCTAAGTCCACTTGTAGCCGGAATTCTGGTATCTCCATGCAAAACGCAGTGTTTCAAAAGGGCCTATTTCTGTCATTTGCAGTTTAAAATCTGGTGTGTTCCCTACATTTGTTAGCTGTAACACACATTCATTGAGCAATCTCCCTGAACAAAAAGAAAAAAATCCTCTAGGAAGAGGCAGAGCTCCCACCCAGCCAGCCAGGACTGACTCATCCACGGGTAGGCAACAAACCAACGTGAGCCCCTCCCCTGGGAATGCCCCCTTTTTCCAGCTACAGCCCGCAAGTAGGAGGGCTCTCTGCTGTGGCATCTTCTGCTCAATGCAGAGTGGGTCCACAGAGAGAGAAAAACAAGGCAAATAGAGAGAAAGACAGACAGAAGGAAAGAGCTCTCTGCAAGTCGAGGCCTGGCTCTGGGCTGCTACAGAGACGGAGTTGCATGCTTGCTTTAGGATTCTGCAATTCATCTCCATATTCTTACTATACATGCTTGTTTGCTTAAGGTAGCTCCAGTACGTTTCTACAACTTACATCCAAAAAAAGCCCCAACTGACACATTAGTAAAATTCCTTTGAAAAATTCCAGACTTATCTTGCCTGAACTAAGAGGAAAAACAAAACATGCAGCCCAAGCCAGAAACCTGAGCCAAATGTGGTGGAGACAGTTCAGCCACCACCAGAGAATGCTGGGTTGAGATGTGGGGCAAAGGGTTGGAGGGGGTCAGGGGAGCATGAAAACTCAGGACTGGGGCAAACAGGCGTCACTGTGCTGCCAGGAATGCTCTTTCAAGAGCTTCAGTGAGAATGCATGTGATGGCGTGGACCACAGGGTTCCTCTCGCCAAGCTAAAGAGAGGACTATCTATCTCATTTGCAAAATCCTTTCAGAAGGGACTGCTGGGTCTCTTTCCGGTGCTCAGCCCTGGGGCTGGATCAGCCTGAACTGGATACCCTCTATCAGACATGGATGCTCCAGGAGACAAAACACTTTCTGGTCTGGACTGAGTGGGTGTGCACTGTCTGAAGACCACAGAGAGACGTGACTATGTAAAAGCTGTGTGGAGAAGGAATGACATTCAATGAAGTAGCATCTCTTCCTCAATTAGAGCCTGCTCACCAAACCTCTCCAGTCTTCCCCCTCCGTATTTAGAGCTACAGGGCCATCTAGCTATGCTGGGCTCCATCCTTGTTTATCTGTCACTGAGCCCCCATCTTCCTTATCAGCCTGGGGACTCTCCTAGGTTGTCTGACCAACAACAACGAACCTTCTTCACTTCAAGGTGCCCGATGAAGGTCTCCTGGCCGGCTCCAACTGGGTCCCAAGAGAACAGGGCTTCATGCAGCTCCAATACTGTAGATGGCTCTGTGGGGGGATCTGAAAGGGGAAGAAGCCACTCAACTTGGCCTTCTTATCCACCACCTACCTGCTTGGGGAGGGTAAGCCAGGGGCATGCCGTTAGCTTGCCTGCCCCATATCTACCTGCCGAGGGCTAATTCAGCCTCCTTCTCAGTCTGAGGATTCTCCCCCAGGAAATGGCCACCTGCTCTACCTGGACCCTGTTGCCTCTGGCTTCTCTCGGTAGCATCTATGTGCAGTGCCCTCCTCACCTGTGCCAGGTTTTATCCTCTGGCTCCCCATTACCTTGGCTGTAGTAGACCTTGGGGTTGTGGTTGGGGAGGTCGAGGAAACGCTGGATCCGGTCCAAGGACACTTTGGCCTCCAGGAGGCCATTGATCACCCAAGGGAAGTTGTTGAGAGGAAGAATGAGCATGCGTACCAGTGCCAGGGCCGTGAATACCTAAGGTTGAGGGGGGAGGGTAGGGAAGCATCTGAAGGCCTGCTGTATGGGTGGCCCTGTGGACGGGTCTGAGGAGGGAAGAACAGGGCGGCAGCAGGACTGAGGGTCTGGTTGGACAATCCTTGGATCAGAGCTGGCAGAGGTGGCCATTCCAAGAATCCCAGAAATCCCAGATGGCCCTCCAGGGATCCAGGTTGTACCTTAGGCACGCAGGCCTAGCCAATCTCAGACCTTCTCAGAATTTCTAAGTAGTAAGCCTCTGGCCCTGGGCAGAAGCAACAGAATCATGGATTTTGTTTTTCTCTCTAAGGACATCAAAATGAGACCAAAAAAAGGGACCTAACAGAGCTTGGGTCTGACCAGAAGTTGGAAAGGAAGAGGAGAGGAAAAAAGGAATTCCTTCACAGAGGGAAGGGTTACATATCTGAGGCCCCAGAAAATGGTCCCTCAGAGAATTCCCCTCAGTTGGAACAGAAACGGCAGTCAGGGATCCTCCTCCCTCCTTCCCAGCCAGTACCACCAGCTGAGGCCCCTTCCCACTCCACTGCAGTCTTCTTGCTGCTGCCTCCCTCCAGCCGTCCTCCCTGCCCCCTCCCCCAGTCCTCACCTTGGTGGCAGTGAGCTGGTTCCCCAGGAGGACATAAGTGATGAAGATGACGATGGAGATGACAACCGGCAGGGCAGCCCACAGGTACACACAGGCTGCGTCCAGGTATTTGATGACCCGGAGTCGCCCCAGCTCTTGAGCCCGCCAGGCCTCCACTCGGGCCTCCAGCACCTGCTCCCAGCCAAAGAACTTGATGACCCGCATGCCACTCAGCAGCTCCGTCATGAGCTAAGGATGGGAACAAGAGAGCAGGATGAGGTGGAGACACTGCTCGTGTGTCTCCTCTGCCTCGTCCCCCCCAGGCTCATAGTAGAGGATGCTGAGTACCCTGAGCCTCCAGATACTCTGTGCTTCCTAGCCCTGGCTTTCTTCCTCACCTCAGCTCTTTCTGGAAGTCCTGCCCTGAAACCCTTTTCAACCCTGGGTTGCTTCCCCTCCCCGTCTTTTACTTTTCCATGCACTCCGGCTGGGGATAGGTCAGAGCTGGCTCCCCCGACCTTCCTAAGAGATAAGCTGGTGGAAAGTGCAGAGTGTTACCACACTGGTACAAGCGTTCTTCCTTCCATTAGATGAGGGAGGAAGGACTGCTTCCCAAAGCCAGAAGATAAGAGTTTCTCCGGCTGGTCACCAGTCTGGCCCATGGCTTGGGTGGTGTGGGAACTATTCCGGTAGGAGAAAACAGATGTAGGAGGCCACACCACAGCCTGGGGTTAGCCGGGCAGAGGGGCCCAGGCAAGATGGGCAAGGGCCAGAGGAACTCTTTGGATCCTAACTTTTATACATCCCCAGCCTACAAGCCACGGAGGCACTGGAAGCCTTCACAAGGCCTTGGAGACCTCGTCTGTCGTGAGGAGGAAAAAAGGCCTCATGCTATAACCAGCTATCGGGGACAGCCCCCTCTCCGTTAGCGCCAAAAGATGCTGACAACTGCCTGGCCGGTGTTGTTCAGTTGAGCGTCGACCTATAAACCAGGAGGTCACAGTTCAATTCCTGGTCAGGGCATATGCCCGGGTTTCGGGTTTGATCCTCAGTAGGGGGCGTGCAGGAGACAGCTCATGAATGATTCTCTCTCATCATTGCTCCTATCTCTCTCCTTCTTCCTTTCTCTCTGAAATCAATAAAAATACATTTAAAAAAATACGTTCACAATTGTGCTGTATGGACCTCCAGGCCTACCATCCCCTCTGTAGAGGTACCTACAATCACTGCAAAACCCAGAACTGACCCAGCCAGACGCTTCACACCTGGAGCTGGCCTGGGGGAACGTGAGCTCCTCCCTTCTGCAGAGCCCACCGCCAAGAGGCAGCTGGGGTTCCCCTGGCTTCTCCATAGGCAGCTGTGGGATGGTCTGGGCCCTACATGAGGAGGGAGACTTGGGTCCTGGCTCTATCACTAAAACCTCATTTGGTCCCAGACAGGTTACTTCCTTCCTCCTAGGGTTGCTGCTTAGGACTGCATGAACTAATACTATTACTAAGGAGCCACATTCATTTAGGGCTCATTTTGTGACTGGCACCGTACCACATAGGCACCTCACAATGACCCTAAGAGGCAAACTATTGTCCTCATTTCACAGATGAGGAAACCGAGGCCCAAAGAGGTTAAGTGACTTGCCTGAGGCGATTAAACTAGTATGTGGCCAAGTTGGGATGTGAAGCCATGTCTTTCTCCAGTCTGAGCTCTCAAGTTCTAGATCACACTCCCTCCCTCAGGCTGTGCATGGGAGGACCTGGGGACCGGGATGCGGGGTGAGGGTCTCCGATTGTGGAGGGACCTCAAGCAGCCCCTCACCTTAACCCGCGTGTCCTTGTGCTGTAGCATCTCCTGGTTGCTGGCCATGATGCGAGTGGCGATCACTTTGTTGACAGGAACCAGCAGCACTGCCAGGATCAAACCACCCACGAAGGCCACACCCACCTGCTGGTGCAGCAGGTAGAGGGTGATGGCCAGCTGCAGGGGCAGGCCCCAAGCCTCGTGGAAGCTCCCGGCAAAGTTAAGCAACCGCTCAGAGTCAGTGCCTAGGAGGTTCAGGGCCTCCCCAACAGGAGGACGGCTGGGCCCCAGCTGTGAGGCCTTGCGGTACAGGAGGTTCAGCACGGCCCCCCGTGCCTGCAGCGTCACCTTCCGTAGCTCATACCCATACTGATTCCCCAGCACAGCGCCCAGCACAGCCCCGGCGGCTAGCCCCAAGGCATAGAGCAGGCCATTACTCAGAGGCTCCTGCCCCTCCTCCAGGAATCCCACCAGGAGGGACAACAGCAGGGGCCCCGAGAATCCCAGCATGGTCCCCACCAGCTTCAACAGTCCGAGTGCCAAGTAGCACCGCCCAAAGGCTCCGTACAAGGCCCTCCACAGCTGGGCCCCCTCCCGCCAGTGTGCCTGGAAGACACGGGCCAGGTAGGCTGGGTGCAGCCTGTAGGGAAGGCGGCAAATGTCTTGGGGCTGCTGGAGATGTCCACGGGCCCCACGGGCCAGCAAGGGTGTCAGCCAGGCATAGGAAAAGCGTGACAGCCAGCTCTCTCCATCTTCGGCTATCTCCGGTTCCTGTCCCGCTGGCAGGAGGGGCTCCCAGCGTACCTGCGGCAGCCCAGGGACTGCCCAGCCTAGTCCATAGGCCACGAGGGAAGCCAGCTGCAGGATGAGAAGGCAGAGGCGGGAGAGAGGCCCTGGGAGGAGTGGGGGCAGAAGTGTGCCTCGCTGGCAGTGCCACAGCAGGGTGAGCACTAGGGCTGGGGCTGGCAGGAAGGCAGCCAGAGCCAAGGCCAAGGGCCCTCGGGAGTGGCCATGAGGGGAATGAGCCAACGCCCACAGAGCCAGGCTGTGGCTGGTCCAGGCCACCGCTGCCACACCCCCTGCCAGCACCTCTAGCCCTAAGGGCCCTGGGCCTGCCTCTGGTGGCAGAGCGGCTGGAAGGAGGTCTAACAGTGGAAAGATGGAGAGCAGGAAGGAGGCTGTGAGTCGGAGGCGCCAGCCGGGACTGCATGGTAGGTTGTAATCTGGACTCCTGGGGATAAGGGGGAAAACAGAAAAGGAGGCATATCATAGTTGACTCAGGGCCCAGACATACCTCCAATAATTCACTTTCCTGGAGGGAATCAATTCCCTTTCCTGCCCTATGCACCTTATTCTTACCCCACTTTACCCGGGAACCTAGGGCCTTTTCTCCCAGGAAGTCTTCCTGGATTAACCTAATCCACTTTCTAATCTACCCACATCGTTCCTGATCATTCTTTCACCACAGAAATGAACAGTTTTGAGTTAAATCATACAAAATATGAAGGCTCTAATTAGAAAAAAAAAATCCTACATTTTCATACTGATAAATCACTTCAGGATGAGTACCCATTTTCACAGAAATATCTACCTAAAATAACCCTTAAATTCACCTGAAGCACTATTAGGTGGATAAAAATTTGACTGACATACACCTCTTATACTCTTATAACCTAAATGTTATGAAGCCTAAGATTATTTTTTTAAAATATATTTTATTGATTTTTTACAGAGAGGAAGAGAGAGAGATAGTTAGAAACATCAATGAGAGAGAATCATCGACCAGCTGCCTCCTGCACAACCCCCTCTGGAGATGTGCCCACAACCAAGGTACATGCCCTTGACAGGAATCGAACCTGGGACCTTTCAGTCCGCAGGCTGATGCTCTATCCACTGAGCCAAACCTGCTTCGGCAAATCTTCAGACTATTCTACTCTCAGTCTTCCAAGTGGTTGTAGAGGGTGGTATAAATCACTCCTGTGAATCCTTTAGCTGAAACACAAAACTCTTTCTGGTTTTGTCTGTATCTTCTTGGCATGGGAAACATGTTTTTAATAAAAAGGGTGATCTGTCTGCATTAAAAATCAAACACTGGAAAACACACCTGCAACAGTGAATATTAGAATCTCTTGATAATAATTAGAATCTGAGCTGAGCCCTGGCTGGGTGCTCAGTTGGTTGGAGCACTGTCCAGTACACCAAAAGGTGGCGGGTTTAATTCCATCAGAGCACATACCTAGGCTGCATGTTTGATCCCGTCAAGGCACATATGGAAGGCAGCTGGTTGATGTTTCTCTCTCTCTCTTTCTCTTTCTCTCTCTCTCTCTCTCTCTCTCTCTCTCTCTCTCTCTCTCTCATTCTCTCTCCCTCCCTTCTCCTCCTCTCACTCTAAAAATTAATGAAGCCAGGCTGGCGTGGCTCAGTGGTTGAGCGTCAGCCTATGAACCAGGAGGTCACAGTTCAATTCCCAGTCAGGGCACATCCTGGTTGTGGGCTAGATCCCCTGTGTGGGGTGTGCAGATGGCATCTGACCAATGATTCTTTCTCATCATTGATGTTTCTATTTCTCTCTCCCTCTCCCTTCTTCTCTGAAATCATTAACAATATACTTAAGCCCTAATCGGTTTGGCTCAGTGGATAGAACATCTGCCTGCGGACTGAAAGGTCCCAGGTTCGATTCCAGTCAAGGGCATGCACCTTGGTTGCAGGCACACCCCCAGTGGGAAGTGTGCAGGAGGCAGCTGATTGATATTTCTCTCATCGATGTTTCTGACTCTCTATTCCTCCCCCTTCCTCTCTGTAAAAAAAAAAATCAAAAAAATCTAAATATACATATTTAAACAATAAAAATAATAATTAATTAAAACATATCCTTGGGTAAGGATTAAAAAAAAAAAAAAAAAGAGGGGACCTGGGGACCAGGATTTTGAGTGGAGATCTCCAATGCAGAGGGACCTCAAGCAGCCCTTCACCTTAACCGTGTGTCCTTGTGCTGTATTTCCTTTGTTGGTAGGGGTGGGTTACTGAAAAAGTTTAATTGTAGATTAAAATGCTTCAGGTTTCCTTTAAAAAGTCCATCAGATCAGGGTGATTATATTTGAATAAAAGTCAACCTTTAATAATTCATGACAGTTGTGTTTGAACATCTGAAAAATCTACAAAAGTGATGATTTCTACCTTGCATCAGGCTTTTAAAAATGTGGTGTGGCGCAATTGGTTGAGCGTCCCTCCCAGGCACCAAGAGGTCACTGGCTGGATTCCAGGTCAGGGCACATGCTTGGGTTTCAGGCTCCAACTCCAGTAGGGGGCGTGCAGGAAGCAGCTGATTGATGTTTCTCTCTCATCCAAATTTCTACCTCTCTCCAAAAGTCAATAAAAACGTATTTTTTTTAGAATGTGCCATGCACGGCGTTATATGCTTAAATGCATTATTTGATTTAAACCTCTCGTGGTATGCTCAAATTTTATTCTACCGTACGTTGGCCCTACTCCAGAGACCTCACTATTCTTGGTTACACTGTCGCGCAGATGTGGGTGTTGGGAGAGATCTGCAGGCACCCACGGGCAGAGGTAGGTGCATCCCGTCTCTACGCACCTAGGGGTTCCCCAATAGCAGGCGCTGAGCACGGCGAGGAGCGCGTGGGGCAGGGCGCTGAGTACCAGCTGGGTGAAGCAGTGGCCCGTGGTGTCCCCCTCCCACACCGGAAGTGGCTGCAACACGCCGGTGCCACACAGCTGGGCCAGGAGCCGCTCCATGGAGGCTTCACCTGCGGGGGAAGCCAAGGGTGGAGAGAGGGAAGGTTCCTCCCAGAGAGGGGTTAGTCGCCCGATGGGCGAGGGCGGTGCAGGGCGCCGGGAACTGGGGAAGTGGGGGAGCTGGGGAAGTGGGGACCCGGGACGCTGACCAGGAAGTACAGTGTCCATGGGCACTGACAGCACGTCCCAGCCGTCTTCCGCCCTCCAACCCCCGCCCTTGAGCTGGGACTTCCCCTCGCAACCCCCCAGAATCCAGACCCCGTGGGTTCTCGCGTTACCTCGGGGTGCAGGGGAGGTGGTGTGGCTGCCCAGAGCTGGCGGGCGTCTGGTGGCCCGTGGGATCCGGAACCTGTAACCAGGAGACTTGCTTTTCACCGGATCTCGAGATCCGAGCACCGGTGCTGGCCGGGGCTGCCGGCCACGCTCGCTTGGCACCCCCTAGAGGCCGGATGGCTGCTCGGCGCGGCTCGCCCTCCGTTCACAGAGCCTTTGGCCCGTGCTCCGCGCTGGGTTTCGGGTGGCCTCTGGGCAGGCGCACAGCGGCCAGGGTACGCTTGCACGTGGACTGATGTCAGGGGTAGGCTCTCGCAGAGATGGTGGGAGTGAGGGTGGGCAGATTCGGCGGAAGGCCTAGGAGTGGGGAGGAGAGGGAGGGCACTGGAGGTACCTCTGAGGAATGAAGACGAGCTCTCGCTTGGTGACTTTCCAAGGCAGTACGTCTGTCTCCCAGGTCTCCTCTTGGCTTACTTTTTTCCCTTTCTCCTTACACTTTGCTGCCTAGTTATCAGCAGGTGATTTGCTGGAGGACAGTGGGCAAGTGTGGCTAGAGCTGAGTCCCCGCCAGGCCCCTGCCACACCCACGTGTTCATTCAGCTCACATCATCTTCCTGCTAGGTTGTCATTTGAGAAGTCTCTTGGAGTGGAGCTAATCTGGCACGGGAACAGAGGTCTGCCCAGACCACCTGTCATCTCCCCCCCCCCCCTCCCCGCAAAGATGACCTTTCATATAAGTGGAACCATACAGTATGTGGCCCTTTGTGTCTGCCCTCTTTCATTTAGCATAATATTTTTGAGGTTTACCAATGTTTAGCATGTGTCAGTAATTTGTTCCTCTTTAAAAAACAAAAACAAAAAAACAAGCCCTAGCCGGTTTGGCTCAGTGGATAGAGCATCAGCCTACGGACTCAAGGGTCCCAGGTTTGATTCTGATCAAGGGCATGTACCTTGGTTGCAGGCACATACCCAGTGGGGAGTGTGCAGGAGATAGCTGATCAATGTTTCTCTCTCATTGATGTTTCTAACTCTCTATCCCTCTCCCTTTCTCTCTGTAAAAATCAATAAAATATATTAAAAACAAAAACAAAAACAAAAACGGAACAGCTTTCCTGAAGAAATAAGGAAAAAAGAAAAAACAGTTTTACTAAGAGAAAATTCACATAAACAATTCACTTAACGTGAATTGTTTTTAGTATATGCACAGTTGTCACAACAGTCAATTTTGTAGCATTTTCATCACCTTAAAAAGAAATACTATACTCTTTAGATATCAGTCTTTTTAAAAACAATTATATTTTTATTGACTTCAGAGAGGAAGGGAGAGGGATAGAGAGATAGAAACATCAATGATGAGAGAGAATCATTGACCGGCTGCCTCCTTCATGCCCCCTTCTGGGCCCACACCTGGGCATGTGCCCTGATGGGGAATTGAACCATGATCTCCTCATTCATAGGTTGACACTCAACCACTGAGCCATGCAGGTGGGGCTTTAGTTGAATTGTTGATGTGTTTGTGGGATGTTGTCCACTGGGTGCACTGGCTCTAGGGCCAACAGGAAACTGCAAAATCAGCCACTTCCTGAGGCCAACCAGCAGGAGCTATAGAGGGATCTGCAGATGGCTGCTATTTTCTATTTGTATTGGACTTTGAGGTGCCCAGGCCAGGCCCGGCTGTGAAGCAAGGTAGGCTGGTGTTAGCGATGGGTCTTGGGCCTTTTATTGATAGGTTTTGGTCATGCAGTCACCAGCTGCAGCTTGTTTGAGAGATTTTAGAAAAGTCTGAAGCCCGAGCCAGGACAAGCCATTCATATGAACAAGCTGCTGCAAACAGCTTGGGTGGGCCTGCAAATTGAATGGACCATGGTCTCAGGGAATCCCCAGAGGTGAGAAAATAGTGTTCTCCAGGCTGATGGAGACTCAAATATGGCTACCAGTCAGTACTGGAATGGGGGAAGTCCCAGCATAGGAACAATGACCCCTTTGAGCACCACAATCTGGGAGAAAGCCGCCCCCAGTTCCTCCCCATATGTGTCTGGGTCCCCCATCGCTGCCCAGTGCTGAGAGTTTGAGTAAGTTTGTGCAACGGCCCTTTAAATGGAACACCTGGGACTCCAGCAGCCTCAATGTCACTCAGCCACAATCCCTGCTGGTTTTTACAGCCTATATTTGTGGGGTCTTCTCTTCCCAGCTCTGGAATATTGGGATGGGGACCTGGGACCCCTTGGTCCTCATGGGCATCCTCCTCAGAGAGATCTCCTTCCCAATTAAAAAAACGGCACACATGGTGTAGGACCAGCCTCTCCTACCAGTCTCAATGTGCTTTCTTCTTTATTTCTCTAGTGGTAGACATCCATTCAGGCAGCTTTCAGGCAGTTCTGAATGATGGTTTTTCTGTATTTTAGATGTGATTATGTGAGGCAGTGAGTACAGGCATTTTCCTATGCCACCATCTTGATTCCTAATGATGTATTTTAAATATTTTTTGGTCAAAATCTTGGAACTATACATATTTCAAACTCATTTAATGCATGGAAAGTGTCTGGCGTATAAAAGTATCAGCAAAGTCAGTCCTCTTTGTCAAATACTTCATCTATCAGTTTAAATAAACAGGTTAACAATGGCCCTGTGATGACAATATGCACTCTAA
The DNA here is from genome assembly GCF_964339955.1 of Pipistrellus hanaki. NCBI lineage: Eukaryota > Metazoa > Chordata > Mammalia > Chiroptera > Vespertilionidae > Pipistrellus > Pipistrellus hanaki. The sequence goes on along the minus strand of NC_140509.1, from coordinate 12,671,137 downwards.
CGTTTAATGCCTCCTGCACGCCTTCCACTGGGGATAGAGCCCACAATCAGGCATGTGCCCTGACTGGGAATGGAACCATGGCCTCCTGGTTCATAGATTTATACTCAACCACTGAGCCACACCAGTCAGGCTGGTTCGTGCGTGGTATTGTTGGAGAGACATAATATATAGACACAATGGGGCCTGTAATTAAATATATGAAAGTTGAAAATTAAAGTATAACTTAACAAATGATAGTGTGCTAATCTGCATGGATTCTTTAATAATGCAATAGAAGTTTAGAAAAATACAGGTATAAGTGTGGTCTTAGGTGGTATAGAAAAAAAGAGAACTGAGAACAGGTTTTTGAAATGCTATATTGGTCAGAGTTCTCAGTTGCAAGCAACAGAAATAGATTCTGATTTTAAGTTAAGCTATAAATAGTTCACAGAATCACTGGGAAAGCTGGAGAACTAGGCTCTGAGCCTAAACAGCTATAACCACAGCTCAACTATAAACAGGGTCTGGTGAGAACACTTCTGTCCACTAGATGGCAGGCCTCACATCACTGACAACAGCAGGCCAGGGACCTGAGCTCTGCACAGCTACCACAGCTGCCATGGAAACAGGGAGTGCCAGAAACACTCTTCTATAGACTCTGCTTCTTTTCATCAATAACTCCAGAGTAAAAGCCTAAGGTAGCTGCATCTGATTGGCCCAGCCTGGATTAGTGTCAGCACCCAGGTGCAGAAGGGGGCGGGGAAAGCAAGTATCGGGCATTTTCAACTTCTATAGTGAGGTCTGCTTCATAAAAGATTTCATAAGGTGGGAAAGTTCTGAGCAGCCTCCACTACCATATCCCTTCACCCAAAAAGTTGGTCATGGCTGCTATGGGGAAGGAAAGGGGAGGAGAATGGTTGGTCAAGAGATCAAGAAATGGTCCACAGCAGTGGGAATGAGTCTTTGAAGAAACCTGAGAGGAACATTCAAGGAAGGAAAGGTTAGGGGCCAAGCACCTTGGAAAGTTCTAGAAAGAATAAGAGTGGCTTCATATTTGAAGAGAGATGGGAGTCCTGTGACTTCACCAATTTCAGTCGAGTGTGGAGGTAGAAGTCAATTATAATTACAGGGAATTAATGGAGAGAATGAGTATAAAGACCGGGAGGAATCTGGTATTGAGAATATTGGAAATGTTTTTCTCTGTTAATCATCACAAAACAATCCAATGTGTTTTGATTACTAATGAAGATGATAGCTCTGACTGGGTAGCTAAGTTGATTAGAGTGTTGTCCCTATATGCCAAGGTTGTGGGTTTGATCCCCCATCAGGGCACAGACAAGAATCATCCAATGAATGTATAAATAAGTGGAACAACAAATTGTTTTCTCTCTCTTCTCTCTCTCTCTCTCTCTCTCTCCCTCTTCCGCTCTCTGAAAATCAATCAATAAAAAATGTTTAAAAAGATGATCTTTTGTGTCTCAATCTCCTCTTTTTATAAGAACACCAGTCATATTGGATTAGGGGCCTCCTAACCACACCATTTTTACTTAAATACATTTTATTATTATTATTATTATTATTATTATTATTATTATTATTTTACAGAGAGGAAGGGAGAGGGATAGAGAGCTAGAAATGTCAATGAGAGAGAATCATCCACCAGCTGCATCCTGCACGCCCCCTACCAGGGATGTGCCCGCAACCAATGTACATGCCCTTGACCAGAATTGAACCCGGGACCTTTCAGTCTGCAGGCCGCCTATCCACTGAGCCAAACCGGTTTCGGCCTTAAATACATTTTTAAAGGCCCGGTCTCCAAATGCAGTCACATTATAAGGTACTGAGGTTTAAGGCTTCAACATATTGTTAGCAGCGACCTGGGCTCTGAGTTCTTGAGTTCAACAAAGCAGGAATTGAGAGCCAAGAGCTCTAACAGAAGCGGAAGTTTATTTAGCTTGCAAAATGAAAGTACTCTGGGAGAGAATATTCAGGTGGGCTGCTCAGAGAGCCGCCTTGGCCTTTTAGAGAGAAAGTCACAGAGGCAGGAGAAATGAGTCAGCTTGGACTCAGGAAACAGGTTACAGAGGCAAAAGAAAGGCCCTTGGAGACAGGTTCAGAAGGTTAGCTTGGGAGGAGCTGCTGCTGCCCATTACTCCCCTGGTTGCAGGTCTCCCGGGAGCCTTTAGAGCTTAGGAGAAAGAAAGCAAAGGTATGTGCCTGAGGAAAGAAGTGGGGAGGGGAAGGCCCAGGTCTGCTCCAGTGAGTGTACTCACTGGGTCCTTTGTTTTCTAAAGGCAGAAATCTTAGAGAAGGTCTCAGGGGGAGGATCTCAGAATATTCATCAGCTTTCCAGATATGTCCTTTATTATGCTGATGTACCAAAATGAACATATAAGGTTAGGGTCTTGGTCTTTACTGATTGGTTGGCACTAGGGTATGGGGTCATTGGTCATTGCATCTGGTCCTGATGCCAACTATGGCATCACTTCATCTGGCTTTGCTGCTTTTCTGGGCCTGGAGCTATAGCACAACTGAGGCCTAGATGCTATATCCAATTTGACCAAAACTCTGTCTTTGTGGTCAACAGATCTGAGGCTTTGTTCTTAAGATTATTTGATCTTAATATTATAGATTGTCCTGAGGGCTTAATACTTAAGGGGGTGGTCATGCAAGGGAAAAGGAGGCAGGCGAGTCAGGGTGCTGGAAGGGGCCAGTTTGAATCAGCTGTCTGTTTCAGTAACCCCATTCCACTTGCCAAGGAATTTTCCTGGCTTCTTACTATCCTGCCTCAATATAAATTTGGGGGGCAGGGACAATTCAGCTCATAACATACATATTCTTCCTAGATGTTTCAAGATCATCAAGATCACCCTATTTTGTCTTCTAGTTTTACTTTTCACACTTAGTTTTATACTCCCTCTGCAACTGACTTTTGTATGTAGTATTAGCCTGAGAATCATGGTTCTTTATTTTAATTCCTATGTGGACATCCAATTATTGGTGACTCAGCACCAATTATTGAAAACTTCATCTTTTTCCTACTGTATTGCAGTGGCAATTTTGTTATAAATCAAGTTACCACAAGTATTCAAATAAATTTTATCTCCTCCTTTCCAATTATTCTATTCTTTTTTCTGTTCCATTGGCCTATTTGTTTATCTTCATACTTAACCAATCTGTTTTGAGTACTGTAGCTTTATAAGTTGTCTTATATCTGAAAGTATAAGATATAACTTCATTATTCTTCCAGATTGTCGTCTAAGATATTCTTGGGTCTTTGCATTTCCATATAAACCTTAGAATCAGCTTGACAATGTCCACAAAATAAATTTCCAGGAAGAGTGATTGGAATTGCATTGAGTTACTATCTTTATAATATTGAGTCTTGTAAATCTTAAACTTTATTTCGGTCTTTTATTTTATTTTTAAATATATTTTATTGATTTTTACAGAGAGGAAGGGAGAGAGTTAGAAGCATAGGTGAGAGAGAAACATCAATCAGCTGCCTCCTGCACACCCTCTACTGGGGATATGCCTGTAACCAAGCTACATGCCCTTGACCAGAATCAAACCTGGGACCCTTGAGTCTGCAGGCTGACGCTCTATCCATTGAGCCGAACTGTTAGGGCTTATTTCCATCTTTTAAACTTTCTTTAATCAATGTCTTATAGTTTTCAGTTGAATGGTTTTGCCCATCTTTTAACTATTTAGTGTTTTATTATGTTTTTAAAAAATATATTTTATTGATTTTTTACAGAGAGGAAGAGAGAGGGGTAGAGAGTTAGAAAGTTAGAAAGTTAGAGGGGTAGAGAGTTAGAAAGATCAATGAGAGAGAATCATCGATCAGCTGCCTCTTGCACACCCCCTACTGGGGATGTGCCCGCAACCAAGGTACATGCCCTTGACTGGAATTGAACCTGGGACCTTTCAGTCCGCAGGCTGACGCTCTATACACTGAGCCAAACCAGTTTCGGCTACTTAGTGTTTTATTATGTTAATGGTATCATTTTAAAACTTTTCATCTTTTCTGGGCCAGCATGGCTCAGTGATTGAGCATCAACTTATGAACCAGGAGGTCACAGTTCGATTACTGGTCAGGGCATGTATCTGGTTTGTGGGCTCAATCCCCAGTGTGGGGCATGCAAAGAGGAAGCCAATCAATGACTCTCTCATTATTGATATTTTTTTCTCTCTCTCCCTTTCTGTGCCTATAAAGAAAAACAAACAAACAAAAAATATTTTTGCTTATTGCAATGTTTAGAAATACAATTTTCTGTATTGACCGGGATCAAACCTGGGACCCTTCAGTCCTCAGGCCAATGCTCTATCCACTGAGCCAAACCAGCTAGGACTTAATGGTATCTGTTGATAAACAGAAGTTGTTAATTTTCATGAAGTCAAATTTGCCTTGTTAGTAGTGTTAGCCTCAGTTCTCCAGAAACCAGAACCTCATTTTATTATTAGCGAGTCCAGGGAGCAGGTGAGAGTGACAAGGAGACTAAAGCAGGAAAGAAAGGAGAAACAACAGGATGTTTCATCATCCTGGCTGCCATTACATTAAACTGATGGCTGGACGTATCAATAAACAAACTTCATCTCAAGACCATCCTGAGAGAAGTGAGACAAAGGGAGAAGTGGGGGCAAATTATATTGGCTTCTGTTTCCCATTGATCAAGATTTCACTCCACAGGACATTATCTCCTTCACACTTCCAGGTTGCACATATTAGTTTATATCTTAAAGAAAAATAAACAAAACCCTACTGTCATTTTAATGGAGTTTATAGACTTAGTAGTGATAAGTGCATGGATTAAATCTACCATCTTTAACATAAATTATATTTTCTAGCTTGTTATTAGTGGTGTACAGAAACATGGATGCTACCAGGGAATTGCCATTCCAGCTGCTGAGTAGGGAATGCCAATGCTCAGTTCTCATCTAAAGATTGTCAACATTTTTGTCCACCCACCCACTTGGCAAAGTGCTCCCCATAAAGGTATAGCCCCAAGCAGAAGTTTGGCAATAGTTTTGTTCAACTCCCACGTAGTGGCTGGGGCGTCCTTGGCTTCAAGCTGAAAACCTGCTCAGGTCCTCCACCTAATGGAAGGCCCTTCCATCTCTTTCCACAGGAGCCAAATCTCTGACAGCTATCTTTGCTTCGAGACCTCTTTCAAAGCTCAGGATGTCTGTGGCTTCAGTATAGTGACAGGGAGTTTATCTCTACTTTCTCTTATTAGGTTTTATGTGTCATTGCTATATGTCTGCTACTGTGTGTGTGTGTGTGTGTGTGTGTGTGTGTGTGTGTGTGTGTGTGTGCGGGCGCGCTCGCGCGCGTGCGCGCATGCCTTGGAAAGTCTTAGCCCATTTTCATCATTTTTATTACAAGTCTAGTAAGAGTTTCTTGAACTGATGACAGACAGTAGTTGTGACAGGATAGTAATTGGATTCTCCCGGTTATCTTGGGCATTTCAGCAAAGGCTTCAAATGCAGAAAGCAAGACAACAAATGCCAAGTAGCCCTTTCCCTCATCTACCTCAAAGAGAGTTGGGAAGAGATTACAGATCAGTCTGCCAGCATTACTGGTCATCCACAGTGAGTCTACGAAAGAGTGAGGATTGTGTTGGAGAGTTACCCGTGGGCTAGGAAGAAAGAAGGAGGCATTCCCTTGGCCTAAAGCCAAGTGAGATAGAGGCTTCCACTAGCGCCCCCCAGAGTGTTTGGCTTACGTATCCTGGGGCTTGGAGATCTGTAGGACTGATGTCCTAATTCCACCTGATGAAGTTCAAAAAGCAAGATATTGGCTGACTATCCAGCAGGGTGGTGAGTAAGGTGGGCAGCATGAAGAATAAGCTGCACTGCCCTTGCCAGCAGGGCAAAGATGCATGTGTTGTCCTGTGGGTCAAGTATAAATAGAAGGAAAGTGACGTGGAGTAATTTAAAAAGGATCCTTCCCAGGAGGCGAGCCCAGAGAAGAAAGGGCCCCAGGAAGCTGAACTTTATACATGGGATGAATCTCTAGAACAGTGGTTCTCAACCTTTCTGATGGTGCTACCCTTTAATACAGTTCCTCATGTTGTGGTGACCCCCAACCATAAAATCATTTTTGTTGCTACTTCATCACTGTAATTTTGCTACTGTTATGAGTCGTAAAGTAAGTATCTGTGTTTTCTTATTGACTTAGGCGACCCTGCTAATGGTTCTCAACCTGTGAGTCGAGACTGAGATTTGAGGGACTGAATGGTCTTAAGTTCGATTTCAGTCAAGGACAAAAACCTCAGTTGCAGGCTTGATGGAGATACAATCAATGTATCTCTCTCTCACTGTCTTTCCCCCTCACTTCCACTCTCTAAAAGTCAATGGAAAAACATATCCTCGAATGAGGATTAGCAAAAAAATAAATTAGTTAATAAAAGAAGTGGAGAGGGGAAGTCACAGGTGTTCTCTTTTGTCTTAAGGGTTTTTATCTGTTTTCCAAAGGCTGAAAAGGGATGGTCTCCAGGGAAGATCTCAATAGAACATTCATTAGCTTTCCAGGTGTGTTCTTTAATATGCTCCTGTATCAAAATTAGCATATAAAAGGCCATTCTCTGGTCAGTTTCACCTTCAAAGAAGGTCACCTAAGTGGGACTGGGACTGAGGCAATTCTGCCGCAGCAGTCTAGTATGTGTAAGATAAGACCTTGCAATTTATTTTCTGGCTATAAATTGCTCAGCCAGTTTGTTCAGCTATCTGTCCTGGTTTCCCTATTCCACTTGTCAAGAAATTTTCCTAGCTGCTGCTTCTTCTTCTTTAAATATTTTTATTTATTTCAGAGAGGAAAGGAGGAGAGAGAGATAGAAACAACAATGATGAGAGAGAATCATTGATTGGCTGCCTCTTGCACGCCCCATACTGGGGATCAAGCCCACAACCTGGGCATGTGCCCTTGATTGGAATTGAAGCCTGGACCCTTCAGTCCCCACGCTGAAGCTCTATCCACAGAGCCAAAACAGCCAGGGCTTTCCTAGCTTCTTCCAACCCTGCCTCGGATTTAGGATGGTGAGTGATCTCCCTCATGACCATAAGTTCTGATTAGAGGCTGAAAATTTACTCTGATGTCCGGTTTGTGTTGCGTTCTCGCTCCCATTCCGCACTTTTTCATCCTCTAGAAATCAGGCAAACTAGAAGGTAAACTGATGGTCATACCTGGGGGCATACCTCTGACACACCTAATGTTTGGGAACTTCTTTATATTCCGATCCCTTGTAACCATTTATTGTTCCCACGTACACATACAGTAATAGGGTTGGGGACAGGAGTAGAGCGGAAAGTGCTCCCGGAAACCTGAGCCCACCGCACAACCTGACGTCCCAAGCATCCAGGGAAGAGCAGCATCGTTCTGGCTCCTCCCTTAGCCCCGCCCATTTCTTCCCGACCCCGCCCACCGTCATCGGAGTCACGTGGCCTCGGGGGCGGGGCGCAGCCGGAGTGAGCGGCTCAGCGCCGCCATCTTGTTAGTTTGGAGGCGGAGCGTGTGGAGCGCAGGTCGCGCGCTTCGTGTCCCCTCCCCTCGCCCTTCCTCGGGCCCGGCCTCGCGCTCCTCCCCACTTCTGGCTGCTGTGGCCACTCCCTGAGTGAAGCAGCGGGGAGAGGGTGAGGGGGTGTGTCCGGCGTGTGCTCGCGCCCTCCAACCGCCAGCCGCGGCCGCGGCGGCGCGCTCGGCCGGCCCCCTCAGCCCCCCGGACCGCGCGGGGCGGAGGGGAGGGGGCTGCTGGCGCTGAGGGGGCGGCGCGCGGCGGCCGTGGCGGCCGGGGCTGCGGCTGCGGCGGTACTCTGGGGCCGCGCGTCCGGGGCGCCCGCGCGTCAGACCCGCCGCCGCGGCCGCCGCCGCTGGAACCATGTACCGCAGCGGCTCCCGCTCCTCCGTCTCCTCGCACCGGCCCAAGGAGAGCAGCGGGGGCTGCCCGCGCTCCGGCCGCAGCTCCGGCGCTTCCTCGGGCCCGGGTCGCCGCTCCTCGCCGCCGCCGCCCTCCGGCTCCTCTTCGCGGGCTCCGGCGCGCCGCCCCCGCTCGCCCTCAGGGCACCGCGGCCGTCGGGCCTCGCCTTCCCCATCCCGGGGTCGCCGCAGCACCACGTCCCCACCCCGCGGCCGCCGGGCCTCGCCGTCCCCGCCGCGGGGCCGTCGCGGCTCCCCTTCCCCGCCGAGGGCTCGTCGCGGCTCCCGGTCGCCGCCGCCGCGGGCCCGACGGCTCTGCCCGCCCGGCTTCCGAGGCAGCAGCCGAGGGGAGTCCCGCTCCGACTTCGCCCGGGACGGCCGCGGAGACCATCCAGGCGACAGCGGCAGCCGGGTAATCCCACCCCTCGACTGAGACTCTCGCTACCCCGGCCCCGTCACCCCGGGTTCTCGCTTCCCAAACGCCCTCAAATCCCGGCGCCGCCGGGCCTCCAGGCCAGGGTCCCCGAGTCGGAGGTCCTTCATCCCCCGGGCGACGCCGGACCCGGGGCTCCCCGCCCGCCCGCCCGCCCCGGAGCTGCTTGTGCACAATGAGGACTCGGGACCGTTCGGGCGCCGGGTCGGGAGGAGCGTTCCGTCCCCCGGGAGGAGGCTGTTGCGGTGGGGAAAAGTTTGCCAGCGAGGGGACTGTCTCCAACCCTGTGCCTGCTACTTTCCCCGTAGTTGATGCTTCCTCAGAGTTGCGTGTTTTTGTGTTCCCGTAAACACGAGCTGCCCCCCAGGTCACAGGAAAGAGGCCGACATGCCTTTGTGGCGCGTTAGGGTCGCCTCATCGGCCAGGCAGACCCCGGCGTGGAGGCTGCGGGCTGTCCTAGCGGAGCGGCGCTCCGAGGGGGTGCGTGCCCGCCCGGCCGCCCGTCTCCCTGAGTTATGCGGCAGGGACTAGTGCTAGCCTGAGCCCTGCAGCTCACCCAGCCTCTGGGCATGCACAGCCTTTTGGGGTGAGGCATTTAAGGTGATTTCCTCCGAAGAACAGCTGAGGGACCCAGAGAGGGTTAAGGAGGAATCGAGGGTACCGCTCACAAGTGGAGGTGCTGTGATTGAATCCACGACTGCCTGGTTCTGGGCACCATGATTTCTGTCGCCCTGTTTCCCTGCTAGGGGACCGAGCATGAGATTACAAAGTTTAGGTGAGACCTAACATCGACCTCTCACTCGAGCCTCCTTCTCGAAGGGCCTCTGGGTAGGGTCTGGTGTTTTGACTTACCTTTGCATTCACCAGTCATCTGTAAAACCCCATCGCGGACCCGGCTGTTTTCTTGAGAGGCTCCCTGACAGTATGGTCTTGTCACTCTGGTCATAGGTGAATTGACTGGTCACTGAGTTAAGATTTTCATAGATGGGCAGCTATAGTCTTGAGTGTTAGTCACTACAGAGCAAGCAAGGAAAGCAGAACACTTATTTCCAAACTGCCCTTTTCTCCCATGCACAACCTCAGCTGAGCATACTTTGTTTGCTTAGGCTTTTCTGTCTCAGTAAGTGACCTACTCATTGCTCAGCCCACCATCTCCCTTCTCCCAAGCCTAATCTGTCAAATTAACTTCATATGGCTAACCTGTCCCCTCTACCTCCCAAGTATATCCCCCAAACTGTCCTCCTGCTATCACTCTCGTCTAAACCCTACTATGTCTTGCCTGGATTATTACATTCGGCTTCTTTACACGCCACTCTTATTACCTTCCAGTTTATTCTCTACCCAACAATCAACATGATTTTTTTTTTAAATATATTTTATTGATTTTATACAGAGAGGAAGGGAGAGAGAGAGAGAGTTAGAAACATCGATGAGAATCATCGATCAGCTGCCTCTTGCACACACCCTACTGAGGATGTGCCCGCAGCCAAGGTACATGCCCTTGACCGGAATCGAACCCGGGACCCTTCAGTCCCCAAGCCGACGCTCTATCCATTGAGCCAAACCGGTCCCGGCAGCATGATTTTTAAAACCTTGTTTTATACATTTGAGAAGTATTTATTGAACATCTACCATGTGTTAGGTGCTGTTCCAGTTACTAGGGGCATAACTGAGCGAACCAGTTAAAAACTATGCTTTTGTGGAGTTTGAATGCTAGCAGAGGAAGTTGGATAAATAAAATAGGGAAAATGTTTGGCATGTAAAATGCTTAAGGAAACAGAGAAAAACAGAGAAGGGAGTTAATAATTTTTGATAGGGTAGCCAGGGAAGGCTTCTGGGAAGGTAACTTTTTAGTTAATATCTGAAGGCGATGAGGGTATGAACAGTGTGAGCATCTGGGGGAAGAATGTAGTCAGATCATATCACTTTCCTTCTTGAAACTCTTCTGTGGCTTCTTAGAATAAAATCCAGCTCTGGCCAGTGGTTAGAACATCAGCCTGAGCACCGAAGGGTCACAGATTTCATTATTTGTCAAGGGCACTTACCTGGATTGCAGGTTTGATCCCCTGCTCCAGGGATCTGTCACATTGATGTTTCTCTCTTTCTGTCTTCCTCTTTTCCTTTCTCCACCTTTCAATCTATAAAAAAATCGGTGGAAAAAATAGCTTTGGGTGAGGATTAACCACAAAAAAGAAATAAAATCCAGTTTCATAACTGGTTTCTCCTATCTTCCGTCACTTTTATGTAGTCACAGTGATCGCCTTTCTGTTGATCAAAACATGGTAAGCGCATTACAGAGCTTGTTCTTTTTGCTTGAAACATCCTTCCATCTGTTCTTTGCAAGACTGACATCTCATCATTCAGGCCTCATCTTAAATGGTATCACCTCAGAAAATCCTTCTGTAACCATCCTATCAGAAGTAGCTCCATTTCTCCAATCTCTTTTGTGTTGTGTTTAAATGACTTTATAGCGATCAGAAGTACTTTTCTTTTCAACCTGCCTTGCCCCCTTCACTAGAAATGTATAGGTTCTGAGAGCAGATGTAATTCACTTCTCTAGTCCCATGCCCAGTACCAGTAAATGAAAGAATGAGAAGTCACTGATTGGGTTGGAAGTGTGGGCTTTCATTTAAGAAAATGATAATTTTTAAAAAAGTGCTTTATTTTTAGAGTGGTATCTTACTATAGCCATTTCTCACCTTGTTGGATTACGACTTTGTGACTAGGCAGAACATTTTTGGATACAGAGATGTATTGACCTGTTATATTATCTTTACTTTTGTAGAGACGATCTCCTGGTCTTCGTTCTGACTCTTTGGAACAGAGCTTAAGAATCACAGTTGGCAATGATCACTACTGTGTCGGCATACCAGAACGGCGGCGGCTTAGTGATAGATTGGGTTCACCAGTGGATAATCTGGAGGACATGGACAGGTGGGCTTTATCTGAGGCAGTGTTATAATAGTGGTTGAAGGTAGAAATGTTGATGCTTTCTGAGTGGTATATTTGAAAGAGTAATGCCAGCAGTCAAGTTAAGCCTAATAACATTGGAAAAGACTTTCTGGGCGGGGAAAGTATACTGATGTAGACTCTGTTGCTGAAAGAATTACATGAAAGAAAAGACTTTAAAGGTGATCTTGGTTCCACTGGAAAAGGGAAGGCTGAGGGGACATAGAATCCCCTAAATTTAAAACAGATAAGAGGATATGGATTCTAAAATACTGGTACTAGGTGTCCCTTCTGCAAAAGGAAAGTTCTGGACAAAATAGGAAATCTTTTTTTTAAAAATATATTTTATTGATTTTGTACAGAGAGGAAGGGAGAGAGATAGAGAGTTAGAAACATCGATGAGAGAGAGTCATCGATCAGCTGCCTCTTGCACATCCCCCACTGGGGATGTGCCCGCAACCAAGGTACATGCCCTTGACTGGAATCGAACCCAGGACCTTCAGTCCCCAAGCCGACGCTCTATCCATTGAGCCAAACCGGTCCCTGCCAAAATAGGAAATCTTTGATAAAGTTATTTTTCTTCTTGTCCAGGCTGAAGTATAGATTCAGAAAGTGTTTAAATTAATGTGTAATATATGTATCTATATTAAATATATAAGCTAGGGGTGTCGAACTCAATCAGAGAAGGGGCCAAAATCTAAAATCCAGCCTAAATCACGGGCCGAATGGTTTACTGAACAGTCATAAACTGACAATGTCATAAACTGACAGCGGAGTGAGTGATGACAGCGCGGTGCGGGCCACATTGCAAGGCCTGGCGGGCTGGATTTGGCCCGCGGGCCTTGTGTTTGACACATGTGATAAGCATTAATAGGAAGTTACAGACCTTTAAAAATGTTATTATTTTACAACTATTAAATGCTGAGGAAGGGCAAGTACACTCTACAGAGTATTAAATATAGATCTCAGGTACTAGGACTTAATCATATATGGGAAGTAAATAATCATGTTTTTCTCTCACAAAAGTAAAAAAGTAAGGACAGAAGTGCAGGGAAAGCACTCAGTTTCTGAGATTTGAGAACCATGTCTGATGGTCTCTACCCAGCACATTGGGAGTTTTCACAAATGATGATTAGATGTTCTTTCAAACTAAGACTTTCATGCAGTGGTACACAGAGCATGGGCAGGCAGGTGGGGGACAGCTGGCAGGAAGTCTGAGGTCCAGTGCTGCCCTTTGGTAATATTTACTTCAAAGTTCCAGTGGCTATCTGGTGCACTGGAGCAAGGCAGTCCAGCCCAGTGTCATATAACACTGAGGCTTCTGAAGGTAGGGCTTCAGGGTATGTTGACTATATCACTTAACTGAGGAAACAGCCCTGTCCCTCTGTAATTTCTATTTTAGGAGATGATTGAGTAGGCAGCATGAGTGGGTGGTGCGTGTGTGTGATTGTCTTCCTTCCTTGCTGAGGTTTTGAGGTAACTTTAGCATTTCCTCTTGTTAGGCCTGAGCTGTTTGTCACTCCCTTTCTATGAGTTTCATTATGCATGTGTTCTTCAGATAGTCAATTGTCTGTTTTTAAATTATAAAAGTTAAAAATTTTCTCTTAGGGAGTTTGGGGCAGTAATCTTTCCAGAATCCTGTATTTCAGAGAGAAAAGTCTATTTTAGAGAAAATGAGATTAAGGTTCTAAAAGGAGGCCATTCTTTTGACTTTTGCCCCTGCACTCTTGCAGAATATGGTTAGTGTGAATAATTAGTGTCCACTAACACCAGGCCTCAGGACTATTGGCAATTTTAGGATATCTCCTGAAAGTGAGTCCAATTTTCAGCTAATGAAACAGGCCATGTCCATCCTTTATATGTTGTTTTTTTGTTATTTTTTCCCTGAGATCCAAAAATTCTTTTTCTTCCCTTATTGAAGCTGTTAAATTTTTGTCAGGTTTGGGTTACAGATTGCTAGGGTTATCAGTATCTTCACCCTTGGCGGCCTGTATGTAGGACTGTAACTTATTTTGAAAAGGGAACATGATTAAGTTGTGTGAAGAAAGACTTGTGGATGTGAGGTTGATTTCCCCTGGTTATCAAAGTACTCTGCATGTTGTAAGTTCCATTCTTGAAATTACTGTACCCTATCTCCTCCTTGCTCTGACATACTTTGAAGGAGTAGAATATTCCCCCCCATCCCCCGTGATTTGCCTTAGGGAAAAGACTGAGCAAATACTAGCTTTCTTTAGGCATTTTGAGGAATCAGTAGAAGAAAAGAATGGAAAGTTTGGGCTCTGAAGGGCCTTTTTAAATTTATTACAGCTTTATTGAGCCATAATTCATGTATCATACAGTTCGCCTATTTAAAGTGTCCAGTTCAGACCGAGACCGGTTTGGCTCAATGGATAGAGCGTCGGCTTGGGGACTGAAAGGTCCTGGGTTCGATTCCGGTCAAGGGCATGTACATTGGTTGCGGGCACATCCCCATATTTATTTTTTTAATATATTTTATTGATTTTTTTACAGAGAGGAAGGGAGAGGGATAAAGAGTTAGAAACATCGATGAGAGAGAAACATTGATCAGCTGCCTCCTGCATACCCTCTACTGTGGATGTGTCCACAACCAACGTGCATGCCCTTGACCAGAATTGAACTTGGGACCCTTCAGTCTGCAGGCCGATGCTCTACCCCACATATATCAAACACAAGGCCCGCGGGCCAAATCCAGCCCGCCAGGCCTTGCAATGTGGCCCGCACCGCGCTGTCATCACTGCACTCCGCTGTCAGTTTATGACATTGTCAGTTTATGACTGTTCAGTAAACCATTCGGCCCGTGATTTAGGCTGGATTTTAGATTTTGGCCCCTTCTCTGATTGAGTTCGACACCCCTACTCTACCCACTGAGCAAAACCAGTTGGGGCTGAATTTTAATTTGTTTAATGGAATTTGTAAGTGCAAAAACAAGTAAAGAGAATAGTACAGTGAGCCCCATGTGTCCATCACCCACACCCAACAATCAATTTTTTTAAATAAACAGAACTTACTTTAGGAAAGAATTGGTCTTAACCAAAGCTTTTATAGAGAGTCTGTCACTGGACTATTCTGAGCTATAGGGCTCAGTTTTATTACAGCCAGTTTTTCCACTTATCCTTTGGGAGACCTAGGGAAGGAGGATAGGAACATATAATAAGCAACTTGATTTCTGCCTATATTTACATTATTTATTATTTTTTTTTTTTTTTACTCTTTCTATGCCTTCATTGTTTTTTGGCCTCCTTTTTATGGAGATTGCAAGTCTGGAATGAGACTTTCTGAGAGTCATCTCATTTCTAGCTTCTTGGTATTTAGTGCTTGATTAGATCTTGGGTTAGTATGCCATTTGATGGTGACATGTAGTAGTTCTAGTGGGGAGCTGAATGTGGGAGCATGGATGGCTTTGCTACTACTCACAGAGCCTGTGTTTTTTCCCCCTTCACAAATATCAGAAACTCTTATATGGTAGGTAGTATTTTAGCAATGGAGTGACTCACATCATGGACAATACTTTCTGGAAATAGGGGGTTCATGGCTGACAAACCTACAAAGTAAAGTATTTTACTTTAGTTAAATTTGATTTCAGAGATTGTCCTTGGTTTATTTCCATCCTTTTCTATTTCATTCTATATGGAGAATTAAAAATTTCTCAGATTATTGTGGAGGAGGTGAATAACAGGAACCTGTATTCCCACAGGTGACACTCTTTTAGAGGAGGTGATAAAGTTATTTATAGCTGTTAACCAGGACTGAAGCTTTGAATAAAGTCTGGGCTGGTGAATAAGAAAAGTCAGTTCTTTGATATTCTAACTCAGTGGTCTGCAGACTGCAGCTCGAGAGCCACATGCAGCTCTTTGGCCCCTTGAGTGTTCTAACGCCACTTATTCAAAATAGACTCGCCCAGGCCGAAAGCCGACTTCTGAGCATGGACCATGAAGTTTCAATCGCCTTGTACATGTGCGCCGGCACGTGGCATTTTATGGAAGAGCCACACTCGAGGCCAAAGAGCCGCATGTGGCTCGCAAGCTGCGGTATGTCAACCACTGTTCTTAGTCCCAGAGGAAAGCAAACTATAAAAAAGAAAAGAAAAAGTAAGTCATTTCTAGAAACACAAAAAACAAGAGTAGCTACCAGAAACTGTAGAAGACACCAATAATTAACATCCTTTGGATGGTAATTCACTCTGAATGATGTAAGTTTTTCATTCAGATTACTTAAAAGTCATATGCTTAAAGTGCTAGGGAATCTTTATTTCCATCTGTGATTTAAATCAGGAACTTTATTTTTTGGACAATAGAAATTCTCTGACCATAATACATAAAAAGATTAGGACTCTTATGTGGTATAGAACTCTGAGCTGAAAGGACAAATGACCCATCCTGTATTTTTTTTTTACCTTTATGTCACAAAGTTTATTTCTATGAAATAATAATATATAGTGAGCCAAACCATCACAAACTCTTTCCTGGGCCCAAGATTGGCAGAGTACTTGTGGCTGTCCAGGCAAGGCAGGAAAGAGGGTAACAAAATAGGCTGTGAGGGAGTTTTATGAGCCAGCAAAACAGCATTGGAGAGTCTTCTAAAACTCATGAGAAAATCATGCCAATTAGATCAGTAGATAAAAATGTTTTTGTTTTTTTTCTCACAGTGAAATCCTTCTTTTCCAAGTGAATTATTATACAGAACTTTACTAGATAAACAGATAAAGTTGGGGCTAGTATGATTCAATAAGGTGGGAGGCCCAGAATCTGTTTTCCTAGTACATGTCCTTTTTTGGGTAGTTCCTAAGCACTGTTTAGAATCTCTGTGGCACACAACTTGAAAATCAGTGATTTGAACTGGTGTTTGTAAAATTTTAAGGTGCTTACAAATCACCTGGAGATATTGTTAAATGCAGATTCTGATTAGTAGGCCTCAATGGAGCCTGAGAATTTGTATTTCTAAAAAGTTCTCAGGTAATATTGATGTTGCTAATTCAAACCACACTTTTAGTAGCAAGAAGCTAGAATTTACCTATTGCAGAGTTTTGTAATCCAGGGCTCTTTGTAGTCTGGTAGTGGTGTTTTCAGTCCCCCAAAACCTAGCATGATACTTTATACCCCCAAAGTCAAGTCAAAGAAATCAGCCTAAGAGCTCTGTTACATAGATTAGTAATATCTTGCCTAGCCAATGTTGCTAAGTGGTTGAACCTTGACCCATAAATCATGAGGTCACAATTCGATTCCCAGTCAGGGCACATGCCTGGGTTGCAGGTTCTATCACCAGTAGGGGGTGTGCAGAAGGCAGCTGATCAATGATTCTCTCTCATCATTGATGCTTCTATTCCTCTTCCCGTCTCCCTCCTCTTTCTGAAATCAATAGTAACTCTCCCCCCCCCCCCCACACGAACACACATATTTAGTAATATATCCCCTTGGTTAGAGGCTGAAGTTTCTTGGGTCTGCCCCAGGTGAAAGAGAGGGGAAATGTTCCATGTATATCTAGAGATTTGTTCTTGGACTTCATGATTATTGTCTTTGGTCCTAAGCATTCTGTAGCATCCTTGTGGAATATCAGTTTCTTAGCCTTGTCTGGTCTTGCTCTTTTCCAAGTCTATTTGTATTTAGTAAGTCTTATCTCTTTTCTCAGGGATGACTTGACTGATGATTCTGTCTTCACTGGAAGCTCCCAATGCACTCGAGATCTTGAACGATATATTTCCCAGGAGGAGGGGCCTCTCAGTCCCTTCTTGGGACAGCTTGATGAGGACTACCAAACAAGAGAAACTTTCCTGCGTCATTCTGATTATAGTCCCCATATCAGTTGTCATGATGAGATGTTGCATGGAACAGAACGGAGTAGAGACAAATTCAAAAGCTCCTATTCTATACGAACCGAGGAAAGGAGCCGGGAGGCCAAAAGGCCCCGTTATGATGATACAGAGAAGATGCACAGCATGGGAAGTGATCACCCAAATTTTACATCAGGGACCCGCAGCTATCGACAGCATAGACAGAGCCTAAGCCCTAGGTTTCTAGATCCCGAGTTTCGAGAGCTGGATCTTGCCAGGCGAAAACGAGAGGAAGAGGAAGAACGAAGTAGGAACTTGAGTCAGGAGCTGGTGGGAGTTGATGGTGGTGGTACAAGCTGTCCCATCCCTGGATTGTCAGGTGTCCTAACAGCATCAGAGCCAGGATATTCTTTACATCAGCCTGAGGAAGTATCTGTGATGCCCAAGAAGTCTATTCTGAAGAAGCGGATTGAGGTGGACATGGAGTCTTCTATGCAGGTCTCTGCTTCGTTTCTTCTGTGGCCTCTTGCTAGTTACTTTATATGTTAAAGCCTGGTTAGTTATATGGGGGCTCTGTCCCTAGGCATCATTGTAATATGTGCTGGACCAACATTGTTATGCCTATGAGCTGCACCTTTCAGAACTCTCCAAAGGAAACTGTATGTCTCATAATGCATCAGTAGAGCGCTCTCCTGTCATATATTTCTAAACAGACATGTAGAGACTATTCATTATATCTATTTCTCTAAATTGGGTAGCCCTGTAAGAATCTTTAATTATTTTTTGGAAATGAAGCTTTAAGCAAAGGAAGGAGTTGATCTGAATTTTCCTTATCTCTCTTTTTTAATTTTTAATTGAAAGGAAGGAAGAGGGATATAGAGAAACATTGATGAGAGAGAGAGACAGAGACAGACATTGATCTGCTGCCTCCTGCATGCCCTCTATTGGGGATCAAGCTTTCAACCCAGGCATGTATGTGCCTTGACTCAGAATCTAACCGTGACCACCTGGTTCATGGTTCAACCACACCAGCCAGGCATTTCATCTCTCTTTTGAGAGAAAACAAAATATATGAGTGGTAGGACACTAGACCAAAAATCAGGTGATTCTGAACTCTGCCACCAATTTGCTGTGTGATTTTTAGACAAGTTCTCCTCACCATTCTGGGCCTTGATATTTTTTCTTCACCTATAAAAAGATGGTCAGGGATAAGTACTAGCTTTTAGCTGTCCTTTTAAGAGCTAAAGGTTTTTGAATAGGTGCCTAAGGGCACTTAGGGAAGCAAGGGGAGGCTGATCAGTTAGTATTTCAAAGTTTCCAAACTCCACTTAAACCAAAGCAGCTCTACTTTTATGTGTTTTTTCTTTTCTTTTGGAATTCATAGAAAACAAGTAAGCTAGGACATCTCTAAAGTTCTTCTTTTTTTTTTTTTAATATATATTTTATTGATTTTGTACAGAGAGGAAGGGAGAGAGATAGAGAGCTAGAAATATCGATGAGAGAGAGTCATCGATCAGCTGCCTCTTGCACACCCCCTACTGGGGATATGCCCGCAACCAAGGTACGTGCCCTTGACCGGAATCGAACCCGGGTCCCTTCAGTCCCCAAGCCGACGCTCTATCCATTGAGCCAAATCGGTTTCGGCTAAAGTTCTTTTGAATTCAAATTCCTTGATAAGGACTGCAACAAATGAGCAAAAGGGAGAATTCAATCCAATCTGCCTGTTTCTCCTTGTCATAACAAACATCTGGAGAGATGGAGACCCAAATCTTGAACCTGGCTAAGGATACTGTATCTCACCTCATACTTCTCTTTCTCCTATTAATTCAAGAATAACAAAGCATCTAAGTACTTCAGTTGCTAGTTTTCTGAGTTTCTTGCATATGAGCTAAATTCACTGTTTGTCTTTGCAGCTTGAGAGTTTTTCGAGCAGTACTGGCTCCAGCGAGGATCATCCTCTCTTCTCTAGACACCCATCTGTTCCACTGAGTGGTGCTATTGCTGCTTTTGCTTCAGAGATTGAAAACAACAAGGGGACTATGGTAGAGACAACCCTGAAGGAACCTCAGGGCAATCTCTATCAATGGGATCCTCTTCCTGGGATATCCAAGGACAACAGTCCTCTCAGAGAGAAGTTTGGAAGTTTTCTCTGCCACGAAGAGAAACCTGATATGAAGGCTGAGGGACCTGAGCGACACACAGACTTCTTGCTGCCCCATGAGAGAGCTAGCCAGGATGGCAGTGGTTTTTCTCGCATTCTGAGCATTTTGGCAGATTCTACCAGTACCCAGGAAAAAAGGCAACATAGCTTTCCTGACATTGAGGATGAGGAGAAATTTCTCTATGGAGATGAAGAAGAGGATTTAAAGGCAGAATCTCCACCAAAGCCCCTTGGGAGCTCTGATAGTGAAGTTATGAGGCAGAAACCAAGCTCCCTGCCCTCTTCAGCTCCAGCTGTAAAGACAGAATCAATAGAAGAGACCAATCCAGAATATGCCAAAATTCATGATTTGCTCAAGACCATAGGCCTAGATATTGGGGTAACAGAGATTAGTCAACTGGCTGCACGGACCCAGGAACGACTTCATGGCAAGAAACCATCACGTTCCTCCACTGACCGCCGTTCCTCAGTTGACAGGCACTTTTCAGCAGACCGCTGTTCCTCAGTTGACCACTATTTTTCAGCTGATCAACATTCTTCAGATCCTCACAAATTGGAGAATAGAGAGGCACGCCATAGCAATACTCACTCCCCAGAGGTGTCCCATCCACATCCAGTCTCCCCTATGGATTCTTACCTGATTACAAAAAACAGTTCCCATCCAATGGGCCATATTGCAGGACCTGAGATGGTTGGCAGTGGGTTTCAGTCATCTGTTGCAGTCAGGTGCCTGTTGTCATCAGCCCCGTCTGCCTCAATTAGACTTCCACACTCTGCTTCTTTATCACATTTTCATGTGCCAAGGACTTCTCAGTTCCCTGCAGCTCGGATACCTTCAAATTACCAGGGTCTTGCCATTCCCCCTGCTTCCTTTGATGCCTATAGGCATTACATGGCATATGCAACCTCAAGGTGGCCCATGTACCCCACCTCTCAACCATCAAAGCACCTTCTACCTGAGCCACACAGGGTGATGCCAGTTACCAAACAAGCTACTCGTAGCCGTCCCAATCTCCGTGTGATCCCCACTGTGACTCCTGCTAAACCCAAGAAGGAAAAGTCAGTGTTAGGCTCAATTCCTGTTGCCCAAGTGCCTGTCCAGGTGTCTATCCCACCGCTCATAAGATATAATCCGGAAAAGATCTCTGATGAGAAGAATCGTGCTTCCCAGAAGCAGAAGGTGAATATTAACTTTGGGGATCCTGCGCCTGAGTCTTTTATTTTAATATAAATTTGTATTTGTCTTTTAGAAGGAGCTGAAAAAACTTTTACTTTTAAGTTCTTTAGAGGCTGCTGTCATCACCCTAAGTAATGTATGTAACTCCTCTGTTTTTCTCACATGTTTTGTCATTAAGACTAAACTAAAGTCTGGTCCTAGATTCCAGTAATTGCTAGACTTTTTTCTATTTTACGTTTATTTCTTTATTCAATTATTTGTTTTAGAACACTTAGGGATAGGAGCCGGGAGCCTTGAAATCTTCAATATGACCTCATTAGGGAGTGAGGAACCAAAATTGGATTATCTGAAGGAGGATCAATAAATCTTGTATTTCAGCTGTTCTATCTGTGGAGTAGCCACTTGCAGTCTCACTGCTTCACTAATAAACTCTTAAAAAACACACCAAAAAATAGGTAAATCTATTTTTTCACCCTACTAAGTTTTGGATCCTTTTCCTGTAGTGATTATGGGGGTCAATATCTAATAAATAGTTGTTGTTCATCAGTTAAACCAAGAAATAAATTTTTCTTGTTCTGGTTTATTTTAGATCTAGGAATCACATTTTTTTAATGACACTTTTTTTATAAAGCAGTATTTTTTTTACTCAAGGTTCATAGGGTTCCCAGGCTGTAAGATGGAAGCAGTGGCTGTGATAAAGATACAATTCTAGATGTTTTAAGGCAGTAGGTAGAAATTTTGTAGGGGCATACAATTCTAAGTAGAAGAATTTTGGATGGAAAATTTGATACATATTGTTAATTTTAAAGGTCCTTAAAAACTAATAACACACTTTGATTAGGAACACAAAAATGTAATACATTTGTATACATTTGATTTGCTAATGAAATAATACCTGAGGAGAAAAAAGAAAAACCCTTGAAGGGCCAATCTCATTTAAAAAAAATATATATTTATTGATTTTTTACAGAGAGGAAGAGAGAGGAATAGAGAGTTAGAAACATTGATGAGAGAGAAACATAGATCAGCCACCTCCTGCACACCCCCCACTGGGGATGTGCCCGCAACCAAGGTACATGTCCTTGACCGGAACAAAACCTGGGACCTTTCAGCCTGCAGGCCGACTCTCCACTGAGCCAAACTGGTTTCGGCATCTTTTTTTTTTTTTTTTTTTTCCAGTTTAGAAGAAATTTAGCTAATCCTTGAGAAGACAAAAAAAATAATTATCTTAATTTTCCATTGTACTTGGATACCCTGAATTTTCATTTTGTTGAAATCTTTTGGGCAAGGAGGATAGGTTCAAAAAAGATAAAACTTAAGACTACAGAGACACTGCTTGGAGACTGAGTGATTTTTTTTTAGTTAATTTTCACCTGAGGATATTTTTCTATTGATTTTTAGAGAGAGTGAAAGGGAGGGGGAGACATCAATTGGTTGCCTCCTGCACATGCCCTGAATAGAGGGTCTGCAACCGAGGTATATGTCCTTGACCAGAATTGAACCTGGGACCCTTCAGTCCACAGGTCCATGCTCTATACATTGAGCCTAGGGCCAGATTGAGCGCTTTCCCTTTAAGAATCTAGCACTTAAGTCAAGGTTTATAATAACAGGTTTTTCACACTTGCCCATGATGGACAAGCCATATTTGTTTTGTTTTTTTCCACTAGATGGTAGTAAAATAGTTGAAAGATCATGAACTTTAGGTCATTTATACCTATATTTTAAATGCTCTTACTATATGACCCTGATATGTTACTTAATCTTTCACAACTTCAATTTTCTTATTGCAAAAAAGATAATGTCATGAAGATTAAATAAAATGGTATATGTGCCTCGCCCACAATACAGATTAGTTTCCTTGGTGGTTCTTTTTGGGTTTAGAGCTACTATCTAGCAGTTGCTGTCAGTAGTGGTAGGTGAAAATTAATAGTGTAATGCTTCTTGTATAGAAATAATACTTT
Source organism: Pipistrellus hanaki (assembly GCF_964339955.1). Taxonomy (NCBI): domain Eukaryota; kingdom Metazoa; phylum Chordata; class Mammalia; order Chiroptera; family Vespertilionidae; genus Pipistrellus; species Pipistrellus hanaki. Next base: position 12,648,774 of record NC_140509.1, on the reverse strand, counting down.
TTGGGCAATGTAGCTCTGGAAAGGCTAATTCAGTTCTGGAATTTGGATCAGAATAAAAGATGTCCTTTACTATAAAGTCAGAGCCTCTCTGTATAGGCATTTTGATTATTACATTCAGATACTACCTAGCATGAAAGCTATGGACGAGTGCAGTAGGAAAGGGAAGGCATTGGAGGCTGAAGCACTCTTACCATTTTGTACTTTGCAGGTTATTGAAGAGAGAGAAAAACTAAAGAGTGACCGGGAAGCTCGCCAGAAGAAAATGTACTATCTCAGGACTGAGTTGGAGCGACTTCATAAACAACAAGGTATCAGACACTCCTTTGTATGACTGCCTTTTTGTAGTAATTTGAGTAAGAGACCCAAATGAAGGTCTCTGGGGACTCTCAAACAGGTTTAGTGACCTGAAGTCTCACTTAAAAAAAATTTTTTTTGAGATAGATTTATGAAAAAGATATAATTGTAATGTAAATAATTAACAGATATTCTCCATCATTATTAGCATTTTATTGTATTTGCTCTATCCTTATTTCCCTTCTATCAATCTATGTGTGTTTGTAATTTTTAGTATCTCCTAACAATAAATAATTGACTTGCATAACCATAATACATTTACTAAAAATTAGGAAATTAGCAGAAATAATAGTCTGCTGATATTATTCATATTTTACCAGTTGTCCAATAATGTCCTAAAGCAAAATGATATGCAAGATTATGCATTGCATTCCACAGTCATGTTCTTTTAATCTCCTTTAATCTTTAACAATTTCTGAATCTTTTTATTTTATGACATAGACATTTTAGAAGAGAAGAGGTCATATTTTGTAGTCCTTTAATTTTGGTTTGTCTGATGTTTAATTCAGGTTACGAATTTTTAAAAATATATTTTATTAATTTTTTACAGAGAGGAAGGGAGAGAGATAAAAAGTTAGAAATATTGATGAGAAAGAAACATCGATCAGCTGCCTCCTGCACACCCCCCCCACTGGGGATGTGTCCGCAACTTAGGTACATGCCCTTGACCAGAATTGAACCTGGGACCCTTCAGTCCGCAGGCCGACGCTCTGTCTACTGAGCCAAACTGGTTTCGGCTCAGGTTATGAATTTTTTGGCAGGAACATCACAGAAGTGATGCTGAGTTCATATCTAGTGTTTGTTTATCCCATTACTATAGATATCATCTTTGATTATTTGGTTAAGGTGGTGTCTGCCAGGTTTCTCCACTGTAAAGTTACTATTTAACCCTTTTTAATTAGTAAGTATCTTATAGGGAAAATACTTTGAGACTATGTAAGTATTCAGTTGCTCCTCAAACTTCTGCCTTTTAGCATTTATTGATACTCTTGTCTGAATGAGTTGATATTATGATAGTTGTTAGCGATTTTCTAATTTCATCATTCTGTCTTTATTAGTTGACTTTCTGTTGCTAGGAGGAGCTTTCCACCCACCTCTCCTTCTCCATTTATTTATCCATTCATATCAGTGTGAACTTATGGATTCTCCATTCAATAAATTATAATAAAATGCTATCAATATTTATTTTATACTCAAATTGCCCCAGTTTTGGCCAGTGGGACCCCTTTAGGTTGACTCCTGTGTTCTTTTAATATGTCCTCATCATTTTTTTGAGTACTTTCTTACTTTTTGGCCCAAAAAGATGTTACATGATACCTCTTTTCCTTCCTTCCTTCCTTCCTTCCTTCCTTCCTTCCTTCCTTCCTTCTCCTCACCTGGGGATATTTTTCCCATTGATTTATAAGAGTGGAAAGGAGTGGGAGGGGGGTAGGAAAAGAGAGAAACATCAATGTGAGAGAGACACATTGATTGGTTGCCTCCTGCACATGCCCCGATGGGGGCTGGGAATCAAGCCTGCAACCAAGTACATGAACCCTGACCCTTCGGTGCATGGGACAACACTCTTAACTACTGAGAGCCACACCAGCCAAGGCCCATGATATCTCTTTTGATTTCTTCTCTTCATCTATGCTTTTGAGAATTAATATATACCCCAAAGAAAGAATATAAAAAGGTTTCTAAATATTATAGCTTAGTGATAGCATGGAAAATTAGAGTATGAGAAGATATTTCTTCTGTTTTGGTTTGAACTATTTAAGGATAAGAATCTTAGTTATTAATCCTGTGAGGATTAATTCATGAGGACCTGCCATTTCGATAGGAGATAACATTAAGTGAGCCTGAAGCAAAGCTTAAAACTCAAGGTAGGCATTGGTGAAAGATCCTTAAATCAGATAAAGTCAAATGTGTGACTAATTTTTGCTCTCTGAATAATTCTTTCCTTTGGAGAGGACAGCCTCTGGATTCATAGTAACATCATTTATTAACCTTTTTAGAGACATATGCACACAAATTTATATATACCATTTTGGGGATTCATGGAGCCCTGAAGGCAGTCTGAGGATTCCTTAGCTAATAAACCCTGCATGAAAGATAATGTAATACCTCCATAGCAGCTTTACCTCCATAGCAGCTTCACCTAAACCAGCTCATGTAGAAGGAGAGTTCCACTTGCTTTTTAAAAGTTTTATGGGAGAAAATGTCATGACCATAAAGTCTTGAGAGTTTACTACTTATGACTGAAAAATGTCTTAACTTACTTTCTTTGTGTTTCTTTCTATTGACATTTGACTACTCAGGGGAAATGCTGCGCAAGAAACGAAGGGAGAAGGATGGCCACAAAGACCCTCTCCTGGTGGAAGTGAGTCGGCTTCAGGATAACATTATGAAGGATATTGAAAAACTTCGACAAGAGGCAGAAGAGGCCGAAAAGAAGCAATCTGAACTGGACAAAGTGGCTCAGATCCTGGGAATTAACATTTTGGACAAATCCCAGAAGTCTTCAAATGATTATAAAGAGTCTTCTGAGAAGCCTGGGAAAACAGAAAAATCTAAGAGTCCAGAAAAAGTATTATCGTACTCAAACTCCTTTTCGAAAAGCAAGGTAAAAAGTCTACTTTTTCATTTCTATTTTTAAAATTTATTTTCATGGACTCCTAAAGAAGCTTTCTAATTAACCGTTTTCTTAGCTTCCCTTTCCAACCTGTTCTTACTCTTGTTAGAGTTTTGTAAAGCATAGATCAGATACTCTCCAGAATTTTAGCAGTTCCCCTTTGCTGACAAGGTATAATCCCAAACCCTTAGTATTCAGGGCCTTCCATGTTCCTGTTTTAGCATTCACTCCAGTTTTGGCTTCTGATCGTATCATAATATATTGTACTATATACTAGAGGCCCGATGTACGAAATTCGTGCACGGGAGCAGAAGGTTGTCCCTCAGCCCACCCTGCACCCTCTCCAATCTGGGACTCCTTGAGGGATGTCTGACTGTCAGGTGTGTGGGATCGGGCCTAAACGGGCTGTCGGACATCCCTCTCATAATCCAGGACTGCTGGCTCCCAACTGCTCACCTGCTTGCCTTCCTGATTGCCCCTAGCCGCTTCTGCCTGCCAGACTGATCATCCCCTAACCACTCCCATGCCAGCCTGATTGATGTCTAATTGCTCTCCTGCCAGCCTGGTCACCCCTAACTTCCCTTCTCTGCTGTCCTGGTCACCCCTAACTGCCCTTCCCTGCAGGAGTGATTGCCTTCAACTGCTCTCCCTTGCAGGCATGGTCCCCTCTCAACTGCCCTCCCCTGCTGGCCATCTTATGTCCACACAGGGGCAGGATCTTTGAGCACATGGGGGCAGCCATATTGTGTGTTGGAGTGATGGTCAATCTGCATATTACTCTTTTATTAGATAGGATAGTGCATGGGTTGGGGCCAGCTGGTTTGACCTGAAGTGTTTCCTGGATCAGGGTGGGGGTTCCCTTAAGGTGTGGGGTGGCCCGAGTGAGGGGCCTATAGTGGTTTGCAAGCTGGCCATGCCCCCCAGCGACCCAAACGGGGGCCCTGGTATCTAGGATATATTTACTTTCTACAATTAAAACTTTGTAGCCTAGAGTGGAGCCAAGTCTCCTGCTCTATCCATGGCGGCAGCCGTTTCTGTTTGGATTTGTTTACTTTCTATAATTGAAATTTTATAGCCTGGAGTGGAGGCTTAGGCCTGCTAGGGCAGGTGGAAAGCTTGGCTTCTTCCATTGCCAGAGAAACCCAAGCCTCTGTGGCTACAGCCATCTTGGTTGGGGTTAATTTGCATACGTGCTCTGATGGCCTTGTGGGTGTGGCTTGTGGGCGTGGCTTGTGGAGCAGAGTAACGGTAATTTTCATATTACTCTTTTATTAGGTAAGATTCCATTTTTTGGGTTCATATTTAGCAACAAGGTTGTACATTCTCAAATCAGTATAGTAAAACCTCCATGTAATGGGCTAAATTTGGGCAAGGGGATATCTATTAAAACTGAAAGTCTGAAGAAAAACAAAAAAACAAAAAAACAAAAAACAAAACTGAAAGTCTGTTATATAATAAAGTAGTTTTTCCGAGTGCAGGTTAAAATATTGACAAATTAATCAGGTTTTACATATGTAGATGTAGTTGTATAATTAAAATTAAGTGTGTATGAAACGTTTAATTTCACAGAAAAGCTTTTTATATGTATTACTATAATTTTAAATTTATACTGAATAGGTCTAATAAATGCATTCATTCACCAGTTACCACGAGTAAACAAATGCACATGGCTGGGGCATGGCTTAATGTGTATCAGAATATCATTGGCCTGAACATGTTAAAACTGTTGCAGAAAGTCATATTATGAGACAACAGAACCAGTTACCTCTCACTCAGTGTACACCCTATGATCAAGTGATACTCATTCACTGACCACTATTTATGATTCATGACTCTTGGATTTAAATATATAGACATTAGTTGTAGCTATGTAATATTTATGTCAGCAAAACTACTACAGTGTTTTTTCCAACATAAGACTTATTCGCTATAATTTGTTAAAAATAACAGTGAATGCCCTTAACAGTTTGGCTCAGTGGATAGAGCATCGACCTGCAGACTGAAGGGTCCCAGGTTCGATTTCTGTCAACAACATTTACCGTGGTTGCAGGAACATCCCTTAGGAGGTGTGCAGGAGACAGCTGATTGATGTTTCTAACTCTCTATCCCTTTCCCTTCCTTTCTATGAAAAACCAATAAAAATATTTTTTAAAAATAACAGTGAATTAGCCCTGGCTGATGAGCTCAGTGGTTAGAGTGTTGGCCCATGCACCAAAGGGTCTTGGGTTCAATTCAAGTCAAGGGCATGTGCCTGGGTTGTGGGTTTGCTCCCCATCCCCTAGTTGGGGTGTGTGTGGGAGGCAACCAGGCGAAGTATCTCTCACATTCATGTTTCTCTCTTTTGCTCTTTGTTCCTCCCTTTCTCCCTCCCTTCCACTCTCTGAAAAGCAATGAAAAAATATCCTCTGGTGAGGATTAACAAAAACAAACAAATAAACAGAAACAGTGAATTAACAACAAGAACAAAATAACCTGTTAATTTAATTATAAGCAAATCTTGGGTAAAGTCCTTTTAAAACTAACAAGGTGTTAATTTTCACATATGACATACACACCAGAAATTTTTTTTAAAATATATTTTTATTGATTTTTTACAGAGAGGAAGGGAAAGATATTGAGAGCTAGAAACGTTGATGAGAGAGAAACACCGACCAGCTGCCTCTTGCACACCCCCCACCGGGGATGTGCCCCCAACCAACGTACATGCCCTTGACCGGAATCAAACCTGGGACCCTTCAGTCCGCAGACTGACGCTCTACCACTGAGCCAAACCAGTTTCGGCCACACCAGAAATTTTGTCCGTTAAATCTGAAGTCTGTTATATTGAGGTCTGCAAAATGGAGGGTTTGCTATATTTGATACAGGAACCACTGACTCTCAAAAATGCTCTTTTTCCTTGGCTGCTATCACAGTTCTTTCCTTCCTAGTATGCTGGCTGCTGCTGCTTTGTTTCCTTTACTCTCTATTCTCTTGTGCCTGATCTTTAACTAGTTTAGTTATTCAGGGCTCAGGTCTAGCTGAGTTTTCCAAAATTCTGCTTTCTCCTTAAGTCATTTTATCCAGTTCCATGCTGACACATTCTAATTTTATAATTATTCTTTGAGGTCCAAATCTAAGTCCAAGAGACTACTCATCATTCATTTCTACTTCAATTTCTCAAGACACTTCAAAATCAACATATCCTAAACTAAACTAATGATTGTTTAACTCCCTCTGGTGTTACCCAACTCAGTGAGTGGCACTACTGCCCAACAGTTTTCATGACAACCTGAACAGCATTCTTAGTGCTTTCCTCTCCCTTACTGCTTTATACCAGTTTAGAGGCGCAATGCATGAAGATTCGTACAAGAATGGGCCTTCCTTCCCCTAGCTGCCACATTGCCTTTTTTTTGCTCCGACCCAGAGCCGCCTTTCTGCCTTCCCATGTTGCCCAGAGGCCCAGAGTGGCTGGGGTAGTGCAGAATGCCTGTGTCAAAGCCTCATCTGCAAATTAACCCATCATCTTTGTTGGGTTAATTTGCATACCAACTCATTGGCTGGTGGGTGTCACGAAGGCACGGTCAATTTGCATCTTTCTCTTTTATTAGTGTAGATTCTACCTGCTCTCCCTCCAAAATAAGTCTTAATTCCATCCATCTCACTATCTCCATTGCCTTCCAAGTTCAAGCCATCTTCAATTCTTTTTCCTTTTTAAAATATGTTTTTATTGATTTTAGAGGAAGGAAGAGGGTGAGAAAGATAGAAACATCAATGATGAAAGAGAATCATAAGTTGGCTGCCTCCTGCATGCCCCCTACTGGGGATCGAACTTGCAACCCGGGCATGTGCCTTTGACCAGAATCAAACCTGGGACCCTTCTATTTCTATTCACTGAACCAAACCAGCTAGGGCCACCTTCAATTCTTACTTGTACTACTACATTCCGGTTTCTTTCTCTAGATACAGCCAGTGATCATGATACACCCTGCCTACCTCTTCAGCCTCATTTATGTACCTTTTCCCCCTGGCTCACTATAATATTATTACTGGCCTTTTCATTCCACAAATCTGTCACTCCCTCTAATGTCTTTACATCTTTTCTTCCCTATGATTATCATGCAAACTCCACTCTTTCCTTATCCCTTCTAACTTATATTCATTCTTCAGGTTGCAGCTTAAATAAAATCCCTTCCTTGATTTCCCAAACTGTTAAAATTGCCTGATATATACTCACACTACTTTTAACTTTTTGTCTTAGTATTAAAAAAAAATATTTTTATTGATTTCAGAGAGAAGGAGATAGATAAAAACATCAATAATGAGAGAGAATCATTGATCGGCTGCCTCCTCCATTTCCCCCACTGGGGATCAAGCTGCAACCTGGGCATGTGCCCTGACCAGGAATCGAACCATGACCTCCTGGTTCATAGGTTGTCACTCAACCACTGAGCCATACTGGCTGGGCTGTCTTAGCAGTTACGACAGTTATAATTATATAATTGCATGTGTTTCCCAATTAGATTTTAAGGTTCAAGGGACAGGGACTGTATTTGTCTTATTTTTCAATATAGTCCCCAATATGTAGCTCAGTACATGGCACATAGTAAATGAGTAATGCTCAATAAAAATTACATTACGTCTTATACTCCTACCACCTCAAAATGCCTGTTCTTTTCTAGATGTTCAATATGCTATTTGCCCCTTTGATTTTGCATTAATAATCCTCTTAGCCTAGTGTAATCTTTCTCCCAACCCCACTCATCTACTAAGATCCAATTTGAATACTACTTTCTCCATGAAGGATTCCTGAGTTCTACCCAGATTTAGTCAGCCCTTCTTTAATACTTCTATCTGTAATATATTAGAGGCCTGGTGCATGAAAATGCATGCACTGGAGGGGGTGTCCCTCAGCCCGGCCTGCCCCTTTTCACAGTCCAGGAACCCTCAGGGGCAGGAGGCGACCCGGCAATCAGAGGAAGGCAATGCCCCCATCACACCTCTGCTGCTGCCACTGCTGGCAGCGCAAGCCTCAGCCGGCCCTGGTTACCTGTGCCTCAGGCGGCCCTGGGCAGCTGGGCAGCTGCCATTGAGGTTTGCCTGCACCTTGGGCTGGCCCTGGGTGGGGGAGGGGGCTGAGGGGACTATTTTAGAATCATAATGATAACTATGGAGGGAAGAAAACCCAAATAGAAAAGGTAATTGACAGGTTACGCAAATGCAGAGAATAGATAGATGATTGGACTGGAGGTACTTATAGATAGATGATTGGACTGGAGGAAAGCACTTATCGTCTCCTACTGGGGATGTGCCAGCAACCAAGGTACATGCCCCTGACCGGAATCGAACCTGGGACCTTTCAGTTCGCAGGCCGACGCTCTATCCACTGAGCCAAACCAGTTTTGGCCATAATTTTTATCTTTACCTTTTTCTTCCTCTTCTTAGAGAATACCCTTCAGCATTTCATATAATACTGGTTTGGTGGTGGTAATGAACTCCTTTAGCTTTTTCTTGTCTGTGAAGCTCTTTATCTGACCTTGAATTCTGAATGATAGATTTGCTGTGTAGAGTAATCTTGGTTGTAGGTTCTTACTATTCATCACTTTATATATTTCTTGCCACTCCCATCTGACCTGCATAGTTTCTGTTGAGAAATCTGCTGACAGTCATATGGGTACTCCCTTATAGGTAACTAACTGTTTTTTCTTGCTGCTTTTAATATTCTCTCTTTGTCTTTTGCCCTTGGCATTTTAATTATGATGTGTGTTGTTGTTGTCTTCTTTAGATTCCTCTTATTTGGGGTTCTCTACGCTTCCTGGACTTATAAATCTATTTCTTTCACCAGGTAGGGAAAGTGGTTTTCTGTCATTATTTCTTCAAATTGGTTTTCAATATCTTGCTCTCTCTCTTTTTCTGGCACCCCCATAATTTGGATGTTGGTATGCTTAAAGTTGTCCCAGAGGTTCCTTACACCAGTGTTTTTCAACCTTTTTTGGGCAAAGGCACACTTGTTTCATGAAAAAAATCACGAGGCACACCACCATTAGAAAATGTTAAAAAATTTAACTCTGTGCCTACATTGACTATATATAAAGTAATTCTCTTGAATAGGAATCAAATAAACACAAAGAAAGTATTTTATAATTACTTTATTATGAAATATTAAGTAAACAAAATAGTGAAAAATTATAAAATTCTTGTCTTGTCTGCACCTACGGCACACCAGACAACATCTAGTGTGCCGCGGAACAGCGGTTGAAAAACGCTGCCTTACACTATCTTCAAACTTTTGGATTCTTTTTTCTTTTTTCTTTTCTGGTTGAGTGTTTTTGCTTCTTTTTATTTCAAATCTTTGACTTGATTCTTAGAATCCTCTAGTCAGCTGTTAGATCGCTGAATATTATTTTTTATTTCAGTTTGTGTATGCTTAATTTCTGATTGGTTCTTTTTCATATCCTTGAAGGTCTCACTAAATTTCTTGGAGGTTTCTAGAAGATTCTTGAGTAACCTTATAACCGTGGTTATGAACTCTATATCCAGTAGTTTGTTTTCATCCATTTCTTTCATTTGTGACTTTTTGCTTTGTCTCCGCATTTTGGCTGCTTCCCAATTTCTATGTACTGGGTAGCTGCTAAGGCTCCTTAAGTTGTTAGAGTGGCCTTGTGTGGTTGGTGTCCTATAGGGCCCATTGTCTTAGCCTCCACAGTCACCTGAGGTGTATGCTCTTGGTGCACCCCTTTGTGGGCTGTTTGCACAGTCTTATAGTTAACCCTTGATTGCTGTTGATATCACTGGGAGGAATTGACCTCCAGTCCAATTGGCTTTGATGACAAGCTGTATCTACACTGGAAGATCTGTTGCGCAGGAGCCACCCTTATGCTTCAGTGGGGCTTTGATGCTTACTGGGTCTGCCCCTTGAGTGTGTCTCTTATGGATGTAAAGAGTTGTAATCCAATATGGTCTCACTCCAACCACTGCGTATACTGGCTCTTGGATCTCCAAGGAGGTGCAAAGTCAGACACTGTTTGGGGCCGCCCAGCAGGGGCTACAGAGACAGCTGCATATTCCTCCTCTTTGTATGGGATTTGGAAATTCCCAGACAAGGCCCAGCTGTGAAGCAAGGCAGGCTGCTGCTGCCAGTTAGTGTGCCTTCTTTTGGAATCTCTGGGGCTCTCTGACCCAGCTGCAGTTTGTTTTAGACAAAGGAACAGGTCATTCATATGCAAAAGCTGCTGCTCACAGCTTGGGTGTAGTTGTAAATTGGGTGGGACAGGGTCTCTGGGAATCACCAGGGGGATCAAACAGCAATGGCTGCCCTAAACTGGAGAAGTCCCTAGTTCTCCTAGTCCCACATGCCCCCACCCCCCTAGCCATGCAGGAACAATGATCTCTGTGAGCACCTTTAAGAATAAGCTGCCCTCTCATTCCTGTCTCGATGCCAGACAGTCCACTTTCTCTCCGTATATGTTTGAGTCCCCCAAAATCTCCCCCGAACTGGAATTCAGAGCATGCAGGAGCTTGTATCTCCCTCTCTGTTTAAAAAGCAGCACATCAAGGTGCAGCACTTTCAGTGCCTTACCAGTTGGTCTCAAGCTTTCTTCACCTCTCTAGTTGTGGATTTCCACTCAGCCAGCTTTCCCGCGGTTCTGGGTGGTAGTTTTTCTGCCGTTTAGTTATGGTTTTGATGTGGTTGTGAGAGGCAGCAAGTATAGGTGACTACCTATGCCACCATCTTGGTTTCTGCCAAGTCACCTGTTTTTTTACATAATAATTTCTTTAGGCTAAATGTCAAGGAGGCCCTAGTTGGTTTGGCTCAGTGGATAGAGCGTCGGCTTGCTAACTGAAAGGTTTCAGGTTACATTCCGGTCAAGGACACATGCCTGGGTTGTGCACTCTATCCCCAGTGGGGGACTTGCAGGAGGCAGCTGATCCATGATTCTCTCTCATCATGGATGTTTCTGTCTCTCTCCCCCTCTTCCTTCCTCTCTGAAATCAATAAAAATATATTTAAAAAATAAAATAAAATAAATGTCAGGGAGTAAAACTGCCGGATCAAAGAGTATAAAGAATTTTGAAGTAGGTAATATGTATTTCTAGATTATCTTCCAGAAAGATGGTGCCAGTTCATACTCACCAACAATGTATGCATAGGCCCACCCCTTACCTGCTGGACATGGTTTCTCTAATGACTCTCAAATAATTCTCTAGTAGAGAAAGATTATCTTTGGTGTGCTAATTGTTTTCCTTTCTCAATCCTGTCCTTTTCCCACTGATCAATATTACAGGTAACCTGTTCCCTGATTTTGTCTACTATAGAACTGCATGTATACTTAACCCACTCTGTGTTCCAAAATTATCTCTTTTTTTAAAATATATTTTTATAGATTTTAGAGAAGGGAGAGGGAGAGAAAGATACAAACATCAATGATGAGAGAGAATCACTGATTGCCTGCCTACTGCATGCCCCACACTGGGATTGAGCTAGCAACCCAGGTATATGTTCTCACTGGGAATTGAACCATGACCTCCTGGTTCATAGGTCAACACTCAACCACTGAGCCACGCTGGCAGACTCCAAAATTATCTTTTTTCTTTTCCTCACTCCCCAACATTAACCAAAATTCTTATTTCCTAAGTGTTTGTTCTCAGCTTACTGACAAATGAATTCATACTAAAATATTTATTATTGATAACTTAATGTTTGAGAATGATATATGCTATTTTAAAAGAGAATTCGTGTTATCAGAGAGGTATAAATTGCTGGTATATAATATCAATGGTGATATTTTAGGCAGTTAGAACTATTTTACCCAACCCTAGCAGGTTTGGCTCAGTGAATAGAGTGTTGGCCTGCAGACTGAAGGGTCCTATGTTCAATTCCAGTCAGGGTCACATGCCTGGTTTGTGGGCTCAATCCCCAGTTGGGGGCGTGTAGGAGACAACCAATCAATGATTCTCTCTCATTAATGTTTCTACCTCTCTTTCCCTTTCCCTTCCTCTCTGAAATCAATAAAAATATATATTTTTTAAAAAGATATTTTACCCAGATTCTGTTGTCATCCCATATAGACTACTATTTGCTTTGTGTACAACATCAGCCCCGCTCTCTCCAGTGTTCCCATAAGCATCTGTGATAAGTGAGTTTACTATCATCTATCTATTCTCTGCATTGTGTAACCTGTTAATTACCTTTTCTATTTGGGTTTTCTTCCCTCCATAGTTGTCATTATGATTTTAAAATTTAACTGTTATATTTAATTGCATGGATAACACTTTCAACATCTACCAACAGGTATACAATAAAAAGATTCTTATCTATTCTTTTTCTCTACTTCCCCTCCCAAGAGGCAGCTATCATTTCAATAATCTTTAGTATTCTTCTAGATATTTGGGATATATAACTAAATATATTGCCATTGTGATTTATTTTCCATGAGGAGATAGCATTATGGAGTCTAATTAGTTATGTTTGAGCCTTACAGACTTCTTGTGGAGTTTACCGCAGTTTATGCAGCTTTAGGCACTGGAAATATGATCCTACAGGCCTATTTCTATAATTGTGATAGGCTACCTGCTTTTTCTGAGAGAATGCAGATCTAGACTACCTTGAATTCCTTCTAAGTCAGGGTTTTCCCCCCTGTAGGAATCAAAGGTAAACAATGAGAATTCTCATACTAAGAGCCCCAAGCCTGCAGAGAGCCTCCAGCCAACTACTAAGCAATTTGATCAGCTCATTGCTGCATATGAGTATTACGATGCTGGCAATCACTGGTGCAAGGACTGCAACACCATCTGTGGGACCATGTTTGACTTCTTCACCCATATGCACAATAAGAAGCATGCACAGGTAGGTGCTCTGCCTTCTGTTATTTCTGCTCTCACCCATCTTCCCCTCAAACTTCTATACCCCCATCTGCATTACAAAGCTGGCAAATGAAACATTCTCATATGGGCAGGAGCCCCAATATGAAGAGCCAAGAGATACCAGCAAAGGAGACACCATCCCCAGAGCTCAGTCTAGGGGACCTGCCTGTAACTAAACACCATGACAAGTGTAAGTGAGGCTTCAGCCTCTTTTGATTCCTTGAGTACCTGATTTTTTGTTTCATTTTATCCAATGCTGGTACTTGCTCTAACATTTGTTTACCTTTTCCACAGGTGATTTCCATTTAAACAGTTGGCAGAGCGGGTGGGGGTGGGTAGCTGGGGGCTTCTGGTCCCCCCTGGTGTGTGGGGAGAAAGAAAAAGAAAAGCGGGTCATTGAGTTTTTAGTGCTGTTGTATGAGCACCTCTGCCTCTTGCAAATAGACATTGGATCCCTACAACAGACCTTGGGCTTCAAAGACCCAGAGTGAGGCCAAGCAAGATGCTGTAAAGCGCACTGACAAGATAACTGTTCCTGCAAAAGGTATGTTTCCTCCCTACCATTTTTGTGATTTCCTTATATTCAGCCAAGGAGGTGTCCCTGAACTAAAGTGTTAGGAAGCAGCATAGGGTGAAACAAATACTTTTGATAAAACTGTAAGAATGCCTTCTGTGTGTAAAGCAGTCTACTAAGTCATGAAGAAATACAGACAATGTTCCCTATCCATATGACAAAAATCTAACAGATATTAAACATGTAGACCACTTAAAAATATAATTTACTTTGTCACTGGCTTATGCACTAAAATCTTATTTATTTGAAATCCAGATAAAAAGAACAATAAGGTGCAATAATTTTACTGCCTTTTCAGCTAGTAATATTTTTGAATAGTCATTGTTAAGGGAGTCAAATGAGAAATAGGAAGTTTCTTTATCTTTAAACTTCTCAATTTCATTCCTTTATAAGTAGTCAATGCTACTACATCCTTTAGATCTGAAGGAGGTAGATGATTTCTGAGTAATATCAATATGACAGATCCTCGTACAGATGGTACTAGGCTAACTATTTGGCAGTATAGTTTTTCAGTCTCCTAAAATACTTAGTGCTGGTTGGATTTTGAGGAGAATTGGCCTTAGAAATTAGTCTGGCACAGGAAATTCCTAAATATACCAGTTAATGTTCTCAAGAGGTAGAAGGCATAGATCCTGAATTAAAGCTTTAAGTTGGAAAGACTGTGCAATTGAAATTCATCTAAATACTGCTACTTATACAAGTGAGTAAGGTCCTCTGTATATTAACATTTTACTGTAAAGGGAAAGTGGGATTTCCTTTGGTTGTTGTCATCCTGGGTGGAAATAACTTAGTTTCTTGATTTTCTTCCATTTCCTTTAGGTTCTGAGTTTCTGATTCCCATCACTGGATATTACTGCCAGCTCTGTGAGGAATTTTTGGGGGATTCAATTTCTGGAGAGCAACATGTGAAGGGTCACCAACACAATGAGAAATATAAGGTTGGTTTTTGTATTTGCCTATGCAGTTTCCCACTTTCTGCAGTAATCCTTTTGCCTTTGTCAAACAAGTTGAGAGCCATAAAAAATAATTAACACTTCAAATTTCATATGATCACTAGGAAATTTTCAATTCTAATGAGAGATGCTGACCTGATATAGATGATATCCTTGAGGAAGATGATGTTTAGGGATTACTGTGGTCAAGATTGTCTCTCTTATAGTATTTTGACAAGTTGTTGAGCCTTTATCTTCTCTCTTCCCAGAAATATGTGGTTGAAAACCCATTGTATGAGGAGCGGCGGAATCTGGACCACCAAGCTGGCTTGGCTGTGGTCCTAGAGACAGAACGCCGGCGTCAGAGTGAGCTAAAGCGCAAACTTACTGAGAAACCAAAGGAAGAGAAAAAAGAAAAAAAGGCAAAGATCCTGAAAGATGTAAAGGAAGATGATAAGGTCTTTGAGGAATTAGAAGACCAACTCTCTGAAGACAGTAACTCCCCTGAAAAGGCTGAAAACAAGAGGAAGGGCAGCATTAAACTACAATTAAAAGAAGAAGTAAAGAAAGAATCACTAGCATCTTCCTCTTTTGGGAAATTCAGCTGGAAGAAGCCAGAAAAAGAGGAGGAAAAAAGTTCAGGGGCCCAAAGTATACCCAAGGAAGAGACCATGGAAAGCAGTAAGGACAAAGAGGATGGAAAAACTGAACCTGGAAAGGCAAAGCCCATCAAAATCAAGCTCTCTGGGAAAACTGTTGTTGCACATACTAGCCCCTGGATGCCCGTTGTGACAACCTCAACTCAGACTAAGATCCGACCTAACCTGCCTATTCCATCCACAGTGCTCCGTAAGTCAGGGTTAGCCACAGTCAGCAAGCCAGCTCCTCTTAATACCTTTCTATCCATCAAGTCCTCTGGAACCACTGTTAAACCTCTGCCAGTGGTTAAAGAATCTTCTGATCTCCTCTTGCCTCCTGATATCATCTCCAAAGCATTTGGAGGGGAAGAAGTGATTCTAAAAGGGTCTCCAGAGGAAAAAGTGATGCTGGCTGAAAAGAAGGAGCCATCCCATATACCTGAACAAATGCTTCCACCTCCTCCACCACCTCCTCCACCCCCACCCCCCCCAGTGATACCTCATCCAGATGCAGCTGCTCCTTCTCAAGCGAAGTCTGTTTTGGCTCCAGTAAAATCAAACCCAACTGTATCTCACACTCTCAGCCCTGGCTTCCTGGGTCCTAACATTTTGAATCCAGTGTTGCCGGCAGCCATCATAGCCTCAGGACAGCCAACTGCCATTCCTTCTGATGAGAGAGCTCCTGGGGTGAGTGAGAGTGACCGGGACCAGACCCTATTCTCTGTGTTAGTGCGTCCACCACCTCCCCTCTCAAGTGTGTTCAGTGAACAAGCCAAAAAATTGGAAAAGCGAAATTCATGCTTAGCCACAGCCAATGCTAAGGACCTGTATGACATATTCTACAGTAGTGGTGGAAAGGGGGGCCCTGAGACTAAGCTGAGTGGTGGTCCATTGGCCAATGGGGAAAATAGCAACTTTTCTAGCGCTGAAAGTTCAGACACCTTTTCCACTTCTACTTTGAACAGCAGTGCATCCCAAGAGGAGTTGCCTCAAGATAGAAGTTTGGTTTCTGCTCCTTCATTTGGAAACCCTAAAAAATCCATTGCAAAAACTCTGGTGTCCCTAGGGAAATGGTCAGTTGTAGACTCAAAAAGCAGAGGCAGCAGCTATGGCTTCCTACAGCCTCTGACAAGGTTGTGTAAAAGCAAGCCTTATGAAACTGTTACCCCAAAGACAGACACTTTGGCTTTGTGGACTTCTAGCTCCTTACAGGATGGCACTAATAGGGATATATCTCCAGAAGTAAAAACGGAAGTTGACCTGGGAGAGCCAGGGCCACCAGGTGTAGAGCCAGCCCCTCAGCTGTCAGATAAACACTGCAAAACCATGGAATCTCAGAAATTGGTAGAAACCCATCTTATGAAATCTGGTAACATGGATGAGGAAAGCCAAGAGCTTCACCAGTCTAAGGATTGTGAAGAAAATAAGATAGAGGTAAACACTGATCTAAACAAGGGGGGAGCAAAGCTCTCTGAGAGGATGGTAGAAAAGGGAATAGGCATCAGTGTTGGCCCCAATAATACAGAAGGTTCTAATTTGAATCATAGGAACAGATACATGTGGGAGGGAAAAATAGAACAGCACAAATTGCAAATGACTGACAAAAAGATGGAACACTCCAAGAAATTGATTATAGGAAGTGAAACTCAAAGTAAAGTAATGATTGAATTGAGTGCACAGACTTTTTCTTCCACAAAGGCAAAAATAGACTCATTTCCACTGAAAACTAGGTCTTTACTCCAGAACCCACAAGACACAACTGTGAAAATTTCTATTCCAGAATTGCTGCTTCGGTCCCCAGCTGGATCAGATACATATATAACAGATTGTACACAGGCGCAAGGAGTTTCAACTGGTAGTGAGTGCCTAGAAAATTCAACTCCAGAATCAACTTCTAGAGCTTTAAGGTACAGAAGTCTCAAATTCATGAGAGAAGGATCAAAAGATTTTCAGGGTAAATTGATCTGTGAACTGGCTGGTTGGGGTGAGAACAAGGAGCCAGAGACGGGGGAAAGCCTGGAGAAACCAGAAGCAGACGCCCTGGAGCTACGAGATATCCACCCAGAGTTACCAGTGACAATAGAGAGCAAGGCCTTAGAAGACTTAGAAGTTACAGACTTGAAAGTAGAAAAGCTTGCTGCCCTCGGGAACCTGGGGGATATGGGTATTGATTTCTGCAATACTCAAGTAGATCCAGCACATAAATCCCCAACTGCCCTGACTCAGAAATTGTATGAAGAAAATTCTTTGTCAGCTATAGGATGTAATGCCCCACCTCTCACTGACTTTGAACCAATCCCATCCTTTTCTGAGTTTCCATTAGATTCTCCCAAAACCCTGGTGCTTAACTTTGAAGCAGAGGGTGAACAAACCTCATCTAATCCCAGAAATGGGAGGATCACTCCTAACATTTTGAAAACTGGACATCCCATAGAAAATGTTGACCTTGGCTTGGGGAGTCTAGAGGGAACACATCAGGCCCTTGACCTGCTAGCAGGAGGGATGATGCCTGAGGAAGTAGAAGGAACTTCTCAATTAGAGAAACAAGATTCACTCTGTTTGGAATCAGAAACAATAAACCCCGCAGGCCTTGGGCCATCTCCTTGCCTTCCAGACCTTGTTGACTTTGTCCCTCGGACATCTGGAATTCAAAAAGAGAAGTTATGTTCTCATCTCTCTATACCAGGTGACCCTTCGGAGTATAGTTCCTTAGAGATGGGACCACTACAGCCAGAAATAGTGAATGCATCCATCACAAGGGTAGCAGTTCCTCAAGTAGATGAAGATAATGAAAACCCTTTGAATTTGGTAAAATCTTTGACTTCCGGGTCCTCCATAAGGGAGCAGGTAGTTGGAGGCAATATTGTCACTCAGGAAATACTGTCACGAGAAGCTGCAGTTGATGCCATCCAGGACCACACAGAATCCAGTGTTCACAACTAGTGCATATCCAGAGCTACTTGTGGATGAATCAAATTGACTTTTAGAAATCCAGTGCCCAAATGATCCAGGATTATTTGGCTATCTCATCTGGAACCTACACCATGAGATGCAGTCAGCATCTAAATGTCCATGGAAGAAAAAATATTTACCTCCTTTCCTTTTTTTTTTTTTTTTCTCCTTATGATATCAGACAAATCAATCATAATATTTCTGTACACAACTGTAAAAAAATATTTTCTGTTAAATTTTTTTGCCAATTTATTTTCTTCTACTTTGTCATTAAAATCAAATGTCTATCTGGCTTACCACATAGTGTGCTTTGATTGTATTTTTGCCTTTGACTCTGCCATTTCTGAAATGTGGGGGAGGAGGAAGAACTGACTTCTCCAATTGCTGTGTTGTATCCCCACCCAGTTTTCTGGGCAGCTTGGTGGGTCTTTGGGAGAAACACAAGAAAGCCTACAGAAATGGAAAACTGATGAAGGAAGGATTGTTCCTCTGTTAGGCTTCCATTTGGATGGGCCTGCCTTAAGTTTGTTTACTGTTTACTTCCTTGTGGCATGTCAACCCCCATACTCTCCTCATTCTGTTGCTTTTGCTTGAAATGGTCCTACTAACTCACAAACCTGTTTGGAAATGGCTTCAGTAAACATGGAAGAAAAACTAGCAGGGTCACTTTCAGAAGACGACAGATTGGTAAGGCTTATTCATAGCTCAGTGCCAGAAGCAGATATGCTTTTGGAGTCACTTTTATTTTCAAAATAGCCTTTGTTTATTGTTTTGTGATACAGTAATACTTTGTGTTAAATTGCATAGCAGTCATTTCTGTTCTGAAGAGGCAGAAGATCTGAAACTTGTTCTGGGATTGATTTATTCTCTGTTCCACAATCCATATGTATTCCTTTCTCTACCTCTCCCAAGTTATTTTCACCATAGTGTGATGTTTTGGGTTGTACATTTTGTTCAAAAGATTAAAGAATTTATGAGTTGGCTTGGACAAGTTTAACTTTATTTTTAATGTGTTAATTACTTGGAATAAATGTATTAATCTCATGTTTCTTTCTGGATTTTTGTTTTGAAACCACACACATTTGACTGTCACAGGAAAAGTAAAGCAGTGAATCCCCACTGCTCTATTTTCTATACTCCCAATTGTGTGTGTGTGTGTGTGTGTGTGTGTGTGTGTGTGTGTTTTGGGGGGAGGGACTGTTTTCTTTATGCAAACTATTATAGTCTGTGCTCCAGTGCTGCCTAGATGGGTAGTAAATAGTGGATCGTGGTCTAGTTTTGGCATCTGTCTGTTGTTAAGCTTTTTATATGACTTTGTGTTGACTCTCCCTATGCTCCTCTGGGAACTGAGCTTCCCCAAGAACATGAGTGCTCTTGGGAATTGGGGAGCTTGGTCCTCGGGTATTCTAACATCTGTTGTCAGCAATCTATAAATTGTCTCAACAGAGGCTTCAGAGGCTTTTCTCTCCCATCCTTCCCTCCCCCAACTCTCAAAAATAATGCAAAGTTGCCAATCTGTTTTCTTAAGAATTCTTTTGTCCCTGTTTCCTTGTGTGCAGAGCTGTAGAATCCCTACTTTGAGTTTTGAAGACTATTTGCTTTTTCTAGAGCCTTGACTAATATTTTTTTAGAAGTTGTCTTGGCCTCTCTTCATCATGCTGTGGAAAGGGCACAGATTTTAGGTTCTTTAATATTCCTCAGCCAGTTGCCTTACTGTGATTTGGAACATGTTACTTCACCTACGATGCCACAGGGATCCGCCCGCCCTTCTTTAAGATGAAGATTATCTCCATCTCTGCACCAAATGTGTATAGGTCAGGCCTCCTGAGTAGTAGTTTAGGGCTGCTTTTTTAGGCTGACACCTGCATTCAATGCTCTTTTCTAGCCTGGAAACTAGACTGATTCAGAAGGCTAGCTATGCACAGCTAGCTTCAGAGAAAATAAAAGTTTAAAATGCCAGTTGTTACTGATTTTCAGGACCGTTCCCTTAGTAAGTTCCATCTCCCTTTGGGGAAAGGTGGGCAAGTTTAGAGAGTGACATGGGGTTAATCCTATCCAGAACACACTCTTAATCTCACTTCATCTCAGAGGGAGTCAGAATCTTTTTCCAGGTCAGGAGAGGGCTACTTGAGAAGGGAAGGGAAGAAAAGCAAAGTTTAGGAAGAGCAGAACTAATTCAAGTAGCTGGGACTGGAGTACTTTGAGCAACTCCGTTTGTACTTTCTTGATAACTTGAAGCTTTATGCTAAAGGCATCTGCCATCCTCAAAGGTTTTCTAGAATAATGCTCCTTATAACAGCTGAAGCAACAGTATTCTTCATATCTGCCTTGAAACAAGCAGAGGGAGAGCTTTTAGGATTCTGTGGTCTGGGTAGGCTTCCTCTAGTCAGTGGGATCTAGCTTTGAAGCCCATCCAGAGAAGCCATGTGAAAGAAAGGGCAGAACTCCTACCCAGTCGCTAGCTCCTAGAGTTTCAGTACCATCATGGTACTGAATACATTTTTACCTTGGGAGACAAGGGCATAAGCAGGGAGTGGCCCTAATCTTTACATGTGGCTTATGGAATATAACTGTTTTAAATTTCTGCAAACATCAGAAGCATTTTTATTGTGAGAACCATTGATGAACAGTTAGGTTTAAATATGGACAAACACTTAATTTTCACCTAAGTTGTATAAATAACTCCCTAAAAATTTCCCTTGGTTCTGTAAATGGAGACCTCTTGCTTTATATTAAGCCATCTTTCTCCTATTCACAGCTAGCTTCAGGGCACATAATACTCTTAATAACCTTTCTATTAAGTATTCCCACTTTACCTCATGCTACTCCATCTCTTTAAAAAAGTCTAAAAAGTAAGATTAGCTAATGTTTTGGTATCAGAGCATGACAGAACATATGCCCATTTACCAGACTACCAGGTTCAGGAACTGAGGAAGAATGGGTAGAGGTATGTGTGTATTTAGGGTTGGAGTTACAGTATCCAGGCATCCAATGGGGACGTTAAAGGGTAGAGGTGAATTCAGAGAGGAGATGACATATAAAGGAAGTGAGGTGGGGTTTTAAAAATACATCTCTAAAACTTTGTTCTCACTTCAACAAAACTACCAAAACCAGGATGAGAATCTAATGAGCAAGATTTTCATTTATTAACAATTTGGGGAGAAAATGGATGAATGAAAATTATTTGGGCTGTGAGTACATTTCTTCTGTGTGCAGTTTAATTTTGCAATAATCATGTAATTTTAAATAAAAATATGTATACAGTAACAATATTCATTGATAAGCCAAGCAGTTGAACTTTCAATGAAAGTCTTTTGTACTTAAAAAGCAAATCGCCACCCTTGCTGGGTAGCTCAGTTGGTTAGAGTATTGTCCTGATTTCACTCCCCAGTGAGGACATACAAGACTCAACCAGTGGGTGCATAAATAGGTAGAGCAACGAATTGATGTTTCTCACTGCCTTCCTCTCTCTCAAATCAACCAGTACATTAAAAAAAAAAAAAAATCACCACCATCCTGATTTGCTCTCAACCCTTAAACATATTCAAAAGACCATGTACATTATCACTGTGGCACTTAATGTGGTTGTAATTTGACATTTATGTTTCTTTGATTCATATTGCCTCCCTTCCCACAACTAGATTACAAACTCTCCAAAGCAGTCTGTCATTGCTTACTGTTTTTTTGTTTGTTTGTTTTTTACCATTGTATTTACAGTGCATAATTGCCTAGCACAAAAGAGTGTTCAATAAAAGTTCATTTAAAAAAGTCAGTGTGGGGCCCTGGCCGGTGTTACTTGGTGATTAGAGCATTGTCTTGTGTACCTGGGTTGTGGGCCTGATGCCCAGTTGGGGCGCATACGTGAGGCAACCAATTGATGTTTCTTTCCCATATCTGTTCTCTCCCTCTTCCTTTCCCTTCCTCTCTGGCATCAATGAAAACAAAACAAAACAAACAAAAAACAGTCTTCGGGTGATAATTTAAAAAAAATAGTAGCAATGTGGTAATACCGTGCTTCCCCGAAAATAAGACATCCTCCGAAAATAAGACCTACGCATGGAAAGATAAGACATCCCCTAAAAATAAGACCTAACGCAACTTTGGGAGAAAAAATATAAGACACTGTCTTATTTTCGGGGAAACAGGGTAGTAACTATTTTTTTTATTAACTGATTGTTAATATTTAGCAATTTATAAGTGGGTAAAAGCTATACATTGATTGTATTTGTTGGATGCTTAGTACTCCATAAGCCAGCTATCCTCTTGGTCCTGCATCTTGTATACAAAGCACTGTCTATTACAATGAGTGCATGTCAAGGCTACCAGTGACTCCTTCATTTCAATAGCATTCTGGAATAGTGGTACCAGGCCAGAAGGGGGACACACTGGCCCTGAAACTCCTAGAAGAAAATTTTTCGCTGGGAAATGGGGGTAAACTGACCATAGAGTTAACAATAAAAGGCTTTGGGAACTCTGATTTTCAGATGATTTTATAGGCATGTAACTTCAACTAACTTCAAGTTGATTAAACTCCAAATCTCTCTGATTTGGCTGAAGGAGTAATTCAACCCTTCATGGGTCAACATCATCTTGTCACCTCATCAAAACTACATCAAGCTGCCAATTTTATTCTGGAAGGAAACAGTAACATTAACCAAAGAAGGTTGCCTTGGGAAGAGGGAAGAGAGAAGAGGGATGCTTTCACTTTTTATTTTGGTATCTTTTTTTGTTTCAAACATTCTGACCATGAAATGCATTTATAATTATAAAATACAAATATGCTATACACAAAACATGTATACACACATATAAAATATATAATATTTATGTCAGTGTTTTTTTGGTGCTGTGAAATTATAATCCAGGTTTTTCCCCCTTCTATATACTTTTATGTATTAAAAATTTGTTTTTTTAAGTTGTGTGTCTCAGTGCATTCCTGTCTTTACTCCTCTTGTCAGTTTTCCATCACTATAAACAGGTCTTTCTTCTTTCCCCTCAAGGCTCCCTAGATTACTCCCATCAAGGCTGGGCAAAACACACTTTAAGAATCTCCATTCTTAATGAAAACCATTTTTTTTTTCTTCTTCCTCTCTTCTGTTCCCTTTCTCTTGCTCTGACGTCTGTTGAGCTGGTTATGTATTTCCTTTCATGCTGTATAAGTACTTGGGTTTATGTTACATAAATTAAGATTCTATTTTCACAAAGCTTACTTTAATAAAGGAACACTATGTATCACAAAGTCTTCGTTGCATGCAAAAAGACAAGGTAACTCATATCCATATGTATTGATTGAAAGCTTTACTGGCTTTTCCTTCTACTTGTTGAGTATCAGGCAAGAAAAGAGTTTTGTAGAAAATAAGGAAAATGAGCATGCTTAATGGAATTGAATGAGCAGGGTAAAAATGGAGTCAGTTAAATAATGGTAGAGGATGTAGAGAAAGATAGCAAAGAGTTAAAATCAACCATATTAAGGTATTATTTTTCTTTTATCTCTCTTCAACTTCACCCATGCTAAAGTTCTGACCAGACCTCCTATAGCATACCTACATAAGGATAAATTATGACATTTACTGACTCTTCACCTACCTATCCTCCTTTCTTTGCAGGAGTAATTGCAGAAGTCTTCAGATTTCCAGAAAGAAGGACTACAGACAACATCTACACCAGCGATAGAAGCCACAGGTACCACAGAAATGATGAGTGTCCTTGAGCAGTCACCTCTAGGGTCTGACTTCCAGAAGGTGGGTATGGCTGCTGGGGCAGGAGTGGGTTGTGGAGGAGGTCCTATCATTTTAGCTACCAGTAAATGATGAATTGGGTGAGCAAATATGTATGTACTAGAGGCCCAGTGCACAAAATCTGCGCACTTGGAGGGGGGGTGTGTCCCTCAGCCCTGCCTGCGCCCTCGTAGTCTGGGAGCCCTCAGGGGATATCTGACTGCCCCAGAAGCGGGAGAGGCTCCCTCTACCACTGGTGTGCTCACCAGGCATGACCCTGGCTCCTGTGTCCAGCATCTGCCCTCTGGTGGTCAGTGACCAGGCACTTAGCATATTAGGCTTTTATTATATAGTGATTGGTCCTTCGATTTGCATATTAGCCTTTTATTATACAGGATGTCAGTAGAGAAGGAACAAGATGAAGAGAGGCATAGGAAAGAGATGTTTTAAACTTGTCATTCCTCATCTCAAATTATCTTCTAACTTTCATCAATCATTTTGTGCCATATACTTATAATAAACTTGTGGACTTTAGATCTTCTCAGGCCTCTTGCACCCTGGGTCCAAATGTTCCAAGCAAGGAGAACATCTCATATCTTGATTTCAGCCTACTTTAATGGTCTATACAAGAATCAAGGTAAAAAAAAATTGGTATATCCTTAGAGGACGAGTATGAGTAGACAAAGGGGACTCAAGGAAAGGCATACCATCACAAAAGGGGTGTTTGAATAATCCTTGAACTTCAGACTTCAGGAAAGCTGTTAACCAGTTTCCATTCAGTTTTACTATCTCTCCTACATACATTGAAACATCTGGTACACAGAAGCAGGCAGCATCATTTCAAAATACCAAGGAAATAACCTTACTCTCTCCATTTAAATTGCCAGTGGGTTCTTCTTTTGTGTTTTGGGACTGTAGGCTTAGGAACACAGTGCAGATGAGAACCAGAACCAAATAAAATTTAGCTGAGCTTTAAGTCCTTTAAATTCCTGCTTCATTTAAGTCTGAGCTTCCCCTGCTCCAGATTTACCCTTAAAAATATTAGCCTAGGCCTGACCAGTTTTGCTTGGTGGTTAGAGCACCAGCCTGCAGACTGTGGGGTCCCAGGTTTCATTCCAGTCAAGGGCATGTATCTTGGTTGCAGGCACATCCCCAGTGCAGGAGGCAGCTGATCAATGTTTCCCTCTCATCGATGTTTCTGGTTTTCTATCCCTCTCCTTTCTCTATGTAAACAAATCAATTATATATATATATATATATATATATATATATATATATATATATATATAATATTTTTTTAAAATATATTTTTATTGATTTTTTACAGAGAGGAAGGGAGAGGGATAGAGAGCCAGAAATATCGATGAGAGAGAAACATCGACCAGCTGCCTCCTGCACATCCCCCACTGGGGATGTGCCCGCAACCAATGTACATGCCCTTGACCGGAATCGAACCTGGGACCTTTCAGTCCACAGACCAACGCTCTACCACTGAGCCAAACCGGTTTCGGAAAAATATATATATTTTAAAATAAAAATATTAACCTAGTTTTGTTCCCTATATATAATTCCAGGCACTTTCAGTGTCTTGGAAATACAATTTTTGTCCAAATAAATATATGATTTGGGTAACTTTTGGGAATTCTCATAACATTACAAATATTTAAAAATGTACAAACAAAGGCATAAAGAAAATAAGAAGTAAAGGGTAAGAAGTATCTTGGGGCCTCTTGCTGCTGAACTCAGTTAAGGGTTACTCACTCCTAAAGCATTACCCTGTAGATGAAGCAATGGAAAGCAGCCTAGTGCCAGGCTGCCAACACTTTATCACCACCACTTTCCCTTGCTCCAGCCCAAGATATGCTTCTCATCAGCTACCACATTCGTCAGGTCAGGGGCAATCAAGGGAATTGGTCACAGCTTTCATTCCTCACTATAACTCACCTACTAACCAGTCCCTGGTTTGGTGCTTAGACCTCCATTTTCCAGTTGTATCTGAAGTCCCCTTTTAAGAGGTGCTGACCTAGGGGATGGGCAGGAGGAAAGGGAACATCTATTAAAATAAAGTTTTTCCCTTTGGGTTTCTTTAAAAAAAAAAAAAAAAAAAAAAAGGATAGTTTTTGTTGCTTTTAGAGAGAGGAAGGGACATCAATGTTGAGAGAGAATCATCAATCAGTTGCCTCCTGCACACCCCCTACTTGGGATTGAGCCCACAACCCAAGCATGTGTCCTGACCAGGAATCAAATCATGGCCTCCTGGATCATAGGTCAATGCTCAACCACTAACCATGCCAACTAGGTAGAAACAACTTTTAAAAATAACATGTTATGTTAAAGTATAAGGTGCATATTGGAAAAAACCTAAAAGTACACATATCACAAGTGTTACTCTCAATACTTTTCACAAAGAAAACAAACCTGGGTAACAAACACTGAAATTAAAAAAAATATATATATATATGACCAACACTCCTAAAGCCCCTCCCATATCCTCTACCAGTCACTACTTCCCCAAAATGTAACCATTATTCCAACTGCTATCTCAAGTGTTAGTTTTGCTTTTTGATGGAGATGAAATTCACATAACATAAAATTAACCACATTAAGGTTAATAATTCAGTGACATTTAGTATATTCACAATGTTGTTCCACCATCACCTTGGTCTATTTTCATAACCCCAAAATAAAACCTTGTGCCCATTAAGCAGTTAGTTTTCAACGCTATATCTCACAGTTCCTGGCAATCACCCGTCTGCTTTCTGTTTCTATGTATCTATGTATTTTGGATATCTATAATAACAAAAGTGACATATGCTATTTAGACCAGACGATCTTCTGGACAAAGCCAGGGCTGCAAGGGAAGCCCCGGTCCCGGGTGCCAGAGGGAAGTTGGTGCCAGCAGCCAGGGGAAGGAAGGTTTACTCTTGCATGAATTTCGTGCATCAGGTCTCTAGTTTCATATAAATTGAATCATACAATATGTGATCTGGTCTGTCTGGCTTCTTTGCCATCCCATAATGTTTTTGAGGCTTATCAGTATTACATTACTTTTTATAGCTGAATCTTCCATTGTATGTATATACCACAATTTGTTTATCCATTCATTCATTATTAGACATTTGGGTTGTTTTCACCTTTTGCCTATTGCCAATAGTACTGCTATGAGTATCCATGCGTAGGTATTTGTTTGAATACTTAGAAGTGGAATTCATGAGTCATATGGTTATTTTGTGTTTAACTTTTTGAGGAACTGCCTGTTTCCCATAGTACCTGAGTCATTTTATATCCCTCCCAGTAGTGTATGATGGTTCCAGTTTTTCCACATTCATAATACTTGTTTATTTTCTTCTTTAATATAATGTAGCCACCCTTGTATTCCATTGTGGTTGTGCTTTACAGTTCTCTGATGACTAATGATATTGAGCAACTTTTCATGTGTTTTGTGGCCATCTATCTCTTTGGAGAAATATCCAGTCAAGTCCTTTGCCCATTTTTAAATTGGGTTGTTTGTCTTTTTATTTGTGCACCAGTGGGGTCCCTTGGCCTGGTTTGTGGAATAAGTCCAAAACCGACTCTCTGACATCCCCCAAGAGGTCCAGAATTGTGGAGAAGGTGCAGGCCAGGCTGAAGGACCTCACCAGTGCATGATTGGGGCTAGGGAGGGAAACAGGAGGTTGGCTAGCCAGGGAGGGACCAAGGGAGGGCTTCAGGCCATGTCTCACCTGTCTTGCTCAGTCCCAATCAGCTGGACCCCAGCAACAAGCTAACCTATTGGTTGGAGCATCTGCTCCCTAGTGGTCAGTGCACTTCATAGCGACTGGTTGACCATAGCGACAGTCTGCCCCCTGGTGGTCAGTGCACATCATAGCAAGCAGTTGAGTGGCCTTAGCATATTATATTTTGATTGGTTGAATGGCCAACTGGATGACCAGGCACTTAGCATATTAGGCTTTTATTTTATAGGACTAGAAGCCTGGTGCAAGAAATTTGTGCACTGGGGAGGGGTTGTCCCTCAGCCTAGCCTGCACCCTCTCCAATCTGGGACCACTTGGGAGAGGTCCGACTACCGGTTTAAATTTCATGTGAATTTGAAGATTGGCTTTTCTATTTCTGCAAACCAGCAGTCAAACATCCCTCTCACAATCCAGGACTGCTGCCTCCTAACCACTTGCCTACCTGATTGCCCCTAACTGCTTCTGCCTGCCAGCCTGATCGCCCCCTAACAGCTCCCCTGCTGGCCCGAACGATGCCTAACTACTCCCATGCCATCTCAATCGCCCCAAACTGCTCTCCCCTGCCAGCCATCTGATGACATGGGGCAGCCATTTTGTGGCAACGTGAGGTGATTGTAGAAGGGCGTGAGGGCCACCCAGGCTTTTATTAGTATAGATTATAAGGATTCTTTAAAAAAAAAAAAATATTGTTCAGATTATTATAATGTTCCTATTTCCCCCGCCCCCCATAGCTCCCCTCTATCTGATTCCCCACTCCACCACATGCCCTTACCCCCGCCACTGTCTTCATCAATAGGTATAAGATTTTTATCTAATCTCTTCCCTCATCCCTCACACCCTCTTCCCTCTGAGAATTGTCAGTTCACTCCCTTGCAATGTACCTGATTTTATTATGTTCATCAGTCCATTCTGTTCATCAGATTTTTTTATTCATTTGATTTTTAGCCATTCTAACAATATTAGGTCTTCCAATCCATGAACATGGTATGCTTTTCCATTTACTTAGGTCTTCTTTAAAACATTTCAGCAGTACAGGGGGGAAACCAAGATGGCGGCATAGGTCACATGTGTCAAACACAAGGCCCGCGGGCCAAATCCAGCCCGCCAGGCCTTGCAATGTGGCCCGCACCGCGCTGTCATCACTGCACTCCGCTGTCAGTTTATGACATTGTCAGTTTATGACTGTTGAGTAAACCATTCGGCCCGCGATTTAGGCTGGATTTTAGATTTTGGCCCCTTCTCTGATTGAGTTCGACACCCCTAGCATAGGTAAACACCTAAACTGCTGCCTCGCACAACAATTTCAAAATCACAACTGAAAGACAAAACGTCTATCACCAGATCCATGGGAAAGCTGGCTGAGTGGAAGTTCTACAACTAGAAGGAAATAAAAAAGAGCACTGATATGTGCACAAGCGCTGAAAAGCTGAGGTTCAGAGGCGCGTGAATCAGGATGGTGGTGGGTGACTGGGTGCGCTGCTTTTTTCAACCCAAAGGGAGACAAGGTTCCGATTACTCTGAACTCCAGTTTCTGGAGAGACGCTGGGGACCCAAACTCCTACAGGGAGAAGCTGGACTGTCTGCCATCGGGTCAGAAAGTGAGGGTGGCTTTCTTGCAGAGGTGCAAGCAGTAATCATTGTTTGCTACGCTGGGGTGTGAGACACGGGGATGGGACAACTAGGAGAAACAGAGATGGCTGACTGGCAACCATTGCTGTTTGCCATGCCCTAGCCTAGTGATTCCCTGAGACCCCGCACCATACAGTCTACAAACCCACCCAAGTTCCAAGCAGCAACTTTTGCATATGAGTGGCCTGCCTTATTGCAGCTTAACCTAACAAACTGCAGCTCTGGTCAGACAGTTCCAAAACCTCCAAACCCCAAGCGAAGAGGAGAAAACTTTGGTTCTTGCTGTAGCTCCTGCTGGGTGGCCTCAGACAGTAACTGACCTGCATCTCACTGGAGATCCAGAAGCCAGTGTATCTAGTGGTCAGTGTGAGACGACACCAGATTTCAGTTCCTCACATCTATAAGTGACACATTTAAGAGGCAGACTCAGTGAGCACCAAAGCCCCGCTGAAACAATTCCTGCACCATAAGCATGTCTCTAGCACAGCAGTTCTTCCATTATAGCCATCAACACAGGGAAGCAGCAAATTCGGAGACAAAGAAACATGTCACGAATAAAAGAAATGGAGGAAAGCAAACTATTGCACATAGAGTTCAAAACCATATTTATAAGGTTACTCAAGAATCTTCTAAAAATCATCGAGAAACTTGATGAGACCTCCAAGGAGCTTAGTGAGACCTTCATGGACCTTAATGAGAATGCCAAAAAAAATGGAAAAGGACCTGTCAGAAATTAAGCATACACTGTCTGAAATAAAAAAATATACATAAACTCAACTGTAGATCAAAGGACCCCAAGAATCAAACCAAAGATCTGAAATATGAGGTAACAAAAAACACCCAACCAGAAAAACAAAAAGAAAAAAGAATTAAAAAATATGAAGAAAGTGTAAGGTGCCTCTGGGACAACTTCAAGCATACCGACATCCACATTATGAGGGTGCCAGAAGAAGAGAGAGAGCAAGATATTGAAAACCAATTTGAAGAAATAATGACCGAAAACTTCCTCCACCTGGTGAAAGAAATAGACTTACAAGTCCAGGAAGCGCACAGAACCCCAATCAAGAGGAATCCAAAGAGGACCACACCAATACACATCATAATTAAAATGCCAAGGGCAAAAGACAAAGAGAGAATATTAAAAGAAGCAAGAGAAAAACAGTTAGTTACCTACAAGGGAGTACCCATACGACTGTCAGCTGATTTCTCAACAGAAACTATGCAGGCCAAAGGGAGTGGCAAGAAATATTCAAAGTGGTGAACAGCAAGAACCTAAAACCACGATTACTCTACCCAGCAAAGCTATCATTCAGAATTGAAGGGCAGATAAAGAGCTGCACAGACAAGAAAAAGCTAAAGGAGTTCATCACCACCAAACCAGTATTACATGAAATGCTGAAGGGTATTTTTTAAGAAGAGGAAGAAGAAGAAAAAAGTAAAGATAAAAATTATGAACAACAAAATGACATCAAATACACACCTACCAACAAGCGAATCTAAAAATCAGATGAATAAAAAAATCTGATGAACAGAATGGACTGATAAATATAATAGAATCAGGGACATAGCAAGGGAGTGGACTGTCAATTCTCAAGGGAATGAAGTGTGAGGGGTGAGGGAAGAGATTGGACAAAAATCGTACATATTGAAGACATTGGCGGGGGTAAGGGCATGTGGTGGGGTGGGGAATCAGGTGAAGGGGAGCTATGGGGGGGGGGGAGGAACACCTGTAATAATCTGAACAATAAAGATTTATTTAAAAATAAATAAAAATAAATAAATAAAATCTTTCAGCAGTACAGTTAATCTTTGAGCAATGTGGGAGTTAGGGGTGCCAACCACCCACACAGTCAAAAACTCTGCATGTAACTTAAGTCAGACCTCCTCATATGCATATTCTCATCCCCTGATTGAAAATACAGTTGACCCTTGAATGCAGGTTTGAATTTCCCAGGTCCACTTACATGTGGATTTTTAAAATATATATATTTTATTGATTTTTTGTGGAGAGGAAATGAGATAGAGAGTTAGAAACATTGATGAGAGAGAAACAATGATCAGCAGCCTCCTGCACACCCCCACTGGAGATGTGCCCACAACCAAGGTACATGCCCTTGACCGGAATCAAACCTGGGACCTTTCAGTCCACAGGCTGACGCTCTTATCCACTGAGCCAAACCGGTTTCGGCTACATGTGGATTTTGTAATGGATCAACTGTATTTTATAGTTTTTCTGTATGTTTATTTTTATTCCTATATATTTATATATATATATTTAAAAATATATATATTATTGATTTTTTTACAGAGAGGAAGGGAGAGAAATAGAGAGCTAGAAACGTCGATGAGAGAGAAACATCTACCAGCTGCCTCCTGCACGCCCCCCACTGGGGATGTGCCCGCAACCAATGTACATGCCCCTGACCGGAATTGAACCGCAGACCCACACTCTACCACTAAGCCAAACCGGTTTCGGCATTATTTTTAATTTTTTAAATATTTTATTGATTTCAGAGAGGAAGGGAGAGAGAGATAGAAACATCAGTGATGTGAGAATCATAGATCAGCTACCTCTCACAAGTCCCACACAGAGGACTGAGCTCTGCATGCCTTGACCATCCACGTATTGAATCCTGACCTCCTGGTTCATAAGTTGAGAGTCAACCACTGAGCTACACTGCTGGGCACTTTTCCTGTATATTTTTATTTTTATTCCAATATATTTTATATTAAATTTATCCCTATATTTTAGTATTTTGTATGCTGTTATAAATTGAAGTGTTTCTTAATTTCCTTTCAGATTATTCATTGCAGG
The DNA here is from genome assembly GCF_964339955.1 of Pipistrellus hanaki. Lineage (NCBI taxonomy): Eukaryota > Metazoa > Chordata > Mammalia > Chiroptera > Vespertilionidae > Pipistrellus > Pipistrellus hanaki. The sequence goes on along the minus strand of NC_140509.1, from coordinate 12,616,975 downwards.
TATATAAAAACATAACTGACTTTTAAGTGTTGATCTTATAACCCTTTAACTTTGCTGAAAGTGTTAATTTGTTCTGGTGTCATTGTTTTCATTCTTTGGGAACTTTTTATATTCATAGGGTCATGTTATCTGGGTATAGGTAGTTTTACTTCTTTTCCTATTTGGATACCTTTTATTTCTTTTTATTACCTAATTTCTTTAGTTAGAACATCCAGTACAATACTGAAAATCAGTGGTAAAAGTGGCATCCTTCGTCTTGTCCCTAATCTTAGGGGTAAAACTTTTAGTCTTTACCCTTATGATAGTAGATGTAAGGTTTTCATAAATGCCCTTTATCATATTGAATGAGTTTCTATATTTTTCTATATTTTAAAAGTAATTTCCTTAATGGTTACCATGAGGATTACAATTAACATAATAAGTTTATAACAATCCATTTTGTGTGTTTTTTTTTTTTTATTTTTTTATTTTATTTTATTTTATTTTTTTTAAATCAATCTTTATTGTTCATATTATTACAAAGGTTCCTCATTTCTTCCCCCCTCCACCAGGTTCCCACCCCACCCTCTGCCCCCTCCCCATCCCCCATTGTCCTCATCCATAGGTGCACAGTTTATGTTCAGTCTCTTCCTCCCTCCCTTTCCCCGATAGTAAATCCCTTTTCAGATAGTAAATCTGTTACTTAGCATTTTCTCATATCAATAATACCTCCACATGCCCAATGATACACTTCACACAAAAGACATTTTCAAATAGGTCAACCAGCCTCATCCAGGCCCCACCCAAGGCACTCACAGATCAACACCCCAGCGCTATACTAACTCAACACATCCAGATCTAAGCCTTCATCACTTGATTCAGCAGACCCTCAAGTTCCCGCAAAAGTTTCCAGCCATGTCTGAGAGGCAGCCGTGGGCAGGTACAGGCGAGGAGTGAGCTGTTTCGGGCCTGGCTGCTCCGGGCCTGGCCTCTGTTGCTCTGGTTCGTTCCACAACCAGCTGCTCCGGGTCTGGTCACTGCCGCTCCCGACCTAGTTGCTCTGGACTTGGCTGTTGCTGCTACAGGCCTGGCCGCACCCGACCCGGCTGCTCTGGGACTGGTTGCTCCGGTCCCGGCCGCTCCGGGCCTGGCCGCTCCCAGCCTGTCAGCCGCTGCTCCTGGCCTGGCCGCACCAGACCCGGCTGCTCCGGGCCTGGCCGCTCCCAGCCTAGCAGCTGCTGCTCCGGGCCTGGCCGCTCCCAGCCTGGCAGCTGCTGCTCCTGGCCTGGCCGCACCAGACCCGGCTGCTCCGGGCCTGGCCGCTCCCAGCCTGGCAGCTGCTGCTCCGGGCCTGGCTGCTCCCAGCCTGGCAGCCGCTGCTCCTGGCCTGGCCACACCAGACCCGGCTGCTCCGGGCCTGGCCGCTCCCAGCCTGGCAGCCGCTGCTCCTGGCCTGGCCGCACCAGGCCCGGCTGCTCTGGGACCGGTTGCTCCGGTCCCGGCCGCTCCGGGCCTGGCCGCTCCCAGCCTGGCAGCTGCTGTTCCGGGCCTGGCCGCACCAGACCCGGCTGCTCCGGGCCTGGCCGCTCCCAGCCTGGCAGTCGCTGCTCCGGGCCTGGCCGCACCAGACCCGGCTGCTCCAGGCTTGGCCGCTCCCAGCCTGGCAGCTGTTGCTCTGGGCCTGGCCGCTCCCAGCCTGGCAGCCACTGCTCCAGGCCTGGCCGCACCAGACCCAGCTGCTCCGGGCCTGGCCGCTCCCAGCCTGGCAGTCGCTGCTCCGGGCCTGGCCGCACCAGACCCGGCTGCTCCGGGCCTGGCCGCTCCCAGCCTGGCAGCTGCTGCTCCGGGCCTGGCCGCACCAGACCCGGCTGCTCCGGGCCTGGCCGCTCCCAGCCTGGCAGTCGTTGCTCCGGGCCTGGCCGCACCAGACCCGGCTGCTCCGGGCCTGGCCGCTCCCAGCCTGGCAGTCGCTGCTCCGGGCCTGGCCGCACCAGACCCGGCTGCTCCGGGCCTGGCCGCTCCCAGCCTGGCAGCTGTTGCTCTGAGCCTGGCCGCTCCCAGCCTGGCAGCCGCTGCTCCGGGCCTGGCCACACCAGACCCGGCTGCTCCGGACCTGGCTGCTCCCAGCCTGGCAGCTGCTGCTCCGGGCCTGGCCGCTCCTAGCCTGGGAGCCGCTGCTCCAGGCCTGGCCACACCAGACCCAGCTGCTCCGGGCCTGGCCGCTCCCAGCCTGGCCGCCGCTGCTCCGGGCCTGGCCGCACCCGACCCGGCTGCTCCGAGCCTGGCCGCTCCCAGCCTGGATGCTCCGTGCTTGGCTACTGCTGTTCTGGGCCTGGCTGCTCCCAACCCGGCTGCTCTGGACCGGGCTTCTCCGGGCCCAGCCACTCCGTGTTTGGGTGTTCCTGGCCTGGCCACCCTGGGCTTGGCCGCCTCTGCCTCAGGCCTGGCTGCCACTGCCCCAGGTCTGGCTGCTCCAGTGCTGGCCGTTGATGCTCTTGTTCTGGCTGCTGCTGCTCTGGGGCCTGGCCACTGCTGCTCCGGGCCCAGCTGCCACTGCCTTGTGCCTGGCCATTCTAGGCCTGGTCGCCGCTGTTCCAACATTCTGTCCCTATTTTATCTTTTTTTTTTTTTCTTTTTAAAAAAACAAAACAAAACGCATTTATATTGCAATGTTGGCTGGTGCGTTGAGTTCTGACTTAGTCTTTGATTTTTCAAGATCTTCTTTGTATTCTTTCTTAAGTAATTTTACTATCATTTGCTCTCACTTGATTTCTTCACTTTGAGAACTTCTTTGGTTTCTTCCTCCTTGTCCTGGGAGCTCAGCAGGTTGGCCTGTGGCACCCCTTTGTTCTCCGCGGGCTCCCACGCTGCTCCAGCCTGTTGCCGGGGTCGGCGCCGCCCAGGAAGCAGCCCCCGTCCTTGGCTCCGTTGCCAGCGCTCAGCAGTCGAAGGCTCAGGGGCACCCCCCCCACTGGGGGCCCCGTCGCCCGGCTCCTTGCTGGCGCCCGGCTGGCCGGTGTCCGGCAGGGGCTCCTGCTCCTCGTGGCGTTCCTCCAGTCTGGAGCTTTCTTTCTCCCTCCCACTAGGGGAGTCCAGGATCAGAGTCAACAGACTGTCCTCTGCGCACAGTGTGCGCGACTCCGGGGGCTCGGCCTTTCGCCGCGCTCCCAGGACTCCACCTCACAGCTCCGTCTCCCCCTGCCCGAGCCTGGGTCCCCAGGGACTGGCCCAGACCTGGAGTTCGGGGCGGTCCGGACTGAGGCTCAGAGCTGCCGCCGGAGGCTTTGTTTCTTCCGGCTAGGGTAATCCAGCATCAGAATCAACATTCAGTCCTCTGCGCGCCATGTGCGCGCGACTCCGGGGGCCCCGCATTTCGCCGTCCCCCGGGATTGTCTCCCCCTGCCGGAGCCTGGGTCCCCAGGGTCTGGCACATAACTTGGGGCTCAGCGCTGCCGGTTCGGGGGTTCAGCCCAGGCTGGGGGTTCTATTTCCTTCCTGCTAGGGAACGCCAGGCAGCACCCAGCCCTCTCCTCCTCTCCGGCTGCGTCCTTTCCGCGCGAGCGTGCGTGCGAGCGCGCAGCATGTCTCCGTACCTTAGGCTTTCCTTCAGCTCCTCTGATTTTCCTTCTGGTTTTCTCCCTCCTTCCTATTGTAGAGTTTTCAGTCAGTCGACTACCTGTAGCTCTGGGCAATGTCCACTCTACATTTTAGTTGTATTCCCTTGAAATTGTTGTGAGCTGCTGCGGCTAGGTGTATACCCGAGCAGCCATCTTGGATCCTCCCAACAATCCATTTTGAATTGATACCTATTTAGCTTTGAAAGTATACAAAAATCTATTCCTATATAGCTCTGTCTCCCTCCTTATGTTGTTTTTGTTACAAATTACATTTTTATACCTTATGTGCCAATTAACATAGAATTATAATTATTGTTTAAGCATTTGTCTTTTAAATCATAGGAAACAAAAAGAGAAGTTACAAATTAAATACATAATAATATTGACATTTATATTTACATATGTGGTTACTTTTAACACATTTAAAGTTTTTCTTTTTATGACTTTGGGTTATTGTCTAGTGTCCTTTTATATTTCAGCCTAGAGGACTCCCTTTATCATTTTTGGTAAGGCTGGTCTACTCAATGAACTCACTCAGCTTTTGTTTCTTTGAAAAGGTCTTAATTTCCCCCTTTGTTTTGAAGGATAGTTTGGTTGAATATAGAATTCTTGGTTGAAAAGTTCTTTCTTTTAACAGTTTAAATATGCTACCTGACTACCTTTTGGCCCCCATGGCTTTTGATAAGAAATAAGCTGTTAATTTTATTGAAATTCTCTTTAATGATAAGTCACTTCTCTTGTTCTGCTTTCAAGATTCTCTTTCTCTTTTGACAGTTTCATTATAATGTTTCTTGGTATACATCTCTTTGAATTTGCCCTACTTTGAGTTTTTTGTATTTTTTTTAATGTGTAAATTCATCCAATTTGGGGATTTTTCAGCCATTTAAAAATATATACTTTCTGCCTCCTTCTCTCTCTACTCCTTCTGGGATTTTTGTAATGTTTATCTTAGTCTGCTTGGTAGTGTCTTATGGTTCCATTAGCTCTATTCATTTTCTTTAAAAAAAATTTTTTTAAATTCTTACCAAAGATATTTTTCCATTGATTTTTAGAGAGAGTGGAAGAGACAGTAGGCAGGAGAAAGAGAGAGAGAGAGAAAGAAAGAGAGAGAGAGAGAGAGAGAGAGAGAGAGAGAGAGAGAGAGAGAGAGAGAGAGAGATGGGAAATACACATCAATTGGTTATCTGCTGCACACATTCTGACCGGGATTTGAACTTTGACTCTTCCATGTGCAGGCTGATTGACACTCCAGCCACTGAGCTACACTGGCCAGGGTTTGTTCATTTTCTGTGTTATTTTTTCTTTCTGCTCTCAGACAATAATTTCAATAGTTATATCTTCAAATTTACGCATGTATTTTTCTTCTTTCAGGTTGAATCTGCTATTGAGTTTTATATTTCAGCTACTGTACTTTTTAGCTCTAGAATTTTTATTTGGTTCTTTTTACAATTTATATCTCTTTATTTATATTCTCTATTTGTTCATTTTCCTGGTTCCCTTTAGTTTTATGTCCATTGTTTTCCTTATTCTGAGTATATTCAGGACAATTATATAAAATATTTGTCTAGTGAATCTAATATTTGGGATCCCTTGGTGATGGTTTCTATAAACTTCTTTTACACCTGTGAATGAACCACATTTTTTCTATTTTATTTAAAAAAAAATAAATCTTTATTGTTCAGATTATTTCAATTGTTCCTCTTTTTTCCAACCATAGCTCCGCTCCACTTGGTTCCCACCCCACCACATGCCCTTATGCTCCCCCCCGGCCCCGTCCTCATCCATAGGTGTACAATTTTTGTCCAGTCTCTTCCCTCCCCCACACACACTCCCCCCCCCAAGAATTGTCAGTCCACTCCCTTTTTATGCCCCTGATTCTATTATATTCACCAGTCCATTCTGTTCATCAGATTTTTTTATTCACTTGATTTTTATATTCACTTGTTGGTGGGTATGTATTTGATATCATTTTGTTCATAATTTTTATCTTTACTTTTTTCTTCTTCCTCCTCTTCTTAAAGAATACCCTTCAGCATTTCATGTAATCCTGGTTTGGTGGTGATGAACTCCTTTAGCTTTTTCTTGTCTGTGCAGCTCTTTATCTGTCCTTCAATTCTGAATGATAGCTTTGCTGGGTAGAGTAATCTTGGTTGTAAGTCCTTAATATTCATCACTTTGAATATTTCTTGCCACTCCCCTTTGGCCTGCATAGTTTCTGTTGAGAAATCAGCTGACAGTCGTATGGGTACTCTCTTGTAGGTAACTAACTGTTTTTCTCTTGCTTCTTTTAATATTCTCTCTTTGTCTTTTGCCCTTGGCATTTTAATTATGATGTGTATTGGTGTGGTCCTCTTTGGATTCCTCTTGATTGGGGTTCTGTGCGCTTCCTGGACTTGTAAGTCTATTTCTTTCACCAGGTGGGGGAAGTTTTCAGTCACTATTTCTTCAAATTGGTTTTCAGTATTTTGCTCTCTTCTGGCACCCCCATAATGTGGATGTTGGTATGCTTGAAGTTGTCCCAGAGGCGCCTTATACTTTCTTCATATTTTTGTATTCTTTTTTCTGTTTGCTTTTCCGGTTGAGTTTTTTGCTTTTTTGAATTTCAGATCTTTGACTTGATTCTTGCGATCCTCTAGTCTGCTGTTAGATAGCTGTATAATATTTATTTTGGACAGTGTATGCTTAATTTAGCGAGGGTCTCGCTAAATTTATTGGCCTTTTCTACAAAATTCTTGAAAAACCTTATAACTGGTTTTGAACTCTGTATCCAGTCGTTTGCTTTCCTCCAGTTCTTTCATTTGTGATCTGTTTTTTTGTCTCCACATTTTGGCTCCTTCCCTGAGTTGATAGGCTTTGTGTGCTAGGTGTCCTATAGGGTCCAGTGGCTCAGCTTTCCCAGTTATCTGAGGCGGACACTTTTGATGTACCCATTTGTGGACTGTGTGCACACGGAATTGACTTCCAGGCCAATTGGCTGTGAGGACCAGCTGTGTCTACGCTGGGAGAACTTCTGTGCTGGAGACACCTTTATGAGACAAAACTTGCAAAAGCCTCTGTGCTCAGCTTAGATTGGGCAGAATCTCAGGACAGAGCAGACAGCATTGTTTTTCCATCAGCCCTGCCTTAATAAGCCCATGTCTTAGTGTCCCATGGTAATCGCTGCAAACACCTCTGAGAGAAAGCCACCCTCGCGTTCCGCCCGCTGCCAGACAGTCCAGTTTCTCCCCAAATGAGTTTGGATCCCCAGAATCTTACTTGGAACTGGAATTCAGTACAGTTTGGAGCTTTTGTCTCCCTCCCACTTGAGAAAGCAAGCTGCGTACCCTCTCTGCGCATATAACTCGGTACCTCTGCCTTCTGCAGTTCTTCTGAGTCTCAGTGTGCTTTTCTCTTTCCTGACAGTCCAGTTTCACCCCGTATGAGTCTGGGTTCCCAGAATCTCACCCGGAACTGGAGTTCAGCACAATTGGGAGCTTTTGTCTCTCTCCTGCTTGAGAAAGCCAGCCACGCACTCAGGTGCCCACCCTCTCTGTGCTCACATCTCAGTACCTCTGCCTCCTGCAGCTCCTCTGAATCTCAGTGTGCTTTTCTCTTCCCTTCTAGTTGTATAATTTCCACTCAGCCAGCCTTGCTGGGGTTCTGGATGATGTCCATTTTGTCTCTTGGTTGTAGCTTTGAAATTGTTGTGTGAGGCAGCAGTTTACCTATGCTGCCATCTTGGTTTCTCCAGCCTCCATTGTAGTTGTTTTTTTTAAATTAAATCACAGAGTTTTTAATTAGATTATAGAGTTCTAAACAAGTTGATTATCAATTTTTGCTGGCTTAAAAATGCTTTAGTGGAGGAACTGATTCTTGGAGCTCTCTAATTTGCCATTTCTATGACATCACACTATGTTTAACTTTTTGAGGAACTGTCAGATTGTTTTCCACAGCAGTTGTACCATTTCACTTTCCCACTAGAAATGTGTTTCTTTTTCTCTACAGTTTTTCCAGTACTTGTTTTCTGTTTTCTTTTTTTTTTTTTTTTCATATAGCCATCCTAGTGGGTGTGAAGTGGTATTTCCTTATGGTTTTGATTTGCATTTCTTCTAATGATGTTGTGTATCTTTTCATGTGTTTATTGCCCCTTTGTCTATATTCTTTGGAGAACTACCAAATCCTTTGCCCATTTTTAATTGTATTACTTATCTAAGATCCAGTTCTTAGGTCCATATTGTTTATAGTCTTTTTTCTTTCTTAAATATTTTTTATAGACTTCAAAGAGGAAGTGAGAGGGAGAGAGAGAGAAACATCAATGATGAGAGAGAATCACTGATTGGCTGCCTCCTGCATGCCCCACACAGGGAATCTTGCCAGAAACTCAGGCATGTGCCCTGAGAATTGAACTGTGATCACCTGGTCCATAGGTCGACACTCAACCACTGAGCCAAGCCAGCTGGGTTATGGTCTTTTTTTCTTAAAGGTTATTCTGAAAATCATGCATTAAGAAAATATATATGTTTAAAAAAAAGAAAATATGTATACAAAACTATCTACAGTGTCAGAACTTCACACAAAATGATGTAATGCTAAAATATAAGAAGGAGTACTTCTATCTGTGAAAAGGTGCATACTGTATTAGAGTGTTTTGGTTGTAACAGAAATCTAACTCAAGCAAACTTAAGACAAAAATGGGTGGAGGTTAATTTACGCCTTGGTGATCAACTCACATGGCTCAGGAGGTCATGGTTCAATACCCAGTCAGGGCACATGCCCAGATTGTGGTCTTAATCCCAATAAGGAGTGTGTAGGAGGCAGCTGATCATTGATTCTCATAATTTATGTTACTCTCTCTCTCTCCCTTTCCCTTTTTCTCTGAAATAAATACAAATATATATATATGAAAAAGGATTTAAAAATTTTATGCTGTGGTAACTGAGAAATTGAGGTAGAATTAGATTTAGGAGGTTAGAGATGTCATCAGGACTCTCTTTATTCCCTCTGCTCTGCTTGGCTTCATTTTCTCTCCACTCAGGGGCAAGATAGCCCTAGGGTCTCAAGCTACCATGATCCTTTTAAGCTTCACTCCAGAAAATGAGAGTGTATCTTTCCTTATAACACTAAAAAGTCTCATGAAGGATGTTGATTAGTGTGACTTGGGCCATATTTCTATTTCTGAACAATTACTGTGGCTAGATAGATGAAGTACTCAGACAAGGCTCTGGTCATAAGCTCACCATGGGAAGGCAGAGTCTACTGAACAATCTAGACCAAGTTGAATTAATGTGGAATGTGGGGAGATGAAGTTATCCAAAGAAAGTAGAAAATAAAATGTCACCTATAGAGCTGCAAAGATTCAGTGCCTTCTTTGTGGCTGCTTTTCAAGAGATGGGTTCTCAAGTTATTGTCCCTACTGAGATACTGATAATTGCCATCCTTTTTTGTGTGTGTAATTGTTGGAGTGGGGGACTTGTTTAGAAATAAAGATCTTATAGCTCTGCCTATTCCAAAAGTTCAGAAGAGAAAAAGTTCAAACATTTTGGAATTAGCAAGAGGATGGAAATTGACTCCTGATTCTGTGACCTTGAGCTTCATGAAGAAACTGAAAAACTATATAAAGGTAAGCATTTGTACTTGCCTTAATTATTCAGATTAACTTGCTTAAGTTCCATTAACATAGTCTCATGACCCGGAAGGACTCTTCTTTTGGTTGTGGAGGTGATGACTATCCTATATAATAAAAAGGTAATATGCAAATTGACCATCACTCCAACACACAAGACGGCCACTCCCATGTGGTCAAAGATGGCTGCCCCCATGTGGACACAAGATGGCCACCACAAGATGGTCAGCAGGGAAGGACAGCTATGGACAATTAGGCTAGCAGGGAGGGCAGTTGTGGGTGATCAGGCTGGCAGGGCAGGGCAATTAGGGGCAATCAGCAGGCGAGCAGTTGGGAGCCAGCAGTCCTGGATTGTGAAAGGGATATCCCACTGGGATTGGGCCTAAACGGGCAATTGGACATCCCTCAAGGGTTTCCAGATTGGAGAGGGTGCAGGCTGGTCTGAGGGACACCTCCCCCCATGCACGAATTTCATGTACTGGGCCTCTAGTTCTTATATATTGTAAAAAAAATTACCCCCAAGACCTTAATAAGAAGATGAGGAAATTGCTGGTAGGGCATTGTCACCCTTTATAAGCAAGCTGACCACCAAATCTCACTTCTCTTTTTTTTTTTCTCAGTTTCCAGTATATGGATAGATTTTTCATGCTACAAATTATTTATAGATAGTTATTTTTATAGTAGAGGCCTGAACAATCTAGACTAAGTTGATTGTCTAGATTGTGTTTTAAAGTAATATCCAGTTTCCAGCATATGGATAGATTTTTCATGCTACAAATTATTTATAGATATTTTTATAGTAGAGGCCTGGTGCACAAATTTGTGCATGGGTGGGGTCCCTCAGCCTGGCCGTCAAATGGGGCTGAATGGGGCCATCTCTCCCAGTCCCTATTGTGGCCAGCCCGCTGAGGGGAGGAACTATAGGAGGTGGCTGGCCACAGGAGGTTGGCTGAGGGTGTGCACTGACCACCAGGGGGCAGCTCCTGCATTGAGCGTCTGCCCCCTGGTGGTCAGTGTGCATCATAGCTACTGGTCAGTTGTCCAGTTGTTTGGTCGTAAAGGTCATTTAGGCTTTTATATATATAAATAGATACTTTTAGATGAAATACGCATTTCCAAGTGATAATTGAAAAGCCAAATATATCTTTGCATAGAAAATACTTTTTTTAAAAATTTTTTGTTGTCTAAAGTTTTACATATGTTTCCTTTTCCCCCCAATTGAAGCCCCCCTCCCCCCCCCCCAGCCATTCCCACCCTGGGCAAGCTCCCATCACCCCAATGTCTGTGTCCATTGGTTATGCTAATATGCATGCATGCAAGTCCTTTAGTTGCTCTCTCTTAACAATCGCACCTCCCCTGACATTTGTCTCTGGATCTATGTTTGTTCATCAGTTTATGTTGATCATTATATCCCACATATGAATAAGATCATGTGATATTTATCTTTCTCTGACTGGCTTATTTTGCTTAGCATAATACTCTCCAGTTCCATCCATGCTGTTGCAGATGGTATAATTTCCTTCTTTTTTATAGCAGCATAGTATTCCATGTATAGATGCACCACAGTTTTTTAATCCACTCATCTGTTAATGGGCACTTGGATTGTTTCCAAATATTAGCTATTGTAAATTGTGCTGCTATGTACATAAAGATGCATATATCCTTTTTGATTGGTGTTTCTGGTTTCTTGGGATATAGTCCTAGAAGTGGGATTACTGGGTCAAATGGGAATTCCAATTTTAACTATTTGAGGAAACTCCATACTATCTTCAGTGGCTGCACTAGTCTGCATTCCCACCAGCAGTGCATGAGGGTTCCTTTTTCCCATTGTTGACCTGTTGATGATAGCCATTCTGACAGGTGTGAGATGGTATCTCGTTGTTTTGATTTGCATCTCTTGGATGATTAGTGACTTTGAGCATGTTTTCATGTATCTTTCCGCCTTCTGTATGGAAAACACTTTTAAAAAGCTGTTGTTGATCTTTTTCATAAGCATAGGCAGCCATGGTGAAGGGTCAGGGGATCTTTTTCTGCAGTCTTGATTCTGAATTAGTCTAGGTGATGTCAAAAAATGTAGTCAACTCAATAGCTAACCACAAGTAGCTATATACAGAATACTTTCAATAGGTTCATGTGATGGCATGTTGATGCTGGAAAAAAGGGGGAAAAAACATCAGGCTCTTATAAGAACCATAAATAATGTGATTATACAGCAGCAATTCTCTGCAGGTGGCAGGATTAGTATGTTTAAGAAAGCATTTCTGTGTGTGTGTGTGTGTGTGTGTGTGTGTGTGTGTGTTTCTATTTTTATATTTTGTGTTTTAAAGTAATATAAACTACAGAAAGTAAAGCTTTTTACTTGAAGGGTATATTCAGAAGATAGAGTGAGAAAGCACAGAGTTATGGGTAATTAAAATTAAGAAACACAATGCCGGGACCGGTTTGGCTCAATGGATAGAGCGTCGGCTTGGGGACTGAAGGGCCCCGGGTTCGATTCTGGTCAAGGGCATGTACCTTGGTTGCGGGCATATCCCCGGTAGGGGGTGTGCAAGAGGCAGCTGATCGATGACTCTCTCTCATTGATGTTTCTAACTCTCTATCTCTCTCCCTCCTCTCTGTACAAAAATCAATAAAATATATTAAAAAAAAAAAAAAAGAAACACAATGAAGAGATAATGCTGATCTTTATTAATACACCAGAACTAAGTGAAACCTTTAAAAAAAAAAAAAGTCAAATAGGAACAAAGTTTTTGATAATGCCTTAAAATTGATAAGCATATAGCCATGTATTTGAGCAAGTCCACAAAGATATAAAATGAGCATAATTTATAGTTGTCATAATAAGCAGCCATATTTGTAAGGTGCTTTACAGCTTATATAACACTTTCCCACATTCTCTCATTTGCTGTATATTTAATGATAGACTTAGTTCTACTACCTGATAATTGAGCTTAATTACTAAGTTCTTGTGAATTACTGTAGTTAGTGGGTCTAGTTTCCTGCTAAGGCAAATTTTCAGTTCTCTTTTTACTTTATTAATTACCTAGTATTTATAACCCGAGTCAGTTTAAATCATATTCTATTGTACATGCAGGTCTTTATGTATATCAAGAAACAAACTTCTGAGTCCTTATTTCTAAGTAACTTAAGTTTCCCTTGCTCCAGGCCTTTTGTTGTAAAACTCTCAACCTCTACCAGTCCCCTTCTAATCCCACATCTATCCCATTAACCCTCATCTACTCACACTTGAGACTTGATAACATTTAACATTCCTTCACCAGCGAATATTTACTGAACATTGTGTTCCAGAGATTGAACAAGGCATGGGAAGAATACACAGTGATTGGCAAAGCAGTCCTGATCCCTGCCATCATGGAGCACATAGACAACGGGATAGACAAAGCCTATATTTGGGGAACAGGAGGTTGGCAGACCTGTTTTACTCCCAGTAACCTACAAACCTAGCCTTTTATCATAGGTCTCCATTTGCCTTTTTCCCCACATTTGGTTCATCACTCAGGGAAAATACAATTGTCATAGGTTGTACGCACTCAATGTTCTGGCACAGGATGCTAAATGAGAGAGTGCCTAAGTTAATATCCTGTTATTGAGTAGATGAGGATAAACTGAAGTTAGGCAGGAATCAGTAAAGTGAAGATATTGAGAAGTAAGTTTCCCAAAAGAAAGAGCATTTGCAAAGACCCTGGGACAAGAAAGAGCTCGGGTGGCTCAATTAGTGTGTTTGGAGGATTTGATGCACCAGGAGAGATGACTAGAAGACTGAAAAGGTGGATGGTCCTGGAGTGAAGTTAAAAACTTTTATCGTAAGGGCACTAAGAAAGTTTTAATGACATTATTTGCCAGAATAGGCCCTCTTCAGATATAGACTAGCTGTACAGACCAGAATAATACTCTTTCAGACTGAAACACATGGGCAGCTTAGCAGAAACCATGCTTAGGAGCATAAAATGCAAAGAGTATGAGCTCTAGAATCAGAATGTTTGGTTCTATATGATATTGAACACATTTCTTAGCTTCTCCAAGCTGCTTTCCTTTATGATATAATTGTTAATGTAACATTTAACTACCTCATCAAGTTGTTGTAGGGGCAGAAATAACAAGTACATGCCTATGACTGGCACTCCATAGATGGTAGCTGTCACTATTTTAGCAATGCTGTTTTTTTTAAAATATATATTTTATTGATTTTTCTTACAGAGAGGAAGGGAGAGAGATAGAGAGCTAGAAACATCGATGAGAGAGAAACATCGACCAGCTGCCTCTTGCACAACCCCTACTGGGGATGTGCCCGCAACCAATGTACATGCCCTTGACCGGAATCGAACCTGGGACCTTTCAGTCCGCAGGTCGACGCTCTATCCACTGAGCCAAACCGGTTTCGGCACAATGCTTCCTTGGTAGTAACAATTTCAAACTTCTCTTTGGGAATGGAATTACAAAATCATATATTCTCAAATTGTGACAGAACCTTAAAGGTTCGTCTGTCTTGCATCCCTTCTGCAACACTGATGATCAGTTGGTTTGTTGTCCATTGGAACTTATAACATCCAGGGACAGGAAGCTCACTACTTTCTGAAGCAGCCACTCCATGTTTGGGCTCTATTAGAAAGTTATTTTTTTAAAAAATATATTTTATTGATTTTTTACAGAGAGGAAGGAAGAGAGATAGAGAACTAGAAACGTCGATGAGAGAGAAACATCGACCAGCCGCCTCTTGCACACCCCCCACCGGGGATGTGCCTGCAACCAATGTACATGCCCTTGACCGGAATCAAACCCGGGACCCCCCAGTCCCCAGACCGACGCTCTACCACTGAGCCAAACCGGCTTCAGCTAGAAAGTTATTTTTTTAGACTGAATCCAGATCTGCTTTCCTGTATTTTTCTTTTCTTTCTTTCTTTCTTTTTTCCTTTCTTTCTTTCTTTCTTTCTTTCTTTCTTTCTTTCTTTCTTTCTTTCTTTTTTTTTTTAATTTATTGATTTTTTTACAGAGAGGAAGAGAGAGGGATAGAGAGTTAGAAACATCAATCAGCTGCCTCTTGCACACCCCCTACTGGGGACGTGCCGGCAGCCAAGGTACATGCTCTTGACCGGAATCGAACCTGGGACTTTTCAGTCCGCAGGTCGACGCTCTATCCACTGAGCCAAACTGGTTTCGGCTCTTTCCTGTATTTTTCTACTGAGAACCCTCTAGCCAGGAGTCTTGATAGTGCCCAAATGCCTCTTCCATGTGACAGACCTCCACGTGTTTGAAATAATTCTCCACCACCACTCACCTAGAGTGAAAAGCCTTTTTCTTGCCTAACAACAAAAATAAAGGGATTGATTCATCAAGAAAACATAACAATCCTAAAATATACATTTACCTAAAACATGAGGTAAAAAGTGTTAGTGGTAGATTTTAATAATAATAAGGATCATTTACTGAGCACCCACACTATGCTATAAGTACACAGATTAGTCAGTCAATCTTGTCAATTAAAGAAAGTCAGACAAGTAAATACTTGTAATGCAGCATTTACAGCTACTGTGATAGAGGTCTGTGCAGAAAAAGCAGGGAGTGGAGCACTCCAAGGAAACGTCATCGTAATGAAAGGGGGCTATCTCCTTATAAGGGGTGACACAGCCCAGCTGTTGTGGCTCAGAGATTGAGTGTCAGTCTATGAACTAGGAGGTCACAGTTCAATTCCCAGTCAGGGCGTATGCTTAGGTTAGAGGCTCGAATCCCAATAGGAGGCATGCAGAAGACAGCCGATCAATGATTCTATCTCATCATTGATGTTTCTCTCTCCCTCTCTCTCTCTAAAATCAATAAAATATATTTTAAACTAAAAAGGGATGACACAAGCTGCGCCCTGACAGTTGAGTAGGTAATACAATAGTCCCCCCCCACCTTATCCGCAGTTTCACATTCTACAGTTTCAGTTACCTGTAGTCAACTGTGGCACTCTGAAATACTAAATGGAAAATTCCAGAAATAAACAATTCTTAAGTTTTAAATTGTGTACTGTTCTGAGGAGCATAATGAAATCTCATGTAGTCCCACTTCATCCAACCTGGAATGTGAACCATCCCTTTATCCAGCATATCCACATTGTATATGCTACCTGTTTGTTAGTTACTTTGTAGCCATCTTGGTTATCAGATCAACTGTTGCTACATCTTAGCTTGTCTTCATGTAATCCTTACTTTGCTTCTATTGTTATGTTTTGTTATTAGATATTGTTACTCCCTTATTATGTCTAATTTATAAATCAAACTTTATCATAGGTAATTATGTATAGGAAAAAACAGTCTATACAGTGTTTAATATTATCTGTGGTTTCAGGCATGCACTGTGGGTCTTGGGACATATCCCCTACAGATAAGGGGGACTGCTGTACCTACACTCAACTGGACTTATCAATTTGTGGTTTTTGTTATAATCTTAGAAGTTTTAGTCACACATAGTATTCACAACAGCCATTGTCAGCAACTGCAAGTACATTCCAATAAGAAATGTTCATTTTCCCTCTTAGCATTCTTTTTTTTAAATAACATTTTAAAAGTATGTTTATTAAAGCTGGGAGCAATGAAATAAGGAAGGGCTTAGGATAGAAGAAGCAACAGGAGAGAACCTAAACAGAGCTGCTTTGGCTCTCTAGAAATGTTATAGGAAAGAAATGAACCTAGCCCTAACCAGTTTGGCTCAGTGGATAAGCGTTGGCCTGCAGACTGAAGGGTCCCAGGTTCAATTTCAGTCAAGGGCATGTACCTTGGTTGCAGGCACATCCCCAGTAGGATAGAAATAGAGTTACATCTCTTCCTTCCTCTCTGGAAAAAAGTAAAAAAAAATATTTTTTTAAAAAAGAAAGAAATGAATCTAAGTGGGGATGCTCACTGCAAAATCAGAGAAAAGGGCCTTGGAAACAGGTTAGCCCAGGATTAGCTGCCATTGCCTATTGCTCCCCTGGTTGCAAGTCTTGTGGGAATCCTTATAGTTTAGGAGATGCACACCTGAGAGGGAAGAAAGGCCAGGGTGCTGAGATGGAGGGCGCCCCAATAAGCATTCTTTATAAAGCCTCTTTTAGAGTCAGAATAATGTTAACCAGACAAGGAAGAAGAGAGGAATTTTGTGATTTACTATACCTGCATACAGATAGCATATATTCAGAGAGGAGGAGCCTCAACTAGTCTTTCCTAAGCAAAGAAATAGAAGAGATGAGACATACTATGTATGTCATGACATACAATATATAGGAAGGCCACAGAAGATGGGGAGCAGTAAAGCATTTGTCCCACTGACATTGTAAGTTGTGTAGAAGCAGCATGGTACTCACACTTTGATTCCTGTTTCTTCTAGTGGGGCCCTAGATGCTAGGATACAAATGACCTGTCTAGGAGGCTATAATATGATCCAAAGCAGAGAGAACTAGACAGTCTTAGAAAAGGATTAACTGATGTCCCTGGAAATACTGAAGATAGATCTTGGGCAGATGAAGCTAGCCCTTCCTAAAGGAGGCAGCATATCTAAGAATAAACACAAGTCCTCCCAATCTCCTGAAATGGGACCTTCTTCATTAGTGCCTTAGAGGGCAAAGGCACTGAACCTTGAGCTACCTTCTACAAGAAGAAACAAATGAGAGAGGCAGAAACACAAGAGTAAAATATCAGTGGAGACCAAAACTAATATTTTTCAAGTTTGTTAAAAAGAAGCCCTTCAAGAAATAGTTATAAATCTAAGGATTTTGAAATGTTCCCCGAAACAAGAAACAAATAATGAGAAAGTAAAGAAAAGTTTCACAGTGTACAAGCCTTGTGTGTTTAGAAATCAATGAGGAATCATGACCAGAAAGTACTGATGAAGACCAGTGAGGGAAACAGGAGTGCTAAGTGGAACTTTGTAGATACCAGTCCCATCCCTATGGCCCAATTGAGGAGACTTAAGTTCAGAAAGGGACTCTTAACAGGGCACAGCACTGCAGCGCGCGCGCGCGCGCGCGCACACACACACACACACACACACACACATACACACCCTAAGCCCTTCTGAACTGACTATAAAACAGGAACTTAGCCCTGGCCGGTGTTGTTCAATTGTTGAGCATAGCCTGTACACTGGAAGATCCCTGGTTATCTTGGTTACCAGAGATGGGTTTGATCCCCAGTTGGAGTGCTATGGGAGGTGATCTCATCAGTGTTTTATCTCTCCCCCTTACTCTGTCTTGCTAAAAATCAATAAAAGCATATTTAAAACAAAAAACCCACAGAGGAGCTTATTCCAGAAAAAAATCTTCATTTCACCATATTTCATCAAGGGGTTGTTTGCTTTGTTGGAGTACAAAGTAATCAGCTTCCTCTTCTGTCCCTCATTTGCTCAGCTACCTTTTATTTATTTATTTTAAGTAGTTCATTTCAGGCATTATTATTCTTATCATTATTATTGTTGATATACTCTACTTAAACATTATTGAGACATTCACATACCATAAAGTTCACCCTTTAGAGGTGTACAATTCATTGATTTTTCATATATTCCCAAGGTTGTGCAACTATCACCATTATCTAATTCTAGATCATTTTCATCTTCCCCTTAAAAAATCTCATACCCATTAGCCCTTTTCCAAAACCTTGAGCGACCATTAATCAATCTCTCTCTCTCTCTCTCTCTCTCTCTCTCTCTCTCTCTCTCTCTCTCTCTCTCTCTGGGTTTTCCTATTCTAGACATTTCACATCAATGGAATCATAAAACATGTGATGGTGTTATGTCTGGCTTATTTGGCTTAACATGTTTCTATGGTTCATGTTATAGCATGCATCAATGCTTCAATCCTTTTTATAACTGAACTAGAGGCCCAGTGCACAAAATCTGTGCACAAGTAGGATCCCTAGCGGCTGCTGACTGCCTGCTGGGGCCTCCCTTCCCCAAGCCGCCTGCCATCACCAGCCAGGGTGGGGCCAGCTAGGGGGAGGGGCTGCAAATGGTTGGCCGGCCCTGCCCCTTGGATGAACTCCTGGTCAAGGGGACAATTTGCATATTAGGCTTTTATGTATAGGATAATATTCTATTATGACTATACCACATTTTGTTTATTAATTGGGTTGTTTCCATCTTTTAGCTAGTGTGAATAGAGGTAGTGTGAACATTCGTGTACAAGTTTTTATATGGACAAATGCTTTCATTTCTCTTGACTATATATACCTAGGAGTACAATTGTTGGGTCATTAGTAACTGTATGTTTAACCTTTTGAGGAATTGCTAGACTATTTTCAAAGGCCTGTACTATTTTACATTCCCATCAACAATGTATGAGGGATCCAGTTTTGCCACATCCTCACTAACACTTAAAACTCTCATATATATATATATATATATATATATATATATATATATATATATTAATAAAAGGGTAATATGCTAATTAGACCAGACATCCTTCCAGACAAAGCCATGGTGGCGGGGCTGAGGCAGAGGTGGTTAGGGGCAATAAGGCTGGCAGGGGAGGGCAGTTAGGGGCAATCAGGCCAGCAGGCAGAGTGGTTAGTGTTGATCAGGCAGGCAGGTGAGTGGTTAGGAGCTAGTGGTCCCAGATTGCAAGAGGGATGTTCCCTGAGGGGTCCTGGATTGGAGAGGGTGCAGGCCAGGCTGAGGGACTCCCCACCCCCATGCACAAATTTTGTGCACCAGGTCTCTAGTGTATATATATTTATTGATAGATTGATTTCAGAGAGGAAAGGAGAAGGAGAAAGAGATAGAAACATCAATGATAAGAGAGATTAACTGGTCAGCTGCTTCCTGCATGCCCCGCTCTGGGGACGGACCCCGCAACCCAGGCATGTGCCCCTTGACTGGAATCGAACCTGGGACCCTTTAATCTACAGGCTAATGCTCTATCCACTGAGCCAAACCAGTTTGCTCATTTTTTTAAATTATTATTATAGTCATTCTAATAGGTATAAAATTGTATCTCATTGTGGTTCTGATCTTTATTTCCCTAGTGACTAATGATGTTGAGCATCTTTCATGTACTTTTTGTATATCTTCTTTGGAAAAAATGTCTATTCAAATTCTTTGCTCGTTTTTTAATTGGGTTATCTTTTTATTATTGAGTTATAACAGTTTTTTATATATTTTCAGGTTACTAGACCCTTATCAGATACATGTTTGCAAATGCTTTTTCACCATTCTGTGAGTTTCCGTTTTTGAAGTGTCCTTTGAAGCATTGCTGAGCTACTCCTCAGAGAGGAAGGGAGAGGGAGAAAAAGATAGAAACATCAATGATGAGAAAGAATCATTGATCAGCTGCCTCCTGCATATTCCACACTGGGGATTGAACCCGCAACCTGGGCATGTGCTCTGACTGGGAATCGAACCATGATCTCCTGGTTCATGGATTAATGCTCAACCACTGAGCCACCATGCTGGGCTGTTGAGCTACTTTTAACAAATATTAAAACATCTTAAAAACAAACTAAATTAGGAATATGTAATTGGTGACTGAATTATATGTTTAAATTTAGTAAGCATTATAATTTTACAATCAAACCATTGTTTACAGACCATCCTTTGAGGCTTCCAAACTAAGAGTATTATGCTAGCAATTGCTTTTGTAGCATTTATATGCTTGGTGCTGTTTGGGCACTCTGCATGCATTAACTTAAATAATTTTCACAACAATCCTCTGAGGTAGAGACTTATCATCATAGTATTGTACAGAACAGAGGCAGAGGATGGTTAAGTAATTTACCTGAAGCCAAAGAGTAAGTAGCAGAGATGGGCTGCAGATAACCTCCTGTGAGACTGCCAAGATGGAATTAAACCATTTCAAAGGACCCCTAACCCCTCGCTTTGGGTTTGAAATAATAGTGCTTTCATGGTGTCTACACTCAAGGCATTTTTCCTCTCCATACCACGCCAGAAACTAGTACCAGTGTCTTCATTTCTCCCTTTTCTCACAGTCTGGCTTCAGACCTTCTCACTTCTCGGAGGGCGAGAGAGGCTTAGTGTTTGGAAGTAATTGCGAAGTCACCAGCATCCCCCAGGTGGAGTAGTGCTAAATTTCTGGCAACTAATGGGCTTCTAAGAACAGGGGGTTCAGCCCAATGAGGCTCCAAGCTGAGTCATGGGTGGAGCCACTGGTGAGGGCAGAACGGAGTCCCTGCGGGGTGCCTACTGTGTGCAGCAACCAGCTTACCTGAGCGGAGCCATGAGTTGGACCTGCCCACGTTGCCAGCAACCTGTTTTCTTCGGTGAGGCCCGGGCCAAGGAGCGGGAGAAAACTGGACGAGTGTGAGCCGCTGGGTTCCCTGAGGACACAAGGAGCAGGCGCGGGTGCAATCCCAGAATCCGTTCTATCTGTGGGACTGGCATTCTGGCGGGATGGAGCTGGTCCCCTGGAGCACTCCCCACAGTCTCCCGGAAGCAGGATGGGGCTGAGGGGAATAGGAGGGTGACTGGCAGCCCGGTTCTACCTTGTTCCCTACAGCAGAGAAGGTGAGCTCCCTGGGCAAGAACTGGCACCGCTTCTGCCTGAAATGTGAGCACTGCTACAGTGTCCTGTCCCCAGGAGGGCATGCAGAGGTGAGACCTAACTGGGGCACACAACCCTGTCTGTCACTGTCCTCCAGGCACCAGCCCCATGGTGGCCCTGTTGGTTCGCCAAAGGCAGCCTCAGTGCCAACTCCCAAAACAACTCCCAACACACCAGCCAGGGTTCAGGAACCCTGAGGAGTACTGGTGAGCCCCATGCCGCTTGAGGGGGAGGAGAAGGAAGCAGCACTGCGTCCTGGCCTGCTCTTGCCCTTTCCCCTGACCACAGCGGCTATTCTGCCATGCCAGCCCATCCTTATCCCTCCAGCCCCACCAGCCCTGGCCAGGAGGCAGACACCTGGCCGTGTGTTTGGTAGGAAGACCTGTGAGGCACAGGAGAAGCCCCCTTATCCCTGAGCAACCCCTTTTCCTCTGCTTGTGCCTAGCACAACGGGAGGCCGTACTGCCACAAGCCATGCTATGGTGTTCTCTTCGGACCCAGTGGTAAGTACCAGCTTGGAAGGGGACAGAGTGCGGCAGAAACCCTCCCTGTGGCAGGGACCTGGAGACTCAAGCCTCACGCCCTCTTCTCTCTGCAGGGGTGAACATTGGTGGTGTGGGCTCCTACCTCTACAACTCCCCCATTCCCACCCGTGCCAATACCACTCTCCTCGACCCCAGCAGTTTCAGCCCCCCAAGACCCAGGACTGGTCTCCCCCAGCGCAAGAAAAGTAAGTAAGGCTGAGCCCCATTTCCCCTCCTCCTGACCCTTGCTAGGCAGGGAATGGGGTAGAAACAGGTGGCAATCTCTCACATAGTCCAATGGCTCACATTCCTACAACTTGGTTTATGGCAAAATCTTCCATTATCCAAGACCAGTTTCTTTATGTTTCCTCATATCAGCTGCTGAGTTCAGAGGTAAAGTGGGCAAATGGCACTAGCACCCGCTTTTACAGGTGAGGAAACTGAGGTCAGAGAAGGCAAGTCACCTTGTGTAGTCACAGCTAGTCAGAGGCAAAGCTGGTCTGGAAGTCAGGCCTCTCTGAGGCCAAGGCCACAGAAGGAACGACTTATGAGGAGTCATTGAGACAGGGCCAGTCCCTCACATTCTTCCACTTCTCCCCTCTGTTACTTTCTCCTGTCCCCTACAGTGGGCAGTGACACCGTGCTCCCCAAACACCTGACACCCTTGCCCTGGGCAGCTCTTGTATCAGCTCAGGTTTCCTGAGGATTGAGTTGCTGACAGGGTTGGGCTGGTGGGCACCTGAACCCCTGGGAGGATGAGAAGGAAGCAGGTGGTCCCTCCTGCAGACAGGAGGTGGGATCAGAGGGGACTCGGCTTTGTCTGAAGAAGGCATACTGGTGGCAGGCTCTGGAGTGAGCATGGCTTTGGGAGGAGGACAGTGCCGAATGCAGACTGGTGCTAGGGGGCCCTACTTAGGCCTGGCCTCCACTTCAACCCTAGCCAGAGCCTCTTCCCCTTAAAGGCCCTTCCCACACGAAGACATTCACTGGGGAGACCTCGCTGTGCCCTGGCTGTGAGGAACCTGTCTATTTTGGTAAGTGACAAGAGAAAGTGTAAGGAGGGGAGTACAAGGTGGGCATCAAAGGGCAGGGAGGTGGTGCAAGGCTCCCAGCCCTGCCCATAGGGTTACTAATTCTCTCCACCACCAGCTGAGAAGGTGACGTCTTTGGGCAGAAATTGGCACCGACCCTGTCTGAGGTGCCAGCGCTGCCGGAAGACCCTGACTGCTGGCAGTCATGCTGAGGTGAGCAGGGAAGGGGTGGGTGGTGATGCTGGGAGGAGAGAGGCTGGGGATAGTAGAGCCAAGCTGAGAGTGCTCTCTTTCTCTCTGTGTCCCAGCATGACGGCGTCCCCTACTGTCACATCCCCTGCTACGGCTACCTGTTTGGCCCCAAAGGTGGGCAGCCCCACCCTAGACACTGGGCTTAAAGTATGGCATGTGGGTCTGTGGGGATGTGTGCACAACTTCCCCTGTAATCAGATATATCCCAGGTCCTTCCTAGTTCCCTCCAGCCCAAAGCCCAGTACCCCCTGGCCCCAAGGCCCTGGGTGATGAGGCTCTCTCCCTCAGGTGTGAACATTGGTGATGTGGGCTGCTACATCTATGACCCTGTGGAGATAAAATCCAAATGAGATGCTTACAGAAGTCACCCTAACTCAGGCCTCCCATCATCCCCTCCATGATCCAGCGGGAGCTACAGAATTCTTCAATCCCACGGAGGTAGGGGAAGGTGGGATTCTGGCAGCGTGGGCCTCAGCTCCATAGCAGACCAGAAAGTCTAGACTTTCTCTGCCAACTCCTCCCTTTCCCATTCCTATCTTCTCAGGGGAACCGGCCCACCCCATTTTGAATGTTGGCCTCTTGGCCTTTCCAATTCCTTTCCCCAGCAAATTCTGTAACTTCAAGGTACTAATAAAACTTGTGTTTATTCAGGCTTCTCCAATAAAATGCTGGCTCCCATGTCTTCATTTCTTCTTTGGGCATGAGGCTTAGACAGTGGGGTGGGGGGGGGGCGGTGTTGGAGGATGCATTACCCTGCAAAGTGCCAGGGAGGCAGTAAGACCAGCTATGGAACAAAGAGGTCTGTCCTCTTGGCCCTGGCATTGGGCAGCCTCCAGCATTACACTGTGGACAGCATGCCCACAGATGTCATCAAAGGACGGTCCCTTCTTTAGCACCACGTCTAGAAGAAGCCCCTTATTCTGCACGTCATTAAGGGTGACAACAGATAGATCCTGTGGTGAGGTCTGTTAAGAGGTTTCATTATCCATTTGAGAGATGAGCAAACTGAGGCTCCAAAAGGGAAAGTCACATGCCCAAGGTCACACAGCAAATCAGTGGCAAAGTTTAGATCAGAAGTCAGCACCAGACTCAGTGGCTTCCCATTCAGGGCTCATCCCACAGCTCCATACCTCTGCCCCAACCCAGGGGAACCTTTATTTATAGAATCCCCTTAGCCAAGAGAGAGGCGCCAGAATTCTCCGGCAGCCCACTGCATTCTGGAACTTTGTTGCTAGAAGTTGGTTGAGCACAGAGTGGCACTGGTGGCAAATCCAGCCTTGAGCAGGGGCTCAATGCTCCCAGCCCTGGTCCAGAACTTCTGTGGAGTGCCTGCTCCTGAGACCACTCAGTCATGGACCTGCTTCATGGGCACCTGTTCCTCCTGAGGGCTGGGCGGGGCACTAGGGAGGAAGGAGTCATGAATAATGATGGGGTTTAGCCCCTGAGTCTACCACCCCAGCCTTCCCCGTTAGTGCTGACCTATGGCTCCCCCAACTATTGGTATATAATTGTGTGTACACAAGGGACTCCTACACATGCTTATACACATCCCTGATGTGCAGGTATACCGGAGTGTGCACACATCCACCTCTTCCTCAACAGTCTTGGGTATTTATGTACCCACATAGATATGAACTTGAGCATGCTTTTATACACACAATTTACATACTTCAGGTCATGCACCAATGCATACTTGCACACATGCACCAGATACAGACATGTCTTCCTCTGAATCCTATTTAAGATGAAGGTACCTGAACACCCATACCCACATGCAAATGCACACACCTCTTCCCCTCCACATCCTGGATGGTCTCTGGCAGCTGGGCCTTCTTTGTCTCTGGCAGCAGGAGGGCAGTGCAGGCAGCCAGCAGGGCAATCCCCCCATAAGTGAGCTTGGGCAGTGACAGCCATACTCCATCCAGCAAGGCCGCCAGTGGAGCCAAAGAGCCCCCAAGCCGGCCCACCAGTGCAGTCAGCCCCATCCCTGTCTGTCTGTTCAGAGAAAGGATGGGGGAGGGGGTTGTTGCTCACAGCTACTTGGAGACATGCCTCATGGGGCTTACCCCTGGCTGGCAGAGAGTACCCCGTTGGTGCCCCTTTTTCTCCCCAGACAGCTAAGAAAGATGAGGCTTCTTTCAGGTGGTCTTCTCACCCACCCCTGGCCAACCTCCCCCCCCCCCCCCAAGTCAACACCCACCAGAGGATGGGGCCCCCATTCTGACAGAGTACCAGTCGGGTATCATTGAAGGAAAAGAAACATCACAGGAAAGGGGCGGGGGGGGGGGGAAGTAGTGTGGAATGAAGAGGGTCAGCAGCTCATAGATGATGCCAAGTTGTCAGTAGGTGCAAGGCTTTCTAATCATACTGGGCTGCCTACATGCCTTCTCCAGACCTGCCAACAGCTAGTTGAAAGGGGTCTAGACCCAACTCCCAAGGGCAGCTCTGCCCGGGCTGTGGGGAGATGGGGTGGGGTGGGCAGAAGGAGGCCCAGAGAAGCTGTCTGACCTCTCTCAGGGTCACTTAGTGAAGGAGGTAAACTGCCCCCCCTCCTCCCAGGCTGAGGCCAACAGAGGCTCTGATTAAGCCCGTATTCCGTGTGCTGAACAAGGACTGGGTGAGAGGGACTGGGTGCCATGTGCTGTGTGTATGGGAGGGTGCTGGTAAGAGATGAGACTAACAGACCCTCTCCCCAGGGTTGCCTGGGACTCAGGCTCCCCTCACCTGAGCACAGTAGGGTACAGCTCCGAGGTGAACAAGTAGGCAGTAGTGAAGGCAGCTTCAGAAAAACCTTTCCCCACCACCGCCAGGGCGGTGCTCCAGTACACCTTCTCTGGAGGAAGAGGGGTTCCGGATGGAAGGCGGAGCCCTCAGAGAGGGCATGCGTCGTTGGCCTGGAGCCCAGGCCTCCGGGAAAGGGCGGGGTTTTTGGCCAGGAGGCGGGGCCTGGGCGGGCGGGCGGGGCCAGGGAAGGCTCACCGGCGGACACCAGCAGCCTGCAGCCCAAGGTGAGGGCCGTGCCCAGCAGCGTCCCTGCCTGCGTGAGGCGGCGGCCGGCGTGGCGCACCGACAGGTAGACCAGCAGCTTGGCGGGCAGCTCCACTGCCCCGAACAGCAGCTGCGTCTGATACACGTTCAGCCCCAGCCCCGTCAGGTCCAGGCTCAGGCCGTAATAGGAAAAGTTCACGCCAAACCTGAGGGGTCACAGTGCCTGCCGCTCAGGGCCCTCCTTCCCTGGCCGCTCAGGGAACTTGGCCTTTAGGAGAGACCACGTCCCCCTTGTGGCCAAAGCTCCTTTGCCTAATCTTCCCAGCAGCCCTGCGACGTAGGAACTAACAACGTCCCGTTTCACCTGTCCAAGGTCTCACAATAAGGAAAGGGCAGAGCCTGGATTTGAACCCACGTGACTGATGCCTGCTCCATCTTCTGACCTTCCAGAGCCCCAGCCCCCCAGCCCCCATCCACCACCCCCACCCCCACCCTGCTCTCCACAGAGTTTACTTGTCCAGTTTCCTGTTGCACTCAGCATCATCCTGAAGTCAGCCCCTCCCTCCGCGCCCCATCCCCGCCCCTCCAGGCCAGCCCCCTCCTCACCACACCATCATGCAGCACAGTGAGATGTGTCGGAGCCGCGGTGTCCGAAACAGGTCCAAGTAGGAAGGTCTTCGGACCACCCGCTCTGCAGCTGCTACTTTCCTCAGGGCCTGGTGGGGGAGGAGAGTTGGTGGCATGGAGTTGCCTGTGTGGCCTCAGCAAGGCACATGGCTCTCTCTGGGTCTCTTGCTCCCTTCTGCGTTGTAGGGGGGAGACGGATGCACATGGGAGCTGAGTAGGGAAAACCGGCGAGAGTGTGGCCCACCAGAGGACATCCTGGGAGAACTCTACATCGGCCCAGGGAGCTTTTCCTGCACACACAGTGGGCCCCAGGAAGGGAGTGCTTGACACACGCCACACACATGGACTTGGATGCACTTGCACGCACGTTCACCCTCACCTCCAGGCTCAGGCTGTCCTCACCCACAGGCCGCCCATTGAGCCTGGCGCAGCAGAGCAGGTACCTGCGGGCCTCTTCCACACGGCCCTGAGTCAGAAGCCAGCGTGCAGACTCAGGCACCCACCTGGGGGACAGCAGGAGGCGCTTCAGTCAGCACCCTAAGCCGTGTCTCCCTCCCGGCACACCGCAAGCTGTTCCTCAGCCTGCAGCATCTCCCCAACCCTCCTCACCTGATGAACTTTATTCTTTGTTAAGGCCCAATTTAAAAGCCACTTCCCCCACTCTTCTTTGCCCAGGCCTAGATTCTCCATAGCCCGGGAGTCACTTCCCTATTCACCTGAATTGGTGTCACCCCCAAGATCTCAGCCCCCAGGACCGGCCCCCCACTTCTCCCACAGGTGACAGGAGGGCCTAGGATGAATGAGAGACAGACCCAGAGGTGTCATTCAAAGCCAGCTCATTTGGGGGAGGCTATGAAATGCCCACCCTGCCTGGCCTTCCCTCTACCTGGACTTCCTACCTCCATGCTGGCTCTGTCCTCCAGGGCACCAGCCTCAGTTTGTGCTTGGCTCTGTCTCTCATGTCCCATGTGTGTGTGTGTGTGTGTGTGTGTGTGTGTGTGTGTGTTTCTCTGCATCTCATGTCTCTAGGTCACGGATTGTTTTTCATTCTCTTTGTCTCGGTCTCTCTGTCTTCGAATCTCAGCCTCTGATTATTCTGTCTCTGTCTTCTTCTCACTCCCCAGCTGCTCACCAGAGGCTGACGATGCCTGGGACGCAAGGCAAGGTGACAGCCAGCAGAAGCCATCGCCAGTCCCGTATCAGGTACCCGACCAGGGCCAGCAGCATCACTCCCCCCGTCCAGAAGGTGCTGCTCAGGACACCTGCCACCGTGCGGTGTCCCACGTCCAGCCACTCCAACTCTGTCCACGGCCAGAGACAGGAAGACAGTCAGCCTGGGACACGCGGCGCAGTCTCACCCTTGACAATTGCCTCCCTCCAGCCCGGAAGGCCCTGCCCATTCCTTTGCCTCCTCACCCAGTGGCATCACGATGATGGTGAAGCCGGCCAGGGCTGTGCCGGTGAGGGTGCGGGTGATGACGAACATGATGTAGTTGACCGAGGCTGCACAGGCCAGGCCCATCCCCAGGGCACTCACGTAGGCCACCAGCAGCAGACGGCGCCGCCCGAACCTGCACAGGGTCACGTGGAGTTAGTTCCCTGCAGAGGGGAGATCCCAACTGAGGTAGACTAGGCCCAGACCCCAGCCAGTGGGAGAAGGTTCCGCCCCCACCCCCGCATTGCCCCCCACCTCACCCCACCTGTCAGACAGGTATCCGAAGGCCACAGCCCCCACCAGCACACCGATGAAGAAGAATGTAGAAGTGGCTTTGTTCAGGCCTTTCTGCTCACACACCAGGTCCCACTGCAGGGACAGGCAACGAGGGGCCTCCCATGGGCACAGGCCCCTCTCCAACTGGCACCAACCCCTCCGCGCCAGACCCTGGGTCCTTCTGAGGTCACCTGTGCCATCCTCGTACCTCCGCGTCAGATAATAAGCCTCTGACTGTTCCCTTCAGCTCGGGGCCGGGAGACTTTGTCCCTCCCCAGTCCTGCAGCTGCAGCTTCTTCCCACAAGGGCTTGACCATGACCACAGGAGGCCTGTGCGCCCCCTCACCCCACCCCAAGAGATTCTTTCCCCACCTGCATGCACCCCCAGTTACAGACAGATTCTGTAAATCCTAGACCAGGGGCCCAAATGAGGCAGAAAGAGGAGGAGGCCCCTGCTGTTTCTCCACCTTTTCCTGCAGAAACACCCTTCTCCACGCTCAGCCCAGCTCCCTGGAGCTGCCTTAGCCTCTCCTCCCGCAATTACCTTCCAATTAATAAAGCAGCTCCTCACATGTAATACCTTCATCAATAAATTTTTTTTTTTTTAAAAAAAAAGCAGCAGCTCCCATGTATGGACTCTTTATTACAAGCTCTGTGCTTTAAATTAATATATCGATGAGGGGAAACCTGAGACTCTGAGAAATAAAATAATGAGACCCATCCCACTCACGTGTCCCCCAGCCTCCTGGCTCAGGTACCTCCGTGGCAATGGTGGAGGAGAACTCCGAGTGGTCGTACTCCCAGCCCAGAGGGCATGGCTCTGTGGAGGGCGCCCCCGGCAGCTCCCCAGGACTCTGCCCTTCTCCCCCCAACGTCGTGTTGGGGAGGGCCTGGGCGGAGGTGAAGCGGAAGCAGGAGCTGAGTGTGCCATCCGGCTCCCGGGGAAGGTGGGCCTCCAGCCACATGTCCTGGCTGACGTTGGCAGGGGCCCCGGGCAGGACACAGTGGTGGGCAGGCACGGCAGCCAGGAAGATGGGCAGGAGGAAGTTCATAGGAAGCAGAATTCGGGGCCATAGGGCCAGCAGGGCCACATTCCGCAGTTGGAAGGGCCCAAAGCCACCCACCTGGTCTAGCAGCTCCTCGAAGCCCATGCCGCCCTCAGATAACTGTCCCCCGTGTGGGCTCCCTGCGTGGCAGTCAGCACAGCTCAGCCCACCCACCGTATGGACCCTTGGACTCTGGGGGCGGGAGCAAATAGACTATGGGAGGAGAGCCTGCAGCCACAGTCCAGCCCTTGGGGGCTGGCCCGGGGCTGGCCCTTCCCTGGCCACCTTCGGATCCCTGCCTGTGCAGTCCGTGTCTCTGAGGGAGAGGGCTGCCATCCATTCAGGGGTCACTGACTCCATGGCTCTGGGACTTACATATCGGTGCTCAGGGACCAGGTGGGGTAACCTTGGGCTGCCATGATGGGTAGCTGGATGTGTAGGAGCTGAGCCCATAGCCCCCTGATCAGCAGAGCTTCAAGGGTCCCTAAGAGGAGGAGCCTCCTGGGCATGGTGCCAGCTCTCCTTGGATGCCCTTTGTCCGATGAAACCCAGGTGAGCCTTGCCTGTTTGCAACCACAGCCTGGCCAGCAGCCCAGGATTCAAAACCAGGTGAAGGGTTTTTACTGCTGAGCTATGAGTGCTCTCTGTACCCTGTCAGATTTATGTCCCCACCTGGAGCTTATGCTCTGGCATGAGACACACCTGGAACCACCCTGAGCAGCCTGGCCAATCACCCTCCCCCTTCTTCACTCAGGTGCTCTTCCCATGCACACATTCCCTCCTGCCTGCCCGCAGCCCTATTTTCAAGAGCTTCCTAGATTACCTCAGGGACGTGGGTAAGGAAAGAGAGGGGTTGCCATAGGAAAGTGCAATGCCTAAGGCTTGGGATGTGTCTGTCTTACCCACTCAGTTCTCTCAGCCCTGCCACTGAAGCACAGCAGAAACCAGCAATGTCAAGTGTTTCTGATCTGATTCTTCAAACACCAGGTCAGCAGAGCTGGGATGTTATCAAATTATGTTCCAAGGGCTCCAGATTTCTAAGCAAATAGGCTTCTTCTTTTTTAAAACATGTTTGTATTGATTTCAGAGAGGAAGAGAGAGGGAGAGAAACATCAATGATGAGAGAGAATCATTGATCAGCTGCCTCCTGCACACGTCACACTTGGGATCAAGCATGCGACACGAGCATGTGCCCTGACCAGGAATCAAACCGTGACCTCCTGGTTCCTGGGTCGATGCTCAACCACTGAGCCACGCCAGCTGGGCATCAAATAGGTTCCTAAGGGCCCAAGTTTTCTAAAAAAAAAAAAAAAAAAAAATTAAAATTAAAAATGATACATTTCATATAGCCCCCACTTTGAACAGATCAGGAAAGTGGGTGTGTGGCTTGCTGGGATCACATGGTGACTCCGCAGCAGAACTGAAGAGGGGACTAGGACCCCTGACTCTGGCCCAGGCCTCGGACCTCAGCTGCTGAGCTGGGGATGTTCCCGTCTGCACCGGGCTGAGCCCCCTCACAGAGCTCTGAGGAAAGGGCTGCTCAGTGAGACGGTGTGTTCCTGGTGGTGTCACGGGCATGGGAGTGAGGGCAGTGATTTAGAGGTGATGACAGGAGGGGATAAAAGTAAGAGGTATTTGTTGAGTCTCTAGGGTTACCCCACTAGGGTGCGGTACGAAGGTGTCTCAGACACAGTCCCTGCCCTCAGTGAGGGTGCAGCCTGGTAGGAGGGTTAAAATGAGTCACAGAAACCTTCCTACCTGCCTCACCCCTTTCAACCCGCTCTCCGCATACCTGCCACAAGGAACATTTCAGAACAGATGTGACAGAGCAGCGTCTCTGCTTAGAACTTTCCCCAGCTCTCAGGGCAAGAGGGTGAAAGTCCACCCTAGCTTGACCCATATAGCCCCAAGACCGGCTTCTCCCCGCCTGCCTCTGGCCCTCCCAACAAGGCCCCTTCCCTCCAGTTCCCCAAACTCATCAGCCTGTTGGCACCTCACACGTTGGTGCAGAGGCACCTCTGGCCTCCCTCTCAATACCCTGGTGGATGCCCACGGCATTTCGAAGACCAGCTCCAGGGTAAAACCACCCCTGTCCCATTTGCTGTCACTCACATGTGATCCCCACGCTGTTGGTTCCTCCCTCATTCAATGTTATATAATCAGATTATTTATATTGAAATATAAAACAGCACAGCACTTTGCGGCTCCTGGGAGGTAAGTTTTGCTGCCGTTTCATCTCCATGTTCACTCAGAAGCTCCGCAGCCAGCGAGGCCAGCCCTGGGCACTGGCGGGGATGCCTTTGTTTTCACAATGGGCGTTTCTCTCCTGCCTTCACATAAAAAATAGCTGATAGTCATATAATGGTCCCCTCTCCCTCTGCACTGGTGCCCAGGAAACCCAAATCTAAATCTGCAGCCCCTTTCTACAGCGAGGAGTTTTGGCATTAACTGCACCCCTGGCTTCATCTTACTCCCTGTCTCCAGCCCATGTGGTAGCTCGCCTCTCCGATGGCATCAAGGAACGATGGTGACCATGATGTGCGGAGGCAGATGACGGATCTGGACAGGCAAGGGGTGGAATGCCAAGAGTCTAACCACAAGGCAGAGCTCTGAACTTGTTTTGGCCGAAACTGGTTTGGCTCAGTGGGTAGAGCACGGCCTGCGGATTGAAGGGTTCCGGGTTCGATTCCGGTCAAGAGCATGTACCTTGGTTGTGGGCACATCCCCAGTGAGAGGTAGCTGATCGATGTTTCTAACTCTCTGCTTTCTGTCCCTCTCCCTTTCTCTCTAAAAAAAAAAAAAAAAAAAAAAAAAAAGCAATAAAATATTTTTTTAAAAAACACCACTTGTTTTAATTAAATTTTTAACTATCCCCATCCTCCTCCCACCTGGAAATTCAAACCTGAGCTCAGAGGCCAAGATGGAGGAGACCTTCATTTATACCAGACTAGATGGGAAGGAGCCTTGTGCACTGGAAAAAGAACAACTCCTTAGTTGAAAATATTACTAGAACTGTTAGAAGATTTGGGGAAGAATGAGTTTCTAAGGCAAACAATTCCCTATTTGGGATTGCTTGCAATAGAGACTTCTTACACTTTACGACTTCTTACTCTTTTACTGCTCTCTGCATTGAGTGACCTCAGCTAACCTCCCTATCTTGGGGTTTCACTGACCATTAACCGTTGCAATAACCCATGTAATCATTTCCTATGTTGATGGAGGTACTGATGGAATCATTGTAATGGTAAGTATGATGATTAGATGTGTAGTAGTGATGGAGGTGGGAATACTGATGGTAGAAATGATGGTGACGGGGTGATTGAAGTAAGGATGAAAGTGTGGGGCTAGGGATAATGGTAATAGTGATGTGGTTATGAGGGCAGTTGTGATGATGAGGATTATATAGATGGTACTGATGATGGTGGTGGTTGTAATCATGAAAGTGGTGGTAATGGTGATGGCAATGATGGTGCTGATGGTGGTGATAGAGCCTAGTTTGGAAGAAGGGTATCTGCAATTTGAGTGACGATGGTGCTGGAATGGTGGGTAGGAGAGTCAGAGGGGGGTAAGGAAGATAGTGATAAAATTGGTGGTGGTGGTAATGGGTGATGTCACACCACTTTGGGTTCACTCTGCATGGAATAAGGAGGATGCAGAAGATGCCTCCTGGGCTGATGGAAATGGGCTTGGATTATGGTTTCCTTCTAGCCTATGGCCAAATTCCCATGGCCATGCTGACTCTCCACCCCATCACCTCAGTGCATGGGCAATGATCGAGCTCCTACATCTGCTGAGGTCTTGGAAGTCATTCTGACCTTCCTTCAACATTGAGTTAGTCTCAGCTCTTGTCCTGGTCTTGATGCCAGGACAAGAGTGGCCAATGGGCAGTATCAGCAGGCCCCAGTGTCTGCTGGTCAGAGACATGACACCCTCCACACTCCCACCTTTGTCTCTTTCCTCCAGGGTGTCCTCAGGGACCTTTCCTCCCTATTAACAAAGGCCCCTCCAAGGTCTCTGACCTGGTAGCCCCTGTACTAGCTCCTGACTGAGCAAACCTGCTCAAGCCACTTATTTCTCTGTGCTCCTGTCCTCAGAGCTCGCTTGACCACAGGACAGAAAAGAGAAATATCTTTCTGGGGGAGTGGGGGGAGTGGGGAAGAGGTCGGCCATACCCTGGCTGGTTTGACTCAGTGGATAGAGTGGCCTGTGGACCAAGGGGTCCCAGGTTCGATTCTGGGTTACAGCCAATCGGTGATGCTCTTTCATCATTGATGTTTCTATCTCTGTTCCACTCCCTTTCTCTCTAATATATATATATATATATATATATATATATATATATATATATATATTTATTATTATTATTATTATTATTTTTTAAGAGGTCCATCAGGGGACCGGCAGGTCCTAACATGTGGAGCATCAGGTAGGCCCTAACTAGGCCTTGGGAAGTAAGTGTGCCCGACAGGTCTCGGGCTCCTAGGGAGGGCAGTGGGGAGATAAGGGGGTTCTCTGCAACCTTAGTTCTAAAGCCATCCTCCTAGGCACAGCCCACCCCTGCCTCAGGCCTGGCCCTGCCCCCTTCACTCCACTCTCTGCTCCCCAGTTCACACCTGTGACCACCACACTGA
This sequence comes from Pipistrellus hanaki, assembly GCF_964339955.1. NCBI lineage: Eukaryota > Metazoa > Chordata > Mammalia > Chiroptera > Vespertilionidae > Pipistrellus > Pipistrellus hanaki. Next base: position 12,583,437 of record NC_140509.1, on the reverse strand, counting down.
ACCACAAGCCATTCTCACACCTTCGCACTTCCTTGCCATGCTGCTCCCTCTGTGAGAATGTCCTCTGCTCTTCAGCTGGCTGACTCTTATCTTTCAAATTTAGTATAAGAGTCATATTGAAAGCCTTCTTTGAAGTTTCCAGTCTCGGCTGGGAGTCTGCCTGAACCTTGTGTACCCGCGTACACAGCACATGTAAAGTGGAAGTTAGTCTACAAACCTTCCTTCACAGCTCACTGTGCACTGTTTCAATTCCCCATCTCTGGCAGCCTCTGGCACATGAGGGGCTCAACAATTAATTGGACGAATGGATGATTAAAGGAATGCAAAATAATGAAGGAATGATCCATAAAATTCTTTCATTCTTGCCAAAACCAGTTTGGTTCAGGGGATAGAGTGTTGGACTGAAGGGTCCCAGGTTTGATTCCGGTCAAGGGCATGTACCTTGGTTGCAGGCACATCCCCAGTGGGGGGTGTGCAGGAGGCAGCTGATCGATGTTTCTCATCGATGTTTCTCATTGATGTTTCTAACTCTCTATCCCTCTCCCTTCCTCTCTATAAAAAATCAATACAGAAGAACATAACTCAGCCTTAAAAAAAGAATGAAGTACTGATACATGCTACAACATGGATGAACCTTGAAAACATGTTAAGTGGCCGAAACCGGTTTGGCTCAGTGGATAGAGCATCGGCCTGCGGACTGAAGGGTCCCAGGTTCGATTCTGGTCAAGAGCATGTACCTAGGTTGCAGACACATCCCCAATAGGGGGTGTGCAAGAGGCAGCTGATCGATGATTCTTTCTCATTGATGTTTCTAACTCTCTCCCCCTCTCTCTTCCTCTCTGTAAAAAATCAATAAAATATATTTAAAAAAACAAACAAAACAAAACATGCTAAGTGAAAGGAGGTAATTACAAAGAACCAAATATTGTGGGATTCCAATTATATGAAATGCCCAAAATAAAAAATAAAAAAATCTATATAGAGACAGAAATTAGTAGATTAGTGGTTGCTTAGGGTTTGGGGGGAAATGGGAGTGACTGCTAGTGGGTGATGGAAATGTTCTAATACTGATTGTGGTGATGGTTGCACAACTCTAAATACACTACCTTTACATGATCATATTCCTAGATAAGGGCTGTCATGTTTTAGTGTATATGCTTTTTAAAATATATATATATTTTATTGATTTCAGAGAGGGAGAGAGAGAGAAAGAGAGAGAGAGAGAGAGAGAGAGAGAGAGAGAGAGGGAGGGAGAGAAACATCAATGATGAGAAAGAATCATTGATCAGCTGCCTCCTGCACGTTCCCTACTGGGGGTCGAGCCCACAACACGGGCATGTGCCCTGACCGGGAATCGAACCCATTACCCTTCAGCCCACAGGCTGACACTCTACCCACTGAAACAAACCAGCTAGGGCAGTTTATGTGCTTTTAGCATTTGCCTTTTTACTGCAAACATGGCTTGCTTTTGATATTTTAAAAATATATATATTTTATTTTTTTACAAAGAGGAAGGGAGAGAGGTAGAGTTAGAAACATCAATGAGAGAGAAGCATTGATCAGCTGCCCCCGAGGATCAAGGTACATGCCCTTGACCAGAATTGAACCTGGGACCCTTCAGTCTGCAGGCCAACGTTCCATCCACTGAGCCAAACTGGCTAGGGCACTTTTGACATTTTTGAACAAGGAGGAAGATGAAAGCATGTGAGTGCCTTAATGAAGGCTGGTGAATCAGGCCCAAGAGCCCCCTGGTGCCCGTTTGGAGAAAAGGGGGTTCCAGGAGGCCACTGTGGGGTACAGAAGAGGGTAACACAGGTTCCGGGATGTTAGAGCTGTGTCTGCGGGTCTTCGCAGAGGGAAAGCATGCCTTTGGAGCCTGGGCTGTCTTACCTCAGACCCCAGGCAGGGCCAGGAGCCTGCCCTGGGACAGAAATTGTTTATGGTGTTACCCAGATGAAAGATTCACACTTAGTGAATCTAAGGTCCAAAATGCAAAAGGTATAGCAAATACACTACTGTAAAGCCTCCTTCCCCCTAGCCTGCCTCCCAGAAGCAACTCATCTACATAGGCACATTAGCCCTAGCCAGTTTGGCTCAGTGGCTAGAGCATCGGCCTGTGGACTAAAGGGTCCCAGGTTCAATTCAGGTCAAGGGCACATGCTCAGTTGCGGGCTCAATCCCAATGTGGGGTGTGCAGTGGGCAGCCAATCAATGATTCTCTCTCATCATTGATGTTTCTATCTCTCTCTCCCTCTCCCTTCCTCTCGGAAACAAAAAATATTTTTTTAATAAAAAATAAATAGGTGCACATTATACACACAATTTTTTTTTTACTCTTTTAGAGACCAGTCGAAAGTGTCTACAAAGAGCCACCTACTATAGACCTTCACAGTACCAGACAGGGGGGTCCCCTCGTATGGGAGGCTCGAAATAATCAGTCCCAACAAACAGGCATTTAGATTTCATCTGAACTTCTGCTACAGGTCCACTGTCTCTTACCCAAACCATCGGGATCAATTTCTTTACAATTAAACACATGTGTATGTAATATTTAAAAAGGCAATTCAGTGCATATTCCATGCATTATGAAAACCCCCAATAGAATCTAAGACAGCACCCCATAATCACATTATTATTTCCACTGCAAACATGTAAGATAAGTGGAACTGATAATGACTATAGCCCAGCCAGCCAAACATTTGGCTCGATGTTTGAGTGTTCATCTTGAACCAGGGGTCTCAGTTCAATTTCCAGTCAGGTACATGCCTGGGTTTTGGACTTGATCCCTGGTGGGGAGCGTGCAGGAGGCAGCCGATCAATGATTCTCTCTCATCATTGATGTTTCTCTCCCTCCCTCTCCTCTCCTCTCCTCTCTGAAATCAACAATCTTTAAAAAGAAAAAAATTACATATATTTTAAAAGACTACAAATGGACTTGTCAAAGACTTGTGCCCATCTAATGGAAAAACTCTGTTTTCAGAACTTTTGGGGCTTCAGAACTGAGGTAGGCTTTGTGGATCTGTACAGAGAATGCTGCAATGACTACTTTTAGACAACCTTGTGAGTTTAGGATACCTTTCTAGAAGGGCTGAGCCACAGGCCACGTTCATTTGTGATTTTCATAGGTTTTGCTAGAATAGTGACCATTGTTCTTCCTTGCCTGTGAGCTGTTGCACGTTATGGCTTTCCAAACACACTCATTTTCACCTGTTACCTTCTGGGCGCTGACCATTTTTCCTCTCTTCCTTCCTGCACAAAGCTAGGCTGAGAGTCTCTGGCCCTTGGTCAGACAGCCAGGGGAGCCAAGGGGGCACAGCGTTGCCATCAGAGACAGCAGGAAGTCCCTCCCACCAGCGTGACCCTGAGCGGGTTACCTGCCTCCTCCGAGCTTCCATTTCTGCTGGGAGAGACACTCTGCCCCCGTCACAGGCCGTCCCCGTCCACACGTGCCCACCAGCTCCTGTTCTTCTCTCCTGCCACCCCGCCCAGGCCTGGCCTCTGCCCTCTCCCCCGAAGGAAGAAGAGTCCAGGCCAGCAGAAAGAAAGGTCCACAGGCTTTTTAATGGTGTGATGGCTACTTCCCTTCTGAGACCCGATCGAATCGTGACAGCGGCTTCCAGGATGCCGGGGTGGGGCGGGCAGGTGCAGGGCGGGCAGAGGCCATGCAGTGACTGGGGGCGGGCGTTACATTCTGTTTGGCATGTAAACATTCTTCTGTGGCTTCCCTGGAGAAGGGGAGGGCAACTCCCTGTCCCCAACCCCTGCCCCCCACCAGGGCTGGTCCCCAGAGAAGACTGAGCAAGCCAGGCCCCTGGAAGGAGCTGGGAGGGGGGGGGGGCGCCCGTGAGCCTGGGGTACAGCCTTCTCCTGCACCCTCCTGGTGCACAGTGAGGCTGGGGAGGGAAGGCATGTCTGGGGTGGGCAGCCCCGCAGTGAGCCAGTGACACGGGCTGTCATGAGGAGGAAGTGCTGGAGGTTGGTGGGGGGTGGTGGTGGTGGTGGGGGGTGGGGTGGTGGGGGTGGGGGGGGTGGGGGTGGGGGAGTGGTGGTGGGGGTGTTGGTGGTGGTGGGGGTGGTTGTGGTGGTGGTGGTGGTGGGGGTGGGGTGGGGGGGTGGTGGTGGTGGTGGGGGTGGTGGGTGTGGTGGGGGTGGGGGTGGGGTTGGTGGTGGTGGTGGTGGTGGGGGGGGGGGTGACGCTCTGACAGAGAAGGGGCTCAGGACCCGCAGAGCTCGGTGGAGGGGGCAGGTGCTCCAGGGAGGAGGCTGCAGCTGGGGATGGGACCCTGGGAGACATGGTTTTCTCTGCCTTGGATCCTTCCCGGGGAGAGAGGCAGAATCCTCTAGCCCCTTCCCACACTCGCCCCTGCTCCTCCTCCCCCAACTCTGGTGACATTCAGTGACGCAGAGGCCTGAGGTCAGTTAGGGGCCCTCGGAGGTCTGTCTCCCAAGGGCAGACAGGGTGTTGCAGCTCTGCCCACCTCCGGTGCCGGGTGAAGGATGGCAGGATGGGCCTGGGCTCTCTCAGGCCACCCCCTTTTCCTCCCAACACCAAGCCAGGGTGCTGTTGGTCCTGGGCCAGGGGGGAGGCTGGGGGCCCTACATTCACAGTTCGGTTGGTAGCAAGGAGCAGGCCCAGGAGCTGGGTGCCAGGGGTCATGCCCTGGTCCCACCTGGCGGGAGCTGATTGTCATTCAGAGAAGCTCTGGGTGGGAGGGCATGGCCCCTCCCCCACCCCCTCTGCTGGACCCAGAGGGCAGTAGAGGTCTCGGGAGGGTCTCGGGTTGACAACGAGGGCTCTGTCCAGAGAGGTTTCCTGAGTGTTCTGGGAGCTTCTGCGTCAGCGTGGGGTGGACCTCGGGGGCTGTCCACCTGGAGTCCTCCCCTAGGCTGGTCTGCAGAGGAGCCACCACCTCGGCTCTGAAGCAGCTGCCCAAGCCTGCCGACTCTCCCTGGAGGGCTTCAGCGGGCACCACCAGGCCGCCCCCTGGGTCAGCTTCCCCGTGGGCATCCTTTCTGGTGATGGTGCTGGTGCTGCCAGGTCACTGGGGCAGCGCTGGGGCCTTTCTTCCTCTCTCCCTGGTGGTCTTGCCTTGTTCTCCACGACCCAGGGAAGAACAGAGGGGGCAGGGCAGAGGACGGAGGCTGTGGGTGCTGAGCATGGAGGAGGCCTGCCGTGACCTGTCCCAGAGAGCAGGGTTGGCTGTCCCTTCCGCAGCCAGCCTACTGGTTGGCCGAGGTGTGGGCAGCTGAGCTTGTGATGGGCCCGATGAGAGCTGTGCAGGAGCCAGACCGGGGAGGAGGCCCCAGGCCATTGGTGGAGCAGAGCAGTCCTCACACCCTCCGGGGACATGGTGTGGGGCTATGACAGGAGGGATGAGCTGAGGGAAAGAGGACGTGGGCTGGACCCATCACACAAGCACAGAATCTGGAAGTTAGAAGGGCCTTTCTGCCTTGAGTCCAGGGGCCGGCTGTCTATCTATCTGTCTGTCTGTCTGTCTGTTTCTGCTCTCTCTGCCCACAGGGGGACATGATGGTCACAGCCAGGTGAACAGGGAGGGTGGCCTGGCCAGAGCTGTGTCCCTGATTCTCCAAAGGGCCAGTGAGAGATGGTGACCAGCCACTCTCCACCTCCACTGACCCAGGAGAGAAGGGAGCTGGCTGGAACCGCAGGAGGCGGAGCTGAGTAAGGAATTCCGGGTGCTGAGGGGTCCTGAGCGCTGGATGGGGCCAAGGACAAGTGACACTTCTTTAAAGCCCTTCCTCCAGCTCTCCACTGGGAAACACTTGCCCAGGCAGCAGCCCACACCCCATGGTTCCGACGGAGACCCCCCAAATACGGCGGTGGGGGGACTTGCACTTCAGAGCCACCCCCATCTCCTGCTCACCGCCGCCCACAGGGTGTCCAGGATGGAGCTTCGGGGCGGGTCTGCCTGCCCCTCACACCTGAGTAAACCGATGGCCTTCGGTCCCCCCTCCCCAGCCCCAGTCCAGCTGCTGAGAAGAGGTCCTTCCCAGGAGGCTGTGGGGTTGACCCTGGGGAGGCTGGAGCCTCCGCTTGGGGAAACTGAGGCTGCCTTTCCCAGAGGGGGGCTTTGGCTGGAAGAGGCTGGGAGGAGGGAGAGGCTCTGCAGGAGGTGTAAGCAGAGTGCTGGGGTGGGGCGTGGAGAGCAGCGGAGGCCCGGCGGGAGGGCGGGCGGTCCCATGAGTGGGGCCTCCGAGCAGAGCGGCTGGGCCTTGCAGCGGAGGGGCAGCAGGTGCTGGGGAAGGAAGGGGAGGCGAGCTCTGCCCCTGCGGTGAGGCGCCCCCCACCGGCGGAGCCTGGCTGGGCAAGCACGGGCGCAGGCAGGAAGCTGGGGCCGCGGGGGCGCTGTCCGCGCCTAAGGCTGTGCTGGGAGCTGATCCGGTGTGGCCGCTGCGGGCGGGGCGGAGGGAGGGCCACGCGGAGCCCGGCGTCAGGATCTGGCCCCGGCGCGGCCCTCCGCGGCCCCGGCCCGGCCTTTGGTCGCTGCGCGCTGAGTCTGGGGCTTCCCTCTGGGTCCTTTCCTGGCTCCCCCCGGGGAGGGGGTGCCGTCGGGCTCGGCCCGGGCCTGGGAGGCGCCTCGGGGCGGGGGGCCCCCGGGCCGGGCCTGGTGCGAGGGCGAGGGGCTCTCCCTGCGGGACAGGGACCGGCTGCGGGGGGACGCGCTGGCGGGGCGCGTGGCGGCGGCGGGGAGGCCCGGGCTGCGCGGGGCGGGCGGCCTGGTGCTGGCGGGGCCTCGCCCCGGGCCCTGGCCCCGGCCCAGGGGCTGTCTGGGACCGAAGTCAGCGGCCGTGGCCGACCCTGGGGGCTTCTGCAGCTGGAGCCTGCGGGGGGAGTGGGGGGCAGAAACAGGAGAGAAGAGAAGGAGGGAAAAGGAGAGTCATTTTCAGAATCGCACTGAGCCCTCCAGTCTTGTACCCGCAGGCCTGGCTGAGCCCTGGCACAGAGAGGTAAACTGAGCCAGAGAGCCCCCTGCAGGCTTGCTTTGGCACCTCTACTTCCTCTTCCAAATCCCCACGGGTTTTACCTTCTACTCTATAATATATCCTTACTTATATTAATGACACACCAGAGGCCCCAATCAACCTTTCCCAAACCTGGCCTCCCTGGCACCCCTCCAGGCATGCTCCCTGCATCCGCCCCCTTGAGCCCGGGGGCAGGACTGGGACCTGAGTCAGAAGAGAGACTCCTTGGTGGTGGACAGGAGGTCCATCTGAGGGGCCTTCCTGAGTCCTGACAGCCCCTGCCCTCAGCCCTGGGAAGCCCCTGCTGGCGGAGGCCTGAGGTCCCCGTCTGCCCACCCTGGGCTGCAGCGGCTCCTCACCTGCTGGTGATGGCTGTGTCCGATGCCGGGGCCGCGCCAGGGGGTCTGCCGGGGGACCGCTGGGCCGGGGGCGTGGGCATGCGGGCGCCGATGGGGCGGGGAATCCGGCTCCGGGGGGCCGCCCGCCCGGCCCTCCTGGGCGCCGCGGGCTCGGAGGCGGGCATGTCCTCCTCGGAGCCGGTGCCCGAGAAGGTCTCGGAGGCGCGGCGCCGCTCCTCGCTGGAGGACGAGGAGGCCCCGGAGGCCAGCCGCAGCAGCAGGCGGCCCTGCCGCTTCTCCATCACCAGCCGCGCCAGGTCCTGCGGCCTCCCGCGCCTGCCCCGCCGCTCTCTGGCCGACAGGGAGCCCGAGGGCTCGGAGCCCGTGTCCTCCTCCGACAGCAGGACCGGGATGCGGCTCCGGCTGCGCGGGCCCGGCGGGGCGGGATGGCGGGGGGAGCCGGCGGCCAGTCTTTCGGGGGCGGGTTCCAGCGGGGAGGCTGGGGCTGGCCCGTCCACAGGGGGTGCCCCATTGGGCAGGGAGCCCGTGGCCACCTCCGAGGCGGTGTCCCCGGGAGGGCCCGACTGGGCGATGCCGTTCTCCAGGGGCACAGAGGCGCCCTCTTCTGCCGGCCCCCCCTCCGAGGGCGCCCCCAGGCCCAGCTCGCCCCCCGAGCTGAGCTCCTCGGGCCGGGAGCCCTGTCCGCCGGAAGACATGACGTTGAGGTGGGTTTTCTCCGCGATGTGGACGAAGGTCCTCTCCACTTTGGTGAAGGGGGAGGAGGTGACCGCCACGCCCCCCGCCCCTGCGGCGCCCGCCCCGGCGCCCGCCCCGGCGCCCGGCCCCGGCCCCGGCCCCGGCCCGGGCGGCTTGGGCTCGGACTTGAGGATGGAGGACAGGGTGCCCGGCTCAGACACGTCCAGCTGGCTCCCGGTGGGCTGGGGCCGCTCGTTCTGAGGCGTGAGGGCAGCCAGCGTGCCCAGGTCGGGGTCAGGGGCCAGGTCGGCAGTGACGGGTGACTTCTTCATGTCACCGGGGGAGACGAGCACCAGCGTTTTGGAGCCCTCCTCGGGCTCCAGGTCCCCGTCGGCCATGGAGGCCCGGCCCCTGGACTCCTTCTGGTCGTCAGCCAGCAGCGTGGACGGGGCGCCCTCCTGGCTGCGGTCGGTGCTCCTCTCGCTCCCCTCGCTGCTGGAGCCACTGCAGGGCCCCAGGGCCTCCCCCAGGGCTATTGCCTCCTCCTCCTCCACTTCCTCCACCTCTTCTTCATCCTCCTCATCCTCCTCTTCCTCCTCCTCTTCCTCCTCGTCTTCCTCCTCCTCCTCCTCTTCCTCCTCCTCCTCTTCCTCCTTCCCATTGGCTTGAGGCTGCACGGGAGTCAGCGGGATCTGGGGGGCGGCGAGGAGCATGTGGGAGAAGCCCACCCTCCGGACCCTGTGCAGCAGCCGGGCCCGCTCGCGGTAGTCGGAGAGGTCTTTCTTGAAGTCCTGGTAGGGCAGGCTCAGAGGCACAGCTCGCGGAAGACCGTTCACCTCAAACGGGGGCGCCACGGAGAACACCTGCAAGGGGCACACACAGGGACCGGCTGAGGCCACCCCTCCTGTGACTGCACCACAGCTGAGAGGCCCACGGCCCCGGTGTGTCCACCGAGTGTGAGCCCTGAGGGCAGGCACTGGGTCTGTCCTGTTCACTGTTCTGTCCCTAGGACCAGGGTCTCCGGTGAATGACTGTGTCCACGCTCCCCCGAGTCCCAGGCCCTGATCCTGGGGGCTTCTCTGCTTCTCAGTCTCCCATTCCCCCCACTCCTCTCCTCACCACGTGCGTCCCCAAACCCAGAGCCACGCCAGTTCAATCGGTGGAATGAAATAACCACTGCCAGGCAGATGGACCCTCCCTTTACCGACGAGGAAACCAGGGCCAAAGAGGGGCCCTCACTGCCCCCTCTCCGCACAGCTCCTCTGCAGCCGGGAGCGGCCGCCCAGAGCCCGGAGCCTGTGCGGGAGGCACAGAGGCTGCCCCCGCCCCCACAGGCAGCTGCCCTACTGGAGCTCCAGGGCCCTGTCCCCCACCTGCCCTGACTGCTTAGCCGGAAGTTTCCCGACCTCCACAGGGGTCTGCACCCACACTTCCCCTAGGAATTCACAGCCAACCTGTGAAGGACGGTTTCTTTTCGCTTAAAGTTTTCCCCTTTGAAGCTCTGTAGAGAGTCGTTGGCAATGTAAGGCCCGGTCCGTTTTCCTAAGACTGCTGCCACATCTCCCCTCACCTCCTTCCTTCCGGACCAGAGAGGCCCGGCCACCTCACCAGGATCACAGCTGCTGCATCTTCCCCAGCTCCGCCCTGTCAGTCCACACACCCCGCACCATGGCGCGGCCCCGCAGGCTGACGTGCCTTTGTTCATGCTGATGGCGCTGACAGCACCCGGCGTTGTCTTAGCCTTCTGAACACCCTGGGCCTCCATCTTTCTAAACAGCCCAGCCAGACCAGAAGCTCCAGAGAGAGCCTGACACTCCCAACACCTTCAGGGGCGTCCGGGCTCTCAGGGAGCCCTGCCAAGCCCCCACTTATTCATCCGTGTCTGCTGCCCAGCCCCACGGGCACAGCCCTGTCTTGCCTGGTGGTTCCCTGGCCACTGGCTCATTTTCTCCATCCTACTCTGCCCATCCATCAACCCACAGCTGCCAAGGGATCTTTCTGAACCTTAAACCGAGTCCCATCTCTCTCTGCTTCACACTGCGCTCCCACCCGCTCCGCACCAGGATCTGGCTCCTGTCTTCTGCTCCAGCCTCACTGTGAGCAGCGACCTCTGACCCCCGCCCTACACCCCAGCCATTCGGGTGCCACCATGGTCCCTAAATGGGTCATGCATCTCACACTTCTGTGCCTTTCCCAAGGCAGTGTCCTCTGCCCAAGGTTCCTTCTCACCCCCTCTGTTCACATGAGAAATTCCTGTTCTTAATCCAGGACCTGCTCACCAGCTCCTCTTCCAAAAAGCCTTCCTGTCACCCCCCAGCAGACTCCATCAGCCTCCTTTGTACTTATTCCCACACCCTCTGTTCCACATGCAGGTGTTTACACAGTCCGCGCTCTCCGTAAACGCTGAGCCCCTGTAGGGTTTTTCATTCACCCGTCCATTTATTTTGAAGTCCTGAACCCGTGAATCCAGTGAACAAGACAGGCATGGCCCTTATGTTCATGGAGTGTGCGCTCTCTGTACTAGGAAACGGAATGGGGGTGGTGCATACCCTACAAAGGCTGTGAGCATAACTGAGTCATATAAGCAATGGGCCTGGCATGTAGCAGTTTCTTGATAAATGTTAGCTCCCTCCCACCTACCCCCTCCTCTGGTTTGGAGGTCATTGATCTATCCCTGACCCCAGAAACGCCCAGATACCACATCTATGGGTGGGGGTGGGGGTGGGAGTAGAGAGGTGGGAAAGGAAGGGAGGCCTTTGTGCAAATCGTTAGCCCAGAGGCTGGTGGAGGGGAAAGGCAGAGATCCCCAGGCCGAGGAGCTGCCATGGCTGTCCATGGTTTCTACCATCCTCACCTGCCACGCTCTCCCTCACAGCCAGACCAGTAGGTGAGGACTTGCTGATGAGGCTTGGTGGGGGGAGGGGAGAACTGATACAAGACAGGACCCCAGCACACCCTGTTTGAGCTCAACAGGGAACTTCCTTAGAGCACTGCTCCCTTCGTGTATCCGGCTAGAAGTCTCCAGCAGCTGGTTTCTTTTTCTGCACCATTCTCATGATTCATTTATTCATTAATTCACTCAGCAAACATTAACCCTGTTTCTGTGCCAGGCCGTGCGTTGGGCCCCTTTCCCATGTTTAGTTTCCAACTCCAAAGCCAGAGAAGATGGCTGGGCGGAGATGCAGGGGGTGGCTGTGCGCTCCGGGTTGGTGGGGACCGCCGGTCAGGGGCCGGCACTGACACCAGGACAGGCAGAGGGTGCAGAGCTCTGACCAGGTCTCCCGTCCAGCTCAGAACCCACCACCCAGAGCCAGACATGTCCCGCCTGGCAACCCCAGGCATCCGCAGAACCTCCGTCTATTTGCCCTGCCCCGTCTCTGACACGTAGGGCATCCCTGGCAGAGCCACTCTGTCCTCTGGCCCGGTCCTGGTTCTCTGAAAAAGCCATCCATCAGGTGGAACCGCCTTTCACAGCGCCCACCTAGATGATCACAGCTGGATCCTTCCCCCTCCATCTGAAAGCCACCCCTTCCATTACATGGGAGGCGGGAGGGAGGAGACCTGAAAATCAGTCATTGGTGATAACAGCAGGCTAGAAAACGGAGGCCTGAAAGAGGTATTGGCACGCCCAAGTCACAGAACCCATCAACCAGGCTGGACCAGAACTCTCCATTGCCCACTGTCCTCCCCGCACCCCCACACCCCCCAGCACCTCCTGCACCCCTCTCCCCCCCCCACCCGCAGGGAAACCGGGCCCCTCTGCCCTTTCGCAGGAAGGGCTGTGAACCCCACAGTGGGGGCAGCTTTGTCCCCAGATCACTGCCAAGCCCACCTCCGCTGGGCGGGCTGGATTTTCTGTTTCAAAATCCCTCTGCCCTCCGGATCTGGCTCCATGTGGGAAGTCCCCCCTCACTCTCCCTGGACCTCTCCGGATGCCTGAGCCCAGTGAGCATTCATTCATTCCCCCTGCAACCCAGTGCTCATCTGCTCAGCCAGCAATCACTGGATAGGCTCTGTGTGCTTGGGGAACAGCCATGACACCCCCATTCCAGCTCAGAGGGAAGCAAGGGTGCTGGGTGTCAGCAGGGGGTGCAGGAGTCCCGGGAAGCTCCGGCCTTCCTGCCCCTTTCCAGGGCGGCGACCTCTAGATTCCAGTTTGCTCACTGTGCTCTCCAGCCTGGTTCGCACAGCATCATCTGGAAACCAATATATATATATTGGTTTCAGAGAGGAAAGGAGAGGGAGAGTGAGAGAGAAACATCAATGATGAGAGAGAATCATTGAAGGGCTGCTTCCTGCACGCCCCACACTGGGAATCAAGCCCAAAACCCTGGCATGTGCCCTGACCAGCAATCAAACTGTGACCTCCTGGTTCGTAGGTCGACGCTTAACCACACCAGCCAGGCTTTGGGGGTGCTTCTTACAAATACAGAGTCCTCCCTCCTAAGAGTCTGTAAGTCAGAGATGAGGCTCAGAAATCTGTTTAAAGCTTCCAGTGACTCTACTGAAGTTTGGCAAAAGGCAAATGTCATAGGGTGAACGGCGGCAGGAGTGGAGGCAGGCCATTGGAGCGGAGACCCCGAGAGGATGAGAGCCCAGCCCTCTCCCGCCCCACGGAGCCCAGCCCAGAGGGCTGCGGCCTCACTAGCCTCAGAGCCCAGCCCAAGTTCGTGTTTTCTCCCGTCAGCAGGAAAGAGAGGTGCGGGACAGACTCTGATCTTCCCTCCCAACAGCTAAGCTGAACTCTCCTCAGCCCTGACTCCTCTGACACCCACACTGGGGACAGACGACTCCACACACACACACACACACACACAGACACCCCAACAGAGGGCACACGGAGCAGCTCTCCCGCCTGGACCCTGGCCAAGCCCCATCCTGCACATCACACATCAGCACACGGGTCCCAAGGTCGAAGAAGGAGGGTGCAGAGTGACAATAAAAAGGAGAGTGAGCCCTGATGCCACCCTCCCCCACCCCCTGTGGGGGTGGGAGGGCTTTGTGCCTCTCACAGCGGTGCCCCCTCCTCTCTCCTCAGCAGCCACCAGGTGCACACCTCCTGTTGCCCCTCCTCCCCAGGGGAACTCCCCCTGCCTTCACTGCCCAGCCTGAAAGTAGATGAGAGGTCAACATCTCTCCTCCTCTGCCAGCCCCCATCTCCCCCAGATTCTTTACTGGTCTGTCTGAGTCTCCAGTCTCAGCCACAGCTGTCAAGCTAAGAGCTTTCCCGCTCCTCCACCCAGACTCACTGGCCAGACAAGCCTGAGTGGAAGTGTTCGGAGCAGAAACAGTGGGACCAGCTGTAACCATAAGAAATATGAATCATGCTCGGTGAACCATGGTGGCTCTGTTCCGGTTAGAGAAAGCACAGTCTAACCCGGCCGAGAGCTGTCTGCCCCAGACCTGGGAGCTAACATCGGAATGCATCCATCCTCCTTTTCCGAGAACTGCCCATAATCCTGGGAAGATTGACAACCTTGCCCCGCCCTTTGCCCCCCGCCCCCCCCCACCCCCCCCACACACACACGCAGCCTGCATTGCCTGTAACCTGTAACATTACAGCTTGCCCACTTCCCCAGGCCTGTAACTCCTCTCACCCATGTAATCTTTGTCCTATGGTGGGGGGTAGAGCAGATTTTCCTGGATGACCTGCCGCTCTCCCATGCTGCCCACATCATTGCAATAAACGTTCATATGTGATTTACCCCTGTCTCTGCTGACTTGGCTCACGTAGCGACAGGCGGCCTGGACCCCCTGGCTGTCCAGTCTCAGAAAATCACCTGGGAAGGTGGCTGCCTGCCCTGGCTCTATGCAGATCTCCACACACTGATCTCCAGGTCTCTTTGCCCCCAACCCACCCCTGCCTGCCCAAGGCGAGGAGGGGCAGCCTGGGGGGGGGGGCTTTCTAAATGCTCTGGAGGTCCAGACACGCTGCTGCAGCTGCCCTTCTCTGCCCCACACCTGCTTCAGGCCCCAGGGGGAAGGTGTCTTCCTCTGCGGGCCCTGGGCCAGCAGGCTGCGGGGCGGGGCGGGATCCGGAGGAGGGAAAGCCCACCCGCTGCAGTCTCAGAAGTCCTGCCATCCTCTCTCCTCCCTGTGCCCACGCTCTCATTGGCCTAGGCCTCCCTCAACCCCCACTCCCTCACCGATCCCCCTCACAGACCCTTCTCCACAGGCCTGAGTTGCTCAGACCTGCCCTGGGGCAGAGGGCCGGGAAGGGCCTGTGGATGCCTCCCAGGGCTCCCTGGCTCCCAGCTTCCCACACGCCCACGGACTGACAGTCCCGTCCAAACAGGAACTGTCAGTGGGCCCACCCTTACGGCTCCCCCTGGCCTTGGCAAGATGGCAAGCTGTCGGTTTGGAGTAGCGCCCCAGAGACCAGAGTCCGGCCCCAGGCCCCTCCTCGGATGGATGAAAGGAGACAGCCGCAGGGAGAGTTGCCCCAGCCGCACCAAGCTGAAGCCTCCTGGGGACCCCTCCTTCCCCTCCCCACCAGCCCAGGCCTCAGCTGCGGGGGGAGGTAGGGGTGGGACTGGATCCATTGACCTGGAACTTGACTCCACAAGATCCCCGAGTCAGCAAAAGACCAGCCCCTGCCCTCTGCCCTCTGCCCTCTGCCCTGCAGGAGGGGAGGCTAGGCAGGAGCTGGTGAAAGAACGTAGGCGAGGCGCAGTCCTGGAAGGCGTCTTTAATCAGGATTTGGTAGTACACAAGCTCTCCGGATTGTCTGCATTAACATACAGGGACTTAAAAAGGCACAAGATCCCCCGCACAGCGACGTGTGACGGCGGGGCGCCCACCCCGCCCGTGTGCGCGTGGTGCATGTCCGTGTCCCCCGGGGCGTGTGCGTGTCGCTTCAAGTGTAGGATTTGTACAGTACTCGCCGCCGGCGGCTCAGTGCTCAGCGCCCCCGCCGCGGCACTGAGGCCCCGGAGGAAGAGCTCCGTCCCTGTGTGGTTTGTTCCGTGCATGCTGGCCGCCGGGGACAGGGAAGCTATAATACAGGTTATTGCAGTGCAGAGGGGCGGGGATCTGTGATGGCGGGAGGCTGGGACAGACCAGCGGGGCTCCAGGGGTCCTCTCGCCTCCCCGCCCCACCCCTCGCTCTCCCCCCACCGCGATCGTGGGAGGGGGTCCTCGGTCCTTGGAGGGAAGGGGCTGAGCCCCTCCCATCCCACCAGCCCCACCTCTCAGGGGCAAAGGGCAGGGGGCAGGGGCAGGGGCCAGCTCTCTCCTGCCCATCAGTCTGCCTCAGAGCCCCGAGCCCGCCGCCTCCCCCGCGGAAACCCTCCCCACGGGGAGGGGTGGACGGAGCAAGTGCAAAGGAAGCAGATGTTGGTCCCTGAGTTTTATTTTCGGAGGCGGGGCGGGAGGAGAGCCGGAAGTGGGGGCAAGTTTGAGGTCCCCCGCTCTCCCCCGCCAGGGCGCTCAGTGATGGAGTGGGGGGTGGGGGTGGGGATGGGGATGGGGGGTGGGGGCAGGACGCTGGGCGCGGGCTGAGAGGGTTCGGGCGGCTCTGAGACACCTGACTCAAAGCTCGCACCCCCTCACTCTGGGCTCTTTGGCATCCAATGGCAAGGCCAATGATTTGGGGCGCGGGGGGGGGGGCGGGGGCGGTGAGGTAAGGGAGCCGCTCCCCGTCCCAGCCCTCGTCGGCATCCCCGACACGGAGGTACTGGGGGGCGAGCCCCCTCCTGCACCCCGTCTCCCCTCCCCGGGGCCGGCGGAGGGCGGGAAAGCAGCGAGGGCTGGCTGGGCGGCGGCGGGGCGCGGGGCGTTAGCCCAGGGGAGGGATTAGCAGCAGCAGCTCGTCGGCCGGGGCTCAGCAGCGAGTTAAACAGACGGAACGTACATTCGAGGTGCAGGCGGCGGACAGGGCGGGAGGCGGGCGGCCCCGGGACGGGAGGGCGGAAGGGGCGGGAGGGGAGGCTTGGGGTCCCGGTACCCTCAGAACCCTCCCTGGCGGGGCTGCTAGCTTGCGTCCGGAGAGCGGATGACGAGTGTGCACCGCTATGTGCGTGTGCGGTTAGTGCGGCAAAGTGACCCTTCCCGCGCCCTCCCGGGCCTGTGCGCCTCTCAGCTCTTTCCCGGGCCCACCGCTCAGTGGGGAACCGGGTGCTGTGGGGAACCCTCAGGGGGATCTGAGGGACTGTCCTCAGACCGGGAGTTCTCCCTTAGGGAGAAGGCTGCTTTAACAATCCCAGAGGCTGGCCCCCAGGCCCCAGGGCACCTCTGCTCCTAGTGGGAATATGAAGTTTGGGGACATGCGCCCCAACTTAAGGAGAGTGATTTGCCACACTCCTTTACCAAGGTCTGCCCAGGAGGGCGGGCTGCTCCTGCCCTTCAGGCTGGGATCTCAGTGGAGTGTGGGGTGGGGTGGGGTTCAGGCCCTCCTTAGGGGTCTGTGTTTCCATCAACCCGCCGATGGCAGGGGACACAGCATTCTCTGTGCTCCCACAGCCAGGGGCACCCACACCGTCCCTAAGCATGGTCCCCTCCCCTGGGCACCCAATACAGGCACAACGACACAGCCCCTTCTGCCCACCCCAATAGCCCAAGTTCTCCCCACCCCCAGCCTGAGCAGAAGCACCACCCGTCCCCAGGAAAAGGGACCGATGGGGGCGGAGGAGAGGGATTGTGAGGGAGGGTCCTGGGACCCTCCACAGAGAGGACCAGAGAGGCCTGCCCCCCGTGGCTGGGAAGCAGGAGTATCCGATGTGCCAGCGTGGCTCAGAGATGCCATCAGCCCCACCTGGAAGCTTTAGGCCCATTTTCCCCAGAAGTGGAAATGCAGAGGGAGACTGCTGGGCATGGGATGCTAGTGGCCGGGAGAATGTTAAGTAGTTATTGCTGTGACCCAAGCTGCCTTGAGTGTGTGGAGGGTCTGTTCATTAGGGAGAATTTACTAGAGCATTTTTCACTGACTCAGGGTTCTGTCCCACAGAGAAAATACCGGTCCTATGAGGGGGGCTCTTCTCACCACACACAAGCCCTCTGGCCCCCACTCAGGCGCACACACACACACACACACACAGCACACCCACCCTGTGCACTCGCTCTGCAGCCCGCTGTCCCTGTGAGAGCTGCAGCCTTGGACAGAGGGAGGTGACGGTACTCTGTCCAACTGAGTTTGGGGTCTCTGGTTTTGCTCAGCTCACAGGGTGGTTTTTCTTTAAAAAACTGTTGTCGTTTTTTTTTAAGTGAGATGCCAATAATTAAAAATTGTGAGACTTCACATAAAAAATTGGAGACTTCAGCAACAGTTGGCTGAGCAAAGGACCGTGTGGGTCCCCTTCTACCACAGTCCCTGAATCTGCCCACTCCCTGCCACGCTGGGCTCCTCCTGACACTCAGCTTAAGTCCCACGGTCCGCGCACCAACGCCAGGACCTGCCCTGTCTGTGAGCCCAACCAGGAGGGTCCCGCCATCACCCCTCCCACCACCCCTGGGTCAGGGTTTGAGCATCTGCTTTCTCCACTGTAACTCTCACTCAGCCGCCTAAGCCCAGAGCTGCCAGGGTGCTGGGTGGGGGGGATTGAGAGGTTGGGGTCTGGCTCACAGACAACTTCCTTCTTACTAGATGGGGCGGGGAGGGCCAACCAGGAAGGACGGTCCATAGACCGAAATGCTTTAAAACTGTCCAACAAGACCTCGGTATTCAGCACTGGCAGAGGTTATTTTTAAAAAAATGTTTTTGTAAATTAAATATTCTAATCAATCCATTAGCTGCAGACAATACTGGGCTCTACCTCGTAGGCTATTAGGGGGATTAAATGAGTTAATTTTGTAAAGTGCTTAGACCACTGCCTGGCACAAAATAAGCCCCGGGTGCCAGTGACTATTAAATGCAATAAAGATAGATAAATAATTGGAAGCCACTCGAGTAGGCTGGGTGTGACTGCAAAGTACAAAAACACCATCTTCAAAGTACGACTGAATGCTGCCTCTCTCAAAGCCGACCCTGGGGAGCTGTCCCTCTCCCCTCGGGGAGGGAAACCTGCAGAAAGAAGGAGCCTGGCTCCCCTGCCCTCTCAGGACCTGGGCCGCTCACTCCAATCCAGGCAGGGCTCTGCCAAGCTTCACGGGAACTTGAACACGTGGCTCCTAACGGCCTTAGCTGTTTCCAAAAGTCACAGCCACCCTCAAAAGATAACAACATTATCAAGATCTCCTCCAGTCTGCTCCGAGCTCTATGGCCTACAAGACACTCTCCCCGCCACCTAGAGGGCAGGTAAAAGAGTGTCCCTCCAAGGACAACATGTTTTGAATCATAATCTCACTTTAAAGGACGCACCCACGTGCACAGATACCAGCCCTGGGGTGTGTGTGTGTGTTCAGCCACCTTTGGGATGGATTCCCCACTCCCCAGGCTTTGGAACAGTAATATGCACTTGATGCTAACACAAGGCTGAAGGTAGTGCCACTGTCTGATTAGTCACAAGGCACTTTGGGATCTTAGAGAACCTCAGGGTGCTAGTCACTGGTGGGAGCTGTGCTCAGGGCCAGGGAGTGGAACCCTCTAGAAGGGAATGCCAGAGAGGGGAGTGCTTGGTGTCATCTAACCCCAGAGAGCCGGGCATTGCCCTCACTGCTGCTGACCTTCGGGGCGGCTGGTGGACAGACGGTCACTGCCTGACACGAGCTGGGAGGACAGGGGGAGGGCCTGAGGGGGAGGCGGGAGGGCTACTGCTCACCCCACCCCTCGCCTTTGTGCTTGTGTTTTCTGTCCCTTCTGGAGAAGCCTCTGCCCTGACCCCTTCTCTACCTTCTGCACCCAGAATAGCCTGGAGGAGGGTCTAAAACTTAGCAGCCAGAACTGGGGTGGGGCGGGCACAAGTTCCATCCTGGATGGGGAAGGTGGATTTTGGAGAAAGGAGTGAGGCGGGTGTGCATAGCTCACGCGGATGAGTCACACCACCATGCTGGCCATCCAGGAGGGCACTGTGTGTGGCCGCCCTGCCCTCCTATGGCACCCTCAGAGAGAGCCGGGGAGGTGAAGGCAGTGGAGTGGAGGGAAGCAGAGCTCAGGGGGAGAAGAGCATAGAGAGAGGAGCCAGGATGAGCGTAGGGACGAAGGAAACCACCCAGGACTGCACAGAGAGCTTTCTGATCCCCTAACACACACGTGCGCTCTCCAACATGCCCACACACGGGACTGTGTAGTGCACAACCTAAGCAACCACCCACGACGGCCCTGCCACGCACACAAGTGCTCACACAGAAGCACATGAGAGTGCAGGCACGCGCGCAGGCACCAACGGCCTCACAACACACCCGCACACCTCAGGCCTCCTCCCTCCCTCTATGCAGGCTCTGCCTGGAGCCTTCGCCGTCACCACCTCCTGGCCTCGGGGACAGAGGTGCTGGCTGGCATGGACGGGGATGAGAAAAGGGAGCCTTGGGGTCCCTGCAGTGATAGGTTAGGGGCTGGGAAATGGGCAGAAAGGGCATAAGCAATCGGTGTCCCCACCCCCCACCTCCAGGTCCCCATCTGCTCTGCCTCCCTGTGCTCTGACTTCCCCAGGCCCCTTGGGACCAGCCAGTTTGGCGGAGCACCTACAGGAAGGAGCTGCCCCTGAGAGGGCAGGGGTGGGGCTTGTCCTGAGTTCACAGGTCCCGCCTCATCCTTCACAACCCCCTCTCTGTCACCACTCCCAGACCAGGCCCCTCGCCCCTCTCTCCAGCTCCAGCTCCAGCTCCAGGCATCCTCCCTCAGCTCCCAAGGAGCCGGGCCAGGCCGCCCACCGTGGGTGAGAGCACGCATGCCTTGGCAAGGGCAGCTCAGTGGGCGGAGCTCCGGCCTCCTGGGCTGGGGGTGGGAGGCAGGGACCCTGTCCGCTGTGACAGCGGCATGTGAACGGCTTGCTGGGTCACAGGGCTGCTCCCCCCCCCCCCCCATAGCAGGGAGTCCAGAGGCTCACCAAACCCCAAACTGGCTGGCCGGGCCCCCCTCTCATACCCAGGGTCACCGCCTTGCCCCACGCAGACAGATGGGCATTCATTCACACCCCACGGGGAGGCCCAGCCCTGCCACCCCCTCGGGGTAGAGGAGAGATCACAGATTAAACAGAACAACCACGCCAGACTGTCCCTGACCCGGCATGCCTCGTGGCCAGACAGTGGGTTTCTGTGGACTCTGGACTCGCTGTGGCTCCAGCCAAGTACCCCTGCCCTGTCCCTGACACTGCGCAGACAGCACCGCCCCTCCCTGCACCGCCGGCTGGCCCCGCGGAGGGGCCGCGGGGCGGGCATTACAGTACCTTGGGCCAGCGTTACGGGGCGGAGGGGGCGGGGGGCGTATTGCACGGTGGGGCGCACGGTGGGGCGCACGGGCGTGTGAGTGTGATTATTGCGTCCTGGAAGGAACCACGGTCTCTGCCTGCTCCCCACCCCCCCACCCGCCCCCTCCAGGAGGGGGGCCGCCTAGGTCTTGTGGGTGAAGCGGGCCCACACCTGCTGCAGCTGGGACCGCGAGATGCGGAGCACCGAGGGCACGAGTCTGTGGTTGCCGGCGGCCAGGGGCGCGTGGCGCCGGTGGGGCGCCCGCACGGGGCTGCTCTCCGCCGAGCGGCTGCGCTGAATGAGGGAACCGGAGGAGCCCGCGCCGCCGCCGCCGCCGGGGTGCGGGTAGTGCTCCGTCTCCAGCGTGGAGGAGGAGAACACGGAGGACGCCAGTCGTCGCAGGGGGCTGTACCGCGGGAGGGAGTGCCCCGAGAGTCTGTCCTCCTCCGACTGAAAGAGACCAAGAGAGTGGAGGGAAGAGAGTTGTCAGGCACAGACTCGACAGCTCCGACTCGGGGGCCACCCACCGCGCACAGCCCCGGCGACGGCGTCCCGGGGGGGGGGGGGGGTCGGCAGGGTGGAGGGGGGTGCGGGCCACCCCGTCCGGTCCGCCAGGGGACGAGGCTCGGCCTCGGACGCCCCATCCCTCCCTCCGCAGCCTCCGGGCGGGCGGAGACCTGGCCGCTCGCCTCCTGGCTCAGCCGCCGCTCAGGGCTCCCTCTGGCGGGGACACCCCGCTCTGCAGCTGTCACCGCCGTGTGCCGGGCAGCTGTCCCCCGTCTGTCTCCCCAGCTGGGCTCCTGAGGTCTAGCGCACACGCCCGCCTGCACCCGCTCTGCCCCGCACCCCAGCCCATCTCAGGCGGTGCCAGGGTTTCAGTGACGCTCAGCAGGGTAGGATCCTGCAGTCCAACTGCTCAGGGTTGAATCCCAGCTGGGTGACCTCAAGCAAGTTGCTTCCTTGGCCCGCCTCAGCCTCCTCGGGGCATGCGGGGTGACGGGGTGACGTGGGGAGGCAGGGCTCCTGCCTCACTCCTCAGGTGGCCGCCAGATGAGCTGTTGTTAGATCAGCAGTCGCAGCTTGTAAGCGGCGTTATTATCCCTCAAATCGCTCGTGAGGATGAGGAAAGAGAAGGGGTTGGCAGGAGGTGGGGCACACAGAAATCATTTCTCCAAAGTGGCTCTCCCCCTGTCCTCGCCAAGGCTGAGCCACAGGCAGAATCCTAACTGGTGCCCTCCTGGCCTTGTGCCCTCAGAGGGAAAAGGGCACATGGGACCAAGGATCCCAGGCTTGTGGGGATGGAAACGGTGGCTTGGGTGTTACCAGACTCCTCCCGCCCTGACCCCCTACTTCTGGGACTAAGGCCAGTTTAAGTAGCTTTCAGTGGGGCAGTGAGGACTGGCCGGGCCAGCTGCTAGAGGGCCGACGGGGGAGGGGCCCGGGACCCTCAGCACCGGTGTCCCCTTGCAGATGTCGAAAGGGAGCCCAGCACGCAGAGAGGGGTGGCGAGAGGATACTCCGATAGGACTCTCTGCCCACGCCCTGCTTCGCCGTCCAGCTCCTTTCTGGCCAAGACCAGGATCTGTCTGAGCCGCTGCTGTCAGCGCTGAGGGTGGAGGGTAAGGCCCACCCCGAGCCACCAGGGACAGAGGCGCCCACAGATGCCCACAGCCCCTCTCACGCATGTGTGCAGGGCTCGAGCTTCACAGCCAGAGTTCGGCCAGCTGCCAGGGGGCTTTCCTCCCAGCATCTCCCGCCCTCCCAGCCAGCTGCCACCGTGACTGTCTTCAACCGCAGCCGAAGCGTCACCGCCGGAGACCCTCCCGTTTGCCCGGCAGCCTCCCCGTTCCTGGCAGTGAAGCGTTCTCTGTGCGCTCCCAGGCCCGTGGTCATGGACCGCAGTCCACACACTGCCCCCACCCCCGCCCTCTGGGCTGCGAGCTCTGAAAGCCACATTGTTTGCATTCGTCCCTCAGCCCCTAGTGAACTGCCTGGCACTCGGCAGGGCAGTGTCCTCGTGGCTGCCGGCAAATGTCCATGTGCTCCGGGCATGCTGACTGCCGTGTTATCAGCCAGGGATGACCCGGCAAACACCCGCCCCCAAACCACACGCTGGCTGAGCCCCAAATCACACACTGACCGACACTCTCCTCTCCGCCCTCGCTTTCCCAGACACTTCCGATTTGCGCCTTAAACGCCCAGCGAAGAACCCAGGTGTGTGTAAGGAAAAGCAGTGACAGGAACACGGCACGCACGCCAACCACTCCCGGTGCCTGGTCCGAACGCGGGCCAGGCCACATCATCCTCGCCCCTGCTCCTCGGGGCAGGCGGCAGTTACGGGTGTCTGTATCTTTAAGGACTGCTGCTATGAGGAAGTTCAGACATGAGATCTGAGCAGACAAGCTAGGTCTGGGAGGGAGGGATTCCTTGCCCAGAGTCCCGATAGAGACTTCCTGCCCGCCCTGAGCCATTCAATGTAGTTGGGGGAGAAGGAGACGGAGTTCCACTAACTGTAATTCCAGCTGCAGGCAGGTTTGGGAGCCCCCACGAAGTCAAGCTAAAAAGGAAAAACATGCCGGTCCATTTCCCCTCTTCCCATCCCCTTGACCAAGGAAGGTCTCAGCTTCACCCTGAACTGAAATACATGGTTAACCATGCCACCCTCTGTGGGCATACCTGCTGTTATGGCCCAGCCAGGGCATGCAACACACACACACACACACACACACACACACTCACACACACGCACGCGCACACACACTCACACACACACACATACACACACACATACACTCACACACACATACACACATACACACTCACACACACACACTCACACACGCATACACACACATTCACACACATACACACACACATACACACACGCACACGCACACACGCCAGTCTGACTCTGACCCCACCCTCGCCACCTGCTCTCTCAGGCCGTGTTTGCTCCTCTCCTAAACACACAGGCCGCACCCTGACTGGCCCAGAACATGACCTTGGAGTCAGCTGCCTGGATTCCGATCCCGGCTCTCCCACTTGCCAGCTGGTGACCTGGGCCTCCGCCTTACTTTTCCGGGGGGTGGGGGTGGGGGCTGCCCATTCACAGTATTGCTGTGGGGAGTGCGCCTGCACAGAGGGTAAGTGCTGAGAGTCCCTGTCATTACAACTGTCACTATGATTGTTAGTCTCCTTCCAGCCTCTGTTGCTCCCCTCACACTCACAGGTCCACTCCCGACTTCACACAGGCGCGCTGCTGTGCCCCCCACACACACGTGCACACATGTGGACACGGTCACACCCCTGAGCTAAGCCGACACAGAAATGCACACGCACATGTGTAGAATGCTAACCAACCTCTCTTCTGTAGGGAAGCCACAGCCTGCGGTCACCCAACACCCTTTAGACACACAAGCCACCGCTCACGGGAACGAGCAGGAACGGAGCCCGAGACTGACTGGCTGACTGCACAGCCGGACTGGACCTGCTCCCCCAAACCTCCCTCCTCACCCGCTGGGCCAGAGTTCGCCGGTGGGAGGATGACCCCCAGGACACCCATGGGAGTCTAAAGCGAGAAAAGCATCCCTGACACTCACTCTGAGGCCAGCCGGCTCACAGCTGCCAGGAAGGGCCTGGCCGAGCCCAGGTCCAGAATCCAGTCCTCCTGACTAATTCTGGGCTTTTTCTTGGTCCCAGACTGTCTCCTTCCTAGACTTTGTGCTTCCTGTGGGCACAACCTATGGTGCAACTGATCTCTGATGCCCCAGGTCCCGGACTAGGGCAGACGCCCAGTAGGTATGGAATGAATAAATGAATGAGCGAGTGAGTGAGAGGGCAGTGGAGGAGTGCCAAGCTGATCCTGCTCTCACTGCTTCCCCAGCACTGGTCCCGAGGGACAATGCTCAGGGCAGCAGCAGTCATGCCAGCCCACACTGCCCCGGTCGAGCCCCCAACACTGGCTAAGGCCCCTCTGGGTGAGGGCTCATGGTACCTCTTTCTGAGCCCCCAATTCTCCAGAACCCAGGGCAAGGCCAGGATGCATGCGCCTCTGGATCTTGCCACAATGTCCTCTCTTCTAGACACAGCGATGGGGCTGAATACAGCCCTGCCTGCCCTTCCTCAGGGCACCGCATGCCCCCGGGCCGGGCCTCCGGGTCTGAGCGTGAAGCAGAACTGGCCCCAGCCCTGCACCGTCCATCTCCTGGGTGCGTGTCTCCAGTGTGGCACGATGAAGTGAAAGGTGATCAGGTGATCAGGTGAACCGGGCACAGCCCCAGCATCCCTCCTGGGCTCTCCCATTCAGCGCCGGTAAGAGTTGGCGCCACTTTCTGGATCAGACAGAGGCCGGCCTCTTCCCCCCCCCAGAGAAGCCAGGCCTGGCCAGTGGCCTTCCGCTGCACATCCTCAGCCGGCCATTCGCGATTTGGCCACCCCCCACCCCGTCCTTCCGGCCTTGTTCCTCAGTCCTCCCACCCGCTGCAGCTTCACCGGGTCCTCCCAGGAACCCCCACATGCCCGCCCCTGTGCCCAGTCTAGGGTCCCTCCTGCCCTGGCTCAGTTCCTCTCTAACACTGTGTGTTCCTCCTGGCTCTCGGGGCTCAGCTCCCGCATGGAGCCTCCCCAACCACAGAACCTCCTGCCGTCCCTGCTGCCTCCCCCCTTCAGCCACCCCTTCCCCGGTCTCCAGGACTCCTCCTGGGCGCTCCTCCCACGCTCTGGCCCCTCTTTCTCAGTCCTTCTCCAAACCCCTTTCCCGCTCAGCAACCCCCCTCACCTTACCCCCCACCCACCGGGGCTGGGTGGTTCCTGGCTCTGCCCTCACCCTTGGTTCTCCCCACCCCACACAGGGTCTTAGGTGACAACACCCACTTCTGTGGCTTCCATGACTCCCAAATCCCGTCTCCAGCTGAAATCTCTCCTGAGCTCTGAGGCCTCCACGTGGACATCCCACAGTACCACGGGGACTCTGTGTCCAACTCTCAAACCATTCAGTGACGGCCCCGGCGTCCAGCCAGAATGCTGGGCATCAGCCGAGACCCCCTCCAGCCTGTCACAACCCCGACACCTCTTGGCTACGTCCACCTTGACCCACATCCGGAGCTCCCACCCTGGTCCAAGCCGCCAGGGCGCTCTCCTGCTGGTGCCAGCCACGTGGCCTTTCTGCTTTGAGTTCTATGCCCTCCGATCCACCTTCCACACAGCAGCCAGAGGGGTCATTCATAAGGTCCAAGGGGTCATTCGTTACATCCCGTCACACCCCTGTTTGAAAGACGCTGGTGGCTTACCAGCCTTCGATGACGCTCCAACCCCCTAGCTTTGCCCCTCGGCCCACCAGGACCTGCCTCGCAGCCTCTGTTACAACATGCAACCAGCGCCAGGCTTTCTGGCTGCCCCCTCTGGCCTTGGCGCATGCTGTCCACTTGGCCTGGGAGGCCCTTCTGCTGCTTTGTCGCCTGGTGACACTGCCCATCATGCAAGACTCAACTCAGAACGTGGAGGGCATTCCCTCTCGGAAGCCTCGTTTGCCCCCCACTGTGGAATCTCAGACCCTCCGCCCTGCCTGCCTCCGTCCACGCCTGCAGCTGTTGCTTGCTGGTCGGTAGAGCCCTTGCACTTCAGGCTCTCTCCCCTGCCAAGACGGTGGGTGTCCGGGGAGGGGTGTGGGGTGCAAATCCAGCCTTACCTGCCTCTGGGGGCCAGTGGGATCCGACTCTCTCCGTCGAGGGCGGGGTCCGGAGTGCAAGGGTGAGTGGGAAGGGCTGCCGGGCGTGGGGGGCTGCGATGTCTCTGACCGCCCGTCGGCCTGGCTCAGCTGGGGTGGTGGGAACTGGGATGGCGTCTGCCGCGGGTCCTCCTCGGCCAGCGTCTGCATGCAGCGTCCCCGGGGCCGGGCGGCGGGCTCCGGCCCCGGCCGCCGCCGCTCCTCGCCCTCCTCGGGCAGCGGCCGCAGCTCCTCCGGCTCCTCATCCGTGGTGCCCGAGGTGCTGGGCTCGGCCCCCGGGGGGAAGTCCTTGAGCTCCGTCTCCTTGTCGATGATGACCCACTCCTTGCTGTCGAAGTCCTCCTCCTCCGCCAGCGGCACGGAGCGGAAGGCGTTGCTCAGGGCCTCCTGCTCCACCGAGGCCGACACGTCCATGCGGCCGCTGGCCTGCCGGTCGGCCTGGCCCGTGTCCACCGACAGCATCTGGGCCGGCTGCGAGGAGCAGGCCTGGCGCGAGGGTGAGCCGGGCAGATCCATCCGTGACCTGCAAAGCCAGCCAGGCGGGGCTCAGTGCCGGCCCCTCGGGAGCCCCGAGGACCCCACACAGCTGGCAGGGTGGCCCGCGACATCGGGACCCTCCCGACCAGGTACCTCTCCACCCTGGGAGCCGCCCCGTCACCTCCTGGGGTCACCCTCTGCCCTCGCTCCCAGGGAAGACCTATTCATCCATGCATGCATTCATTCACATGCTCACTGTGTTCCAGGACTGTAAGCATACAGCAATCAAGTCTGCTTCCTGTGCTCAAGAATGCTCTCCCAGGCCCCCCAGGAACCTTCATCTCCCTAAAGCCAGCTTTCCGGCTGCCTGCCCCCTGCTCACTCCCCACCAGGGGCTCTCTTCTGCTGCCTCCCGGGCAAACGCCTGGCCCTTGGGTTTGCAGGTGATTTTTCTAGCCTCCTCTACTCCCACCCTCCAGCCCTGCCTGGCAGATTTCACCACCTCTAACCAACTCCAGGGGTACCCAGCCCGGGGGAAAGTCCACATTCCTTAGTGTGACACCAAGGCCCTTCACTGCCAGACTCAGGCCCGTTTCCCATTCCTCTGCCAGACCCTCCTCAGGCTCACACGCTTTCCCCAGATGGCCCTCACGCTCTTGCCTCTGTGCCTTTGCGCATGCCGTTCCCTCCACAGGCCCGCCCTTCCACCCTGTGCTGTCCACCCCAGCTCAGATGTCACCTCCTGTGTGGATCCGCTCCATCCTCTGTGCGGACAGTTGTCCTCCCCGTGCTCCCTGGTCCCCTCTCATCACAGAGCACCTGAGTTTACGTACCTGCCTCCCAGGGGCTGTGAGCTCTGCCAGGCGGGGGTGGGGGCCCACTTGCCGCCTGACTGTTCACGGCTGGGGCACGGCCCTGCCTTGGGACATCTCTCCCTGTTCCCTGTGCCGTGGCCCTCACATTGCTTCCCGAGGTTGTCACTCAGGGGTGTACGGCCCCAGCGTGGGGGACTCCTGTCTGTCTGACAGTGTGTGGAGGACAGGCCACTACAAAATGCCTGCAAGTCCCCCCCAACCGGGAAGGCTTGGCCCTCAGCCTGCAGGCAGGGGGCTGCCTCATCCTCCCCAGCACGGGGCCGGGAGGGGAGGGGTGCGGGTCCCAGCCGCTGTGGGCTTTCCCAACATACTGCCTCCAGCCTCTGGAGGACCTGCCAACTCTGACTCCACTGTCTTTACGGACTTGTTAATAAACCCACTTTGTTAGAATAAAAACACCCCCAGGGAGGCCGCCCAGGGCCTGACGCACGTAGATGGCTGCTGTCACTTCTTCCCTGAGAGCTTGGTTCCATGGACACAGAGGAGGGGGGCACCTGAGGGGGAGAGGGCTGAAGGTCGGGGTGAGGAGGGCAGGGAACTGAGGGGGAGAGCGGAACCCAGATCCCATCTGCTTCAGACTTCCTCCTGCTCCCCGGAGCCCCCCCAACCTTCTGCCCTGCCTAGGGGATCCTGAAAACTCCCTTCCAGAAAACCTCTCCGCACCCCTCTCCTTGCCCACCACCCTGAAACAGGGGCCCACTGAGCCCCACCCGCTAGCTCTACCGGGGCTCCCCCCCACACACACACACAACACCCCCTGTTCCCTCTCTGCTCCCCGGCTCTCCGGGCTACCGCGTGGGTGTGGGCGTAAGCACGGCCGTGGCGTGGGTATGAGCGTGAGTGGGTGTGAGCGTGAACGTGGGCGTAAGCGTGGGCGTGGCGTGGGTGTGAGCGTGAGTGGGTGTGAGCGTGAGTGGGTGTGGGCGGGGCGTGGGCGGGGCGTGCGGGCTCCCTGAGGACCGTCCCATCAGCCCTGTCTGGCGTCCGCACAGGGGTCTCCGCGCCCGGAGCGGGGAGGGGTGGTTGGGCAGGATCCAGACGGGCCACCCCCGCCAGAGCAGGGCCTGGGGAGGCATCCCCTTCCCGTGCGGAGAAGCCTCAGCCTCTGCGGGGTGAGGTCCCCCCAAAATTAGGGGGGGCATCGCCCTCCACCCACCAGATCGCCGCCCCGCTGGCCGTCAGCCTCCCGTCCTGGATCTCACCCCCAGCGCCGCGGGCCCCGCAGGGCCTCTGGGTCTGGCCAACGACCAGGTACAAGCCTCTCTACACTCGGAGCCCCCCACCTCTGCCTGAACCCCACCTTTCCCCCAGCCCAGCCCTGGGGGCGGGGAGCCAGGCGCCCTGGACCCACCTCCTCTCATGGAGCTCCGCCCGCCCGTCCGCCGTGGAGAGCCGCTCGGACTCGGGGCTGTTGACCCTCCGGTAGCGCAGAGAACGGACTGGGGTGGTCGGGGAGTCTGGCGGGGCTCGCACCGGAGAGCTGGGGACCCCCACCCCTCGGTTCTGCTCCTCTTCCACCACGCAGGGGGTCTGCGGGAGAGGGGAGGCCGTGAGCTGGGGCGGACAGGGCGGCTGTGGGCCAGGTGGTTTCGGGGTGAAGGAGAGGGAGGTGGAGCGTCAGGATGCAGTGACCCTGAGATGGGGCAAGGCTGGGGGCTGGGGGCTGGGCTGGGGGGAGGGCACGCAGAGGACGGGGAGGGCCCGCGGGTCGGGAAGGCCGCCATGCCCTTCTCCTGGCTGCAGTTACTTTGCCGATGTTGATCCGGAGTTTGTTCCTGTTGACATCTGTCTCCTCCCAGACTTCAGCTTCAGGGCCCCCGGGATGGGGGGCCAGGAGGGGGCCGGGGCCCAGCCCCTCGGGGAGCCGCCCGGGCAGGATAGGGGGTGCGTTCTCCTGGTCACTCAGGTGCTCGCCCTGCAGCACGTCCTCCGTGTTCTCCCGGAGCAGGTCTCCGGGCACCGGCGTCACGTTGACCACCCTGGAGAGGCCGGAGGGGTGATGGGCAAGGCTGGCACGGGGGCCCTCCCCGGCCAGCACACGCCCTGGAGATCACTGCCAGATGGGCATGGGCACAGGGGAGGTCCCAGGAGAGGTGAGGGCGGCCCTCGGCCTGTCACCCGGCTCACAAAACCCCTGCGACCAGAGGGTTGTAAGATGTGGCTGTCCGGACAGGCACACCACCACCTAGCTCTATGTAAGAGATCCCGCCCGGCTGGCCTGGCTCAGTGGTTGAGCGTCAACCTATGAACCAGGTAGTCAGGGTTCAGTTCCCGGTCAGGCACATGCCCGGGTTGCAGGCTCCATCCCCAGTGTGGGGTGTTCAGGAGGCAGCAGATCAAAGATTCTCTTTCATCACTGATATTTCTCTCTCTCTCTCTCTCTCTCTCTCTCTCTCTCTCTCCCTCCCTTCATCTCTAAAATCAGTAAATATATATAAAAAGAGAGAGAAAGAGAGAGACCCAGCTGCTTCCCAGGCAGGCCCAGCCGGATTCCCGCTGCCATCACTGCTTGGCTTCCTTTAGCCCAGGAGTGGGTCTAAAGAGAAGGATCACTTGAAGTTAACTGAGTGACGTCTTTAAAGATCTGAGCACCACAGCGTGCTGACAAGTCCTGCGGAGTCTCCTTCCCAAAGGTGCCCGGAGCCCCGGCCTGCCTCCCTGGCTCACTCCTGGGGTTGGGTAGGGAGCCCCTTCTCACGTGGCCCTTTCTCCTTGTGCTTGTCACCGGTGCTGACACAGCTCCCCACCGTTACTAACACCCGCTACTCCACTGAGAGCCTCGGAGGGTTTCCCTCTGCACCCCGGGGGCGGGCGTGGCCTCGGACATGCTCCCCGGATGATCGCACGTGAGCTGGAGAAATGACACTCGGGGCTTCCTGGTCCCCACGGAGGTCAGCAGCCCCAAATGCGGGCCTAACGCTGCACCCGGATTGAGGGTGCAGATGTGCAGAACTTCCTGGGATTTGAGCACCAGGAATGGGAGAGATGGCCAGGCGTGTCCAGGTAGGAAGAGGAGGAGAGAGCAGGCAGCTCTGGGCAGGGGTCATGTGGTCCCCCCAGCCATTGCCCCGCCGAGGCTCACCCGAACATGGCTGCCGTCTGCCGCGTGTTCTGCTGGGGCGGGGTGGAGGTGCTCGTGGACAGCAGCGCCTCCGTGCCAGCCTTCTCCCAGTCGAAGGCCTCGTTCTCAGCGATGCCCCTCTCCTTCATGCTGTTCTCAAACACCGACATGATCAACTGCAGGGCGGGGGGTGGCGGGAGGACAGAGAGGTGACCCTGGGGCTCCCGGGAGGAGGGGCAGCTGCTGGGATGGCAGTGGGGAGAGAGGGGCCTTCCAGGACAGGGTGGGCCAAGAGGAGGCATTGGAAGGAGAAGGGCACATTGATTTTTCAGTGAAAACATGCACACAATATGCAAATAAGCAAGCAAATTATCATCCTGGTTTAAGCCCTGCTGGCTGGACATAAGCCCCCTGAGACCTGTTCCCTATTGACCAGCTCCAGACTCCTTTGCTCTCTTTCCAGCATCTCAGCAGAAGCCAGGGCAGCTGCAAGCCACTGCAGTTCCCAAACCCACCACCTGGGGGCGGGGTGTGCACAGGCAGCTTCCCTGCCGCAATGCTTACCGCCCACCTCTCCTCTCTGAGGCATCCTGGGTTCCCCCACACACTCCCTTGGTTGGGCACAGTGCATGGGTTTGAACTTCACCCACCCACCTGCCAACTCCACATCTCTAGCCGCCAGCACAGGGCCCAGTAAAGGGTGTGCTCACAGTCATTTGATCTGGGGGACCCTGAGAGGCTGAGCTAAGAAATGCCGGGAGGTGGGGGATTGAGGGGGGGATGTACAGGGAGAGGAGATACATGGCCTCCTACTGCCCAAGTATGGCATCTCTGCCAGCATGCAGGGCTCTGCGCTCAGCTGTTTTCCCCACTCTCTGATCAGGGTCGTGGGTCCTCCAAGAGTGTGGGCCTTGGAAAGAGCACTGGACTTGGAGCCTGATGTGCCTGAGGCCAGCCCTGCTCCTACCCAGGCTACCAGGCCTCAGTTTCCTCATCTATGACATGGGCACAGTCACCCCACTCGGACTCCTGCAGAGTTTGGTGCAAAGTGCTTGGAAGCACTTGACTCGATTGTTGAATGCTGAAACAATGACATAAGGAACACACAATTACCACCAAAGCCTTGTTTTGAAACTGAAATAAATGAATGCACGAAAAGCACTGAAAACAGGGTAAACGCTTGATAAATCTTAGCTGTGCCTACTGTTCGTAAGAGTGCAAAATAGTTTCGTGCAGTTGGAGGGCCAGGGGGAGGTGGTCAGGGCCGCGCTGGCGGCGGCGGGGCCTCGGCAGGAGGTGCTGCTGGCGAAGGTCGCCGCAGAGAGGTGTCCGGGGCGGCGGGCGGCCCCCACCTGGTAGTCGGGCTTGGTGAAGTAGTCGAGGCTGGCGATGTGGTCCAGGAACAGGTGGAACTCGGACGGCATGTGCTTCAGCAGCATCCGGTGCTCGTACTTCTCCTTGATCATCCCTACCTGCTCCTGGAGGCAGAGGCACAGGCAGATGGAGCCCCGCCGGCCCGCCCCACCGGCCGCCTCTGACCCAGCTCCCAGGACGCACCTTGTCCTTGATCTTCCTCCAGGGCAGCTGCCCCACTGCGAACTCCACCAACATGTAGAAGAGGGACCACAGGTCGTCATGGCGGCCCATCTCCTGGGGGCGGAGAGATGGGGGAGGGGTCACCCACAGCTCTCAGGTCCTTCCCTGGGAGCAGGAGGCTGACCTCCACTGAGGCACATCCGTCAAGGAGGCCCGTGTGCTGCCGAGCCAGTGTGGCTCAGTGGCTGAGTGTCGACCCATGAACCAGGAAGTCATGGTTCCACTCCTGGCCAGGACACATGCCCAGGTTATAGGCCTGATTCCCAGTGGGGAGCATGCAGGAGGCAGCCGGTCGATGATTCTCATCACTGATGTTTCTCTCTCTCCCTTTCCCTTCCTCTCTGAAATCAATATATTTTTATTTTTTATTTTTTAAATATATTTTATTGATTTTTTACAGAGAGGAAGAGAGCAGGATAGAGAGTTAGAAACATTGATGAGAGAATCATCAATCAGCTGCCTCTTGCACATCCCTCACTGGGGATGTGCCTGCAACCAAGGTACATGCCCTTGACTGGAATTGAACCTGGGACCTTTCAGTCTGCAGGCCGACACTCTACCATTGAGCCAAACCGGTTTTGGCTGAAATCAATATTTTTTTAAAACTTCTAAAAGCTTTCTCACCCCACAGAGATTTGTGTTGGGAACAGAGAGGAGAGGAGTCCCACAAACAAGAAAGAAGGGGGAGTCACAGGCAGACCCTTCCTTCAATTGGGTTCCGGAATGGTAGCCTCCAGCCCCTGCCCCATCCTTCTCTCCGCACCTCCAGGCTGCCCTCCCCACCCACTCCCTCAGCAGCACACTCTGCCCCTGGCCTCACTGCCCTCACGTCCCTCAGGCCGGGCTCTGCCACTCACCCGGTTCTTGTGGGCATTGACCGAGGCGTAGCGGACAGTCCCTCGAAACCCAGCCACGTTCCGAGGCTGCAGAGGAGAGAACACCACCAGGAACCTCACCGGCTGCCCAACCTTGGCCCTGCTCAGCCCTGCTCACCAGGCCTGCCTCTGCCTCCTTTACCCGGGACTGCCTCCCCGCGGCACCCTGCCCCTGCCACCTGGGCCTGGTCAGGAGCAAACCACACACTCCAACCTCAGGGCTAACCCTGCCTCCTGCCCTGGTGTCCGTCCTTGACCAGAGTGGGCAGACAGAGGGCAGAGCGTGGGTGTGGCAGGAGGGGATGGGGGGAGAGGGGGTGGCCACGTGCGCACACAGAGTGGGGGCCAGGGAAGCCCGGGGAGGGCCCCGGGAAGCGGTACTCACAGGCCGCACGTCCCCCGTGGTGTTGGTGTACTGCCGGGCCAGCCCGAAGTCCAGCATGTAGCACTTCCTGTAGGTGGACGGCAGCCGGCCCATGGCGAAGTTGGACTGCAGGGAGACAGCCGTGTGAGTGCCGGGCTCCCACCCCACCTGGCTCGCCTCACGGGGACCCTCAGCCCACACACCCTCACATGAGAGTAAAACGCCAGCCAACACAGCACCTCAGCGGAGGGGCAGGTGGGATTCTCCCCGTTTTGGAGATGAGGAGAATGACGGTCATGGGGCTCAGGGGACTGGTCCAGGGTCACACAGCCACTGATGGCTGAGCTGACGCTGAAACAAGGTCTGAGGCTCTAAATCCTTGGGACTCCCCAGCAGGACAGTGAGCATAGTCTAAGGAGGAGGGCACCTGTAGTGTCCTTGCTGTGACCTTGGGCCATTCAACCAACCTTTCTGAGCCCCAGTTCTCAGCCCTTAAGAAGGGCACATTCTTCAGCACCAACATCCAAGGTGTCACACAATTAGCTGCTTGGAGTTCTTGGCCAAGGCCCAGCCCTGGTCCCCTTCCTCAACCCCCCTGTGCTCCCCAACCCTTCACCTTTCTGGGTTCAAGGACTCTGCAGGTCAGGGGTGAAGGAGAGGGAGGGAAGCACAGGAGAGGGAGGGCGTGGCCCAGGGCGGACAGGGCTGCGTGCTCCTGCGGGGCAGGTGAGAGGCAGAGAGGGGGCTTGGGACAGAGAAGCAGCCAGGGGCCCCGAGAGGGAGAGGAGGGGGGGCAGGGCAGCCCTCACCGGCTTGATGTCCCTGTGCAGGAAGCCCACGGAGTGGATGGCCTCGATGGACTCCAGGATCTGCTTGCCCAGCCGCAGGGTGGTGCTCAGCGTGAAGGTGCCCCTCGGCTGGCTGCGGCGCAGGTCGGCCAGGTTCCGGCCCTGGGGGGGTGGGGGGGACACTGCTCAGCGGCCATCCCGCACCACCACCACTGGGCCACTCTGCCCAGCCTCGCCCCCAAGGCTGTGCCCACTTCCCCCTCCTCCCGGGGTCGCAGTCTCCCTTCCCCTCACCACCCCCCTCCCCCAGGCCACAGGAGTTGCAGCCCACGTCCCGGGTGACGGGAGAGAGGATGCGTGGACCACGGGACTCACCTGGAGCTGCATCACCACGTAGTTAAACTTCTCGTTCCGGCCACAGCCGATGAACCGGCACACGTGGTCCTTCCCTGAGGACACAGGCAGGCGGCTCCCAATCCCACTCCCCACTCCCCACCCCCACCCCCCACTCCCCACTCCCCGCCCGCAGGCGGGCTCCCAGTGTGTTCTGGATTCCTGGTCCCCCAGCCCCTAGTCCCACCGCTCTTCAACTGGTCCCCTCTTCCCTCCACCACCCTACACCTCTCCAGCCTCTCAGCCCATCGCCTCTCCTGGCCCCTGGCTCCGTCACCTCTCCGCGCCCCTCCTCCTGCCCTAGGCCCGTACCTTGCAGCTTTTTGAGCACGGCCACCTCCATCTTGAGGACCTGCTTGGGCTGCTGGGCCGACTCCACCTTGAGGGCCACGTTCTCCCTGGTCAGCAGGTCCATGGCCTCGTAGATCTCACCAAAGCCCCCACCTCCAATCTTTTTCAGCTACAGAGACAGGAGAGGGGGAGGGGGACACAGGAATCAGGATGAGCAGCTCCTCATCCAACCACTGCTGGGTGGTATCCTTCACTGATGGGGGCAGGGGCAGCCTTGAAAGGGAGGACCTCCTGTCTCCCTCCTTGCCCCACCCACCAGGGCCCCGCCTCCTTTCCTAGGGCTGGAGACAGACAGCTCGGCCCTGGTGGACACACACACACACACACACACACGCGCGCACACACACACACACACACACACACAAACATGCACACACGCACGGGGCCAGATGTCAGTGGGCAGTGGGAAAGGGTATGAGACGTGTGACTTCATATAGACATGGAGCCAAGGTCACGTGGATCCTGAAGAGATGATGGGCTGTCATGAATCTTTTCTTCTCTGGAAGGACAATCAATATCATGCTCCCCCATCCGCCGCCTAGACTGAGCAACCTCCGGAAGAAAGACCAATTTCCAGAACCTCCCAGCTTCAGGGCAGACCCCCCCGGAAGAGGTTAGCAGAATCCGAAAAGGTGTCACCAGAGTGCTGGGTGGGGGAGTGTTTGGGGAGGAGACCAGGAAAGGTCTGAAGGAGACCGTTGCTGCGCTGAAGCTCACACCCCTCCCCAGTCCCCTGCAGGTGCCACCCCCATGCGGGCCTCCTCTCTGGGGCAGGGGACACTGGAGCCTGTGGGAAAGGAGGTTTGGGGTGAATCTGCTTATTCCCAAGGGCAGTGCGGTGGAGAGCTAACCTGCCAGTCCTCCTCTTCCTCCAGCGTCCCAGGGCAGGGAGGGAGGGAAGACAGAGAACTGGGATGGAGGAAGAATCGGCAGCAGAGATGAGCAAAGCCGAGTTATGGGAGGGATCAAAGTCATGTCAAGTCAGAGGCCCAGGATGTTGGAGAGTGAGGGTGCCGCTGGCAGTGATGGGGGGCCAAGGGAGAAGGTGCTGAAGAAAGATGCACAGCTCAGTTCTCGCCTCCTCGGGGAGGATGGCCTGCCCTCTAGTGCCTTCGTGTGCATCCTGTTGGCTAATAACTGAGCCACGGCTGCTAATGGTGGGGTGGAGGGTCCTGATCAGCCAGCCGGTAAGGGACCCTGAGCCTCCTCCCCCCGCTGAGCCCTCCCCTGAGTATTTATTCCTTGGGAATGAAGGGAGGAAGGGGCGGGCTGGGTGGAGCAGAGGTTTCAGGTGAGCGTTGAAACCTCTCTAGAAAGAGAAGGATGAAGGGAAGATCTGGAAGAGGAGCGAAGGCCAGATGGGATCTTGAAGACTCTTGTGCCCAGGAAGGAGGCAGGAAGAGAGGGGGTAGGAGGGAGGAAAGGACAGTGAGAAACCAGAGTCCCTCTCTACTTGAGACAAAGGTTGAAGGTCCGGCTTCTAGGAGAATCTCAGAACCAGGAGGGACAGATGCAGACTCCGGGGAAGCACCGCACGCCTTCCCTGGGGAACTTGAAATGCGGTGGTGGTGGTGGGGGGGGCTTTGTATCTTCTGGACTCCTCTGCGGTGTGCTGTGTGTGAGCACGGAGGAAAGGCTGAGGGGGCGGGACAGCCACCGCATCCCGGTTCTGTGCTCCGGACTCACAGACCTCATCTCCGCTCATCCCCGAAGGGTCCCCAGCCCCGGTGAGGAGTCATCGGAGTCCCGTTCCGCACGGAGTGAGCACCGGCCCCGGTCACAGGGCTAGGGAGTAGCAGAGCCGGGTGTTCAAACCCAGGCGATCGGATGCAAACCCACACTCTGGCCATGATGTTACAGGAACAGGTGATCACACTGGGGTTCAAAGCGTCGGGGCTGAGATTCAAGCTCAGATCTACCGCGATCCGAAATCCTTGCTGGAGACGGTCAGGAGATTTGGGGCTGCCAAGACCTTTCTGACACCTACTCACTCAGGGCTATTCCTCTACCACTTCCCTTTTCAGAGTCCATTGTTCCTTCCTCAGTCCCCTTCTTACACCCCACCCACTCTTCACCGAACCTCCCTGGGGCGGGGACCGGGCCTCTTCACTCACCCCCTCACCCACACCCCTCCTCCCTGGCCCTTAGCCATGGCCACAGCAGGCACAGGGACTGGGCCCATCAGACTTTCAGACAACAAAAATGTATTAGTTTCCTTTAAAACCAGAAGGAGAGAGAAATTAATGGTTAGGTCAAAAAGAAAATTTAAATAGGTAATATTAATGTGTTCCTCTCTATACCACTGTTGTCACAAAATACAATTTTTAGGAATTTGTTATCGAGGAAGGGGCCATAGGAGGAGAAATGTCCGGAGCCCAGGAAAGCCAGGAAAATTCTCTCCAACTCCCTTCACCAGACCCTATTCACGATCCCCTCCCTGCCAAAGGGCCCCCTACACTGGAGGAGAATACACCACAATAGGACCAGCATTCACACAGGGGAAAGGAAGCCTGGTTTCTGGGCCCAGCTCTGGGTGACCTGGGGTTAGTTTCTGAAAGTTTTGGAGGTCCCACTTTTTTAGCATTGGTCACAAAGACCCCTCAGCTCTAGGGTCCTGATTCTTGGACGGGCTAATTCTTGGAACGAGCTACTGTCGGCCCAGCAGCAGTCAGACAGACCTGGTCCTACCTGCCGGTCACGGTAACGTGACAAGTTAGGGAATCTCTGCCTCGGTCCCCACACCTGTGAAATGGGGCTATCCGTGTCTATGTTTTTCACAGTGTCAGGCAATTGTAAGTGCTCAAAACAAATGCTAAGTTTTTGTTACTATTATTGTTTGTGATTCTACTTCTGAGAATCCTGCCTCAAGAAGAATGCAAGGCTATTATTTTTAAATACTCCCTCTGATGTCACTGACGTTCACTTTCGCCTGGCTACAGCCTGTCTCTGGCAACTTGTTCTTGGTTCCTGAGCTCTGCCTCGTGCTTCTGTCCCATCCCTCACGGGGAGATGGCTGAGGGAAGTGTCTGCACCCCACCATGGCTACTTGTCCGGGGGCCAGGGAGGAAGTGAGCGGTAAAGAGAGGTAAGCTGGCAAAGACTGAATTCCCTAACTCCCTCTTGTCATTTCTCTCCCACTTCCTCTCAAAGAAACACAAGGAAGTTATAACTCATGAACACCACCTTTTTCTCACCTCTTCAGTGCAAATGTCCGTCTGCCTCCAATCTGCCAGCACAAGAAGCTCTTGTAACATTCCTCATTTTACCAGACCTTCATTCCTTTGATTACCGTCCTGGCTCCGCCCCCCCTCCCCCCCAATCTGTCTTGTTACTCTCCCTCCCAGGAAGTTCCGGGGGACACAGCCCCTACCTGCAGCTTTCCAGCTGCTCCAGTGTGACCCCCTCCTGAGACATCCCTGACAAGGCTGCCACCTTTGCCTCTATCCCTGGCCTCTAAGGGACCTGCCCAGCGGAGAGGTTGTTGCCATGGAGACAGGCCCCACTCTCCTCTCAACCCCTAACCTAGTTGAACCTCTCCCAACACACACACACACACACACACACACCCGGAGAGAGGCTCAGTATAAACCTGACCTGTAATGCTTTCCCTCTCTTCCTCCTGGCTCCCCACCCAGGTGCAGATCCACACTTCACACACTGTCACCCCGAAAACCTAGGGCCCAGCAGCCTACCCCCACATGTAAGAGGCAAGCAGAAGCTCTTATGTGACAGAAAGCCGGGGGATGGGGAGTGGGAGAGAAGGGATTGATTTACAGTAGGTCCTGTTCCCCAGACACTGCCTTTTCCCTAACCTTCAAGTGTCCCCCTCCCATCCAGACACCCCACACCCCCCGCCCAAGAGGCTTGGACTACAACTCCCAGCAGGCCGAGCAGCCTGAAGTCCTGGGCTGGAGGAGCAAGGCACGCTGGGAGATGGAGGCTCGGCGTGTTGCACCTGCCGCAGGAACCAGGGAGGGGAGGAGGGTGGGTGGAGAAGATGGAGTGCGGGTGCGGTGGGAGCAGGCTGAGCAGGCTGCGGGGCCTCTTTCCCGGAACCCACGCCTTCCCATCCTCTGCGGAAGCGGACGGACACATGCTCAGGCGCTGCCCTTCTCCAAGGTCCGGCGGAGAAAGAGCCCCCTCCCCCACCCTCCCTCCGCCCCCGCCGAGCTCTGCAGCTCCGGCTCAGACTTCCAGCCGGGAGTTGTTCCAGGCTGGGACGGACCGGCGTGACCCGGCCCGGAGAGGGGTGAGAGGGCGGGGCGGGGAGCCGGCCGGGAGACAGCGAGTGTCCACAAGTGAGGGCAAAAAGCAGGGCCTGCAGGCGCTATGCAAACGAGCTCAGGGGCACCTCCCTCCTTAGGTCGGCGCGCTAAAAGGCACCTGTTTTTCCTGGTCTCCAGATCCCCTCCTCCCCCCCTCTCCCGCCCCTCCCTCTGGCCCGCCGGTCACTCACTCACCACCTTCCAGCGATCCTTGACCACGTAGTTGGCCGGCAGGATGTCGGCCTGCTCCCCTCCCCCACTCATGTTGGTCTCGTCCTTAGGAGCAGCCGCTAGGCCCTGCATCCGCCAGCCGGAGGGAGGGGTGTCCGCAGGGCCTGCCCTGGGGGGGCCATCTACCTGGGGGAGCGCAGAGGGGCTGTGAGCGGAGAGGACCGAGGACCACCTTGCAGATACGCTGAAGGGGCTCTCCGTCCTTCCCAGGCCCACTGGACAGATGCGCTAGGGGTTGCTGGGGGAGGCACGCGTGGAGGTCAGGGGAGAAGACAAATACTCTCCACAGGAAAGGAGATACAAACTACTTAGACTAGAGATGTGAGAACCAGCAACACACGTGGATGGGAAAGGAGAGGAAGGTGATTGTGAGCAGGCTGTGGGGAAAGTGTGTCCCAAAGAGACACATGCCAGCTAATGTGGGGAGGCTGCCTACCCAGGAGCACACAGCCTGGGACCCAGGCTTGCACTGGGGAGACCGAGGCCGAGAAGGACCAATCGGAGTGACTCCACCTGTGACCCCTGGCACCCCCCCCCTTCCCTGTGCCCCAACATGCCGGGGAGAGGTGCGCCTGAGGAGAGGTGCGCCTGAGGCTTATCGAACGGGGAGAACTGCTGACGAGGGGTGCCCATGGGGGACACACAGCAGTGACCGAGACCTGCGCGCCCACCGGGGGAGTGGGATCCTCAGAGAATGGGGAGATCCGGCAGCCCTTCCGGCCTGGAGCTGAGTGAGGAGAAGCAGCTGCCAGCAGGCACATGCGCTCTCCGTGTGCCTGAGAGGGCAAGGCTAGGAGTGAGGAGGTGAACATAAGGCAATGGGTTTGAGACATGGGTTTTAAAGGGACGGCAGCATGAGGCCTCTCAGAGGGAGAGAGGCAGGTTGGATTGGGAGGAAAGCAGGGAAGCAGCCTAGCAGATGAGAGGCAGGAGGAGCAGGTGGGGGAGCATGTGGTGAGAGAGCCTTTGGCCACACCTTTCCGAGTCTGCTCAGGGGCCAGGGAGCACAGCTCCCGAGGCATTAGGACGGGTACACGCTGGGTATCGGAGGGAGAGTCCCAACTGTGTGGCTGGGAGCCAGCCAGGGTCACCCAGGGACACGCAAGGGTGTGCATGTGTGTCTGTGTGTATATCTGTGCATGTATCCTCTGTGTGAGTGTGTGTATGCAGGTATTGTGTGTCTTTTTTATTAACTTTATTTAGGTGACATTGGTTAATAAGATCATACTGGTTTCAAGTGTACATTCTATGATACATGTTCTGTATATTGCATTGGACCCACCACCCAAAGTCATGTCATCTTCCATCATGTATCTGTGCCCCTTTATCCTTTGCCTATCTATATGTGCCTGTGTGTGTGTGTGTGTGTGTGTGTGTCTTTGTTCTATGCCTGTACATCCATGTCTGTGTGAGCTTGTGTGAGCTTGTGTCTCTGTGTGATATGCATGTGTAGGCAGGGAGCCAGAAGAGGTAACTTGAGATCTCTGCCAGCCCAGTACAGGAGTGGAATCAGGGTCTTTTTCTTCCCCTACACTTTCTACAAGCGCACTGCTCTGCCCTCACAGTGCCCCGGCATCACAGGCGGAAGAAGTCGCTCGGGCTGGGGTTTGGGCGGGGGGAGAGGAGGAAAGTGCCTGAGATACCCGTGGATGGGGTGGGAACTCCATAAACCCACCTTTCCTTGGGATGGGAGAATGCGCCGGGGCTCCTGTGTCCAGCCATCCTGACGGGGGCGGGGGCGGGGGCGGGGGCAGCATGGAACGGGGAAGGCGTGGAGACACCCCTCCACAGGCCGCGGGGTGCCAGGAGGGCGTGCGGAGAGGGCTCTCCGAGGGGAGAAACACTGTCACTCTTCTGTCTTTCCTCAAGTGACTCAGCTGACTGTTTCCTCCAGTCCCCCAACTGCAGAG
This sequence comes from Pipistrellus hanaki, assembly GCF_964339955.1. NCBI lineage: Eukaryota > Metazoa > Chordata > Mammalia > Chiroptera > Vespertilionidae > Pipistrellus > Pipistrellus hanaki. Next base: position 12,542,226 of record NC_140509.1, on the reverse strand, counting down.
TTTCAGAACTGATACCAAGCGGGCCTCTGCCCTCCTGCCAAGGGGCACAGGGGGCAGGAACTTGCAGGGCAGAGAGGGCAACGGCAGGAGGCAGGGCGAGGTAGGGTTGGGGGAGGGGGAGTCTGGAGCACACGTGGAGGAGACGGGTTGAAGACAAGACGGAAGGACCAGTTGGACGGTGGAGAGGGGTCCTTGGGGAGTTGGACAGGGTGACCTCGGTGGCCTTCCAGGCCTGTGGGGGTGGATTCTATTGGTTGATGGAGGAAAGGTAGGCCCTGCTCCCAGTTACTGACGGGCAAGCCCAGAAGGAACAGATGAGGCAGGAAAGGAAGAGTGGAGACAGGAGGACAAAAGAGGGGTCCCTGCTTCTCCCTGTTCACCATCCTTCCACTCCCCGCCTCAGAGGACTACACTCCACCAGACCAGGATCGGATGACACGAACACCAGTAATGTGGCTGCCCCATGGCCGCCCCCTCAGGCCCTGCCTTGTGGGCGTGCGGAGGCGTGGGTGTGCGTGAGCGAGGGCTCTTGGGGGGGTTTTACGGACTGTGTCAGAGCGCATGTCTGAGGGTGGGTGCGGGGCGGATGCGGGGGAGAGAGGTCTGAGTGGCTGGGAGCTCATGGTGTGTGAATGTAGTGTGGATGTGTAATAGGCAAGGTGTGAGCCAAGTGTGTGTGGGAATCCGGGAGCCCAGGTAAGGGGAGGTAAGGGAGACCAGTGAGGGCTGGTGGAAACATGAAAAGCTGTGTGGGAGGGAGCAGAGGGGAATGGAAGGGACCAGGAGTGACAGGACCAGAGGCGGGGGTTGGGTAAGACGGAGGCAGGTGGGAGATCATGTGCAGGTGAAGGCCCAGGACGCTGAGGGGTATCTGGGCACCGCGGCGGGCACAGCGGAAGGGGTGAGGGATGGCGAGGAAGTTGGTGAGAAGGCCAGGGGCAGGAGCGGAGGGCAGGCCAAGGAAGAGAGGTTATGGAGACAGCTCGGAAGGACTGGTCAGGGCGACAGGAGATTGAGCCCCGGAGGCAGGGACGGAGGTTGGAAGTGAGGAGCGGACTGCCCGGCCGGCGGGCAGGAAAGGGTGGTATGTGCCGGGCAGGCGGCTGGTCCAGGCCTCGGATGCGGCCCAGGCGGTGTAGGCCAGCGTCCCAGCCGGCGGAGGAGACGGCCGCAGGGAGGGGGCGCCGGGGAAGGCTGCGCTGGGAGGGGAGCCAGGCCCCAGGCCCCGCGGGTCCACGGAGGGAGCCCCCGCCCCGACCCCCGCCCGCCCGGCCCGCTCACCTGCTCTGCGCCCGCTGCGGCGGAGGCTGCGGCCGCGGAGGCAGCGGCTCGGGGCGGCGCATCCCCCGGGGCCGGGCGGGGTGGGGGCGGCGGCGGCTCAGGGCGGCGCTGGGCGGCCCGCTCCCTCCGGCGGCGGCGGCGGCGGCAGCGGCGGCGGCGGCCTCCGGACCGGGACCATCCCGGCCCGGCCGGCCCCGATCCTCCGCGGGCGACAGCGGTGGCAGCGGCAGAGCGGGGAGCTGCCCACAATGCACCGCGCCGCCAGCATCAGCACCAGCCCTGACATCACCGCCCGCCGCCCCGGCTCTTACATCACCGCCCTTTCTCTGACATCACGTTCTGCTCCGCTCCTCTCTCCTCTCCGGCAGCCCTGGGACGCGCTTGCGGTTCTGCTCTGGCTCTTAGGGTCTCCTCACCGGTCTCAACAATTCACTTGGTCCCCCTCCCCCAACCAGGGCCCCATCACTCCTTACCTGTCCCCGTATGCCTCACCTGTCTCCTCACCCTTTACCTCTGCACTCCCCGCCTGTCCCCATTACCCAGCTCCATCCTCCTTTAGCTCATATTACTTCCCCTCAGCTCCCCTCCCCTCCCTGCCATGCTTCCCCACCCCCTCCTCCTACCCACCCCTCACCTGTAACTCCCACCTCACCGCATATACACCTGACCTCCTGGCTCAACCTGGCTTTTCTTTTGGCCCTTCCTCCCATCTGCTGGCAAACTCTGCCGTCGTCTCTGACTGCTCACCAAATAAGATGCACCCTCTTTACCGAGACATTAAACAGTCTCCCCCAGGGCCCCACGGAGGCCGTGATTGTGCTTGACAGACGGGGGTGCTCAGCATTCACTAAACATACTTTGCACATTGTCTCTCCCAGGCCCTTCCTTCCGTCCTCCTGCCTTCGATAAATCAAACTGAGCACCTTTAACAACAACAAAGCAGTTACAATAGCAGCGGCTCTTCACTCCTGCCCCCATTCTGACTGTACACACATTAATTCATTTAATTCTCATCACAACCCTATGAGGTAGCTGTACTGATGTTGTACCCATTTTATAGATGAAGAAACTAAGACACAGAGATTGGAGCACTTGCCTTAGGCTCACAGATGGCAGGTGGCAGCGCTGGGACCCAAACCCTAGCTCCAGAGCCCATGCTCCTGCCCATCTGCTGGGAGGAAGTGCCATTGACTCTGCAAGACCAGTCAGCTGAGGCATCTCAGAGGAGGTGCATTCAATTGTCATTTTAAAAATATATATATATATTATTGATTTTTTTACAGAGAGAAGGGAGAGGGATAGAGAGTTAGAAACATCGATCATCTGCCTCCTGCACACCCCCTACTGTGGATGTGCCCGCAACCAAGGTACATGCCCTTGACCAGAATCAGACCTGGGACCCTCAGCCCACAGGCCGCTGCTCTATCCACTGAGCCAAACAGGCTAGGGCTCACTTGTCATTGGGAGGATGAGAAGGGGCCAGGGCAGAGGGTGGGAGAGGTTTCCAGGCTGGGAGGAGAGCTGAGGTGGCCGGGGAGGCATGTGCAGGATCACCAAGGGCTTTGTGCTGTGCTGGGAAGACTGGGTTTTCTTCCCTTGGTTTCTGAAGGTGCAGCGGGCGGTGCGGTGTCATCCAGAGGCCCCTCAGAGCCCAGGCCGCCCTTCCCAGGCTGGTTCCCTCTCTGGGAACGCCCTTGGCCTAGAAAGATGCCTCATCCAAGACCACACGCCCCCCCCACCCCCCGGAGCATCCCAGATCTGATCAGCGATCAGCCTGTGGGAGCAAAGGCCTCCACCCTTTTCCTCACCCAGGACAGCGCTGGAGGGACATCCATTTTCAAACCTCCTGAGAGGGTCCGCCGAGGCTTCTGCTGAGACGGCACCAAAGCTCCGCTTCCCCTCCGCCCAGCGCTGCGCTCCTCACTCCCCCGCAGAGGCTGGTCCTCGGAGCACTCGCCAGTAAGCCTGCTGCACGGCCCCTCTGTCTCAGAGCCAGTGCCCACGGCAGCCAGCCCTCCCAACAGGACACCACTGAGGAATGCTGAGCAGCAATGAGACACGGTCTGACCCGAGTACAGGGTAGAATTTTAGGTTGGCCACTTGTTTCGGTGCTTAAAGGTGTTGCTCTTCCGTCTTCTGGCTTGCATTGTTCCTGATGAGAAATTTGCAATTACCCGTATCTTTGTTTCTCTCTCTGTAAGGTGTCTTTTTCTCTTCGGACCACTTTTCAGATTTTCTCTTTATCACTGGTTTTAAGCTATTTTGTTATGATGTGTAATTGGATTCATTTTTCTTGTGCTTGGGGTTGGTGAGCTTATTGTATCTGTGGATTTACAGTTTTCATCAAGTTTGAAACATTTTCTGCAATTCCCCCCTCCCCCCCCCCCGCCATTATTTCTTCAAGTATTTATTCTGACCGCTGCTTTCCTTCGGGACTCCCATTACCCTGGCTGCCAGGCTGTTTGAAGTTGCCCGTTTATGCTCTGTTCATTTTCTCTTTCCCCACCCTGTCTTTTAATCGCTGTGTTCATTTCTGATAGTTTCTACTCTGTATTCAAGTTTATTCATCTCTTCTTTTTCAGTGTCCGATCTGGTAATAACCTCATCTCCTGTGTTTTCCTTGTAGCTTACATCTCTAGAAGTTCAGTCTGGGTCTTTGAAAATCTTCCATGCTCAGCTTTTCTTCTAACTTCCTCTATATATTGAGTAACTATAACAACTCTTTTCATGCACTTATCTATAATACTAATTTTATTATCTGAGTAATTTCTGCATTTGTTTTTAAAATATTTTTATTGATTCCAGAGGGGGGGGGGGAGAGAGAGAGAAAGAGAGAGAGGTCAATGATGAGAAAGAATCTTGGATCTGCTGTCTCCTGCACGCCCCCCACTGGGGAGTGAGCCTGCAACCCAGGCAAGTGCCCTGACGGAATTGAACTGTGACCTCCTGGTCCATGCTCAACCACTGAGCCATGCCGGCCGGCTCTGCATTAGTTTTAATTTTTCTTCTCACTCTGGGTCGTATTTTCCTGCTCCTTTCCATACTGTAACTTTTTGTTGGATGCCAAATACTGTGAGTGTTACCTTGCTGGACCCTGGATATTTTTCTATTTCAGTAAATACTCTTGAGCTCCATTCTGGGATGCAGCTTATTTACTTACAGATAGTTTGATCTTCCCAAGATTGACGTCTAAGTGTTTGTCAGGTGGGACCTGAGCAGCCTTTAATCTAAGGCGAATTTCCCCCACCCCTGAAGCAAGCCCCTGGGATGGTTCACCTGATGCCCCATGTCAGCTGGAGGGAGCGGTCACTGTTTCCCTGCCTGAGTGAGCTCCGAGGGCTGCTCCGCTCCTTTCATATGGCTCTTCCCCACTCTGGAGAGTGTCCTCACACCTGTGTGCTGACCGGGGCAGCCCTCTGATTCCAGAGCCCTCCCGCTTGTCCTAGGCTCTATCCTGCAGACTAGCCGCCTTGGCCTCCCAGGACACCCATCCCCCTCCTCAGCTCCAGGAGACAGCCAGGCTCAGCCTGGGCTCCTCCCGCCTGCAGCCCGGACTCCCTGCAGGCCACACGCAGGGCCACACGGAGCCCACCTGGCTTGTTTTCCGTGTTCCCAGGATCACTGCCCTGTGCTGCTGCTGGTCAGTGTTCAGACGTCATTGTTACATGTACTCCGTTCAGGATTTGGTGTTAAACATGGGAAGGTGTCCAGCAAGACTCACAACATAAAAATGGGCCGAGGAGCCGGCCCGGCGGCTCCATTGGTTGGAGCGTTGCCCCAAGCACCAAACGTTTGGAGGTTAATTCCTGGTCAGGGCACAGAGCTAGGTTTTAGGTTTGATCCCTGGTTGGGTACAGTTGGCAACCAATCAATATTTCTCACATCGATGTTTTTCTCTCTCTTTCTTTCCCTCTCTCTTCCTCCCTCTCTAAAATCCATAAACATATCCTCAGGCAGGGATAAAAATAAATAAATGAATAGAGGGTCTGAAATAGACATTTTCCCAAAGAAGACCAACAGGAACATGAAAAGATGCTCACTATCACTCATCCTCAGGGAAATGCACATGAGACATCACTCACACCTGTGAGCATGGCTGCCAGGGACAACGGAAGGAACAGGGTCAGTGAGGGTGCAGGGAGGAGGGAACCCTGCGCTGGGGTAGGGCTGTAAATCAGTGTAGCCACTAGTGTAATGGCAAACAGCGCGGAGATCCCGTACGAAATTACAATAGAACTATTATACGACCCAGCAATACCTCATCTGGACAGTTATCCAAAGGAAGTGAAGTCACTATCCTGAAAAGATATGTGCCCCCGTGTTCCCTGCAGCATTGTCTGCAACAGCCAAAATAGGAAGCTAACCTACGTGTTCACTGATGGATGAATGCATAAAAAATATATACTATTCAGCCAATAAAAAAAGAATATCTTCTAAAAATATATATTTTTTTATTGATTTTTTACAGAGAGAAAGGGAGAGGGGGACAGAGAGTTAGAAACATCGATGAGAGAGAAACATCGATCAGCTGCCTCCTGCACACCTCCTTCTGGGGATGTGCCCATAATCAAGGTACATGCCCTTGACCGGAATAGAACCTGGGACCTTTCAGTCTGCAGGCCGAAGCTCTGTCCATTGAGCCAAACAGGTTAAGGCAAAAAGAATATCTTGCCAGTTGAGACAACATGGAGGGAGCTTAAGGGCGTTATGCTAAGTGAAATAAGTCAGACACAGAAAGACAAATACTGTATCACATCACTTATATATGGATTCTAAAAACAACAAATTCATAGATACAGAGAATGGGTTTGCGGATGCCAGAGGCAGGGGGTTGGGGTGAGTGAAATGGGTGAATGTGATCAAAAGGTAGCAAACTTCTAGTTATAAAGTAAGCAATCCTGAGATGTAATGTACAGTGCGATGACTACAGTAATAACTCTATGTTATATATTTGAAAGTTGCTAAGAAAATAAATCTAGAAAGTTCTCATCACAAGAAAAAATAATTTATAACTACTTGTGGTGATGGATGTTAATTGGACTTATTGTGGTGATGGTTCTGCAATATATACAAATACCCAGTCATTATGTTGTATAGCTAAAACCAATACAGTGTTATATGTCAACTATATCTCAATGTTTTAAAATCCACATAAGAAAAATCACGAGAATCACAAAAAGGAGCAAGGAAAAGCCATGGTAAAGGTACAGCACAAAAGAGGATAATAGGGAAAAAATTAAGCGTATAATTTTTTGGCTCAGTAGATAGAGCATCAGCCCACAGATTGAAGGGTCTCTGGTTCGATTCCAGTCAAGGGCATGTACCTTGCTTGCAGACAGAAGCAACCAATTGATGAATCTCTCTCACACTGACATTTCTCTCACTCTGTCTCCTCCCAAACACTCTCTCTCTAAAAATCAATGGGGAAATATCCTTGGGTGGGGATTAACAACAACAAAAAATGCAGGTATAATAAGCTGCTTATTAGAGACACACACATACCATATGCAGTGTTTCTCTACCTTTCTAATGTTGCAACCCACAGGTTTGGAAACGCTAGCAGGGTCGCCTAAGACCATCAGAAAACACAGATATTTACATTACAATTCATAACAGTAGCAAAGTGACAATTATGAAGTAGCAACGAAAATAATTTCATGGTTGGGGGTCACCACAGCATGAGGAGCTGTATTAAAGGGCCGTGGCATTAGAAAGATTGAGAACCACTGTCCTATAGAAAGGCTGAAGTAAAGATGTAAAATATGTAAGTCCAAAGGAATTTATTAGGGGAAAAGTGAATCACAACATCAGGATAGAAAGTATACCACCAAGGACACATAATAGTTCTAAACTTGTACTCAATGGCAGTCTCAAAATATAAATAAAAATAGGTAAAATTACAAGGAAAAAATTTAAGGGAGATTTTAACAAAATTACCTCTGTGAGTGATAAAAAAAAAAAAAAATGAGCATCCCCTAAAAACAGTAAGGATATAGAAGATTTGAAAAATAAAAATATAACAAGCTTGATCTAATGTATGTGTATGTATAGATTAACACATATAGATAATAGTGTATCTATTATATATATTTTAGGTACTATATGATCTATTATACACATTAATATCTATTATACATAGATATTATATTCATACTACTATCTACCTCACAGATAATCCTGTGTAATAAAAGCGTAGTATGCAAATTGTCCCCTTGACAGGGAGTTGTCTGGGAGTTTGACCAAGGGGCAGGGCTGGCTGGGGGAAGGGAGGGAGTACCCAGCCAGCAGCCAGCAGCTGGTAGCCGCTAGGGATCCTGCCAGTGCACGAATTTCATGCACTGGACCTCTAGTATATTTATAATAGATATTCTAATATATGTAGATAGATCTAAAATAAGTATAACAAAACTTTAAGATTTTATAAACCTGGATACATGGATATTTGGTACACTATTCTCCATAGTTTTCTCACACTTGATATATTTTATAATGAATTTTTAAATTAATAATTATCACAGGAAACTCTGAAAGGGAGCACAAAGGCTCTGTTTTGGTTTCTACAGATGCTGACACAGAAGACTAGGAGCTCAGATGTTTCCCCTTTTCACAAAATTTCCATCCTAAGTGGTGTCATTAGCAAGCAAACACCCTAGCAACTGGGATGGGGGAGAAATCGGACTAAGAACATAGCCAGGTAAGGTATCCTATATAATGAAGCCTAATATGCAAATTGACCAAATAGCAAATGACCTATTGCTATGATGTGCACTGACCACCAGGGAGCAGACGTTCACTGCAGGAGCTGCCCCATGGTGGTCAGTGCGCTCCCACAGGGGGAGCACCACTCAGCCGGAAGCCGGTGGCAGGAGCCTCTCCCACGGAGGCAGGGCTAAGGAGCAGCAAGCCCGGCTTCTGGCCTGTGGGAACACCACTCAGCTGGAAGCTGTGTTGATGGTTGGCAAGCACAACCCTGGTGGCAGAAGCCTCTCCCGCCTCCACGGCAGGCGGACAGTAAGGGGTGTGAGGTCCCAAACTGAGAGCCCAGACTGCTAGAGGGATGTCTGACTGCCGGCTGAGGTCCTATCCCCATAAGCCGGCAGGCGGACATCCCCCGAGGGCTCCTGAATGGGAGAGGGCACAGGCCGGGCTGAGGAGCCCCCACCCCCCAGTGCACGAATCTCGTCCCTCGGGCCTCTAACAGTATACAATCTTCAGGCAGAGATTGTCTTCTCTGTTTTCTCTGCAACGTAAGTGGGAAAGGAAAGTCACACTTGGAGGAAACAAACAAACAAAAGCACAGGAGGTGAATCTTGGCCGGAAGCAGGTGTTTGGTCTGGGTGTGCAGTAGACAGCGTGTGAGGATGAACTGGGGGGATCCTCGCACCCTGGATGTCTGCCGCCCGGCCCTCTGCACATCGCGGCCTGGCATAACCCGACTTCTCCCATTCTTGAGCTGAGGCTGGCCCTTCCCAACGCAAACAGGTTAGAGCACATGCGTTAAACACAAGGCCCGCGGGCCAAATCCAGCCCGCCAGGCCTTGCAATGTGGCCCGCACCGCGCTGTCATCACTGCACTCCGCTGTCAGTTTATGACATTGTCAGTTTATGACTGTTCAGTAAACCATTCGGCCCGCGATTTAGGCTGGATTTTAGATTTTGGCCCCTTCTCTGATTGAGTTCGACACCCCTAGATTAGAGCCTCAGATCCTCCTTTCCTCCTTGTTATAGCTCCTTTAGTGGCTACTGGGTGTCTACACAAAAGAATGCTTTTGAACACATATCCCCGGCCAGGCAGGTGTGGCTCAGCTGGTTGAGTGTCGTCCCCTGCACCCAAAGGTGGCCAGGTCGATTCCCTGTCAGGTCACAAGCCCAGGTTAGGGCTCAATCCCCATTAGGGGGTTAGCAGGAGAGAGCCACTTGATGTTTCTTTCTCACATGGAGGTTTCTCTCTCAATAAAAACATATTTTTAAAGATGTATCCCCAACACTGTTAAAAGACATATTAAAAAAATGAGTAAGGTTAAAATATGCGTTAGAGATGCACATTTGGGTTATAAAGAAGCATAAGGAAGTTGATTTGTGTCCATTATTTTAAAACTAAGTATGTTTTTTGTTGTTGCTGTCAATCCTCATCCGGGGCTATTTTCCCATCGATTTTTTTCTTTCGAGAATAGAAGAGAGGGAGGGAGGGAAGAAGAAGGGAGGAGGGAGGAGGAGAGAAACATTGATGTGAGAGAGAAACATTGATTGGTTGCCTCCCACACATGCCTGGACTGGGACAGGGGATTGAACCTGCAACCCAGGTATATCCCCTTGACCGAAATTGAACCCACAACCCTTCAGTCCATGGTCTGACATTCCAATCCACTGAGCCAAACTGGCTAGGGCTGAGTCTGTTTTTAAAAAATATGTTTTTATTGATTTCAGAGAGAGGTAAGGAGGAGAGAGAGAGAAAGAAACATCAGTGATGAGAGAGAATCATTGCTCCGCTGCCTCCTGCACGCCGCTCGTTGGAATCGAGCACACAACCTGGCATGTGCCCTGACGGAACCACAGGTCAATGCTCAACCACTGAGCCACACAAGCCGGGCAATTTGTGTCCATTTCTATCCTTCCTGTAAAAGTAAGCACAGTGGCCGAAGCCGGTTTGGCTCAGTGGATAGAGCTTCGGCCTGCGGACCGAAAGGTCGTGGGTTCGATTCCGGTCAAAGGCATGTACCATGGTTGTGGGTACATCCCCGGTAGGGGGTGTGCAAGAGGCAGCTGATCGATGATTCTCTCTCATCGATGTTTCTAACTCTCTTCCTCTCTGTAAAAAATCAATAAAATGTATTAAAAAAAAAAAAAGTAAGCACAGTGGGATAATAAAGGACATTATAAACTGATGAACAAAAAGATAGATACAGAGAGAGTAAAGCAACAAACAGACTGTCAAATTACAGCGGGGAGGGGAGGGAGATATGGGGGAGATAAGAGATCAACCGAAGGACTTGTATACATGCATATAAGCATAACCAATGGACACAAAACTCTGGGGAGGGAGTGCATGTATGGGAGTGGGGGGGAGGGCAATGGTAAGATATGTACACATATAATACCTTAATAAAAAAACGGGGTGGGGGGAAGTAAGCACAGTGGTCACTTTTGGAGGGAGCAAGGGGGCTGTGATTGGGATGGCACAGATGGAAACCTCTGGGTGGCTGAAGATCTGTTCCTTAGTACAAGTGGTGACTGCAAGAGCGTTTGTCTTATAATGTATTTGCTTTACAGTGGTTTCCAGCTGCTGGGTTTTACCTCATAATAAAAATATTTTTACTGTTATGTCCCCTGAATGAATGATGGGTGGATCTAGGCATTGCGTGGCTAACATCAAAAAAGAGAGACAGACAGACCCTGTGCCCGCCAAGGGGAGTACACGCCCCCACGTGTGAAGCAGTCTTGCCCCAAATCACACCTCAACCTGGTCAAACCGCCAGGTCCAGCTTCAGTGGAGAGGACAGAGCAGCGCTTTAAGTGACGTCACAGAGACGTGGTGTAACCAGCCCCTCCGGCTGGAGGAGACTGCAGGACAATGGGGGAGCGGAGAGGACATGCCGCCAGCGTGTCGACTAAAACAGACTAAAAGACACGTCCGCCCATCACTGTGTGTGGACTCTCTGGACTCCTGCTTTTAAACAAACATTTCTAACATTTCTAAACAGTTGGAGATTTGAACACTGATGGAGTATTTGATGATGTTACAAACTCTTGTTAATGGCCCTGGCCGTTTGCTCAGTTGGTTAGAGCATCGTCCCAATATGCAAGGTTGTGGGTTCGATCCCCAGCCGGGGCACATAAAGTGGAGCAACAAATTGATGTCTCTCTCTTTCTCTCTCCCTTCCTCTCGCTCTAATATTATAAATAAAACATTTTTTAAAAATCTTGTTAATGGAGCCCTAGCTGGTTTTCTCAGTGGTTAGAGCGTTGGCCCAAGGACTAAAGGGTCTCGGGTTTGATTTCGGTCAAGGGCACGTACCTGGGTTACAGGCTGGATCCAGGGTCAGGTGGGTGTAGGAGGCAACCAATCAATGTGTCTCTCTCACACCGTGTCTTTCTCTCTCTGTGTCTCTACCCTCCCTTCCACTCTCTCTAAAATCAGTGGGGAAAATATCCTCAGTTGAAGGTTAACAACAACAAAAAATCTTGTTAATGAATATGGGTGTAGAGGAAACAAAATTGGCCACTAATTTATAATTCTTGAATCTTCTTATACCATTTACTATTTTCCTTACTTTGTTTTTGCTTCTTTAAAAACAGCTTTATGGGGTATAATTTACAGATTGAAAAAATTCACCAGTTGTGAGTGTACAATGTAATAACATTTCTGTAAATTTGTATGTGCAATCATCCATACAATCCAGATTTAGAACATTTCTGTCACACTTAGAAAGTTTCATTGAGCCCATTCCCATCCCAGCTGGCACTGGTTTGCTTTCTGCCTCTCTAAACACATATGTCTTTTCTGGACATTTACACTAAACTAGAGGCCCGGTGCATGACATCCAGGCACTGGGGGGATGGGGTCCCTCAGCCCAGCCTGCGCCCTCTTCCAGTCAGTATCTGACATCTGACATCTCTCCACCTTCTCTTAGTGTCTTTGTATTATATTTAAAACATTATTTTTTGTTATTTTATTTATTTTTTAAAATATATTTTTATTGATGTCAGAGAGGAAGAGAGAGAGAGAAACATCAGTGATGAGAGAGAATCAGTGATTGGCTGCCTCTTGCAAACCCCACACTGGGATTGACCCTGCCGCCCGGGCATGTGCCCCAACAGGGAATTGAACCGTGACCTCCTGGTTCATAGGTCAACACTCAACCACTGAGCCACGCTGGCCAGGCTAAAACATCATCATTATGAAGAAAACATTCTTATTTTTACGCCTGCTCTGGGGCCCCATACTTGGATATTTTTTAAAAAACAAACAGTCCTGCCTTCCTGGAGCTTATATTCTACCAGGTGTGGAAAGATATACAACAAAATTAATAAATGGCATGGTACATGGAAAAGGCAAGCCGAGGAGAGATGACGGAGGTGAGCGAGAGTATTTGGGAGGTGGGGGTGGGGGCTACAGAGGTAAGAGAGCCACCGGATCAGGTGGGCCTGGTGGGCCACGGTGGGGTTTGGGGGTTTTTGTTTGTTTTTAAATATATTTTTATTGATTTCAGAGAGGAAGGGAGAGGGAGAGAGAGAAACATCAGTGATGAGAATCACGGATCGGCTGCCTCCGGCACACCCCACACTGGGATCAAGCCCACGTGGCCTCCTGGTTCCTAAATCGTTGCTCAACCACCGAGCCCCGCCAGCTGGGCGGGATTTGGGGTTTTACCCTAAGTGAGAAGGAAGGAAGCCATTGGAGGGTCTGAGCGGAGGGTCATGACCCAAGTGATGTGCTCACAGGGCCAGTCCGGCTGCGGAGTGGAGACCGGGCGTGGCAGGGCAGTGGGGAGGCTGGAGGAGCCTGCTGAGGGGTAAGGGAGGTTCGGGGGAGCATGGCTGCCCTGGGGTGGTGGGTGGGATCAGAATCTGGAAATCTTCACAAGGGAGAGCCAACAGGGGTTGCCGATGGGTTTGAGAGAGAGGAGCCGGGGATAACTCTAAGGTTTGGGGCCTGAGGAGCTAGGAGGATGGAGCTGCTTTAGATTGGGGACATTGGGGGGCAGCGGGGAGCCACGTGGGTTTGGTGGGGAGGACCGAGGGTTCCCCGGGGACAAGTTAGAGGTGAGAAGCCCAGGAGGCGGCGGATTCCTCGCACATGGAACTCATCCCCTCAAATCCGCCCCATTTCACAGGTGTGGACACTTGCGCAGGGCCCCGCGGGTCACGTGGCCGCGGTCTAGCGCCCCCTGGCGGGCAAGGCGAGTGCGGGCGGCGCGGCCGGGCCGCCGGGCGCTGTGCTTCTGCGGGAGCGCCCGGAGCGGACGCGGGGACCAGGCCTGTACGAGCGGATCGTGTCCCGGCTGCGCGCTTCGGCCCTCACCGAGCACGTGGCGGACACGAAGCTGGGCGAGCGGGGTGAGGGGCCGGGACGGGGGCGCCCCTTTACCGAAACTGCCCTCGGGGGGCGGTGGCCGCTCGCGAACGGGGGGGCCCAGCCAGCGCCCCCCCAAGAGGTAGGGAGCCGGACTCAGACCGCGCGCAGCTGCGGTGCGCGCCCAGCCGCCGCGCTCAGTCATCATCGTGGCCTTTGGAGCGCTCCCTCCGGCTCTTTCCAGGGAGGTTAGTGGGGAGGGAGGGAGGGAGGCAGAGCGGGCGCGGACGGGGCTGCCTGGTTTCCACGTCCCGCCGGTACCTTCTCCCACCGGAGACAAGGCTCCTCCTCCCTGCGCCCCCGCCCCGGTGCCAGCCCCGCGCCCTTCCGCTGCCCCTCGCCCTGTGGTCAGGCCGGTGCTGCCCTGCTCCCGCCGCTGGGTTTTCTTCCCCCGGTTTTACTGAGCGGGAATGAACGTAAGTCTAAGGTGTAAGGTGTATGGGCTCAACTTTCATTTGGGTGCAAGGATTAGCACAGTTTAGTTAACACCAGTCACCTCGAGAAAAAGTTATTTTCCTTGTGTAAGAACTCCTAGGATCTCTCTTAAATTTGAAATAACCATACTATGGTCATTATGTACATTACTGCCCTAGTACGTATTTTACAACCGGAAGTTTATTAGTACCCTTTGACCACCTTTATCTAATTTCCCCTTTTCCTGCCCCCCACCTCTGGTAAGCACAAATCTGTTTGTTTTGGTTTTTTTGTGTTTTTTTGCTAGGAGTTTTAGTTTTCTGTTTTTGGTGTGTGTGTGTGCGCTTGCGCTAAGATTCCACATATAAGTGAGATCTCTGTCTGACTTATTTCACTTAGCATAAGGCCCTCCAAGTCCTTCCGTGTTTTTCCAAATGGCGCTTTCCTTCTTTCTCATGGCTGAATGATATCCCATTGTATATATAACCCCAACTTCTTTATCCATTCACCCACCGTAGACACTATTTCCCAGGTCTTGGCTATTGTAAGCAATGCTGCTCTGAACATCACTCACATAGTGTGTTCATCTCCTTCAGGTGTATTCCCCGGAGTGGGAAAGCACATGTACAGTGGTTTACATGAAAAACAATATAAGAACAGCTCTGTGTTTCACGTACTCACAACTGTAAACCTACTTTTGCCCCACCTGTATTTTGGATATTAACCCTTGTCAGTACATGGTTTGCAGATACCTTCTCTCATTCTGTGGGTTGTGTTTTTGTTTTGTTGATTATTTCTTTTGCTGTACAGAAATCGGCTTTTTAGTTTAATGTAGTCCCCCTTGCTTATTGTTTATTGTTTTGCTTATGCCTTAGGTGTTATATAAAAAACCATTGCCAAGATCTAAGGTGGATTTTTTAAAAATATATATTTTATTGATTTTTTACAGAGAGGAAGAGGGATAGAGAGTCAGAAACATTGATAAGAGAGAATCATCGATCAGCTACCTCTTGCACACCCCCTACTGGGGATGTGCCCCAACCAAGGTACATGCCCTTGACCGGAATCGAACCCGGGACCTTTCAGTCCACACGCTGACGCTCTATCCATTGAGCCAAACCGGTTTCAGCGATCTAAGGTGTTTTTTCCCGTGTTTTCATCTAGAAGTTTTATCATTTCTGATCTTACCTTTACATCTTCAATCCATTTTGAGTTAATTTTTGTGAGTGGTGTAAAATAGGGGTCTAGTTTCATTTCGCTACATGTGAGTGCCGTTTTCCCAGCACCATGTATGGGAGAGAGAGTCTTTTCTCCATTGAGTGTTCTTGGCTCCCTTGTCAAATGGTGGCTGAGTGCACACGTGGGGCTTTATTCCTGGGCTCTGGATCCTGTTCCACTGGTGTTTGTTTTGATGCCAATACCACACTGTTCTGTTTCACTTTATAATATAGCTGGAAACCGGGAAGTGTGATGTCTTACTCCGGGGCAGATACAGGATTTGTGGGACTTAACGCAGTCCTGGGAGACCTCTGTAAAAAGATAGAATTGCCGGGGATGTTGGAGAGGGCCTGTATGAGGGACCCTAAAGCTCATGCTTCATGGTCTCACGGTATGTCCACCCCCGCCTGGTGGTTCTCAGGCTTCAGTGTGCTCAGCTGTCATCTCAGAGCTTGTTCAAAAGGCAGATTCCCATAGTGGGGATGAAGCCAAGCTCTTTTTAACAGGTTCTCCAGGGACTGTCTCCGGTGCAGGCAGCTGTGAGCCTTTCAGCCCTAACGAATGACATTTAATCAAGCCGAACACCGGGCTCCTTACCCTCTTTCCCCAGGATGCCTCTCCTACCTTGATCCCCCTCCTCCCCCCCAAAAAAAAGGCCACTTTGCATTCAGGCAGGGTTCTCAGATTTGGTGGAATGAAGCAGCTGGGCCCACTGGCACCTGGGTCTCTGTAGTTTATCAAGTTCTCAGGTGATTCTGGAACCCACCAAAGCTTGAGAGCCGCTGCTTTAGGCTTTCGCCTGGCCTGCCTCCGGCCTTTCCCTGCATAGACCAGTCCTTGCTCCTGCCTGCCATTCCCCCACCTGGATGCTCTTCCTCCTTCCCTCTGCCTGTAACCCCTCTGGCCCACAGCCCCTCAGTCCTTCACCTCACCACTTGTATGCCATAAGCACCTACAGACGCAAGCGGCGGAACTTTTTAAATTCAAAATAAGGTGGCGGTTAACTGGTTGATCTTATTTGTATCACACACCCCACCTTGCAGAGGATTGACTTTTTCCTTGTGGCTATTCCATCTCCTCCTTTTCATAGACGCTTAGTGTTGGGCAGCCCTCAGAGGTCATCTAGTCATCTCCCTCCTCCCCGAGCACAGGGTGGATGTGGGGCGGCTCGGCGGGACCAGATGAGGGTGCAGCCCTGACCAGCTTTCCCTCCACCACGGGGGAGCAGTCGGCTGAGGGTGACAGTTCACCCACCGGCGGGACCTGGCCCTGCTGCAGCGGGCGGCCTGAGCGCCCCTCCTCCCTGCGGGCTCCTCTGGGCTGTTCCCTTCCCCGAGCGTGCCGGCCTCCCCCCACCTCTCACTGCCACCTTCCTCTTACAAGCCGGGAGGTTGAGCCTGTCTCACTTTCCTTCCCAGTGATTGTGGCGGAAGGTGGGGGTCGGCTACGAGGTGGGCCGGGCCGTGGCCCTCAGGAAGCGGATCCTGTGCCTGTTCCCCGGTCTGGCCTCAGTCCGCACGCCAGGCCCTGGGGGCCACCCGCCCTCCCCAGCCGAGGACCCAGCCCTCAGCTCCCTTTCCTGGGGGCTGAGCGGTGCTATCCCCAACGAGGGCTGGGAGAGAGGACGGAGGAGGGGTGTGGGCGGCACCTCCACTGCCTCTGCCCGCCCAGTGCCGTCAGCCGTGATCCGGGGCAGCGGACGGCCACCGGTTCCAGGTGTGGGACTACGAGGTGGGCGAGGTGGAGGCATGCTGGATCGATACTCTGCCACGTATCCTCTGAGCAGGTGGCTTCCTCCCCTGACCCAACCATGTGACTTCACCCTTCACCCTTCACTAAATTCTTATCCCCTTCCTGCAAAGCCCAGCACCACATTAAAAGGCATGTCTGGCCGAAACCGGTTTGGCTCAGTGGTAGAGCGTCGGTCTACGGACTGAAAGGTCCCGGGTTCGATTCCGGTCAGGGGCATGTACATTGGTTGCGGGGACATCTCCAGTGGGGGGTGTGCAAGAGGCAGCTGGTCGATGTTTCTTTCTCATCGACATTTCTAGCTCTCTCTCTCTCCCTTCCTCTCTGTAAAAAATCAATAAAATATATTTAAAAAATAAAATAAAATAAAAGGCATGTCTGCACTTCCAACTTCCGTCTGTGTGCGGGCAGGGCGGGCAGGGCCTTGGCGGTGTCCTCCCCCACCCCCCGGCTTCACTCAGATGAGATGCAGAGAAAACTTGTAAAGCCTGTGGCCCCGAGAGGAGGGCACTGCCTAACGCCGCGGCCCCTCGGGAACATGAGAGTCCTGAGGAAGGCCGCCATGGGGATGGCCGTCCCGTCTCCTCGATGCTGCTGGGGTCGGGGGCAGTGGGCACGCTTGTGCCACGTGGGCCTTCACTTCCCTTCATCAGCACAGGCCACACGTCAGCTCTGGGCCGTCGCTGACAAGGGACGAGTCTGGCGTCTAAAGAAAACTGGAGGGTGGTGGGCGGGGAGCGGGGAGTTAGAACGCCGGCTCCAGAGGTATATGAAAAAGTTTATTCTGTAAACAGAAGGTGCTGATCCCGGGACCGTGGTCGGGGATGAGCCCGGCCCCTGGCTCGGGGCGGCTCCGGGCTCCCTGCGGCCTGCCCCTCAGTCAAAGCTCTCGTCCTCATCCTCGTCCCCGAAGAAGAAGGCGTCCCGGTCCAGGTTCTCGGACTCCTCGTCGTAGGAGAAGGTGTCGTTGTCCAGCTCCTCGTCAAACTCGTCCTGCTGCCACTCGGGCAGGTCGTCCTCGCCCTCCTCGTCCGTCTCCAGCCCCGAGGAGGCCCGGGGCCTGGTGGGGCGGAAGGCAATGCATAGGGAGGGCCGCTCAGCCCGGAGCCTGCCACACCCCTCCCCTCCCCTCCTCCCCCTCCCCTCCCCTCCCCTCCCCTCCCCTCCCCTCCCCTCCCCTCCCCTCCCTCCGGGCGCAGCCGCACTCACCCACTGGGCACGTTGGGGCCTTGCGCCTTCCGGGCCTCTAGTGACGGGCTCTGGAGACCAACCCGGAAGTCCTGACGGAGACGGAGGACATGGGAGTGGGAAACGGAGGCCACTGGGCCTCTGCCCAGCCTTTCTCCAGCCAACGCGCTCCGAGGCTGTTCCCACCTGCTCCCCCTCCCTCACCACAGCGCCAGAGGGGTCTCCAGGGACACGGCACACAGGCCAGGCACCGGCCTTGCTTCAGGAGCGTAGTGTATGCTCATGTCCTTCCTACTCGTGACCTGTCGGTCTGTACGCTCCGGGGGTGGGGCTCCCGGTCAGACTCAATGCCAGCGCATTGCAGCTGGGAAGACTCAGCTCCCTTACTCAGTGGGCCCACCCCGACCCCCACTCCTGGGATTCTGAATCCACGTCTGGGAAGTATATCTGCAAAAGTTCCCCAACTGATTTTGCATAGCAAGGACCTGGGCTAACTCCTTTATTTTGTAAGAAATGCCGGAGGTTAAGTGTCAGGGTCCAATAGCACCCAGGAGCTGGGACCCCCCCCTCCCCTGGTCTCCTCCTGGGGCTGGGCACGGAGGTCCAGGCGGGGCGCCTACCTGGGTGGAATGCTGCAGGATGGCGAGCAGCCTCTCCTGGATCCGCCGGAGCAGCTCCAGGCCCGTGTGCAGGCTGTCGGCCCGCAGGAGGCGCAGGGCCGAGGCCAGGTCTCCACACTGCAGCAGCAGCTCCTCTGCAGAGACAGACGCAGGGGCTCCACCCTCTTCCCCGCCTCCGACCCCTCTCCCTCCGACCCCTCCGCCAGCAAACCCTACTGTACACCCACCCGTTCTCCAACACCCCCAGGCCCCGCTCTAGACCCCATTCTCCGGAGGCTTACACTCTAGTGGTGGGGACAGATCATCCTATACAATAAAGAGGTAATATGCAAATTAACCCTCATGCCCAGGTAATATGCAAATTAACCCTCATGCCCAGACAACCAAACCACTGAACAGCAGGCTGTGTGGGGTGACAGGCTGGCAGGTGGGGGGCTGCGTGGGGCAACCAGGCCAGCAGGTGGGGGGCCATGAGGGGTGACCAAGGCCGGCAGGGGGGCAGTTGGGGGCAACCAGGCCAGCAAGAGGAGAGGCAGCTAAGGGCAGCCAGGCCTGCGGGGTGGAGGTCAGTTAGGTGTGGGGGATGCAGTTGGGGGTGACCAGGCCAGCAGAGCGGACAGTTGGGGGTGATTAGGCTGGCAGTGGTGGCAGTAAGGGGCAACTTGGCTATGGGGGGGGGGAGAGACAGTTGGGGGCGATCTGGCTGGCAGTGGGGGGCTGTTAGGGGCGACCAGGATGGCGGGGGGGGGGCAGTTTGGGACAATAAGGCAGGCACGCAGAGGCAGGGAGGGGCGATCAGGCTGGCAGGGTGGGGGTCAGTTAGGGGCAGCCAGGCAGGCAGGCAGGTGAGCGATTAGGAACCCGCGGTCCAGGGTTGTGAGAGTGATGTCCTGGATTGGAGAGTGTCAGGCTGGGCGGAGGGGACCACCCCTATCCCCGTGCATGAATTTCATGCTCCGGGCCTTTAGTAATCAAAGGTCAGGTGAAGACCTGTGCCCTTAGGCACTTACAGCTTGTACTGAATGCCTGTCCAGCAGAATTTTAAAGGCCTGTGGTGGTGAGGCCATGAGGAACAAGGAGAGGACAGAGTGAAGGGGGAAGCTGGGGTGGGGGCGCTCAGAGGGGGGGGCAGGCCTCACCCAGGAGGATCTGCAGGGCGTTGGTGTGCAGCTCCAGGTTCTCGGTCTGCTGCTCCACCACGTCCATCTGCTCCGTCTCCTGGTTGTAGAAGCTGTACACGCAGGCATAGGCCAGCACCTACGGGGGCCCAAGTCAGGCCTCCCAGCTGCTCCCTCCTCCTCCCCTCCATCCATACTGGTCAGAGACAGCTGCCCAGCCCACAGTCCCCTTGGCACATTGCTCACACACACACACACACACACACACACACACACACACACACACCCCACCTTTCGAGCCTGCTCAAGGCCCCGGCAGGCATCGCTGAGGAAGGTGAAGGACTTGGGTGGGGGCACCTCGTGGATGGCAGACACTCGGTTCCACAAGTTCACAGCAAACTCCTGTGCAAAGAAAGGCGGTCACGATGCACACACATGCCTTCAGAACAGCACCCAGAGATTCGGCCTCGGCCCTCCCCGCTCCTCACCCGGGCCTGGTGGTGGAACGTGCACCTCTCGTTGTAGTCCTGGAAGCGCTTCTCCTGGCGAGCTGCCTTGCTTACCTGAGAGACACATCGAACAGCATGGCTCGTCAGACGCTACCACTCAGAGGCCTTTTCTGCCTTGCCCAAACTCAATCCTCAGACTGAGGCAGGTCACATTATCACCCCCTTTTACAGGTGAGAATGCTGAAGAGTGGACGAGGAACTGACCCAAAGCCACATATTAACTGGGAGAACCGGGTTCTGACTCAGTCCTTGCTCTCCGCTCTGCCCTGCTGCCCCGGGAATGCCCAGCCCGCCCAGCCCTCTGAGGCCGCCGGGGAGTGGAGTCCCACTCTGCGCCTCTGTCCCCGGGCACGGACCTCCCGGCACTGCAGGTCTAGGTGGCTGTCCCCTCCCCACTGAGCCAGTCCCAACACGGTCAGGCTGCTCTTCACAGAGCCCTGTGGGCTCAGGGCCCTCCTGCCTGCCTCTGGGCCTGCTCCTCGGTGCCCCGCCCTTACCATGGCAGAGCAGTTGTAATAGTCTTTGTGATTTGGCTTCCAGGACTTGAGGCAGCGCCAGCAGAATCCGTGGTTGCATTTGGCGCAGGTCATGCTGCGGAGGAAGCTGTGTGGTCAGAGGACTCCTGCCTCTGGCAGGGCCACACCAGGAAAGCCAGGGGCCTAGGTGCACCACCACCATGTCCCTGGCCCCTCCACCCTAACCTTACCAGTTCCTACTGAAGGCACCCTTGCTTCTGAGTCCCCCGTACACTGGAGACTAAAAATGGGGGACCTGAGGTGAGGGAACCACTCTGGAGGGTGCCCAGAGAGGGAAGTGGAGTAACTGCCCTTGTCGCTCAGCTTTCCAGAAGGCCCACCCCTTCTTACTGCCGGGCCTCTACTCTCTCCTGTGCCTGCCGACGCCCCCGGAGCCCACAGCACCCTTCTTACTGCAGACACCCTTCGTTCTTCTCGATGGGAGTCTGACAGCTGGGACAGCGCTTAGAGATGAGCTTGGCCAGGTGCTTGCTCTGGGCCTCCACACTCATGCCGTCATAGTAGCCGCCATCATCGACCCACTGAGACATGTGGCCACAGCTGGCAGGGTAGTGTGCCTGGAGCAGGAGGAAGGGAGGACACAGCCCAGCCCTTACCGAGGGCGGCCCTCCTGCTATTGCTCATGGGAGGCGGAAGGAGGGAGGTCTCATTTGGAGGTGACAGAATCTGCATGTGCTGAGCGGGGCGGGGGTGGGTCCTGGCTCGGCATCAGGCCGGGTGGCACCCACCTCAGGGAAGCTGCAGTTGAAGCAGGAGGCCCAGCCGCACTTGGAGCAGGTGGTCCCCGAGCCCAGGCCCTGGCGGCACAGGATGCGGTCGCAGCCCTGGGGGTTGGTGCACCAGGTCAGGTTGGAGCAGCTGTCCACGTAGCCACGCAGCAGGGCCTTCTCGTACTGTGGGGACAGGGGTCACGGGTGAGGGCCCGGCTCTCTAGGTCGCCACACCTGCAGGCCCCCAGCACCCCGGGGTCTGCCCCTCTGGCTTGCACCGGAGCCTCTCCGAGGAGAGGGTACCTTGGAGATGACCTCTGGCGAGGAGACAATGGCACGGATGAAGGCTCCCGTGGGCTGGGCAGGGCAGTCGGCGATGGGGCAGGTGCAGTTCATCACCAGGTTCTGCTCGATTCGAGTTGTCAGGTACTCGTTCCAGCAAGACTGGGAGGGAAGGAGGGGCCGCTCAGGGAAGCGCGGGAGCAGCCCGGGAGGGTGTCCTGTCATCACCGCGCACCGCTCCCCGATGACGCCGAAGGATCAACCTCAAAACGGACCCTCATCTTTCTGGCTCCCACTGCTTTTCCTGGGATTGGTCCAAGTGACAGTTGTCTTTGAGGATATGTGGGCCAGGATGGCAGCCTAATTATTATTGTTGGGATGGACATAGAGGGAGCAGGTAAAGAGAATTAAAATAAGAAAGATTCAAGTGCTAAGAAAGAATTGGTGAGAGCAAGAAGGTCAGAGGAAGAAGGCCAGGGAGGCGAGTCCCTTCTCCACTGGCGGCCTCTCCTCCTGGCCCCATTGCTCACCTCATGCCTGTCTGGAGGCTCCGTCACAAACAGACGTGCCCACTGCAGCTCCCACATCCTGAGAAATGGCGCCCCGCGCCCCTCCCGTTCCAGGAGCAGAACCTCTGAATCCTTGTTTTAACGCCCATGTCACTGCCTCACCCTAAACCATCGTCGACTTCCGTAACTGCTGCCGAACTGATCCCCAAAACCTCCCACCCTGGCCCCTCCCCATCAAACCCACTTGGCTTATGCGTGATCAACAGCCGAGCCTCCTAGAACATCCCATTAAGAACCCCGTCCCTCACACTGTGGAGGGCAGAGCTTTCCGAACGATGCACTTGACCCCAGGAGAGGACGTGTACCTGTGGTACCAAAGCAACAGGACAGTGGGAAGCACTGGCCTGGACTTTTACTAAACAAAACAAGGACATTTTTAATGTGTTTTTAGAGTGCAAGGGAGAGGGAAACATCAATGTGAGAGAGACACATCAATTGGTTGCCTCCTGCACATGCCCTGACCAGGCCCCAGCCACATGTCTCTGACTGGAAATCAAACCTGAGACCCATTGGTGCATGGGCCAATGCTCTAACCACTGAGATACACTGACCGGGGCAACCCCCACCCCCCTTTTAAAAAATAGATTTTATTGTCTTTTTTACAGAGAGGAAGGGAAAGGAATAGAGAGTTAGAAACATTGATGAGAGAGAAACAATAATCAGCTGCCTCCTGCACACCTCCTACTGGGTACATGCCCAGAACCAAGGTACATGCCCTTGACCGGAATCAAACCTGGGACCCCTCAGTCCGCAGGCAGACGCCAAACCAGTTAGGGTCAAACCCCTTTTTATATAGTGAAAGAAACCCAGATAAATTGAGAAGTTGAATGCAGAATTCCTGTATTTCCAAAATAAAACAGGAGATTTCTCAGATTCAGACAGTACTTGCGGGCACACAGAGGAAGCAGGATCCTCACCGCCACAGAGGGCAGCTTGCTTGACCTCTCACCCTTAAGTGCCCCCTCAGCTATGGGCTTGCTCTTGCTCATGCCGTTTCCACAGCCCGGCACAACCGGTACTGGGTCTCCGGCCCTCTGACAAGCCCACCTGCCACTCAAGGCTCATCCTGGGAAGCCACCTCCACTGCTCCAGACCCCAGGCTTCCCCACCTGCCTTCTGCCTTTCGTTTGTGGCATTTGCCATGACATAGTCACAGGCTCCTCCTCTGCTGGGACTTGCCCACCAGCCTGTTTTCCTCTGTGCTGTGTTTAGGCTCCCTGTCTCCACATTGCTACAGGGTGGGGGTGCCCCGAGGTCAATGTCCTGGGCCTGTTTCTCTCTCCCTGGGTGATACCAGCCAGGCCTCTCTACTGAATTCTGAATTTGAAAACCCAATGTCTACTTGCCAGTTTCACACAGGTCCCAACAAGCAGCTCAAACTTCATGGACACAAAAGACTGATTTCCCCCTCAAATTCCTGTTCCCAGGCCCAACACTTCCCCCAAGCCAGTAAAAGATGACACATCGCATCCACCCAGACACTAAACAACCCAAGAACCACCCTTCATTCCCTCGTCCCAAGCCCCGCATCCACTCCCAGCCCGCCCTGCTCTGCCTCCAACGCAGCCCGGCCCACCCACTCTGCTCTTGCCCTGTCCCGAGGCCCAACCACCACCTTCCCTGGCCTGTTTGTACCCAGCTCCGAAGGGGTGTCCCTGCTTCCTCTTGTCCTGTCTAAGCCCTTTCTCCACAAAAAGTGACCCTTTCAGAAATGTGCATTAGAGCATGTCACTGCCCTGCTCACACCCACCATGGCTTCCCTAGTGTAAAGCCGCTGTGTGCCAATCCCCACCAACTGGCCATGTGCACCTGCCAAGCCTCCTCTCCCCCGCAGTCCCACCGCTTCAGCGCATGTGTACTCTTCCCTCGGTCCGCCACTCTTCCCCAGATCACCTCCTCAAGACGGGCCTTCCCCAACCTCCCCCGTCCGAAGTCCCTTCCGAGGCCTTCAGCCACTCCTAACCTCAGTCCCTTCCCACAACGTGACGCTGTAGTCTCTTCCCTGCACTTATCCTAAGAGTGTGGGCCCCGGACGAGACTGCCCAGACCCAATCCTGGCCCTGGGCAGGTTCCTTCTCCACCCAGTGCCTCCCCCTGCAGTCTATCCAACGGGGATGGATGTCCCTGCCTCACAGAGAACCAGGATGGAACCAAGCAAAGCATGTGTGTGAGGCAGCACAATGGCCCAGGGCGAGTCCCCGTAACTACAATATTAGCGGCTGTTATTCCCAGCCCTCTAGTTACTTCTTGCGTGGGTTTCCCCCCTCCCTCACTCAGTACCCAGTACTGTGCACACAGTAAACCATGACATATATTAGTGGAATGAAAAAATGAGAGTGTCAAGGAAGTCAGAAGGGCCTAGAGAAAAGCGAGCATGGACACTTATGTGAGAAGAGTAACTTGAAACCAAGCAGAAGGGAGGGAAAAAAGGTATAAGCATGCAATGCACCTGTCCCAGACACACACCACGGGACACGGCAGGGAGAGGCAGCGACAATTCATGGCGACAGCGGCGCTCATCCTGTTAAGCTGATGCCTGTGAGGGAGGGAGCATCAGACCCTCAGCACTAGGTTCCCTGCCTCTGAAGACTATGTACTCGCTTCCCAACCTACGGCCTTGTCTGCATGAGCTTTACAGCTGCAAACCCTGCCTTCCCATACTTTTGGGCTACGCACTTCTTTTTATTTTTATATTAAATAAGAGTATATACCAGAGTGGAGCAAAAGCAGGCTTGTAGTTGTGAGTCCACAAAACACAGTTTATTCCTGAATTATTATTTATTAATTAGTGTATTATTTTCCATATGAACAACTATAGACCTACTTTTGCTCACCCATATAAAAGAAGTGATGATGTTCTAAGATAAAGACTTGAATGGTGAAAAGGAAACCATAAACTATTGTCTTCACCAATTTAATAACATCTCGTTTACAAAGTGCCTTAAAGTACATTGTGTGTGTGTGTGTGTGTGTGTGTGTGTGTGAGAGAGAGAGAGAGAGAGAGAGAGAGAGACATATGTGTGTATGTGTCTGTGACTGTGAATAGTCCTCAAACTTGACTGATACTGGAATCACCTGAGGAGCTTTTAACGCTCCATATGCTGGGTTCCACCTGCAGAAATTCTGATTTATTTGGCCTGGGATAGAGCATGATCATCAGGATCTTCAAAAGATGCCAGTGATTGCCCTGCTGGTTTGGCTCAGTGGGTAGAGTGTCAGCTTGCGGACTGAAGGGTCCCAGATTCAACTCCAGTCAAGGGCACATACCTCAGTTGCAAACTCCTCCTGCCTGGGCCTTGGGCCCTGGTCAGGGTGTGGTGCAGGAGGCAACCAATCAATGCGTTCCTCTCTCATTGATGTTTCTCTCTGTCTTTCCCTCTCACTTCCACACGAATCACACTAAGGATCAATGGGGAAAATATCCTTGGGTGAGGATTAAAAAAAAAGCTCCCAGTGAGTAATATGCAGCCCAGTTTGAGAACCACTGATGCATAACAATATCGCTGGATCCTAACAAGAACCCTTCGGAAGGTCACGGCAGAAGAGGGACTAAGGGACCTGTCCCGCATTCCCGGGGTAGGTGATGGCGGCACTGGGGCTAGAACCATAGTTGCCAAGGAACCGCATTCGAGTAGAAAGCCAGGGCAGGAGCGAGCTGGGCCTCACCTTGCAGCAGTAGTGCCTGCAGCAGAGAGAGGGCAAGTCGTCCTCCGGCTCCAGGGGGCTGACACAGACAGGGCAGTGGTCGGGGCGTGCGGGGGCAGCCTGGGGCTGGGGCACCCACAGTCCGGCCGCCAGCAGCAGTGGCTGCGGGTTGTCGCTGTAGCTCTGCAGCAGCTGTTCGGCACTCCAGTGGGAATGAGCCAGAAGGTGCTGAGCTACATCTGGCTCCAGGTTCAGTGTCTCCTGCACCTGCTGCACCGTCTGCTCCATCAGCCCTTCCACCTCCCGGGGGCTCATGGTGCGGCCTGCAGGCAGCTGAAGGGATGCCAGGGCGGCCACAGCTTCCGGGCTTGGGGGCAGAAAAGAGTCAGTGGTCAGTCTCCCGGTCCTGCTTATACAAGCTACGAACTGAACCCCACCTTGTCCCCCAGCTCCCTGCTCACACTTGCTTAACCAGCCAGAGAATAACCCCCAAACCAACTGTCACAGCAGGGCCCTCCACTGAAGCATCTGTAGGTGTGGGGGTTGGGCTGGATGTCAAAATGACTGCTGGCAGCACAGGAATCTGGTGGGTGGGGGTCAGGATGCTAACTGACCTACAGTAGATGGGACGGCCCCACCCAAATGCTACCAGCATGTCTGGTGAGAAAGAGTGTGGTCTGTGGGCCAGCAGCACAGGTATCAGAGGCAGCTCTACTGAAGCAGGATCTGCATTTTAAGAAGACCCCAGGTGATGTATGCGCATGTGAAAGGTGAAGAAACATTCTAGCCTAGAGAACTCACTCTGTACCCAGTGCAAATAACAGGCACTGAAGAGGTGCCCTAAAAACTGGGAACTGGATCCGATGCAAAAGTTTTAGGTACTTAAGGGTCAGCTATAGCAAATCCTCTAGAACAGGCTTCCCATTATAGTTTGTATATTTCACTCAGCAGAGTACATAGCACTCAATACGTATTGCATATTTCATATTTGCTTAAATGAGACATATATAAAGGAGCTCACATGTGGGTCCCTTGCTAAGGGCTGACTCTAGGAGGAGGGGGACAGCAAGGCCCTTGATTAGAAAGGAAAAGAAGGGGTGATGGCCCTGGGAGGAACGAGGACGATCGAATTGGGGGAAATACAGGGAGAGGGAAAGGGGTTAGACAAAGAAATGACGTGCGTTTCCACCAGGGAACCTGCCCCTCCCACGTTACTGAGGTGCCATCTGTCCCGGAGAGCCCACCTCTCTCTGGGCTTGGTGCCCCTGAGCAGGCAGCTGGGGCTGGGGTGGCTACCTGGGCTTGGAGGTCTCGGTGGTTTGGTTGCCACAGAAGGGGATCTCAGCCTGGCCCCGGCAGGGCCCCGTGGGCTCTGGGGTGGCATACAGCAGCATCTGGGGCCAGTCATCACGCTGTTTCACGTAGCCCTGGCCCAGGAGGTGCAGGATACAAGAGAAGACGTCTGTACTGCTACAGGCCACACCCCCAGCAACAGTGCGGCCCAGGCTCCCGGGAGGGTTGGGGCCCTTCTGCCAGGCCTCCAGCACCTGGTGGGAGGAGCAAACAGCAGGCATGTTACCCAGAGGAGCAGCCTGCCTGGATTCGATGCCCGGCTGTGCCCCTTACTAGCTGTGTGACAACGGATAAGTTACTGACTCTCCATGCCTTATTTTCTCACCTGTCAAATGAAAGGACGGTAATAATAATACTGCCTATCTCTCAGAGTTGTTGTGCGGATTAAATGACTTAATAATGCAAACTCTTAGAGTTAGGACCTGGCACAGGGTAAACACTCATGTCCTGTCTCTACTTTCGGTCTACCGGTCCTATCAGGGACAGAAAACCCAGACAGAAATGTCACCCTGGGAGGGCTCACACTGAGAGTTTACCCTGCCTTGTGGTGACCCCTGGCTCGAACCTCCAACCCCAAGCACAGCTTCCTCCCGCCTCCCCTCACTGCAGGGCCCCCTCTCCGCCTACCAGACAAACCAGCTGGTCAATGTGGAGGCCCTCCTCCCCATGGGCTTTGAGGATACGGACAAGAAGACAGCTCAAGAGGTTCCTCTTCTGTTCCAGGGTTCGACCCTCATCCTTCTTTACATCCAGGTACTTCTGGGGAGGTATCAGCCACAGGGCCTCCCCACAGGGCCAGAGCGCAGGCTCACGGACTCGCAGCACACCTGGAACTTACTGCCAGTTAGTACCCGAGGAGGGGGAGGGACAGAAAGGGACCCGTTCTCATTGCCTGCTACACTACCCCACCCGGGGGCCCCACACCCTGTGAGCAGCGTCTCGGGTCAGCCCCACTGACCTACCCCCATGTGGAAAGTCCTGACCCTCATGCAGGGTCAAAGGGCCATTCTCAGAGGTGAGGGGCAGGAGTGCCTGGAGCAGCAGCTGTGGGGTGAGGTCAGAATTCTTCAGCAAGGTTTCTACTGACACCTCCTGGTGAGGAGAAACAGGGACAGTCAGAGTGGGAAGAAAGGATGGGAGGAGGAACAGTGTAGAACAGTGGCAGACAAGGTGGGGAAGAAGACGGAGAGGCTGAGGAGCTGAGGCACCTCTGAATGATTGAAATTCAACAGCAGCCACATCTGCACGGTGGACACATGCAGGGTCTGGTCCCCAAACTGC